>NC_054884.1:13133308-13804380 GCF_018320785.1 Cheilinus undulatus | reverse complement strand
CGATGGGACATGGTTATAAGCCTTCTCCAAATCCACAAAGTACATGTGGACTGGATGTGCAAACTCCCATAACCCCTCAAAGAGTCCTGCAAGGTTAAAGAGCTGGTCCACTGTCCCACAGCCAGGACGTAATCTGCATTGTTCCTCTGTATCTGAGAAGGCACCAAAAATGTGTATATTGATATTTGACCAATATACTGTATAGTGACAGATAAGAGGCATTAAATGTGCCAGAAATCATCAAACGTGGGCGTCTAGAACAATTTTGTTTTTTGTCCAATACATTTTACTTTTCTTGAGCATTTGATCAAATCGGAAAATTCATGCCCCGTCCAGTCTACCAAGAAATCTCATGCCCTTCATTTTTGACCGTTTTTGGAAATTGAGTATTAATTTTTCTCAGTTCAGGCCTTTAAATTCTTAAATTGGATTTTTAAAAGCATGTAGAAACCCAGCCTTCAATTAAACTAGTACGCTCTTTAGGCTGGACACATTTATGAACTTTCTCCGAGATGATGATGAAGTGCTGGCAAAGAGGGACACCAAATTGGAATCTCGCTTATAGGGCACCAAGGTGGCTAGCACCAGCACTGGACTCCCTGTGTGTGATCAGGGTTTGCACAAAACAGGAGCCCACAACAATTCTCTACAGGGTTATAATGGTAAATAATGTGCAAAGTTCTGCACGAGCTGCACATGCTTTCAAAGAGACAGTATCCTACCAGTCAACATGTACATGATTCCAGTTTCTGTAGTCTTTGAAAGACATGCATTTGTGAAATTCATGACAGACAAGAATAAAGGCCTTTGTCATTTCTATCTTGATTGTTAGCTGGTTTGAACATTTAGACTATGACAAAAAAACAGTGTTTGCTGTCAAGCATCTTATGTAGCCCACCTTTTTCTGTTTTTGTTTCTTTGTTTGTGTGTTTTGTTTGATTTTGTCACATTCATCTCTCTCTTTATCAGTCTCTCTGCCATTTTCCTGCATTCATCTATTACATAATGACACTCTTGCTACAGTTCTGCACACTAAACCTGACTTTGACATGAACATACTGTATATTCATCACATGCTACAGAGCCACTCACTATTACATGCAGGGAATGATGGGGAATGTGAGGAATGAAAGAGACCTTCAAAAGCCTTTAACAGCACCGTGAATATCTGCTCTGGAAGGGATGAAACCCATGAACTGTCAGTGGCGATCAGGTAGCTGAAGAAATGTTCACACACCAACCCTTTACTAACTGCGTTACATGCCAAGACTTAGTGATCTTCTCATATGCACACTTTCTAAAATGATTGACAACTCAAAGAGAAACACAGCTGTAGCTGTCAAAGAGTGTCTGCAAGCAGTGGATTAAAGTCATGACAAATCTTACAGAGAAACATCATGCACATACCTAGAACATGTTACAGCTTACCTGCATAAATACTCACACTTTAAGCAAGATTATGTACCAACTCTAGCATGACATATCAGGCTGCTTTCATGCTTGTGTCATGTCAGTGAAGGGTTTGTTAATCTGCGTTGCTCTCTTGACGTCAAGACCCAACAACTGAGAAACTTGTCCAGAGGATGAATCACCCTGTGTACAAAGTGTTCATTGGATGAGGAATTACTTCCAACTGATGATTTGGTTAACTTGTGCTGAAGAACTGCTCTAAGGCCATGGATAGGGGATGTTTTGGTTGGAGGATTAAAGCTCCTCTTGAGCATTGTTGATGCAGTTAGGAAGAGCAATCACAACAGAGGATGATTACAGGAGACTGGATGTCCAAAAAAAAGAAAGAACATCTCTGCTAGCTTGCTCTTTTTGACCAAAGCTTGCTCTGAGATTTGACCAGGAGTCTTCTTTGGTGCTGGAAAACAATTAATTTTGCCCTGATAGGAGGGGCATGATGGGAATTGAAGGGAACAGAACAAAGACCACTGACTAGACATGGAAGTAGTGGAGGTGGAAGTTGGGAAGTCGTAGGCAGAATTGTCCAGGTTGGGAAAGAACCACGGATCACCACTGGTTACGACAGCACTGATTTACCCAGAGTGGGCAGCAGAGGACGTACCTATAACAGAACCAAATGTAGGCTTACTGTTATGCTCTCACCAATAAAGTGCTATTTATTTTTTTCCCCAAATTTATTTTTGGACTCTTATGCTTTTGTTTTTTAGCCCAAATTCCAAAAATGTTGGGGCACTGTGTAAAATGGAAAAAAAAAACCAGAAAGCAATGATTTGAAAATCTCATTAAATCATATTTATTCACAATAAAACATTAACAACTTATCAGATGTTGAAACTGAGACATTTTACCAGTCCTTAAAAAGTTTGGCTCATTTTAAATTTAATGGCAACAACACATCACAAAAAAGTGGCAACACGGCCATGTTACTATTGTGTAGCATCCCCTTTTTTTTGACCAACAGTCTGTAAACATCTGGGAAGTGAAGAGACTGCTGCCAGTGTTTTGTGAGAGCAATGTTGTCCCATTCTTGTTTGATGTAGTATTTGATTAACAGTCCTGGGTCTTCTTTGCCAGATTTTTTATTTTATGATGCGCCAAATGTTTTCTATTGGCGAAAGGTCTGGACTGCAGGCAGGCCCAGAGTCATCTACTGTGAAGTCATGCTGCTGTGATGGATGCAACATGTGGTTTGGCATTGTCTTGCTTAATATGCAAGGCCTTCCCCGAAAGAGATGTCATCTGGATGGGAGCATATGTTGCTATAAAACCTCTGTATGCTTTTCAGCATTGATAGATTTGTAAGGTGTCCACGCTATAGACATTAATGCAACCCCATACCATCAGAGATGCAGGCTTTAGGACTGTGCGCTGATAGCAAGCTGGATGGTCCCTCTAGTCTTTGGTCTGTAGGACACAACACCTACAGTTTCCATAAAGGATTTCACATTTTGATTCATCTGACAACAGAGCAATTTTCCATTTTGCCTCAGTCCATTTTAAATGAGGTTTAGCCCAGAGAAGACATTGCCATTTGTGGATCACGTTCACACATGGCTTCTTCTTTGCATGATAAATCTTAAACTTGCATTGTGAATGGCAAGGCAAACTGTGTTGACAGACAATGATTTCTAGAGCCCAATGACTGTGTCTTGCCTTTGTTTGCCCATATTTTCCTTGCTATTTCATAGTTTACATTGATGCCTTATTTAAGCTTGGAATCAGATATTTTTCATAATTTGCCAAGGAAGTGTTGTTGTTTTTTTTTAATATAACTGGATCTTTTCTCTAGAGACGAGACTGAGCTGTAGGTGGAAGTTGACAAGCCGCCATACTCTGAGAGACTTGCATTCAACACTAATGTATGTGAAGGGTTTCAATGTGAAAAGCTTTTGCCAAATAATGAGTCCAAGGGAACCTTAGGGACTCATTATTGCTTTCAAAATAAACCTAATGTCATCCAGTAATGGATTTAAGCAGCAAAACTTTTCAATTTAGTCCAATTGAGCAGATAACTGTGCAGCTTTCAACTAAAGTTGGCCTTTTTCCAATGCAACATAAATTCCCTGATCTGTTGATCCCTTCAGTACTCACAGTGGAATTAGAAATGTTGGACACTTCATCAGTTAGTCTTTCTCTTTAAGCAGAGAACTTTTAATTCAAAGTTCTCTTTTTGTGTCAAACTTTGACAGACACAGGGTCATGTAAAGTTTCCTCAGTTAAAAAGAGCCGAGAAGGATACAGAGCTTTCAGGATCCATGTTAACAAGATTTCACCTTGAACTGTGGCACACAATGAGAGGAATGATTTTAAAATGTCATTGCATTGCAAAAGAGACAATTCATTATTACACTTGTAAGAAATCCAACTTCAGGATGAATAATGCTCAGTCAGGTTTGAAATTGTGTGGTTGATAGTTGAAAGAGGTTTACCTCGTTTATTCTTATTGATTGAGAGCTCATCTGGAATAAACCGGCTCTTTGAAAAGGGAATTATAATTACTTTGGAACCAGGAACACATTACAGCATCCTTTTGACTTTTTTTTAATAAAGTTTAGTTTCAGTCAGATGACCTAGTGCAGTGGTTCTCCACTGGTCCAGCCTCAGGACCCACCAATATTTTTGCCCAACCCAAATGTCAATAAAATATCAACAATGCAGGTTTAGTAAATAAAAGTGTTGCACTTAAGATCCTGGAGGAACAGAATTTATGTTAGGAAAAAGATACAGGATAAAACTGAGGTATTTTACACCCCCTTTCTCCATGATAACGTGTAAATTTTAGCCAAATTTCCAGAGATCTTGAGAAATTACTTCATTATCTTGGTAAAAGCAACTTTCTGTTGCAAGAAAATGAGGTAAATTAGTCTAAATATTAATAAAACATTTACATTTACACATTATCACAATAAAACAAAGTAAAATAAAGGGTATGCATGCATGTTCTTTGACACCATATTTTTTCAGGTACATTTGCGACCCACTAACTTTGGGGTCCCGACCCACCAGTCTAGAACCACTGGTCTAGTGGTTAAGATGCACCGGATGGCTCAGGTTCGAGTCCAGCCTGCAGCCTCTTTTCTATATGTCTCACCCCCACTCTCTCATCCTTATTTCTGACTCTGTCCATTGTCCACCTCCCTAAGATAAAGGCATAAAAAGACAAAAAAATATGTCTTTAGTAAAACAGCTGGAGGAGCATTTTTCAACAATTTAGGTTAATTGGCAACAGGTCAGCAAAATGACTGGGCGTAAAAAGAGCATTTTAGAGATGCAGAATCTCTCTGAAGTAAAGACGGTCTGTGGAAAACAGCGTCTAAAAGTTGTAAAACAATTTCAAAAAAAAGTTTCTTTAGTGTGAAATTGCAAAACCTTTGAATATCCCACCATCTATAGTATATAATATCTAAAGACTCAGATAATCTGGCAAAATCTTTGTGCCCAAAGGGGAAGGTGGAAGGTCAGTATTGGATTTTCATGATCTTCAGGCCCTCAGGCAGCACTGCACTAAAAACAGGCGTGATTCTGTACTAGAACTTATTGCATGGGCTGAGGAACACCAGGCCAGATAAGATCATAATTCTGAAACGCCACCATCTTCTCTGGGACAAAAATCATTTAAAATGGACTGAGACAAAATGGAAAACTGTTCTGTGGTCAGATGGCTCAAAATTTAAGTTCTTTTTAGTAACCACAGATGCTGTGTCCTGGAAGCTTAAGACTAGAGGGACCATCCAGCTTTTTTTTCAGCGTACAGTCCTAAAGCCTGCATGATATGGGGTTGCATTAATGTCTATGGCATGGGCAGCTTACAAATCTGGAAAGGCACCTTGATGCTGAGAAGTATATGGAGGTTTTAGAGCAATATATGCTCCCATACGGGTGTGTATTTTAGGGAAGACCTTGCAAATTTCAGCAAGACAATGCTAAACAAGTGGTTCCTCTTAATTGTCATTGTTGTAAATTAGACAAATAAAATGATCTATCATTGTATTGCACACAGTCGTGTGCAATACAATGATAGTTGTGTTGTCAATGCTGCTTTTTATGATTAATCTGAATGTATGTCTTGACTGGTGGCTGCAAAACAAATTGCCCTTCACAAGGATAATAAAGTGAACCTTGAACCTTGAACCTTGATGTCGTGATCTGAAGGGGGGGACTCAGGATGAAAATCCACACAATAGTCTTAAAGTGGGTGCCAAGCTTTAGTAAACAGAGAAATAAGTTGCTATGAGCATCCTTATTAAAACCTCTGCTGACTGCGCTGCTTTAAGACATAAAACTGTCCTATATAATTAGTAAATACGGTCATAATAATGATATAAATAAGTTAAAGGGGAGTCTGTTTTGGATGAATTTCAGTTAGCCACTGGCAGAGTTTTGATCCCTGACAGTGGGGGCCATGACCTCAGTGTTATCAGGACATTGACTCATGTGCATCTCTGGTCATGGTTAATGAGCTAATGAGCCTTTCCCTCTGCATCTCTGAGTGCTTTAGGCAAGACTCTCCAGCTGTGTATTCTAACAGTAAAGATGAAGTTACACACACTGTGACAGCCACTAACCAGATGATTTGCCAGGGGTCCAGCCGGGCACAAAGGCTAAACGCTCCCAAGTCGTGCTTGTCAAAGCCCTCCTGATGCTAATCCTGAGACAGAGCAGAGCAGAATGATTACATCAAAGTCTTGCTAATGTAAGACCTCAGAGTCCAGCTGTTGGGTTGTCTTACTGAGTGCACTTCATCCTGGTTTTATGGCTGATGTCCAGTGGGGCTGCACTCATCTTAAAATATGAATCACTATTTTTCTCCCTGAGAATTGAGATCATGATTCATACCTTATTTTTCCCCAGTCACTCTTTTCTCGTTCCCATGAAATCTGTGACTCTATCATGTAAACTGTGGGCTACCACTACCTGCATGTGGACATCTACCTCTGCCAACCCTATGCATGCTTACAATAGCAACAGTGACTGACAGGAGAGCGTCATAATGAAGAGGAATGAGAGATGTGATTGAGTTGCATTGGCTAGTCTCTTGTCTGATTATTGAATTGAATGCCTGTTTTGCTGAGTGCAACAGATACAGTAACTTGGATTGTGACAATTTACAGCTAAAAAGTTAGCACATGAATGCATTTCATTCTGAAAGCATAGGGAAATATGGATGAGGGAATCTGCATCATTTTCAAGCGTGATTGCATGTGAATCAAGATCATGATTTCTCTTATAATTAATCATGCAACCCCAATGTCCAGAGACATCAGCCAGTTCTTCCTACTCCCTCAATATCATTTTATCTCTCTGGCCCTATTTTATCATCATCTCCCCTCGTGTCCTCTAAGGTCACTCAGCAGCCTTAGGCTTTGATAAAAATCGCTTCATTTTTAGTATAGCTTTTACATCCCTATTTGTTTTTATTCATTTCAAGGCCACAAATAGAGACTTATAGTTTCTTTTTTTTTTCTCGTAGCTATACGAGAGGATGTAAAAGATTTATCTGAATGCTTTCTGTTTCATTCCAGATCAGCATGTCCAGTTTAGTAAGAAGTAATTTAAGATATGTTATGGATTTATTTTGCCTCATGTCTTGCAGACAACAATTGAAGAAGATATGACAGCATATAATTGCATGTTTGTGCCTGTAATTGGTGCTTCGGAAGGCAGAAATCTCAGGGAGTGTATTTTTTCAATTAAGTGTAAAAAAAAAAAATCCTGTTACTCCTAATTTAAGTCAGATTTACCTCACAAGTCCAGATTAAATGCCTTATTTTAAGATTTTAAAGGCAAAATCCAGGCCTCATGTAGCTTAGTTTAAGTGTAAGATATTTTTGGTGACAAATAAGACAAATACACATAATACGATTTCATTTTTTGCATAAGCTTCTTTGCTATGGCAAGTTACATTTTCTGACTGCACTGCTTGTTTTCCATCGCACCAGAGCTGTGCTAAGTTTGAGAAATAGGTGGTGCCTAAGACATATTTGGTTCCAGTTGGTGTGTTATTCTTGTTTAATTTTGAAGGAAATAAGAGCTTCTGCAGAAGCCACAAGTTAGCTGTTAGCCTAAAAGCTAATGTCATGTTGATAGATGATCATTTACCCTGCTTCCTTTGCAGAAACTGTTGGTTATTCTTGGTTCAGTTTAACACGTCTCTCCTCAGGGGGATGAAAAAAGGCCATAGTAGACAAAACAGAATCCAACATTATCAGTGCCACCATTAAATTTAGACTCAGTTTTTGATTTTAGAGAAAGATTAGAATATAAAAACCCTCTTAAATCTGTCAGAAAAATCTAAGGCTTCAGCTTGGCTCTATTTTTTCCATAACAGCTTATTCCTTATCCTACCCATAAATGGTGTGGCAGGTACTCGTTTCCTCAGTTTTCCTGGACTTCCACGAGTCTGTGGTGATATGATTTTTTACAACTCCTAATCTCAAGTCAGAGACCCCCCAGTCTTAAATAGTAAATGTCAAATATGCTTGATACTCATGGTTTTAGGTTGCAGAGGCTCTGACTAATCTTGCAAAAGCCAATGAGAGTGTTCAGACCAATAAGTGTAACCAAATAGATGTTATATACTTTTACAGCTTACAGTCATGTCGGCAACCAGAAACACAACTTCGCCCTGAGACCAAGAGGAATAATGAAGAAGCAAACCAATATGTGGAATTCTGGCAACAACACTAGAGTGTTTACTCTGTTACATTCACATTTAGCAGACGCTTTTGTCCAAAGCAAAATCCATCTGAGAGTAGGAGCAACACAAGCAAAGATCTTGTCAGGAAGAAACAATATCAGTAAGTGCCACGAAGTGCCTCAAGTCCAATCGAACACAGGTGCTGCCATGCAGTGTTAGAGGCTATGCACATGGTGTATAGAAGCTGTGTTTAATTTTAAAGTGATAAACAACAAAATTTAAACAACCAATCATTAATGTCAGACCTTTTATCATCACCATCAACTAAATTGTCTTCACCAACAAATAATGACCAAAGTACCAAGTGCTGGGGTCACTCACAAAGAGCAGGACAGTGTGAGCCAACTATATTTGGGGGACTCATTCTACCACTGAGAACAGCATAGTGTTCTCTATAAACCGCTGGGCCCTTAGCTTTTCCTAAAAGTAGAGAGGGTCTCTGTGGATCAAACTGAGTTGGGCAATTCCTTCCACCATCGAGAGACAACAGAGGAGAAGAGTCAAGCTAGTGACTTAGGAGCCTGATGTAATGGAAGTACCAGGCACTTTTCACTGACTGAGCTTGGCGGGCGAGAAGGAGTGTAGACCTGGATGAGGTATTCCAGGTTAACAAGAGCAGTTTTAGTTATGGCTTTCTGAGCAATGATTAGAGTTTTGAAACTGATGCAAGCTGGAACTGGAAGCTGGGTTCGAAAAATGAACAGAGAAGTGACATGAGCTGTCTCTGGTTGGTTGAAGACCAGATGTGGTGCTGTATATCAGGCTGAAGTTTCCATATGAAAAGTTAAAAAAGCATGATTGTTGGCTTTCATTTTATAGCCTATCAAAATAGGAATTCCATGTATCTGATTATACATCCAACAACTGTCTGTTGCAATTTGATGAACTGAATCGCAGGTAATAGCATCAGCTAGCTTGATTCAAGCTATGATGGCTCAATTTAGATGGCTGCAACTGTCCCCTGCGATACTCTGGACTTGCTGCATCACAAATCTTTGGACTGTACTGGGCTTAAGAGTACAGGAACCTGATGTGTATGTCCTTTGTATAACGTCATGTTGAACAAGAGTCACAATCTTTTCCCTTAAACTGACTAGACTGTGACTGATCACAACCACAGGTCAAGGTTTAAGAAAACGCGTACTTTGGTAAAAATATCAAACTTATTGTAAGATTAAAACTGGTGATTGATACCAATGTTTAAAACAACTGATTGCTGGTTCCAATGCTGTTTTTTCTTTACTTCTTTCTAATTCTTGAGCTCTGTGATTACATGTATTTGAATTGTTGATAGTGGTTCTTATTCTTTGAATTGTCAGTGGAACATGACTCACAGACTGCATGTTGCTGATCTTTCTCAGATGCAACGTAAGACTCCCAGAATGATAATGTTTTCTTCATGTTTGACCATGACAAACAAGACTGCCTAACAGATGACTTTGTCTACAGAATAAGAAGCCTCATCTATGAGCCAACAGTCAAGTATATGAGCTTGCCAGCATTTAACTGATGCAACACGACAGAAACATATAAGATACTAACATCAGTGCATAGTTTACTGACGGGCCAATGCCAGCCACTGATATCCACTGATACTAATGTTCAGCTGATCCATTGTTGCACCCTTAGTTTAAATTCTAAGCTGACATTGATGTTTGGTTACACACAGGCATAGACAGCCATCTCCTGGGTGACTCACTGGCTTTCATAGCCCATCACAACATAGCGGTATCACACCATCACAGCACAGGAAGGCAGGATTAGGCAGAGCTGCGGTGGAAACGGCTACAGCCAGCAGCCAGTCATCTAAAACAAAGGCCACAAAAGGACAAACAATAAGCTTGGCTTTATCCACTGGTTACAAAGAAATCTGCCGGGCAGCTCCTTGAAATCTTACAAATTAACAAGCTTTATCTTGCTTGTTTAATCTGACACTGGGCTTTTGGGTTTGTTTCCTTCCCACACAGGATCAGACTTGTGTTCAAACACAAAGACTTGTCCATTTTATATTTATCTCCGCCTTCTTCATTTTATCTAAAGCAGAAAGCTTACTTTCCTAATAATTAAAACCATATCATCATATGCTAACAGTATAATGAAAAATTAAATTACACTGAAAGGCTTACTTAAACAGGATGACATTTTCACAGTAGGAGCTGAGCGGAGATACAAACAATCATTAATTAATGCTTTCTTAGATACCATGTGTTTGTTCCATAGAATTACAGTAAAAAAAAAACGTCATGGATTCATTGTTGTGATTACAGTATCATTATATAAGCCCTAAGAGGTGATTACAACAGAAAATAATGGCACTTAAACAACTGCTGTTCCCATTTGGCAGTCGCCCCATCTGCATACAAAGACAGAGCCAAGGCCGCCCTTATTAATTAATCACAAACTACAAAGTGAATTATTAACCAGCCTTAGCATGTTGTGTTCACATATTATGCAATATGCATGTTTTAGGCTTTTAATTATGACAAAGAGACATTGTGGAGGTCTTGTAGAAGCATTCCTGAATGGTGTGTGATGTTTTATGCATGGCCTGGACCCGCAGTTTGGTGTGTATTTAAACACAGCATGGAGAGAACAGCATGTTCAGCCTTGTCTTGGTCCAGCGTGGGCTGACATGGTGGAAAAAGTCTTGACCTTTTTTGGCTTTCAGCAAGTGCCTTTGTGGCGTGTTCTTGTTAGATATAAGGGTTGTACTGATTCAAATCAGCTCTGAGGTTAATTTTTGTGTTTGAGGTGATAACCTGGGAGACTGCCTTGTTTTTCAGCATGTTTGATAGGGATCGGATGATTTGTCGTAATCACAAAATGATTCTATCACAATTCTTTGGTGCTGGTTCTATTTATATTCTGATTCTGTAAGTATCATGATACTTGTATCGATTGTGGATTTCTTCTCCTAAACCAAAACAGTAGTCAATTATTTTTAACCTGACATGTCAGATATACCAGTGTTTCCCGACTGTTTTCCTTTGTTTCTTTTGGTGCCCTCCCTACATGTACCTAAGAAAAGCAAAGCTCCCCACAGGACCAAAGAGATTAAAAAAAGTGACACACTTCCATCAAAAATCAACATAGATTTTAATTGTTTCACTGATAAAACCCTAAAAAAGGCCTATGCGTGCTTTTCTTATCAAAAGACCTTTGTATAAACTACTTAATAACTACTTTATCATGGTTTTAGTCAATATTTTCAGATCTAATTTTGGCAGCCTTTGAGCAGACAAAGCCTCGCGCCCTGCCTAAGATCTTTGGTGCACCCCCTGGGGGGTCCTAGACCCCAGGTTGGGAACCAATGAGATAGACTGTTTTAAGTAACCACTGCATAGGATATATTTCAGATCAATGTGGGAAAACTCCCATACAAAGTGTTCGGGAAGGGCAGGAATTTTGAAACGTGATTGGACGAACACTCTTGTCGCATTACATTAAAGGCGAATCAGAGCAGCAAGACAAAATGAGGTAGGCATGTACCTGAGCTTGGCAGGCGGTTGCTGTCAAAGTATATGAACGGCGGAGCTTGTTGGTGGATATAAATCATGTTGAGACCAGTCAGAGTCAAACGGAGTCACAATATTCAAAATAAAATGAGTCACTGAAGATGAAAATCAGAATCTTTTTTTGTCTTTAAAGATGATGTGAAAAAAAAAAAAAAAACTCAGTCAAATCCAAGGACAGAGTGAGAATTAAATGCAAAATTTCCTAGAGACACACTACCATAAAATCATGCAGTATACTGATGATAAAAAGCCGATTACTCTAGTTCTCCATAATTACTCCTTAGCAGCTTGCACAATCTCTTCAGATTGGAGCTTTGCGAGACTGATCTGCCTGATGACAAACATGAAAACAGCCCAAACCATCTACATTGTGAGGTTAACAAGTCAGAGGATGACATTTCAAACACAGATATTTTCACAGTGCAACTATCACTACTTTGTAAAGCAAGCGACCAAGCTCTCTTACTTTGGGAAGTGGAAAAAAAATGTAAAAATATTTCAGGTCTACACTTCTGATGCCATCTACCTCTCATTTCAACATGAGCGACGGAGATGAGAAAAGGATTGCATTGCAGGACTGCATTGCTTACATGGACAAACTGATGGATGATAACATGGAATTAAATCTTTAATGTGTAACCTTTGTAACAAGGCATGCATCATCTCCTTATTGGCTGCTCTAGGCGCATGCTGTTTTATAAGTGGATATGAAGCCACAATAATAGATCATAGAAAAAAAGAAACATTTTTTTATTATCCAGTAAAAATTGTGATACTTTGCAATTTTGTGTCTCAACCTCAATCTGTGAAGCCAAAAATCTTCCTTTTTCATGCAGTCTGCCTGTTCTAAGTTTATAAACTGCCCAGACAGACGTATTATGTAACCAGCAAGTTTGGCAAGAGATTTTCATCACTGGGCTTCCCTTAACCATTGTCTCTACAAATGAGGGTGCTTAAAGCTACAGCAGGAACATGTATCATAGTAAGAATGCAGTAATTACAAGCAGCATCAAAGCGCTGGTCAGGAGCATTGATTTCCTGTTGAGAGAAAAAATGTCCCTGCAGGGTGTAGCTACTTTTCACTTTTTTTGTTGTTGCCAGGCAACATTAGTTCCTCAGACGTGCTTTTCTGAGATTTTTCCTCCACAGACATGAATGGCAAAGCTGGCAGCAAATTCACTGAGCAGTTGTGGAAACCTTGACACATTTGTGACTTCTTTGCGCTTCTCTTCCATTGACAGCTCCCCTCTCTGCTTATCTGTCTCCTCTTAGAAGTGACATTTAGCTCTACTGTGTATGTGCACTGTATATGTGTGAGCATCCAGTTTCTCTGTCTGCCGTTACATGACCATTTCATAATCGCATACTGAGGTACGTTTCATACACATAACCACAAGGCAAACATGCACTGAAGATAAGCATGCATACGGAAATGTCTTATCTATCAAAGCCTAGCTCATGTGTCGGTACAGGAGGAGAGAGAGAGGAGGAAGCTGGAAGTGTGGATTTAAGCAGACAGATACAAGAGGGAAGAATCTGTCTTGTACCTGCATCAGTATGCCACAGTAGTTCCCCTCTCCATCCTCTCAGCAAACAAAGAGACAGCACCTGGCCTTCTCCTTCCTCCTCTGTCTCCACAAGAGGATGAATCTGTCATGATGTCCATTAGTGTTATTACTGCCCTGACATCCATGAAAGCAGCCACGGTGTCCCTTATTGTGTTGACATAGCATGAAACCCACGCTGGCATGCACAGTCTCATCTGACACATCAGATTTAGCTGCTCCTAGCGTGTCTATTTTACCCAGCATGCAGCACAGTGGAGTTACCCTCCTCTACAGCTGCCTCCTGCACCAGCCCACCACTTGGGGTGACAGTGAACCTCTTTCTGCTCTCTGGTTTAAAATTTCTCTCTGGACACTTTTCCTGCAATTCATCTACAGAAGCTTGTGATGCTGATGCATTTCTGTTTTTACTGAATATGCATTTGGGGAATCATTCCCACTACATTTGCACCTGTTGTTGCACACAGCGTTATCAGGATTCATAGAAAAGTATACACAGATGGGTTAGCATTACTGCTTGCAACAACATTTTAGAAAGTTGAAGATGGGTTTATTGTAAAACCAAAAGTATTGTCATGTACATACACCAGACTCATCCCTTTTCCTAAAAGCGCAAAAAGCTGTAGTTTGTCTATTGTTCACCTGTAGAGGCTCCAGTGACAAAGGAAAACCCATTAGGTCCCATATTTAAGGTCCCTTTTGTTTTTTTTTAAGGTATCAACGAGCATAACACACACGGCTCACGAATCACACATGGAGATAACGTGATATCTAGTGAAAGTTGTCCAAACGTGGGTGTTTTATTTGATCTTTAATGCACTAATGATCATAATTATTGTCAAAAGAGCAGAAATATAAAACCAAAGCTCCAAAATGAAGCAGGGTGAAACAACGTTTCTGGAGAGCTGCAGATGTGAGGCAGGGCTGGTTTTAGTCATTTGGAGGCCCAGGGCAAAGACCAACATGAGGCCCCTCCCCCTTTTACCAAAGGATTAATAATGAGTGTAGAAAAATTTGAAAGTATCCCTTTTATGTTAATAAAGCCACAGAACTAGAGTAAATGCCCCAGTGTGAGAAATAAATACCGAAATAGCCGACCATAATTCATCATTTTCTTTCAAAAGCATCTCAGAGCTCAAACTCAGCACATTCTAATATCTTTAAAAAAAAACTTTATGCCAGGTGGAACTTCTATAATGCTGGTGTTGGGCCAAAGACTGGTATCTCCAAAATAACCACTTTTCAGGGAATGAAAAAATGTATCTTTTGACATATTTTATTGATTTAAAATTGGTTAAAACCACTGACAGATATAAAGGGTGACCGATAGCACTGATTTATAAAAACAAATTAAAATCATGAAAAATTGAGATACAAGGTTTCAGCCTGTCAGTGATAAATAAAATTAAAAAAAAAAAAATCATTAACATATTGTTTCATCTGACATTATACAGACATTTGTATCCCATTAACCTCATAATTACCCACCAATTCACTGTTTTATTTCATTTCACCTAAGATTAATTAACCTATTATCTACCTTACATTCCCGGTTTGTATTGTGGCTCTCGCTAAAGTATTTTTTAGACAATGCAGCTCTTTGGTAAATCAAGGTTGAGTACCACTGGTCTAACTGTTACAGTTACAGGGTGGAACTGTGAAATAGCACTTTAAAGGGGACACTATGTAGTTTTGGGGAAGACATTGGTTGATTTTCACATGTCGGCAAAATGTCTTCATTTTCATGATGGATAAACAAAATAGAAACAGAAGAAAAGCACTATTTTATACTTGGTGCATATGTAGCAGACCCTGCCACCTCTCTAGTGTCAGTGTTTTGCTGACCTCATTTTCCTCTGAGAATAGTTTGTTTCATCAGTTACGAAAAAAATATTTCTGAGTTTGTATGACTACCTATAAGTATTGTAAATATGAAACTCCTGAGTTTGAATTTCTTCGGAAAACAACCTGGCGCAGCTTTCACATTGCACTGATCTGTACAAAGTTAAATATAGTTTTCAGTGGGCTAACACATAGCTAATAAATACAGTTTTCTTAAGAAAGAAGTGTTGTGTATTGCTTTCTACAGTCGACAGGCAACAGATTTTAGTTCTAAGTATGTTGTGAGCAAAATGTATGCACTTGACAGCCAGAAAAAGTACCTCCTAGACAGGGCAAGTAAGACTTGAGATGGGGCAAGTAGATTTGGGAAGCACTTGCCCAGAAGTGCAAGTAGGAAAAAACCTAAACATTGGACCCTGTACTCTTTTGCCTCCATAGCAGGCAAATCAGTTAACCCATGGAAACAGATATGTATTTGTAGAGTGTAGGTATCATACCGAGTGTATGTACACAGCAAATTCAGGTCACTGGAATAAACTCTGTGAGAGTTAAAATCAACTCAATCTGAGTGTACATGTGAGACCATCGGATAAACTCTAGAGCCGAGTTAAAGTAACTCTTTGCTGGGAGTTGATTCTTAACTCTTATCAGGAGTTAAAATAAACTCTTATGGGAGTTAAAATACTACTCTCACTAAGAGTAAAATTGACTCCCATCTTGAGTTATATGCACTCATTCTCAGTGTTTGTAGTTAATATTTTACAGATTTATTTTCTTGTGTGGAGGTTATATTTCAGACAATTATAAACACCACCAGATGAAAATCTACCACGCCACTAAAACCTACCAATTTTCATTGGTCATTGCAGCTAAGCTGCTATGCTCTCATCAGGATGAGCAAAGTGATAGACAGCTTGTGGTCCTTTTCAACAAACCAACCCTTGCCATGTGTGGGAAGTGTATAACTCAGTAGACAGTGTCACTCATGGTGCAGATGTATCTAACATCAAATCAACAACAATTCACCAGAAACATGAGCAAATGAAAAACAGCAATAGTAACTGTACAACAGGCAACATCTAAACACATATAAATACATCTAAAAACATCTAAAATACATCTAAACACACAATGCATGATGGGAAAACTCTACTCCCTAGATTTAAAGTGGCAGTAGGGGCGTGGCAACAAAGCTGTTGGGAATGAACTCAGGAACAGTGTTGATTCACTGCTCTCAACACCGTGTGAATGAACTACTTTTTCTAACACTGCTCAGGAGTATCACTAAACCATAGCTGGAGTCTAAGTGCGTGAATGTACTCTGAAAATCTAACTCTTTCTCTCTTTTTTGTTTAACTCCCAATTTTTTCACTCTGGGAATTTGCTGTGTAGAAACCTTCTGATGATGACTGAGGTCCACCTGCCATCACTCATAGTCTCTCACTCTCATTTTGGCCTCTTACTGCTCACTTGGTGCTCATACTGGGCACCTTCTTGTGAAACACATGTATTAAGGCATTTTAACAGCTCTAGTTCGATGGATCTGATCTGAATCAGTGACCAATTTCTTAGATTGTTGCATCTGACATCAACGTCAGTCCATGTTTACAAGGGGGATTGATAAGTGGACCAATATCTGCAATGAAAGAGTAAAAATGCCCTCTGAGTGGTCATGTTTATGCAGTTTGTAAATACGCCTGTACTGGAAGACAACTCTGAAACTTCAAACTGAGATAAATACATTTGAAATAAGTAGTTCTGAGTCACCAATGAATCTTGAAAAAATAGTTACATGAATAAAAAGCATGAGGAGTGAATTTTGTTTAATACTTTCTATTAAGATGATCTTAACCAGTGTGATAACGTCAAAAATTACATCATTTGCGTCCCTCATTTGTGTGTGTCAGAGGGGCAGAGGGAGTGGAGTGTACTTCCCTTAATTAATCTTGGATCAAGTTTTATATCCAAAGGTATACCAATAAATTTAAATCCAGGTAAAGGTTTTTGTTGGAAACGATTGATGTCCATTACCCTTGTGATATTTCTCAGAGACAGCAGCCTGATGAGAGGGAGAGAAAAAAATAGCACTTGTGTGATTTGTTTTAGAAGCTCCTTCAGCTCTGCCTTGTGTTTTTAACACATATTCCCCTGGCTATGGTAGCTGATTTAATGAAACAAAGCTCACTGTTTCCTGAGTTAGGCCAGATCAACGTATGTTCACGTTTAAACCACAAATGAACCGCAACAGAGTGTGAATGGAAGCGGACCCAGACCCACCTTCGCAAATGGTCTCGTCCCAGTTGTTTGGTCTGCACCAGAGTTTGGTGGTCAGTTTTCACATCAGCGCAAACAAACCAAACTAATCCTGCAAACATACTCAAGAATGTTTGAATCCGTGTGAAAGCACCCTTATATGAACACTAAAGCAAAAGCAGAAATCCCAAGACAGCATTAAAATGGTGTTTATGTGGTGTAAAAGCTGGCAGAAGGAGATGTATTTGTGGTTTTTGTTCTGGCCAAAAGATTGGATCATGTCACTGCAACCAACCTTTACAATAGGGGGAAGTTTCTTGGTTGGCTGGCAGAAATGCATCATGCTAAACCTGATAATGAAACGTGCTATCTTGACACCATGTGCTCTTCAGGCATTACTATTAATAGCTCCTTTTCCTTTTGGTCCATCCATGGGGTCCTTTATATGACATATTCATATCTATACTTGTGTTGTGATGATTGAGAGCAGAGAGACAATCCTGTCTTGATTTTCTGCCTTGAATACCAATGGAAACTAGAAAAGCACTCAGAGAGCGCAGACCTCTGCCATAAGCCCTATCTCCCAAAAGTACAGAATCCTTTAAAAAAATTCCTGGATCCAGACGGTGATCCGGATCACTCCCAAAATCTAATCAGTTCTTTCTTATGCCATCTGACATTTCCTGAAAATTTCACCCAAATCCATCCAGAACTTTTTGAGTTATGTTGCTAACAAACTAACATACAAACAAACCCTGCCGATTACATAACCTCCTTGGCAAAGGTAATAAGAAATTGATGACATAAAGGGGCTCTTCCTTGTTAATCATATATTTAAAATAGAAGACCTGAGTAATGCATGAAAATGCTTAAGTAGTTGTGGACTAAGTTGACTGGCAGGAACACAATAGCTGCCCAGAGGTTTAACATCTGCCTCTACTACTTCACTGAGGCTATGTCTGTGTTTTATAGAGTCTACAGTTTACTCCAGTGGTGAAGTGGTGCCTGCAGAAGTGTGTACTGTATACTCTGTATAACCTAACATTTAATATTCGTGCAAAACAAACATTCAGCAATGGACTGCTGCCTGCCCTATATGACCTGCCCACATCCACCTCTGATTGGCTTAACAAATATTCTTCCCCAACAATTGTATGAAGGCGAAACAAGAACTAGCCAGTTAGAGGCAGAGGGAGGTGAGTCATGTCTTCCTTGGAAAACTAATGCAGCATACTGAATGATGCAGCTGTGGAGGTTTAGAAGTAGGAGACTAAAAAATTAGTGTGCATACTCCACATACTACTGCACAATACCACTGGCTTCCTCTCATAGTTAAAGTGTTTTTACATGATGCTTGCCTCCTACTGTATCTCATTTAAAATATGGATGTTATTTGTATTTCTAGAAATTAATTTGGGTTCAGTGATTTCAGATCAAATGTTAGTGAAGAATCTGGAAAATATAACCCTCCTTGTTGGCTGTTTTTTCCATAACAATAACAAGCTTTGCCCAGGCTTTGTTCTGAGCCTTGCTGGACAAGGATTAGCCATGCTAGCACTGGCCATGTGGCTTTATGCCTCTGCCTTCATAGTTTCCTAGAGAGGGAAGTCTGAATGCTCAGAGATGGTTGGATTTATTCAGCATCAACAAACTGAAAGGATTAACCCAGATATTGAGGACAGTGTTTATCTTAAAAATGCTTACTTTCATTGATGATTAGCATTATTTCTAGTGAGATATGTGGTATTTGGATTTCTGGTCACTGGCTACATTATGGACATATTAAAGTTGTTGATTTTACTGCAAACAGATGTTATTTGAAGTGAGTGAAGGAAAGCTCAGAGGGAAAAATCACAGTGAACATCTGTGTGATGTTTGATCCTGGCAGAAAAACAAGAAATAATCCCTCCAGAGTCGCACATCTTTGAATCACAGTATGAAACCTTTTGCCTTGAGGCCACGTGTGTTTATGAGACCCAACCTCCTCCGTCAGTCTGTGCAGCTCTATCTGGATACACGTCAGTCATCCTGCTTAAATATCTGACTCTAAAACCACTGTGAAGAAGACTGGAGAATCTGGGAGTCAACCTTACCAAACTGTTGTGTTAAAGTCTTGAATAATATTATATTTCTTTTTTCCTTTAGTCTTGGCTTTTTATGCAGCTGCTTTCCAAAATCAGCTTGGTTAATTAGCAAACACACATTGTGTATGAAGTGGAGGTTTAATAGCACTTTATGTGTTTTATGACAGTAAAGCTGCACTCAGAGAGCGTCAAACTAAATTTTAACATAATGTTGCTTTAAATGTTCCCCAGGGGTTTTAATAGTCAACTATTTTCAGGCAGAAAGGTAAGGAAATACCCTCTCACAAGCTGTCTGTTATGATTATCAATAAAAGTAACTCTCAGGTGCCAGGTGCATGCACCGGTTTGGCACTTCACTGCGTCAACCTTGGTCCTGTACTGCTCTGGCTGCCTGATGGGCATCAGGAGGCCATCCAGGCCCATGTCCCATCTCTCCAGGTTTCTTCTGCGCTGCCCCCGGCTACCCTCAGAGTCTGGACCAACCCATCAGGTCCTGGGCATCCAGTATGTGGTGAGCAGGATCATGCCTGGGAAAGCGTACCAGGTGGTTGTAAAAGCACAGCTGCTGTATTCCCCCTTGACCCTTCCCATGCCTGGTCTCCTAACCACATCAGTGTTAGACACATGGTCTTGCGAATGATACCAAAAGATACACCAAAAAGAAGTTGTCACAGAGGAGTCCAGCTGGCGCCTTTGGCTATCAGTCAACAACCAGGCCTACAAAAGTATAGTAAAACCGGAAGGACTAAGGATAGAAAGACAGACTTCCTCCGCATGCTCAGATCCTGGGAACGCCACATTGTCTTGTTCAGCAAATCCATCGCCCCATGTGAGTCCAAGTCTGCGGTTGATCTCAACCCTTCAGTCAGCAGATTGATGGATTACTCTGCCAAGATAGGTGAACTGCTCAACAACTTCCACATTCTCACCATTAACAGACACAGATTCAATGGCAGCTTTTGAGGAATCCCCAAAAGCCTGGATCTTTGACAGACATTCCCAATGTTTCAGCCTCCTCAGTCAGCAAGTTAAGAGCCCCCACAAGGACATTCACAGTCACTGCAAGGATCACAACATGATTAGTAAAGTCCAGATCAACGATCTGGACATCACCAAATGACTCTCCACAATTTGCCTCCCTTGTTGCTCACCCGATTATCAAGTCCGTACAGGTGCTTAAGAGCGTAGGGGCTAAGACGCAACCCTGCCACACCTCAGAATCAACTGGGAAGAAGTCAGAGGTGGAATCACCACACCACCTTCTGTTGCATTCCTGAAAGCACTCGGTTACTGTACCCTATTTTTAGTGTGCACAATGGCTTTTTACTTTGTTATGTGTGAAGAATTTTGTGATTATTTCAGTTGAAACAGCAGTAGGATCCACATTAATGAGAAATTATTCTCAACATTCACTTTTTATTGCTCTGCTTTGGTCTTTAACAACTTCTGTAGCGAAAATATCCAGCTCTTTGGGCACTTAATGCTCCACCAGCTGGCTTCTAACTGTGTCTGTCTGCTGGTGGTGTTTACTAAGTAGTATCCGGTATATTTTACAGCTTTTTGCAGAAAACAACTGCCTGTTGCATCTGATAATGTCACTAATAGGAGTTCATCTACAAGGGAGATTTTTGAATGAAAATTCCAAAGACATGGCTTAAAACTATTCTAAAGCTTCAGGAAAGTGCAAAATAAGGTTACTCTTTTTTATGCATTGAAATTATATATTAGACATTGTCATGGAATGCACTATTGATATAAACATACCCACCGTGGCTGCTTTAATGTACCTGATAAAGTATAATTTTTCAGCTTCCACTGCCGCTGTTCTCAGTTCGATTTATACATATCTACATTTTCTCTCTCTCTGTGTCTCTTGCTATAGGATGCAAAGTTTGTGGAGGAAAGGAGGAAGCAGCTGCAGGGCTACCTTCGCATGGTGATGAACAAAGTGATCCAGACACTGCCGGAGTTCACAGCCCGCCCCACCAAGGAGACCCTGCTGTCTCTGCTGCCTTTCTGTCTGTAAGTGGACACACGCAGGCATGTTCGATACTGCATCCAGGCTTTTATGGAAGCCTGTGTGAGTGAGAGAGAGGTAGAGAAAGAGTGCCAGGATTGGTATACAGGTGGTGGGCATCAACCTGTGAATGATTTATGCCATGTTTCTGAAGCTGAGTGAAGGAATCCAGACAGGAAGAGAAGAAAATGTTACAAAAGAAAATGCCCAATAGAACTGGGAAAGACTTTTTAGTTTATTGTTTGTATTGAAAATGAGGGTTTTATGCATTTTTGTCCACAAAAACAAGAGTTCATGGTATCAATAGTAAAGATCCCTTTCAACAACGTAAAGCTCAAAACTTTGCAGAAATTGTGCTTACTGAATATCAAACAGGAAATGTTTTAACAATTTAACAAGTTTCCTTAAGAATCAGCTTTTTTATCATTGTTCCATGGAGGATTAACATAATTGAAAAAGCTGAATCCCTTGGAGATAAACTTCAGCATTCCCCTTGTTTACACACTTAAATATTCAAACATACAGCAAATAATCATCACAGTGGATATAAACCCTCGTACTGTGTGGTAGAAGATATCCCTCCCTCCATCCATCCATCCAACTATGATCTATACTGCCTATCCTGTTCAAACTTGATCGTGGGCGGGGGGCAGCAATGCCAGCTGTCGTCGTGCAAGAGGCAGGGTATACCCTCGGCTGATCACCAATTAATCACAGATTTAACAAACACAGACAAATCCCACTTACGGGCAATTTAGTACATCTGTTCTTTGATGAATTATTGTTTCCTGGGATAAGGCTCCTTTTTCAGCCTGGTGACCTCCTCCACCGTCATGGTCTTATGTTTTTCTTAGAGGTTTTTGACCAGAACTGTTTGGCGTCATCCCCAGCCCAGGCTGGTACAAATATTCTGGACTTAACTCATCATCTCTTGATGTTGCACTGATGGCACGGGCTACCTTAGCTTGTGCTCTCCACTTGTGGCCTGTTGGGTCTGCTGGTGCCAATCAGTCTGTGGCACTGCTGGGGTGTTATGGAGCCTAGGTTGCTTTGATAGCAGCCTTCAGCTCATCTGTATTGTTGAGTCTGGCATCTCTCATCTTCATCTTGGTAATTCCTCAGAGATGCTTTATGGGGTTCAGGTCAGGCCGTTTGGCTGGCCATTCAAGTGCACTTAAACCATGGTCAGCAAACCAGTTTCTGGTAGTTTTTGCCATAAAGCTTCTCAGCAGATGGAAGCATGAAAGGCTCTAAAATCTCATGGTAGATGGATGACAGCGATGACTCTGGACTTGATAAAGCACAATTGACCAACACCAGCAGATGATATGGCACCTCAAACCATCACTGACTGTGGAAACTGAAAAAACTGGATACCAAGCACCTTGGATTCTATGCCTCTCTGATCCTGCTCTAGACTCTGAGACCTTGATTTCCAAGTGAAATTTGAAATTTACTTTCATCGGAAAACATGGCTTTGGACCACTGAGCAATGCGCCAGTTCTTTTTTCTTCTTGGCTTAGGTGAGACACTTTTAAAGTTGTCTGTTTTTCAACTGGCTTGATACTAGGAGGACGACACAATTCCATTTCCTGGACCTGTCCATATGTGTTGACGTTTAATACACTGACTCCAGCCTCAGTCCACTCCTTGAGGAGATCCTTTAATGTCTTTACTTTGTATGAGATGAATCCAAAATTTATGGAAGTTTAACTTTTTGAAGTAAACCGGGGATAAAAAATTGGCTTATACTCGACATTAACATTTTTTGAGATAGTCTTATATGTGTTTACACTGTGTGGGCCGACGGTCATACACAGCCTAAGTGAAGTTGGGACAGACTGTAACAAATGTCAGTGGAGTTTCCTTTGAAAAGTCTCATACACGGGGGTTGGTATCATATCTATTACCTCATTTACACTCTCCAAATAGATACAAACAGCAACATAACTGCTCTCAACATCTCTCTCTTTCACACATAAGCAGCATCAGCAGCAAACACAGCTAGCAGCTAAAGGTCTGCAGGTCGGCCTACTTTGTGCTCATTTATTCCCTTAATTGGGGGAGGCACATTAAATAGGCATGCCTGCTGTTTTCATGGTGATTTAAGATGCAATTCAACAGTTTACAAGGAGAATGCCCCAAAGTTGGGGATTCTTCTCGTGGTTCTTCTCTCAATGTGGGAGTGTATGCAGTCATACGACCAAAATATCAAACAGGCAGGAAATCTATCTGACCTGTCAATAGCATCTTTTATCAGTGGTTGACTGTTTTTCTCTTTACACTGCACAGCAAATGACAAATGATCAGGCTGAAAGTTGGCACAACTCTTAAGTGAGTCATGTGACTCAAATTTTGCATCTGAATCGGCTGAAAATATATTGATGGGTTTCATGGGGGACTCCTGTATGTTCTGGCCCAACCACTTTCAGATGAAATGGCTTGCTAAGCTTGCATTTGCATTTCACAGGCAGGTCTTTTTGTTTATCGTTGCCAGATCCTCGGTAGGTTGTTCTTTTGCGAGCTTACCCGTGTGCCTGTTGGACAAGTCAGCAGGGAACTTCATCCTCAGGCATCTCAGGGGCTCTCCTATCAAGGTGATGGTGTTCCTGACATGTGGCACTCCTTTGCTAACTGATAGACTTCTTGATTCTGCAGCCTTGATTCTTATTCTTGCCCATATAAGCAGCTCGTCAATGTTATTGAGAAGCCATCTGAAGGATGCTTGTCACATCATCCATGTAGTTTCTACCTGCCTGGCTCTTTTGAGGCTTATCTCAGAGGCTAACATGAATAGGATCGGGGAGATGGGGCATCCCATGGCAATTTCACATCCCAGGTGTTGCCGTGCTGTTGTGTAGCTTTCCAGTGAAGCAGGTTGCTGAAGTACCTGGTGATGAAAAAAAATCAAAGTCTGAGTCTTTCAACTTTTCCTATGTAACCTAATCAGCATGTTTTTGGTCTGTGGGAGGAAACCAGAGTATCCACAGAGAACCTACACATGTGTGGGTATTCTTGCTGTTAGTTAACAGCACTTTCCACTGCACCATCATGCAGTTGGTGATACAGATTGAAAGATAAAATTCTTCATCCATCTGTTGACTATTTGGAAACTGATCTGCATAATTATGCAAAATCACTTGGTAACCATGGCAGCATTTACTGCACATCAGCATATGATGGAGGGGATTTTCCCGAAACATCAGGAAGAAAATATGTCAAAAAGAGAGATGCTAATATTTCTTTTCTTTCTCATACATGCCATCAAATGTGTTTCTTACTGTGCAGTGCTCCTCTTGTTCTTGCTGTTGCTTCATGTTCTACATTTTCTGACATATGACATCCAGTTGCGGTCTTGAATAATAATTTTTCTAATCAGTAATTCCTTCATGAGCTCATGAGAAAAGATCAATGAATTTTACCGCTACACCAGAGAGAGGCATGGTCTGCTCTCAGTGCTGTCAGAAGAGACAGTTGGTCATCTGATGATATAGAAACACTCTTTTACAAGAGAAGATACTTAATTAAAACTCTACTTAAAGTTCCTTGTGGGAGAGTCGGGTAACAGACTGAAATTAGGACTTGTGCCTCCTTATGATCTGCAAAAGCAAACTAATCCATCAGCCCGAGAGCATCTGTTAAAAGGCTTGTCAAACTGACTTTTGAAAGGTCGTGCCATGGCCACATAAGGCACCAAAATCAACACAAAAAAGCTCCATGCAGTTGTTTTCAAGTAAAAAATGCATAAAAGAATTGGCATTAAAATATAGTAATGATGCAGACAGCCTAATATGAGAATTGTATCTTCCACTGCAGGTACCAACCAGTTCAGAGACAAACTCAGGCTGTTCTTCTGCAGAGCCCCATCTGAAAAAGAAAACTTTAAAAAGAGGAGATTGTGGTGTTGTGGATTAATGCTATTAGAAGCCCCGTTGTCCAAAAAGAACAGACCTCTCCTAATTCTGCTATAAAATATTGTGTTAACTAGGGATACCTGACAATTATTTATAACGACAAATTATTGTCTGATATTGCAAATATTTGCTACGTATTATATTATTCCAATAACTAATATTAACCAATAAAATCCACTGAAAATGAAGGCATTCGTTGACTCCCTCACAAGACTATATATTCTGAACATTAGGTGGCATCATGGTGCGTGGCCCATCGTTAGCCGAGAGCCTCTAGGACATTAAGCCCCTGCTGCACCGAGACGAAATCACAGTCTAAAAATGACTTGACTAGGCTTTACTTTACTTGTGTGGGAGTCTTTGGGTGTTTCATTGGAGAATAACACAACTGTGTTTGTAAAACATGCTCAGCAACATTTCCAAAGGGAGATAAAAACTCACTGAGTTTTAACACAACGGGTCTTATCAGGCACATGAGGGTCATCATGGTAATGACGGACTATTAACGGAATATGAAGTGTCAGTAGCCCCTCATTCACTGCTTGCATTAGGACCAAGCTGAAGGCTAACGCCGGGCTAAGTACAAATTATCTGACATTTTCCAAGCCTTCATTTGTTCTGTTTTTTTTTTTTTTTTTAATCTTCATTTCTCTATTTTTCAGAGGTTTTAAATTTTTTTCAGAGGTTAAATCATGTAACCTCACAAAGCAGTCAGTCATGAGGTAAATCCATCTTACAAAGCTCCAATCTGAAACGACTGTGCCAGGTCTGAGAATGGACCTGACCAATCAGTGTCATTTGAGGCAAACGAGGCACAGCGTTTAGTTGAACTGGGAGCTGACAGCAATGGCTGCCGCCGGTGTAGCGTTTAGCTCGTATGTAGTTATAGTATAGCAGCAGTTTCATCAGAACTTGGCCACGAGGGAGTTTCCTTCAAATCAAACTGTAGGATTTATTAAACAGTTGGGAAAATGTGGCACATTAGAGAGCTTTAAAGACCATTTGATTTGACTGACTGGTGACAGGAGTATATCAGAATGCAACAACAGCAGGAGTAACAGAAGGTTAAAGACTCTGCAGATGTTTTCATCTGATTAGACATTTTCCACCCGAAAGAGAATGGAGCTCTGTTGAGCATTCCTTAATTTATTGATTTTAATGTTAAAAACCTGTTGTCAAGAGGCAGCACACCACGTAATTATCCTCATTATGATGATGAAAAGTGCAATATACCATGTTGGATGTTACCAGGTGAATTCAAATGAAGAGCTCAGTCTCTAGAGGCACAAGTCCAGCAGTAGAATAGGCAGGTGTAAACCTCGGAAGCACAGACGTCATTATTATGTCTGCCCTGAGAGGCTTAATAACCCCACCTGTCTCTCTCATATCTCTGAGCTGAAATAGAAACCTTTCTCATGCATGACTGTGAGTGGCATGAAATATTACGGTGTCAAGGCTGCAAAGTCTGCTGGAGACCTAATGACTTTACTTTCTCCTGCTCTTCCTGCACTGAAACATTGTTTTTCAAACTTTTAAACGCGTTACCCGTATGTTTCTCTGCAAATACACACTAACAGGTACACTATATAGACAAAAGTATTCAGCCACCTGACCATTACTCCAACAGGGACTGTAATATCATTGTATTCAAATACATGCCCTTTAACATGGAGTCGGTCCCCTTTTGCAGCTATAATAGCCTTCTCTCTTCGTGGAAGGCTTTCCACAAGAGTTTGGAGCATTTTGTGGGAATTTGTACCCATTCATACTGTAGAGCAGTGGCTCTGAACTGGTGGGTTGAGCTGTTGCCAGTGGGTTGCAAAAGTGTGCCTGTATAAAAAAAAAAAAAAAAAAAAGTCTATGATGTACAGAAGCCCTAAGCAGACATTAAGTACATCAGTACTTTCTATTCTGTTTATTTTCCTGTAATAACAATTATATTATATATTACATTATATTATATTATATACAAAAAGAAACTTGTTAGTGCCACTTTTATATCAGTGTTGAACTATGGTGATGTTTTGTACATGCATGCTTCGTCTCAGAGTTTACATGCTCTAGACACAGTGTATCATGGAGCTCTGAGGTTCATAACTAACTTCAAATCCCTCACTCATCACTGTTTGTTGTATGATTGTGTGGGATGGTCTTCATTGTCTATACGTAGACTAAAACACTGGCACAGTCTTGTCTACAAGGTTATTCTTTGCCTTCTACCCTCCTACCTTCAGACCTACATCATTCAGAAGAGTGCCGGATCTTATAATCTTCGTTCCCAGGATCTTTACTTGCTGTCCGTCCCAAAGGTCAGAACTGAACTAGGAAGAAAGGCATTTAAATTTGCTGCTCCCTCTGCCTGGAATGATTTACAAAGAGTTGAAACTCAATGAACTGATCTCATTGGACACTTTGAAGAGAAGGTTGAAAGCAGACACATCTGGATGCAAATGTTTTGATTAATTCTGGCTGATTCTGGTAAATAGCTGCTGCTTAAATTCTTGTGTTTTTTTTTGCATATGGACTACATATCTTGTATTATGTTGTATGGCTGTTTTTATGTATGTCTGAAACTGTGTTCATTGCTGCTGTCTTGGCCAGGACACTCTTGAAAAAGAGATTTTTAATCTCAGTGAGGTTTTCTCCTGGTTAGATAAAGGTTAAATAAATAAAAAATAAAATTTCAGTGGTTTTATCTAGATTGTACCTTATTTATCTTCTTTTCTTGGGATGACAAAGCTGTTTTTTCCAAGACAATTAGTATAATCATAAAGAAATTACCATCATTTCCAATTTATCTTTGGAAAATGGAGTAAAAATCAAAGGTACACATGCTCTTCTGTATCTGTGTGCTCTACAAACATTTTTGTTTTGTCTTGCCTCTTTGTTCAGTCGTGGTTTGTTCCATGTACGTTCAAAATGCTAAATTTCTTATGAATCAAATTTGTGTGATCGAAATTTGGGTCGTGGTTTTTCGTATGATGCCTGACCAGTGAAGCATTTTTGAGGTCAGGGACTGTTGTGGGGCAAGAAAGCCTGGCTTGCCATCTCTGTTCCACTTCATCCCAAAGATGTTCAGTGGGGTTGAGGTCAGGGCTCCATGCAGGCCAATCAAGTTCTTCCACACCAAACTCATCAAACCATGTCTTTATAGTCCTTGCTTTGTGCACTGGGGCACAGTCATCTTGGAACAGAAAAGGGCCTTCCCCAAACTGTTGCCACAAAGTTGGAAGCATAGCATTGTCCAAAATGTCTTGATATATTGAAGCATTAAGATTGGCCTTCACTGGAGATAAGGGACCTAGCCCAAACCTGAAAAACAGTCCCATACCATCATCCCTCCTTAACCAAACTTCACAGTTGGCACAATAAAGTCAACCAGGTCGGCCTGCCAAACCCACACTCCCCCATCTGACTGCCCAACAGAGAAGCATGATTTGTTGCTCCACAAAACACGTTTCCACTGCTCCACATCCAGTGTCGGAGTGCTTTACACCAACATTTTGCATTAGATGCTTTGATGCTACTCAGCTATGGAAACCCGTTCCATGAAGCTCCCACCACCCAGTTTTTGTGCTTACATTAATGCCAGTGGAACGTCAGAACTCTTCAGCTATGGAATTATCAGAGCATTGGCAACTATTACACATCCTTGCGTCCCAAGAGTTGTTTGCCCCACTCTGTGTTTTATGTGGTCTTCTGCTTTGTGGCTGAGTTGCTGCTGTTCCTAAATGCTTCCACTTTCTGATAATATCACTTAGAGTTGATGTGGCATATCCAGCAGGAATGAAATTTCACAAACCGTCTTACTGCAAACATGACGTCCATTTCAGCACCACATTTGAAGTCACTGAGCTCTTCGGAATGACCCATTTTGTATCACAAATGTTTGCAAATGCAGACTGTATTGCTAGGTGCTTGATTTTATACACCTGAGGCAACAGGTCTAATTGAAACACCTCCATTCAATGAATAGCAGGTGAGGCCAAATACTTTTGTCCATATATTGTACATATTTTGTCTGATTTACACCGACATTAAAGTAAGAATGGCTGATGTTACCGGACAAGAGTGTTGCAACATGCCCCCCCTTTAAAATGGCTAGTTTTCAGAAGTTGTCTTCAGCATCACATCCTGTTAGAGAGCCTTAAATCTTTGTAACGAAATAGAAACAGCTGACAGAGAGCTGATAGTAACAGACTTTTACCTACATATGCAGGTCTGTCTCCATGTATTCTGATCTCTGTGCTATTACGTAACGGGATTATAACTGACACTGGATCAACACTGATCAGCATGCCATACACCTCCATTCAGTATGCTCTAGTTTCCTACCTCACTGCTCTCAAGCTTGCTGGAGTTGTCATGATGTTTAATGGTTTAACATGATGTTACTGTCTAATCTGGACTCTATAACGGCCTGTTCAGCTGGCATGATCAAGCTCATGTTGGTTTAACGTCTTCAGTGAGGGATGAAAGCCTGATTAGTGTGGTCATTAACTCGATGAGTGGAGAGGGAACGAACGTGGAGAGGATGCAGGGCTCTCTTTGTGTCTCTGAATAGAAACCATACATACATGGCTTGGTTATGTAACAGCCATAATGTTCCAAATTAAGAAAACATGGCATACCATAAATGTACAAATCCCAGCTTTTTATGAAAATAGGCCAAGAAGAAAATATGTAATTAACTTCAGTTGCAAAAATGGCTTACGTGTTAAATTCCTCATTGTATTCATAGCACAGTCCATTTCCGCTGTTATAAATGGATGCAATTATTGTAAACACTACCTACTGCCCACAAATGAATATTTTCTTGAAGGCTATAGAATATTCTACGTAAACGGTGTAGAGCTAATTATCCTTCTGATGCCTGCAGATTGTGATACAATGGCCATGGGCTTGAGATACTCCAGCAAATGATGACAGATGTTCTTGTGCATTGAGGGAATCTAAAGCCATTGGAGGGAGAAAAGGATAGGAAGCAGTTAAGTGAGAAAGGATAAAGAGAAGGAGATGGCTGAGAATGTAGGCAAAGAAAGCTGGTCTGGGGTCTGAAGAGGAGATGGAAGAAAGAGGACAGATAAATAAAGAACAAAGAGGAAGAGACAGATTGGGGTTTGGCTCTCCAGATCTCCAGCTGAGGCGGTTGGTGCTCCAAGGCCAGATGGATCTCAAAATGCTTTAATGATGCACCGCTGACCTAAACTACTCAAGAAAAGAGGGTGTAGTAAGAAACTGGCATTGTTTCAGTGTCAAATTCCCTCTCACAAGACAAAAAATGCTACTGTTTTCTTTTATGTATTAGCTTGGAGTTGAGTCATTCAATAAGTGTACTACATGCTAGTCCTCTGGTCAGATTTTGTCCTAATTTGCTGCTCCAAGTGATGTGAGCTTGCAAAAAGTTGTCTGAAAGGAGTCCCACTGCTTTTCCAGCACTTGGCTGTACTTTTTTTAAAGATACCCATCCAAAAGATTGCTGTTTGATTATGCTGATATGCAGAGATGAGTCACAAAAGGAAGAGCAGATGACTTCTTAGTTTATCAGAAGATCAAATAATTATTCCAATAATTAAATGATTTTAGCAAATAAAGTTATTAAATACCTTTAAGCCTGAACAACAAACTGTCAGTCTGCACTGAAGATAATATCTTAAGATTCAGACCATGGATCTGAAATGTTTTGAAGTTCATTTTCACCTTTGAAGTACACTTGATAAAAGTTTTCATAATCAATGTTAGCTGATTGGCTTTGTACACAGCTTTCAACTCCATCACAAAGTCTTTGTCATAGAGGTTTGATCTGTTGACTCACAAGCTTTTAGGATTGATCTTCATGTTTACCATTAAACAGTGAATGAATGTCAAAGTATACTTTGTTGCATACTTTGGTTCTTTCTTCTCATCAGCAATTAGCTCAAACTTCTACTGGGTGTCAGTCACAGAAAGTCTAGCATGGCCGAAGTCTCCAATGGCAGTTTTAGGACAGTCTGTTCTGCATGGTCTACAACAGTTGCCCAAAGATATATCAACAAATAGGAATGGGCGCTAATGCCATATCCTGGTGTATTAAACATAGCTAAGGTATTGCTTTAATTACAGCATGAAGACAGTGCTATGTACTAAGTGCACTGTTGTAGTAAATGCATTGAGGGTTTGTGTCCATTTCCACCAGCAGCACCACTGCCTGTGTGTGCTTGAAGATAGATTAAAGAATTCCCACTGATGACAGGCTAATTTGGCATACGGCATAGCGCATTCATACAGGTGCATATATCCTTGCGTGCCAAGGCACAGGGCTGGCACCCCAGTATGGTCTTTTCTAGTCAAAACAAACTGTTGAAGCCATACTGATGAAAGTGCACCAGTGGCTGTAATGTGAAGACAGCATGAGTTCTATAACATTTTAATTCTTCTTTCTGGGTATCGATCAGCGATGAGAAATAATAAAGTCTGGCGTTGCAGCTGGTGTTGATAGGCCAATGCAAGTTATCTGAGAAGTGGTTGGAGGAGAAGGTGTTGGAGCTGAGGCTGGGGCCGATATTTTTTAAACATTTGACAGAATTTTTTTTGAAAGCTTTTCCCCAGTATAATACTAGCTCAGAGTCTTTTAAGTTCAGCATATAACAATTACAAATACTCTCCGATTTTCTAGACCAGTGGTTCTCTACTGCTGGGTCGGGACCCAAAATGGGGTCACGAAGCTCTTTGAAGTGGGCCGTGAAATGTGTGCCACGGAAGAAAATCCAGCAAAATGTCTATTGTATGAAAGCACTAAGGGCACATACATACATGTTTTCTATAGGTTTTCCTATGATAAGTAAATTTCAGTGTTTGCCTCATGATTTCAACTTATTTATCTCATGTTCTTTGGATAACAAGCAGGTTTTTCCAAGATATTGATAAAATTCCTTATGAAATTAGCAAATTTCCATGGTGTCTTTGGAAAATGGGGTAAAATTAAATGCATGCATGCTTTTTCTACTTTAATGATGTTCTTTTAAAAAAAAATGTTATTTTGGCCTGCCTCTTCGATTGTGTATATTCCACCTTGGGTCCAAACTGCCAAATTCTTTATTACATAAATTTGGGTGGTTGAAAATGTTCAAAAATTTGGGTCACAATTTCTCTTAAGGAGGTGGTGGTGGGTCCTGATGTCCGACCAGTGTTAATTCAGTCAATTAAAACTATGACTAAAAATGTTTGTCCACAGCCTTTTTTTCCATGACAAAAACTAGACTGACTAACAAAAATAGATCTTTGATGACTTAAACTGACATAAACTAAGTTTAGTTTTCATCAAGATGACTAAAACTAGACTAAAATGTAATGTAGTTTTCGTCAGACATTCAAAATCCATTATATTTCTCCACTGTGGGTAAACATGTCAAAAAACAATTAATCTGTAGCTATTCTGCCTCTCAGCAATAGAGTGCAGGGTCTCCAGGTTTGGCAGTGTGCAGAGAACACGCTACCATGATTTGTTACCAAATTTAGGCAAGAAAATAAATACTTGGACCAAAAGTAAAGACTTAAATGTGAGGTCTTTTTATGGACTAAAACTAGACTAAAATCTTTTGAGTTTTCCTTATCTAAAACTACACTAAAATTAAAAAGAAGAGAGATGACTAAAATGTGACTCAAACTAAAAGGCATTTCATTTAAAGACTGAAACTAAGACTAAAATTAAAAATAGCTGCCAAAATTAACACTGCGTCCGATCAGTTGAGAACCACTGCGTTAGACCAGAGATCATCAACTCGCAGTCCATGGACCATATCAGACCCCCCATAGTTTCTCATCTGGCCCCCAAAAGATAACTAAATATAGAAAATGTGCAGAGGATAAAAGATTTTGTGGCTTTTAGGGTATCTTTTGTTTTTTAATCTCCACAGCTATTAAATCAGCCCCCCAAAAGATCAATATTCCTGATAGTTTTGATTCAATTTACAGAAATCTACCTGTCAGCTGTTGTTAGGAAATAAAATGCATGATAAACTCATACTCAGCAATCCAGACCTGATTGAATCTGCAGTTTTCTATGTCAGCTTTCCAACTAAAATGCATTTTTTCCTGCCTGAGAATCAAACCAAAAGGCCTGTTTCCTGTGTATGTTTTTAATTAATCATGACACAGCATATTAGTATCAGATTCAATGATAGACAGCATGAGAACCCCAGATATGTAGCCTGTATGGGTGGCTGCAGTATGGGAAGTAGGAACTAATTTCACTGTTATTGGTTAAAAATGACAAATACTTTGAAAAAAAAATACATTACAGTAATATTTTTATTACAACAAAATATTAACATTAGTTCAGTTTATATGAAAGTAAGGCCCCTGCACTAAAGCTAAGACTAAAGCTGGCCCTGATATAAATACAGTTGATGACCCCAATGTACCTGGTTAGACACTGAAGATGCAGTGGGGTCTTCAAATATATCAAGAGGCTCTTGAAAAAGGCCTTAATTTGTATTAAATATGATGTCATACCAGGTATTTTAACCCCAACTTTCTTGAAAAAGCTGTTGTAGCCCCAAATGCATATACAATAACTCAGTCATGAGTTAAAAGCACGGCTGTTGTTCTTGTACATGCAGCAAACAAAGTGGAAGTGAGGTAAAGTCATTTACCTAGGGCCACAATCGGGTTGGTCATGGGCTCAGTCACTTTTCTGATGCCTCACTCTAGCAATGCATCATCAATGCACTTGAACTCTTCATTTAAAGACAATAAGACTGATTGGGTGGAAAGGCAGGCTCCAGCATTTTTGACAGCCCCCTGCCACCCTTAATGGGATAAGTGGTATAGAAAATGGATGGATGGATGATTAATACTTGCAATGAGGTTATTTCATGACTGTAACTGCCAGACTTTGTTTATGGATAAAGTTGAATTAAGAAAAATCTAAAACTGGAAATACATTGTACTGGCAAATTCCGGCACTTCTGTTCTGACAGAGACAGTGTCTCATGTGAACGATCTGCAAGAGGGGCCACCAGAGATCCACGGTCTGCAGCCAGATTGTCTTAGAAAAGGTAGCCAGCTTTGGTTCTCCAGGGGATGAGTGTTCCTGCATCCCAACATTGACATTTTCAGTGGTGGGCTTGGCAGGGTCAGACAGGTATCTTTTCTCTAAACATAATAGTTTGAGCAGCGACAAGTGCCTCTAAAGTGTAAAAGAAAAGGAAGTCACAACTTGTTAGTCAAACTTAATGAAGTCAACGATAGGGAAGAGTAGCCAGCTGTAGTTAAGTCAGTAGCTGGCGTTTGTGGAAAGCCATGATTTCAGCTTAACTTTTGTACAGCTGAAGGGGATGCAGATGTGTTGTCCATATTTATCTAAAGTCTGTGCCCTCTACTTACTTCTGCTGCTTTTTGTACCTGTTAGGAACACTGGTGTAGTTACAAGTCCTCCAACATGCGCTCTGAAAGCAGCTTCATCATTCACACTTGAACATTATGCACTCAGTCTGGCCTGCTGCCTTGGAAAAAAGTGTCACAAATGTTTTTCTCATGGTCAAGAGCATTGCTCAGATTGAGGACATAACCTGTAACTGTAATGGCCTTAGACGACTATGCTCCATTTACCTGTTATTCATGTTCGTCTTATGTTTTAAGTGTGCTCCATGTTTGTGTTTTGTACATGAAGGAAACTGAAGAGAAACTTTACTTTTTCCCCCTCTTTTGTGTTGGATAATCAATTTTTGATGCATGCTCATGCTTGTGTACCCATTTGCTCTAATTGGTCTACTTTGCAGTAAAATTGTTAATATTCCAGCAGAGCCTGGGAAAGTGATTATCCTGCACAAGTCAATATCATGTCCAAATGGGGGACAAACACATGCTGAAAGCTGGAGAGAAAAAAATCGATGAGCCTAATTAATTTAGCACATTTGGCTACTTTACCCAGTTTGATATGAATAAATGAGACGGCTTGCAGTTTCAACTCCACATGCTGCTCCCAATTTAGGCAGATTTTTGCTGATTTAACTCCCCAAAGCATCGCAGCTCGGCCAACCCTGGTCACATTCAAATAGTGTGACTGGGTTTGATAGCGCTTGCCAGGTGCAGGGTAGATAGGGGAATAAGTGCTACTTGAGCCTCAAATAAATGTACATTTTGTGCCTGAGGAAAAGGAATAATGTTCAACAAAGTTCAGGCTGATCGCAGATGGACCGGTCACACCGTCTCCCTAAGGTGTTTGATTGTGGTAGTTGTGACAGAGACGTGCTGCTGCAGCCCACTTATTTCTCAAGGAAAGTTGGAACCTTGTTTGTGCTGTGTCTGTCTCCTCCATGTCTCAGCCTACTTTAACATGACCGAGCCTCTTTGCTGTTTTTTAGCTTCTTCTACTGTACATACAAGCATACGGCTCACAATGACACTCTCAGCCAAGACAACTCGCCAGGATTGGGTTTATTTGAAGCATGTTTTGTTCACATGGGAATCAAACTCCTTACACAGGGCTATGCAGATGACCCACATAACTTTAATCACATCCTGAGCAGCTTGGGCGTGTCACTGAAGAGACCAGCTGACGCTACGTGATCCAAACTTAGAAATATGGACACTGTGCTGGTTCACTTCTATCCTTGCCCCTATAAATTCAGCTGTTAATTAATTTTCTAGTCTTGTCATTTGGGTTACTGCATGCTATAAAGCAATACTGCAACAATTGTTTGGTGGATTGGATGATTGAAGTCCGAAGAAGCCAGTCAGGCCCTGAGTGCGACCCACATACTCAGCTCTGCTGCTCATCCCACAAATGCATGTTCCTTACAAATGTGGTTCCATTTTAAAGGGAAATAAACAGGCTTTTCATAATAAAAGCACCAGGAGAATTTGGCTGATTGAAAATGACATTATCAGAAATTGAATTTCACAAAATGTAAAGGTTTTAATCTATTTTTAATATAACATCCATTGTAAAAATTGATTTAAACTTCATGCCCAATGGCTTAACGACTGGGTTGTGCTCTATGAATGTGTTTGGCCTGTGGCTGCTTTCCTGCATGTCATTTTCCACTCTCTCATCCCTGTTTCTGCCCTCATAAATGTTTCCTCTCTGTAACTAAAGGAATAAAAATCCTGAAGAATAAATCTAAAAATCACAAATGAAGATAACAACAAATAACCAAAAACAAATTAGAAAGCATTTAGCATTTATGAACTTTGAAAAGATATGGGGTGCACAATATTTTTTTCATGATATCAGTATCAGCAGATAGAAAGTTTAGCATTAGTTCATGCAGGACACAGAAGTCCATTTGAATGTGACATACTTCTGACTAATTGCTGCTTACATTAATGCTTATGCACTAGCTGCAGCTGGCAAGGCTTAACCTCCACCCTAGCCTCCTCCTTTATAGCCTAAAGTTTTTAGTAGTATTTGTGCAAACTTGCACAAATGGGGCCTGAGGGAGGACCCATTATGCAAGCTGTGTGGGGAAAGGGGCACCATGTCACACATCCTGTCTGGTGTAAAACAGCACTCACCCAAGGAAGGTACAGGTGGCGCCATGACACTTGCAAACACCTTAGAGCAGGAGAGAGAGAAGAAACGCCAAACACCTCGTAAAACAACATCAATCCAGTTTGTAAAGGGGGGGGGGGAGGCACCAACCACAGCAACAACAAGATACAATCTGCTACAGAAAGCCCAGTCATGGGAAATGAAAGTTGATCTGGGAGGAAGACAGTTCCCCCAGATTGTCCAAACAACCCTGAGGCCAGATGTGGTACTGTAGTCTGAAGAGGCAAAGAAAATCATCCTCAGCGAACTTACAGTCCCTTGGGAGGAGGGTTGTGAGCAGGCATTTGAAAGAAAGAGCACCAAATACCAAGACCTCCTACAAGACTGCAGGGAGAAAGGATGGCAGGCATGGCTGCTCCCAGTCAAGGTTGGCTTTAGAGGATTCCCTGCCCAGTAAGTATGGAGAATGTTCACAGCCATTGGAATGAAGGGGAAGGAGAGGAAAACAGCAGCTTGCAGGATGGGGGAGGCAGCAGAAAGAGCCTCCTGCTGGCTGTGGAACAGGAGGGAGGAGCTTAGCCAGGAGGAGGAGATGGGTAGTGACTCGGCCACCACTGCCGACCCACTACTGGGAGGGTGTTGCAGTCAGGGTCGAAACACCCAATGAAAGGTGGATACCGCCTGATGACATCGACTCCTCCTGGCCAAGGCTACATTCACTTAAGGGGAATGAAGAGGAAGCATCTTTGGGATGTACTTACAACCTAGTACCCTCATATTCAGTTTCATGCTACAATGGATTAATTGCTTTGGAATGAATTTATTGTACTCAGTATGCATTGTCATAAACGTATCCATCCTTATAGGGTTTCTAGCTATGCGCTGCCTGCAAAGTCAAAGCATGCTATTTCATCTTTTCAGCAGAGCCTTCTCCACCAAGTCAAACTGTTTATCCACTTTGCAATTAAAATGGTTAAATGTATGACCATAGTGTTCCTGAATGAAATTAGCTTATAAAGTTCAATATTGGTATTGGCAGATATGAAAGTTCATATCTGCCAATACCAATATTGGCAGATATGAAAGTTCATGCAGATATTTACAGCTGATACACTGGCCATGTACGTGGGCCTTAAATATCTACAAATGTACAACTGTGCCACCGGGTAGAGGAGGCTGCTCAAGATGCCAGACCCTAAAGGGGGCCCATTGTAAGCTGTCACCATTTTGAATAAAACCCTAAGTGTTTCTCTCAGCTCCAGTTGAATCAGCATCTCTATACATGACACTTTGTCCCATGAAGGGAAATTAGTTTTGCAGCACAAAAAGACAAGGTAGAAACTGACTTTAAAAGTTTGAAAATAGAAACATTAAAGGCATTTTAGCCAATGGTATAAATCAACTAGAATGGCCGTCTGAGGCGGCAGACCCACGCCGAAGCAGCGCCATCGAGGAGGTCACGCTCCCATTGATTACTATGGTGTTCAAAATTTGATGTCCGAGAAAAACTGAACGGGTGTGCGGATCATCACCAAAATCTAATCGATTCTTCCCTGTCACTATCCCAACATTCCCTGAAAGTTTGGTGAAGATCCAACTTTCCGTTGTCGAGTTATCTTGTACACATACAAACAAACAAACAAAGAAAGATAGAAAGTTACAGAACCCTTTACATAACCCCCTGCCGATTTCATCGGCGTGGGTAATAAGTGCTTAAATAACATACCAATTATTACTGACAACCTATAAAGTGTTGCTTGATTATTCCCTGGTAGTTAAGTTATGATAATGTGCTATTTTCACAGGTTTCATTAAAATCTGGTGTATAGGAGGCACTTTTAATACATTTTTTTTAATCTAAAAGTCAACATGCTTATAGATGCATCTGCCATCATCATGCATTGCATGTGATCTGATGCTATTGAAAATCTGAGAATCCCCTCATTTCATTGTGTTTTGGAGGCTGCTGCTTCACTGCCCACAATGTGATATGATACACAGTGACACAGAAAAGACCAGAGGGAGTTGGTTCATTAGGTCATAATCCTACATGCAGAGAAAACATGGCTTTACTAATAAACTTGTAGAGCACTGGTTTGATTGAAAAGATTCCTTATTAAAGACAAGTGACCAGAGGAGGTGGGCCGTGTGACTCATGGACCATGTGTCTGACAGCCTCACAACAGTCACCGTAGGCTGAGCTCAACAGATGGTACAAGAAAAGCTGCAGAACCTCAAAGGAACTGTATGTGGTGGACTTTGTTGAACACAAAGGAAAACGTCCTGCAGGAAGACCTTTAAAATTTGGTCCCTCCCCACAACAGACTGCTGCTTGTCTACCAGTGCAGCCAATGATTTGCATTTTACAGTAGGAAACATCTGTCTTATAGGATATGTGTTGATCTATATGTAAACAAATCCCTCTTCCTGTGATTTACTGTTCCACATACTGAATGAAGGGTTCAAATCTGGCTTCATATTTGAAAAGGGCTTGTGTGGTGCAAAAAACATTTTCAGATTCCCTCATGGTAAAATTGTTGGAGCTAAAGAAATGTGTTTAAAAAACAGAGTTTAAAAGTGCAGATTTTTTTAAAAAGAAGGTGATTAAAGTAAGAAGTTGTCAGAAAAATAATAAAAGTGAAACTAATTAAAAACGCTACAAATGACTATCAAAGATGTCTTTGTCACGTAGTGTTTCTGACCTCTGTCAGCTGATATGAAGAGGATGATGACCTCTGTCCCTTCTTCATTTCAAAGATAACAAAAACTTTTATAAGGAGGTACTAGACCTCCCTGCTCCTGTCACAGAATAAATCCAGCATCACAAACACCAGCTGAGAGGTCAGTGTCTCAGTGAAGACGGGCTTCACAAAAATCCAAGAGTAAAGAGAAAGCATGTCCATAAGTCAAGGCAGTCACTCTCCCAGCTTTTCATTTCCTCCCTTTGACAAGTGCCTCTCATTCAATCTCATGGTTATCAGATAAGACCGAGAGATCAGCCTTTAGCATGGTGTGAAGACATACATCAGGGCAATGGGGCAATGATGTCATCAAGTGGTCCAGGTTTTGTCCTCTTGTTTTATAAAAAAGACTTCCCATCATCATAAGACAACAAGTTACAAATTACTCCCTCCTGTGTCACAAAAACAGATTTCAAACTCAATGAGTGAAATAATTAGCATGCTCTTAATTGGAAAACTGATTGGATACGACTCTATCGAGACAACAAAACTGTTTTTACATGACAGTTTTTAAGTTGCTTTGCAGCCTAATTAGACATAAAGGGAGGCTGTGCCCATGGCTGTGCCCTTTTTCTTTCATAGTAAACAGAGTTAACAGCACCAAGACAAGGTTATGTCGTATTTAAGTCTCACCACAATCTAAACAAAAAACAAAAGAACAGCTGAAGCCATGAGTAAAGGTGCTGTTATAAAGGCTGAAGTCATTAGCATTGGTGTTAATGGGCTGTGAAAAACTGGAGGTAAACTTTTCATTCGAACAAAATCTTACAGTCTCCGTCACCACCCAGCCTTTGGGGAAAACTCAAGCTTTTGATAACTTTTGATCTCCAACTTGTCTATAATGAGCAAAAAATCTGCAGTCAATCCAATGAAATCCCTCACGGGAGTATGAAAAAAATGTGAGACTTTTTAGTTAGCAAAAAATGCCTACATTTGACCAAAAATTGGCAAAAAAAAGTTTATAGTGTATTTCCTGTACATTTTTAAATTTTTTTTCCATCTTTTTATGATACATATGTGTACCAGTTTTCATGCATGTAAAATTTCCACCTGGGGACAATTTTCTGGAAGATTTTGGAACTTTCTGGCACGTTAAGGCCCCCAAAACCAGCTTCAAAGGGTTAAAATAATAGCATCTTAGAACGCCTACAGTTTCAATAGTGTCCTCAATCCAAGGTCAGTGCTCACGCCCTTATTAATAATAGATAAAGGTCCCCAAATGCAGCATCAGTTCATTGTTTGAATAATAAAAAGGAAAATCAGTGTTATTAAATGTTCATTTGAAATCTGTGTTTTCTCTTCTTCTTCCTGCTCCTTTCTCTCAAACAGAGACACACCTCAGGCCAACGACGGTGGAGCCAAGACTCCTCGATCCAAAACGTCATCCCGCTTCCCCAGACTGGGCCGCAGAGGAAATCAGGATGCCAGACCTGAACCCCAGAGTGGTGACCTTTAACCCCAGAACCTTTGAACTTATACCACTCAAAATATATGGTGAGGACTGCAATGTTCACATGGCCAAACATGTACTGTGGCTCATAGAGGACAAAAAAGGCATCTGACGGACCTTCAAAGCCTTACAGATAAAAAGCCTCAGTCAGGGATGGGAGGTGGATGCATCAACTTCACGGACATCTCTTAGAGATATGTAAATGTTTCTGTGCATTTACCCGGCTGAGTAAAGGATGAGTGGTTCTCCTGAGGCTGCCTAACAATGAACCCAATCATACAGCACCTCTTACCTCACTGAGAGACAACAAGACTTTGTTCACTGCACATGAACAAGACTGGAGTCTATTATCTTTAACACAATGAGATGACAAGGACAATTTTTTTTCTAACTCTGCTCAGTTTTTTAGTGAAAGTGTATCTCGGTCACAGTGCCTGCAGTGTTTTGTAGCTGCTTTCCTGCTCCAGGTAAGGAGGGGGTAAAGAGGGGGTAGATTGATGGAGGATTAGTGTTTCTCAGCTAATATTCCGCATTATGGTGCCATTATATTTTAGATAACAATAATTCACAATCTCTTGTATGGACCAACTGGCAGTGGGCATTCCTTTGACCTGCTTTGTTTTTATTATTGTGGCTCTTATAAATACAGGATGTGTATCATACATTTGTTTCACTAGGGTTGCTGTAAAAATATCTTTTAATTCCATTTCCATAGATGAAACTAACATAATTTAAGGGACTGTATGAAAATAACTGGTGTGGGATGCTGGAATCGCTTCATGATAAACTGAAACTACAAGGTTTGATTATCCTTCCAGCTTTGAATCTCAAAAGTCAGACTACAGTCCAAAAAATAGTGACAAAAGTATTGAAAAACCAGATTTCAGATGATGCCAAAATGTAAAAAAAAGCAAAAGATTTTTCACCAAGGGGTCAATTCTGAGTTTTTTCTACTCACATTAAATCTCCTACAGTCCCTTATTTGGCTATGTAAAGAATACTTTGAATTATCACAAAAAAAGTAGGTAAACAGATGTGTTTCTTAAAATATTAGCACCAAAAGAAAAACTAACTTCTTACATTTTCAAATAAGGCACAGTTAGGTCTATGAATATTCAGACAGGGACACAGTTTATCATTTTTTCTTCTTTGTACCACTGCAATGGTTAAAAAAACAACCCCCCCTCCAAAAAACAATCAAGATGTCACTAAAGTACAGACATTCAGCTTTCATTTAAGGGGTTTCACAGTAATATGGCAGCCACCATTTATTAATTACTGCCATTTTATTCAGAGGACCTGCGTTATCAGGGCCCAAAAGTTTTTGGACAATCTAACATAATCAAAAATATAATTACAATTTTTAATACTTTGTTCCAGTGTTCCAATGAGGTGGAAAACCATGGGATTTTATATGAATCCACACATTTCTCTTAAAATAAACCTTTTAATAGCCTAATGTACTTATCCATTGTAGAGTAGGGAATATCTAAATGAACACCAGAGTGGTTTATATACTATTACTGTGCAAACTCATAGTTTTCATGTGATCTTGGGATTTTTCATTTCCAGCTACTCAGGCCTGCACCTCATCACTCCAGAAACACACCCAGTGAGCTTAGAGCAAACCACTGCAAACCAAGAGTGCAAGGTGGAGTATATGGAATTTGAGGATAAGCAGGTTGTGTGGCCCCACACACTTCCATTAGCAGTGACATCATAATAAACACCAGTGAGTCCAGCCCGTGGGCAGCCATACAGACCCATGCCATAACACTGGCTCTATCATGTTTGACAGATGATGTATGCTCTGGATCATGAGTGTTTCCTTTCCTTTTCCATACTTTTCTCTTCCCATCGTTCTGGTACAAGTTTACCTGGGTTTCATCTGTCCAAAGACAGTGATACACCTACCACCTTCAGAGTACTCTTGACACGTCTACATACTGATGAAGCAGGTTTTCTGCACCAAGAAAATGATTCTCTGATCATCCCCTGCAGTTGCCTTCGTTGGTCATTCAGGCTTTTCATGTTTTTGTAGTGAATTCTTCTTTTTTAAGAAAGCCCAGAACGTTTTTGCTCTCATTCATAGATTTATTTTACTTTTTTAACCTAATTATGGCCTTCTTCACTTCATTCAGTCCCTCCTTGGACTTCATATTGATTACTTACAGACCTTTTATTTGCTGCTTTTGTTTTGAGGCAATGGCAAAATAGGTCATACTTTGAGGTGCTAATAATAAAGGTACTCCAAATCAATGGCTGTAATTCCTAAAGAGTAAACACCATGTTTTTGTGAAATCCCTTAAATTAAGACTGAAGTCTGCACTTCAATCACATCTTAATTTCAAAACTATTTTGGTGGGAAATAGAGGTTAAAAAAGATTAAATGATGTTGCTGTCAAAATCCTTACAGACCTTACTGTATAACCCATGTTTTGGTTGGTTTGACATCAGAGATATCACGTAAAGGAAGATCTTCATCAAAGTTCGATTGACCATACTGATAAATGAAACGTTTAAAGATTGTCTAACTAATGTGTCTTAACAGGATCTCATGCAGCATTACGTTGCAAATGAATGTTTTAACGATGACTAAACACTTGAAGAAAAAGCTGCTTGTTAGGGTGCAGGGGAAGGGCTGCGGAGCATCCAGTGTGTGTAAAACAGAAGCTCATGCATATGTATGGCTCACCCAAGAGCAGACACAGGCTGTGTTGAAACGATCGTGTTGGAAGGCTTTCGGAAAACTTGAATCAAAGGGTCGGCACACAAAACGGTAAACACAGCTCTCACTCTGTGGGGGGAGGGGAACAAACACGCTTTGTTGGTTTTAATTAAGTTGTTTTTCCTACAGGAAAGTGACCCTCACAGGTATCCCACTACTGGTTAGCACTGCACGGTGTTGTTACGGAATCCTTGCAGGGACACCGTCAAAAGCTTTTGTTTTATCAGACTTCCTGAAGCCTTTAACAGGGGTTGTGTCTGTGGTAAACATAAGTGAGGTGGCTGATAATAAATCAGTATGGAGGAGAAAATATGGTGGTAAAGGAATTATGTCACTCGTGAACATATTGTTTTCTGACAAATGGCTCTGCTATTGCTCCCTATTAAGATGAAATGTAACACAAACTTGATTTCTTTTCTTTTTAGCTTAAAGGTAACAATCTGCTCTGATTACTCTGATTACTATGTGATATTTAAAGTGTAGCACTGCCTCATATGCATTTTAAAAATCAGCCCATAATATTGTGTCCTGTACTGCTTTATAACAACATTGTCTGTTCATTAAAACATGCAGCATTTTCATAAAAATCTATTTGACGGTCAACATTAGGGTCAGTAGATCTCTAGAACATGGAAGCCCCTTAGTGGACATGCATCCTCAAGTAACTTTTTGGTTGTTCTAAATAGAAGCAGACCTAATTCTGATCCTTCGAGTTTCAAAAGCACGAGTTTAAGACTCGGTAAATGGACATGCAGTTAGAAAGCATCACTATTGTGTTGTTCTGACAAAAACTGGATGTGTGTCTGACTGAAATTGTGCAAAATCAATTTCTCAAACACACCTAGATTATGCAATTTGATATTGTCTTATTTTTGCATATACTGATAAGACCAATCCATCCAGATACTTTTCCCAAACAAAGCCAGCCCCACCTCTTTCCTGATGAAAACAGTACATCAAAATGAATGGCAGTAAATGGGAAAGTTAGGGTCTTTGGGGATTTAAAAGCTTAAAATTAGGGCTGTCAAAAGTTTCAGAGGTCATTTCATTAATGTTCATTCCACGGTTCCAGCAAGTTAAAAGTCTTGTGGTGTCAAGATTCAGATTTAGGTGGAGAGCAGGGCTCATATCGTCCTTCTGAGACAGGAGAAGAGTTGTGTGTCCTTTGGAAGCAGGTGGGCTTTCTGCAGCACTCCTGTCCGGATGACTTCAAAGGAAGTGAAGAAAACTTTTTATACTCGACTGGACAATTGCTGACTGCGCTTAAACTGAAGTTTAAAGCTCGGCTACAGAACAACAGAGAAAGGCATCTGGTCTGATTGGTCTTGATTGGCGGTTGATTGGCGGTTGAATGGCCCTGAGGTGGGGTCATAGTGGGTTTTATTACCTGTGGACCCCATCATAACATGGCTGATTCCCCACAGGGCAACTGACTCTCCCTTTGGATACAAATCTGCTTTTATAGGTAGATCAAACATTTAAACATGAACTTAGTCACAGAAAATGGAACTTGTTGTGGGCTGGAAAGGAAATGAGGAGAACAGCAGAAAGGTAAATGTTTGATAACGCAAGGTGCAGATGACTTTTGACTTGTCCACTGAGCTTCATGTGAGTTTTTCAAAGTGAAATTAGACATGAAAGAGCAATGATAGACTCGGTTTATAACACTGTGGCTGCAGGGAGACACAGCAGTGGCTTAACCAAAGTGTCTTGAAATGGACAGCATATCAATCAATCAATTAATCATGTTTAGAAAAGTATTAACTCACTAATCCTGGGCCTTAATTCTTCATAATCAATCTTGATAGCCCTACTTAAAATTCAATAATCATACAGTTTAATGGTTTTTGGAAGCCCAAATCCAGTGGCTAGTGAGTTAAGCATAAATATTGTGACTTCTGCTTAAGGTTTGACATTGTAACATTTAAAAAATAAGCAAAGTTATGGATGTTTATGAGTGTCTGTCAGAGACTCTCTGTCAAACTGGACAAATGACCCCATCTTGTGACCAGAGATGTCATAAACTGGCATATCTTATGTGCAGTGGTGTAGTGGTGCCTGGAGGAGTGGGTATTTTCTCAATTTATCCTACATATTGTCACTTACTTCGGCTGCTTCAGGGAAAAGGAAAATCATGAAATTAACAGCCAAAGAAGAGCAGATTTTATGATTACCACTGGCCAAGACTAGAGGCTGTATGCATTATGAGTGAAATACATATGAAATATAAGAAGAGGCAGACAGACTACAGCTCCTGCTGTCACAGAGTGATCGCTGGCTCAGTGGGAACACAACACCAGTCCCACATTTTACCATGTCACTCCCTTCAGCTTAAAGCCGCAGAACTGCTCTGCCCCATCATTTAAGGATAAAATCATGTCAGAAATGCTGGCTTTTTCACTGTTTAAAGCACAAAAGCAACACAATAGTGTTTATCACGTTGCTACCTGAGTTTTCTATTCTGCCCCAATTCAGTCTCAGGGCTTGTTTTCACTCAAATTGGAGCATGTTCACTGCAGACAGTGGGAAGTGACGTTGGATTGCTCTTATCAATACCTCTATATTTGACCCAAAACTGGCCAAGTGTTCTGCATATTGCTGGTGTTGGGCCATAACCTCCTATCTCTGTTTTTTCATGATTTTAATTTTTTTCATAAATCTGTGGTTACCCTTTACATCTATCGGTAGGTTCTACAAAATATAAACCAATAGAAAGTGTCAAAAGTTGCTGACTATGACCATTTAGTGTAAAATTGTTTGGGAAAAATACAGCTTTTTTGCCCCTTCCCTGAAAAGTGGTGTTTTTGGCAAGTCAGCCTAGCTGTAGATGACAGATCTTGCACTACTATGGTGAGATGCCGTATCTGTCAGAATGGAAATACACACTAAAACTTTCAAAATAAAATTGGATTGAATTTCCAGTTAAGGGTAAAGGTAAGAGTTAAGCTATCAAACATTAAACAACAAAAACCTAAAAACATCCGTCTAAACCTAAGTAAACAGTCTTCTTGCATGAAGAAAAAACTGAAAAAGCTCCATAACTCTAACACAGCTAAATCATAAGGTAACAAAACTATGCCAGCTGATTTGATAACATAATCATGAAGCTAATGTAGCTAAATCTATGTTAGCTATGGAGGTTGCATAAGCTACATAGCTGAAACTTAAGCTAACAAATGATCATTAGCTATGTAGATAATGTAGCTGCAAAGCTAATGTAGCTAAATCTTAATCCAGTGCGGCTTTGTAAGCTGCATAGGTTACGTAAGCTTTTTAGGTTATGTAGCTAAATCTAAAGCTAACAAAGCTATGGTAGCTATGTAGATAATGTAGCTAAAAAGCTAACTTAGCTCAATCTTAATGCAATGCAGCTATGTGAGCTGTGTAGGTTACATAAGCTATGTAGATAATGTAGCTACATAACTAACGTAGCTAGAGCGCACAACCTTTCACACTTATGTTAAATAACTTTTGCCGTGTTATCTTAAGGTAAAGCTAACAAAGATAAAGGGTGCCACTGTTCGCTTAACTACTCCCTAAACCAGTTCATACATCATTCAATCCAGAATTAGATATTGGATATTTTTGTCTGTTTTTCTTGTCATGTTTATAAATAAAGTTGTTTAAAAAGAAATTCCAAAAGGTTTTACCAGCAAATTACGTCCCTTCCGTTCTGACAGAGGCAGCATCTCACAGTAACACAGTCGCTTGTACCAAAAGTAAAGTGTATAGTATAAAATATACAGAGCTGTAAAGTTGTCACTATTCAACACAATTAGCTGCTTGCAAACATAGCAAGACCAACAGGAAGAAAGTCCATTGTAATTAAAAAAAAAAAAAAAAACCCTAAAAGGGGGCATATCATCCTGCAGTCAACTGATTTCTCCAGCTGTGCATTATTACTGGGAAGAGGACAGCAGTTAAATAGCCTAATGGAGCTATAACTGTAATATGACTTGACTATGCATGTAAACAAGTTGAGTGACCAGATGTTTGTTTTGGTACTAGATTGCCAGAAAATGATCCATTATCACAAGACAGCTGGCTTTGTTTTCTCAGATCCTTTAATTACTGACATTTATGGACTACCAGGGATTTTCTCCTGAGATAACAAGAGAAACAAGTCAACAGTGCAAGAAAAACAACAGAAATAGTCATTATCACAAGTAAACTAGCTTCGTTAATCTGAAAATAACAAGATGCAATGGCTGATATGTCAAGAAAACAACCAGAAATTGTTCTTTGAGGTATCAAAATAGAGATGGATGCATGTCTGCTCAGGGCTTCTGTACTAGAACCAGCGTTTGTGTATGCAGTAATATGCAGTATTTTTTCAGATTTCTAATTAGATATTTAACAACTAATTCACAATGCATCAGTGTGTATATGTTCAGGTCCCCACTTTCATTGTTATAGACAGCTGTTTGACATTTACTGGTGCAAATCAGCATTTAAACTATTGAAAGAAATTTAAAAAATGTTTTTTTTTTATAGGAAGAAAAGCATCCAGCACATCTAGAGATGTGGTTTGTTTTGTGAGGAACACTGAGGAAGTTGAACATTTATTGGATGAAGAAGAGTTCCCTTTGGCATCTTAAAATTCTCATACATTTTGTTCCATCTTACTGAGGAGGACTCTGATCTCCTTTTGCTGTTGCCAAGCACTAATTTAGATCTAACTGTATTCAAAATTGTCTAACTCAAAGTCAATGTAATGATTACTTTTTGGCTTGTTGCTTTAAATATTTCAGGTTGTGTTGACAAGTACAAAGCTGAAGCATCAAAGGCAGCAGTTTCCTCCTGCTGGACACGCAGGTTTGAGGAAGATTTTCATGTTATCATCACAAACTTCACTTTTCTTTTAAATGACTCCATTTTCGTCTCTCTATTTAAACGCTGGATGAAATCTCACCTTCTGGTCTTTGAGGATGTGAATCAAAGCAGTGACAAGCAAAGAAAGTGGATTGAGTTTATTGAAACACAGCCAAAGTGTTCTCTTTGCAGTATGCCATGTCTGTATCAGTGGACTTTTATGTTCTTGCCTTAGTCAGCAGTCAGATTTATCTATCAGTGTCACAGCAGAGAGGGATCAACAATAAAGTACAGTGTGTACAGTTCAGTACTAACGTGTCTGTGTCATTGATGTCACTTTAGACCATGCTGAAAGGAAGGATAGAAACTGAAGACCAATACACAACAAATAAACATTTAACATATGGCTAAACTCATTTGGCCACAGCTGTCAATAATTGAGTGTAGGTGTTTCAATCAAACCCATTTCCACAGGTGTATGAAATCAAGAACCTAACCATGCAGTCTCCATTTTTGCAAACATTTGTGATACAAAATGGGTCATTCTGAAGAGCTCAGTGACTCCAAGCCAGGTACTGTGATGGATACCACCTTTGTAATGAGACATCCCAGCTAGATATTCCACAATCACCTATAAGTGATATTATCCGAAAGTGGAAGCGTTGAGGAACAACAGCAGCTCAGCCACTCATCCAAAGCAGAAGATCACAAAAATCACAGAGTGGAGTCAATGACTACTAAGGTGCAAAGATGCATAAAAGCTGCAAATGCTCTGCAAACTCCTTAGCTAAAGAGTTCTGAACTTCCACTGGCATCAGCGTAAGCACAAAAACTGTTGCGTCGAAAGCTTTGTGGAATGGGTTTACATGGCTGAGCAGCTGCATGCAAGCCTCACATCACCAAGTTGAATGCCATGCAACAGATGGGGTGCTGCAAAGAACACTGACACTGGACTGTGGAGTAGTGAATATGTGTTCTGTAGAGTGACAAATCACAGTCCTATTTGGCGGCCAGATGGGTGAGTCTGGGTTTGGCGTATGCCAGGAGAACGTTACCTGCCTGACTGCAATGTACCAACTGTGAAGTTTGAAGAAGGAGGGATAACGATATGGGGCTGTTTTGCAAGATCTGGGCTAAGCCCCTTATCTCCACTGAAGACCAATTTTAATGCTTCAGAATGTCTAAAATGGAATGAAAGTGGCAATAAATGGCCAGAACTGGGTATAATGGAAAAAGTGGGTTAAAAGTTGCAAAAGATGTTGTGGTAGACGTTCTTGTTCATGATACCGTCCTGATATATCCACAAATGGAACCCCATACCATAATGGAATCTCCACCGTGTTTCACTGTGGGTGCAATGCATCTGGCATCAAAACGTTCTCCAGCTTTTCTGTGGACATAAACATGACGATGCTGACTGAAGAGTTCAAACTTGGATTCGTCTGTCCAGAGTACCTTCTTCCAGTCATCAACAGTCCAGTGTTTGTGCCCCCGGGCAAATCTGAGGCACCTCTGAATGTTTACAGGCCTCAATAATGGCTTCTTAGCAGCTATTCTTCCCTTTAAGCCTTGTTCCATCAGTTGTCTGCTTATGGTCATTCTGGAGACTTTGTCAGACTCTGATCTAGAAGCATTCATCTCTGCCTGAAGATCAGCAGTGGTCTTCCTTCTGTCTCTAGTACTTCAAAGTACTACAAGTAAATAACTATGATTTGACATATTAATCAAGAAATAATAATGCGCTTTACTATTTTTTTCAGTTTTTTTGTAAATCAGTAAATTTGAAAATTCATAGATAACAATAATTTTATTTTAACATTAAAAATGTCATTTGGGTTAAAGAGCTTCTACATATTGCTGTATTAACCATTGCAGAAACATAAAAAATGATTTTGGTAATTACCAATTTAGGGCAGCTGTGACATAAACCTTACTTTGGCTGGTGGTCTAATAAATTTGTTAAGCACTGTAAGTATTGCTCACAATCACTAAGAAAACAGATATGTATAGCTTTAAGACTAGCTCATTAGATAAACCTTGTGTAGATAAAACTGATGGGATGTCCCCTGGTAACTCACTTGTATTAGAAGATACCATGAGTTTGGTTTTATCAGCAATTAAGACCAAGTTAGGTTTCTGCAGACAAAACTTTAGAATACTAAAGTCGACTAAAAACTCAAAAGCCTCCAAAATTGATGAACAGCAAAAAAAATGGTGTCATCTGCATAAAAAATAATACAAGGCATTTGACAAGTTATCACACAGATTGTTTACAAAAATGGTTCACCTGGTTCTTCTGTGAGCAGGCCTGTTTGTAGTCATCTATATGCACTCTGCCTTAGGTTAGCCTTGCATGTATATTCATTATGCATTCATGCATGTTTAGGGACATACATTAGGTGAGTATACAGTAGTATAAACGCAGACAGTAGGTGTGTGTTAAAGCATGCATGTGTTTAAATGTCACATCAACAGCCTCAGTGCTCACATTATATCCTGCATATGAACTGTATGCATAAATAGATTCTATGAATTCTATCTTCTCTGCATCTGTGTCCCTCTGTGCATCTGTTTTGCTTGTTGAACACTTATTTAACCTTCACTGCTCTGCCGAGCAGCCTATGAGATTTATACAAACTGCTGAGCCTTTTTAGGAAACGCTGCTTTGTTTTTTGTTTTTTTCCTTGGCTGGGTAATTCGTCCAGGGTCGTCAGACAGAAGAATGGCAAGGATGTACAAAATGCTTATTGTCCATTGACCAGAAAGTTGGTTACGAGCCCGTTTAGGATGTGGATGGTTGCTTTTGGCAGTGACAGACAATAAACACTCACGCAGACAAACGGCTGAATGCAAAGCCAAGCACTCCACACACTCTCAGTAATGTTCGTATTGTTTTAACTGAATGGAAGAACAGCTTGGCTCTGCTTTGACATTTATCTGCTACAAAACAGCAGCAAAATTGTAACTAACTTCACTCCATCAAAATATGCCAATAATGAGATTTCTGCTCTGTGTAAAACTTTGTAAGTCTAAGTAGATTTGGTGTTTGGTGTATTGGAGGAGATTAGAGGGTCAGAACGAAGTCACACAAGGAGGGACTAGTCTGATTTCTAATCAACAACTAATACAAAACACCAAGGACACTAACATACATCGAGAAACGACGTGAGGGTCACATTTTGATGGGATTTTTTACCCTTTGGTAGTGCCTTCAGCAAGAGAAGAGACTGTTGCATGGACACAGACTCCTGTTTTTGTGTTACAGGGGAGTCAAGACTGATTCTCTACAGCCAGACTAATTTCTAGGCTGAAGCATACAGAACTGTTTGTTAATATAATCCATATTTTCCCATTATGCTGTAGTACAGGGCCTTATGCTCATAGATTTCACATTAGATATTTTGTAGAAAACCTTTTACAGAAATGTTTTGGCCAGTCATGTTTGGAATTTAAATGTTGTATTTTATACCAAATCACACAACTTAATTTCTCTACTTGTAATTTCCTGTGGGTTTGTAAGAAAAAAATAATACTGCTTACAAACAAAATAAAAGCTTCCCCACTGAGAGGTTGTTGATCTTTAATCAACAGTACTCTTGAGACAACATCCACTTGTAAAAATATGAATAATATTGTGTGTTTCACCTCCCTCTCCATGTCCCACTCCTCTTCCTCTCCTTGAAGATATGGAGGTCCTTCTAGCCTCATTTTACCGGCCCATATATAAATAAGGAGGCTCTTACCTCTGTGTGAGGAACATGGAGCCAAGACAGAGACCCTGGTTTGAACAAGGTCAGTGTATAAGCAGCTCCAGTATCTCTGCAACACACAGCACCAGCTCTGCATCATGTTCATTAGAATGATAAGAAACAGGCTGACGTCTCAGCACCCAATAGATGGTGGGCCCTTCAGGACGGATCCTCCTAATGGAGTCCAAGATTAGCATGTGGTCTGTGTTTGTGAAGGCAGCAGCAGATGTTCCTCAGAGATGGAGGAGCCTTCATCAGCTCTGCTCAGCTGCATCTATCTCTAATGCTTGTGTCAGGGAGAACAGGAACTTTTAACGCTTTTGATTACAGGAGCATTTTACATCCCCTTAGAGTACGCTTTCAATGCTGACGGTTCCTGATTCAACAGTAGTCTGGTTGGGAATATGTAAGCATAAAAAGCTATGAATAAATAATTAGGAGAACTTTTAGCTCTAAATTAAAGGAGTTTAAAAGGGTGTCATTTTTCTATATCACTACAAAATATTTCATGTGCTTACTTCGTTGTATCAGTGAAATCAGTAAAGAAAAGCAAGTTATGAAAATGTTAAGGAAATAAGTTGATGAGAAATTCTTAAACATTTGGACACAAAAGCCACTTCTGTCCAAACTCATACCGTCAAGCTTTAAAAAGAACCCTGCATGATCAGACAAGTTCATCTTGTTGGATAGATATTTGTATCTCTCGTATGTATAATGAACTAAAAAAACTTACCAGATATCTGCATTTTGAGTAATTTGAGTTTAAAAACTCACCAGGAGGCCGCCATGTTTTGGTCCACACTGGCGCTGTGACATCACAGTGCCACAGCGCTCCTCGCCGTTCCTATGCAGTATCCTGTTTAAGACTGGCAGCCAATGTTAGAGCTGCATCTCAGAGACGCTGCATGTCTCAGACGTGGAGAATTTTAAAATTCGAGGTCTCTTCTATTTTTTTTATTGCACCACGAGCGGTTATCTGTCAAACCAGACAGGAAAATAATAACTACAGAGCCATAGCTACCTTGTTGTAGCAAATATTTATGTCCACATAGGTAGAATATGAATAAATCGGTTTCTTGATGACCCTGATGAAGACCAAGAGCTAAAATGTGTCTGTTTAACAAAGTCGTTCCCCAAACTTCTACTATTTATGAACACACACTTCCAGTTTGCGCTTTTCAAAGTAAAAGCCCGCTTTATCATGTCTTTGAAGAAACTCTTTTCGTTTGTACACAATGCTTTTATTTTGAAAGCTGCTGACACGCTTCCACTACGCGCTGAAAAAAAACAAAAAAAAACAAAACACTTTTTAGAGTAAAAACAACTCCATAATGTTTCATAATTTTACTCCAAATAGACTGGGACCAAATGTTATATTTTTAAGGGTAAAATTTTATTCAATTTTATTATTTTTATTCTGCTGTTGCTGCACAAATAATTTTATTCAATTTGAGTAAAGTTTTTTGTGTAGCAACAGTAGAATAAGCAGTTTGATCAGAAAATAGGTGACAGCCATTATGAATGATTCAGATAGAACTTAAGTTGCATGTGATAATGTAAATAAATTAAATAAAATCTACGCATTAGTTTTCCTGTCCAGAGGAATAATAAGTACGGTATCTTGTAAATTATGATACAAAGATAAAGAGCAAATGCTCTCCTGTTGTTAGGCGTCAGGATTCCCATCGTTGACGTCAGGTCAGAGTGTCAAACTTAGACACTGATGTAAGAAAAATTCTGACATGCTACATGCACACTACAAGAACTTATCTTGTTCCCAATGCTCTAAATCGGGCCCAAGTGTTGATGATAAGCTGCAACGTTGCAGTTGGACTAAAATCTAGCTGAATTCGTGTAGTCTGAGCCACCTTTAAATGGATCTCTTTGGCCCCGTCCACATGGAGATGAATTCAGAAGTATACACAAAAGTATTCTGGGGTTATCAGCATTTCATCCACATGGAAACGGCATTTTGGGAGGCCCTAAATGATACTTTTTGAAACCGAGTCCCAGAGTGAACAAATCTGTAAACATTCACCGTTTTGTCTCCGTGTGGACGGTCAACCGTATCTTTCTTGAAACAGTTATGTCACACATAGCATAGCCGACTTACGCAGTCGAACCAAAACAACAATGGTGGATTACAGGGTTGTGTTTGTGCTGCAGAAGCTACTGAGCTTATTAAGGCTTTTACAGCCAAATCTGATCATCCTTTACCACCACTGAGAACAGCATACACCAGATGTTCTTCAATCCACCATGGAAAACTACCAGAAGGGCAACTAGGAGAGGTTTGTGGCAGCGTTCACTGATCTTCTTTTCTCTTTGGTGCATTTCCGTGGCAGCGTTACAGCGCCACTTGCAGGCTTGGCATATATACTACAGCATTTTTAGTCATTTGCAGTGGTTCCATGCTTATGCGGACATTTCCTGAAACAATCCCGTGTTTAAGGAAAACTTTTTCAAAGCAAAACGGAAAGATATCGTTTTCATCTCCGTGTGGACAAGGCCTTTGTTACTATTATCATCAGATTTTTTTTTACATACATTGAGTACGATCCCTACACTTTACATGAAAGTGTCTCTTTCTCGCCCACAGTTTAACTGATTTACCGGCTGCTGTTTCTCTGAGTTTTTCTTCTTTTTGCCTAAATATTTCACTACTTTTAGGACACAAAAGTAGCTTGAGTATAAGTTTTTTTATTTTTTCATTTTCACACTTTGAACAGTCTAAATCATGGCCTTTTTCCTATTGCTCTATGCAGAAATCATACTTAACCCCAAATGGTTGTTTTCCGCAGCTGTGTTGATTCATCTGCAAAGAACCTTTAGAGTTGTCACCCTCAATGGTCATTTTCTTTGTGAATCTTGCTACCAGAGTACAAATAATATCCAATCCTAATCCTGCATGTGCAGCTACAACTCCCTCCATCATCTCAAACTCCTTCTTATTTCTCTCTGCTGTAATGTTCCCTCCCTGGTAAATCTAATAGTGTAACCTTTCATAGTGTAACGCTAATCCATTGATACTACTGACCCTAAAAAGTAGCTGTAGTACAACTGTTAAACTTCAATGAGGGTTCTGAGCTGTATCCACTCAGATTTTGCTTGAATGATTTATTTGTGACTTAGTTCTTTCTACCAAGTGTTTCCAGCAGCCCGTTTCTCTGCACCATGTTTGTGTATATATTTTTCTCCTGTTTTTTAAGGTTTTGAATAATTTGTCAGAAAACAAGCATGTGAGTGAGCAGGCTCCTGTTCCTCAGCTGGCAGACATTGCATTGAAGCTTCATGTTGTTCCCTACAGTAGTAAAGATACTCCTCGCTACTTTGAACACAATACAAAATCTCTCTCCATCACTGCTGACTTCTCCGACTGTGCCAATTTTTTTCATACTTTCCTCTTTGTGTCTGTCAGCCTTCTCTCTACTACAGCACGTCTTTTTTGTTAAAATGTGACTACATTACAAATGCTGCTAAATCCAATACATGCAAAATACATTGTTAGGAATAAAGCCCTGTTGGAGCAGGATGGGTGTCATGTGTGGACCTCTGATGTTTGTCATGATCGCTGCTAATGTCTGTTCTTTTTAATCCTGTGTGAATCAATAATGGCTGTCATTTGAAAAATAAAAATTCTAGAGAAAATGACTGACCAAACAACAAACACAGATGTCCTCTGATAATAATAATCAGTTCAAATTGGCTACTTAGAAACTTTAGAGCTAACTGTTTTTTAAAGAGGGTCTTTGAATCTTCTCTGCCATCGGATTTGTCAGAGGAAAATAAACATTAAAATACATTTTCAAAAATACAAAGTTGGGGTGTTGTGAAAAAATGTAAATAATAAAAGAATGCAATTAGCAAATCTCATTAACTCGTGTTTCATTCACAATAGAACATCATCAACATATTACAAGTTGATACAGAGACATTTTACTGTTTAATGAAAAATACAAGCTCATCTCAAAAAAGTAGGTACACGGCCATGATTACCGTTGAGTAGCATCTCCTCTTCTGCAGACGTCTGGGAAGTGGGCAGAGCAGATGATGGAATTTTGACTGTTGTCCTGTTGTTTGGCCATCAAACAAGATGCAAACAAACCATCCCCACTGTGAAGCACAGTGGTGGCAGCATCATGCTGTGGGGATGCTTCTCAGCAGCCGGCCCTGGAAGGCTCATAAAGGTACAGAGTAAAACTAATGGGGCAAAATATTTCAAAATCCTGGAGGACAATCTTACCCAATCTACAAGAGAACTAAGGCTTGGGAGAAGATTTATTTTTCAGCAAGACAATGACTCGAAGGAAACAGCGAAAGCTACACAGAAATGGTTTAGAGACAACAAGTTGAATACTCTGGAGTGGCTTATATACAAAGCCCAGACCAGCAGAAAATTTGTGGCTGGTCTTGAAAAGGGCAGTTCAAGACTGACTCAGTGTTGATTGCTGCCACCCCAGCCCTTCTTGTTTACCCACTACTGTCCTTTCACTGTCTGTCAATTGCATACCTTGTAGGCAGATCTTCTAGTTTTTATTTTTTCTGTCTATCCTCCATTTTTTCCATCGCTTACTTCATTCCCTCTACAGTTTATACATTTCACCTTTGCCACCCTCTTCTCTCTGATCTTCTCCCTCCTCTCTTCATCTCTAAATGACCCCCCATCTTCTTCTCCCTCCCACACCGTCTCTCCCACTCTCTCTCTCTCTCTGAGTATTTGTATTCGCTCATCTCTCTCTGCCCCCTGTTTATTACATATTCAGCACTGAAGCAGGAGAGACGGAGCGGGGCTGGCCCCTCAGAGTATTCTCCTCCTAACTCTCCCGCTGCTGTCTGTCACTGAATGTTAAAACACCACCTCGCTGGAAAATGGATCGTTTCAGGGCTTTCCCCCCCCCTTTTCAATGTATTCAGAGCACATGCGCCTGCCTGTTAAGTCAAACAAAGTTCACATGAACTGTAATTACATGAGGCAGAGGCAGATCATGAAAATGGATCACCTGAGGCCCAGAACAGAGGATAAGTTTCTGTTGTGCCTTATCTGAATGAAATCCCACGTTAATCTGTAATGGATTATGTTAATTAATATGCGATCAGTTTGGGGAACATGGGAAATAAACTGTGTGTTATCCCAAAGCGCTTTATAAAGTTTGTGTGCATTAAAGTAACATTCATCACTGCTAACTCCAACTTAATATGATAATGGATGTGCTGATTCTCAGCATACTGGTGCAGAGATAAGAAGAGGGAGGCTTATTGGCATTTTTAACGTAAAATTAAGGCAAGTTAAAGGTTCACACAAAAAATCCAATCCTGAAATCTGCTTTCAGCTCAATTTAATCTAGTCATTAGCTTGAACCAAAACACTGCTTAGGTGCAGCTTAAAACGTAGCATGGGAGGAGGAGAAAGATGAGAGAGTATGAATCTTTGAGGAGAGAAGGACCTGCAGAGGATAGGACAGCTCTGATAGGATATCAAAATGTGCCACTTTGCATTTCTGCGCATGGGTTAGGCTTTGGCTTGGTTGGGCTAGACTCTGATTATTAAAGTACTTAAACTATTTGTACTCACTAGTGGTGGCAGGTGCATCATAATCCAGGGGGAAGTAATTTCTCACAGGACAGGGACAGCTAGCACCTCTGGCCTGTACTCCAAAAAATCCATATGGCAATATATCATCACATGCTTCTTGCTGATACATTTATCAGATACAGATGTTACAGAATTGATAATACCATAAATGCTGTGACCACGGTTATGAAATACATGTTCCCTACAGTGCAGTTAACAGGTTAACAAAAAACCAGCAGATAGCAGCAAATGCCTAACTGCATGATGCAGCGCACGCTTCAGATCAAAACCAACAGACAGTAATATGGATGAGACTGGATTGAGGCAAAGATACTGGAATATTTCGGGTCTCTTCAAACACCAGAAATCTTTATGTAGGACACAAGCAGTGCAATATGCAAGCGCTGCAAAAACAAGGTAAAAAACTGCAGCAACACCAATCTTAATCTGCACATGACAAGACACCAGGCCTAAAAGCAGTAAACAATAACAGCTGAGCTTGCTATACACAGCCTTTTTATACACTCACATCCAGCACTGATGCTGTAAAGTCACAATTTCCCTAAACTTTAAAACAAGGTAAAATACTGCAGCAACACCAATCTGAATCTACATGAGTTCATTAAAGGAACTGTGGTGATAGGTTTTATGCAGATGTAAAGCAAATAGATGTTCTTGCAAATACAAGAGGACTTAAAGCAGCCCCTCCCCCCTTTTGTATAAAAAGAAATTAAAAATTAAACATCAATTTTGATAGATTTTTTAAAATAAATCCCAACATAATAGGACTTCAAACTTATGTTCTTGCAAAGAAATGTAGTTAAAAACTATCAATTTCTACAACGGCACATTACAGACACTTTAAAAACTAAAACAATTAACAGGATCTGTTATTTACAACAAAGCACTTTGAAAGTAACAAATATAAGTTAACCAAAACTTCAGAGTTTTTGAGATTATGAAGCCAAATATTGAACCACTGTTTTCAGTTTATCGTCTTGTAAATTTTTGACTTGACACAGTCATACATTTTTAACATTAAAAAATTGAAATTTTTGAGTTTCTACGGTTTAAATCGACTACTTTTAAACTCAGGAATTGCAAGTTTTTCCCTCCTACATGTATGACTTTTTGAAATTTCTAGTAAAGTTTTTTAGTAAGCGTGGGACTTTATTATCTAAAAAATTTTGCCTTTAAAAAACAACAACTTAAAAAAAGTCCTTGTCATTTTTTAAAATTTATTTTAGGGTGGCACCAATACACAGTCCTACATCATGTTTTAAACAGGTTTTTTGTCAAACAAATGCACAGTTTTGACCTAATTTTGACGTCTACTTTTATTCTTAAAGAACTTTTATCTGTCGTGAAGGATATGTTTATTATGATATGTTTAGTATCCTCAATCAACATGTATAGTGTACCCATGTATAGTGGTACGTTTCGTATTGTGAAGTAGTACCAAAAAAACAAAAACAAACATACAAAAAACAGGTGTCCTGTTCTCATCTGCCTGCAGTATTAAGTTGTCAGAAAGAGCTTCCTGAGTCAGGTTAAAGCAGCAGAATCACACACATACTTCGTCTTTCCTGATACCACAGCTTAGGGGGAAAAAACATATAGTTTTTGACTCATGACTAAACTTAAATTGCAAATGTTACTTTATTTTTTACTTTTTGCCTACACTGAAGTGTTAAAGCTGAACACGGGCTGCCTGCTTGGAGGAGCATAGCCTCTGTACACAGCGTGCTACCTAACCTCTTGGCCATCTGTGCAGCTACATTACAAAATGAAACAGTTTCTACATGCATTCCTGGTATTACTGTAAATTAGTTCATTCTTAATACGACAAAATTGAAACAAGCTAACTTCTAAAGCTTTAAAATTTTATTGCTGCTTAAATTCTGAAGGTTAAAGAATTTCTACATAGTTAAGGGGTTTTTGAGTAGATTTCTATTCAAAGAGCAAGCTTTCCTTCATTGAATCATAACATCAACACAGCCTGATGAAGGTCAGAATGATAAGAGATCATTTAATATTCTAAAATTCAGACTGAAACCAGAATGAAGGAGCCTTACAAAAAAGCTCATAGGAGGAAATGCTTTGGGAATTATGGCTTTGATAGAGGCAGAAACTATGTGGACAAAAGTATTTCTTGGAAGGCTTTTCACAAGATTGTTTGTATCCATTCATTCTGTAGAGCATTTATGAGGACAGGCACTGATGTTAAACGAGAAATCCTGCCTCGCAATCCCCATTCTAGTTCCTCCCAAGGTGCTCGAACCGGTTAAATTCAGGGCTCTGCTCTGTCAGTCAAGTTCTTCAGCTTCGTGGCTGGGTTGCTGTTATTCCTAAACGCTTACACTTTCAAACTGTATCGCTTATAATTGACTGTAGAATATCCAGCAGGGATTAAATTTTACAAACCGTCTTATTGCAAAGGTGGCATCCATTACATCACCACGCCTGAAGCCACTGAGCTCTTCAGAATGACACATTTAGTATCACAAATGTTTGCAATGCATGGCTAGGAGCTTGTTTTCATACACCTGTGGCAATGGGTGTGTTTGAAACTCCTGAATTCAGCAGTTAACAGGTGTAGCCAAATACTTTTGTTCATATAGTGTTTGTAATGACTTTTGGCTTGCTTGTTCTATGTTATGAGGGAGATTTTAACTTGTTTTTAGATGTTTTTAATCACTGGAAATTGAAATCTGTGCTCCTTTTGTATGCTAATTACTAAAAACCTTGCCTCCTATCACTTTTTTTTAAATGCAAAAGACCACTGGTTGACTGAACAGTATGAGGAAATTACGAAATTTCGTGGCAAGTCCTTTGAATTGCAAGGTTTTTCAGCCACTGTAGTGTAAGAAAATAAACAAGAACTAAACTGTAAAGTTCAGTACAATAAAGTACTATAAAGTTTATCAGTATGTTCTTCTCTGTTCTTCTATCCTTAGTGTATGTGCTCACTATTTTGGATATATGGACCATCAGGTGCTCTGTTACACTGTAGGATCTCAGGCCCAGCCAACAAATAAGCCAGACTACTGGAATGTTTTCATTCCTCACGTTATTCCTTCGCTGACAGCAGAACAGCTCAGGAGGTTTAAGACACTCTATCCATTTGCTAACAATACAGGTCTCTACGTTCAAGTATCATGATGACCTTGGGCCAGCGTGGACTCCACGGAGACCAGCGTCTGAGTCATAGCTCCATTCAGCATTTTCTTTACCTGCTTAATCCTCTCCAGGGTTACAGGGCTGCAAGGCAATCCCAGCATCCTTTGTGTGGAGGGCAGGTAGTTTCACCACAGAGCAACACAGACAGAAACACACTCACAGTTCTATCTGAGGGTCATAGCACTACATCCACACCGCTGGAGCTCACGGTCAACTGTGGAGAGCTTAGCAGACGACTTACATCTGCTCATGGACACACACTGCTCTGCCAACATAAAACTAACCAGTGTGTGCGCTGATAAACCAGAGCAAGAGACTTTTTGACCAGCAGAACATGGTGGTCAGAACATGCCCTCAGCACCATTTACACCCCATTTCTTTAACATTTACCTGCATCATCGGTGTAACACTTTAATTAGTGCCCATGTTAACTGGTGACTTTTGTTTCGTTGTTATTGGCGTGTTCAGATTTGTGTGAATAGACCATCGTTTGTATTTGATGTAAACACACGGTAAGACTGATTGCAGAAGACACACCAACTTCTTCCTCCACTCTAGTGAGACCAATATTGCTACTGTATCATTATTGTGTGCATCTTGTAAATTGTACCACTGGACTTTTTTTATGGGTCTTTTTGTCTTTAGTTAGATGGGAAGCTGAAGAGAGACAGTAAACATGGGGAGAAGACATGCACCGAGACTGGGAGTCGATCCTGCGGCCAGTATATTTAGCACTATAGCCTCTGCATACGGCCCCACTGAGCCAAACTGACCAAATGACCGCTCAGTTGTGCACATCAAGAACGAACACACTACCAGTAGAACCAACCTGGAAAAGAGAAAAAATTACCTTGTACATTTTTTTTCTCTGAACATTTTCTGTGCTGTTTTCAACTTTTCTCTGAAGGACAAAACCGAGCCCGTCTCCACTCCACCTACACTTAAAAACTCCTTAAAAAGTTTTTTAAAACAGACCTTGTCGACGCTCCTCCAACCCTGGTCTCTATTAAATTTGTTTTTGCTGTTTCACACAAACTTCACTTCTTTTCCAAAATGAAAGAAAAGGTTAATGCAAATATTTAAAATTCATAATATGTAATTGCCAAAGTACCATCTTTCATTTTTAATACAAGACATGAGACAGTAAGGATGAGTGTAAAAATGCACTCTTGTCTTGTCATGGATGTCTATGATCTTCCAGATAATCAGATGCAGGGCAATAATCAGACAGCTTTGATTATTTTGTGTTTTCTTTTTCATTCACTGCCACTCAAACGCTGAGATTTAAGCTTTCAATTAAACGTGTCAAACTGAAAAGGAACAAGGCTGTTTTCGTTTTTGCATACTTGTGTGAAATATCTGAAGCAATTTCCTTGTAGCCGACACTATGACATTATTACATAAGTGTTTTTAAAGTGCTGTCATGTCTTTTGAGCATGCAAATAGAGAAAGGTTCATGCTAATGAAGTAGGACTGTCTCTTTCACTCTAGAGGATGATTAGACTGTCATTCTGAGCACATTAAACACACAGACAAACTTCGTTTCAGAGTTTCCCCTTGTTGTGCTCTGCTATTGATGTGTAAACCAATAGATCCCTGCGTTAAAAGGATATTTCAGTACTTTTAAATTGCATGAGCTGTATGGGGTGCTTGGTAGCATTTATAGTAATTAAATTAGCAGCAAGAAATTTCAGTCTGTGTTAACCCTGCAAGGCGGGAGCAAATCTTATTCCAATATTTCCCAATATTGGATAATATATTCCTTTTATTTGTTCTTGAAAGGCATCTCGCAACCCCGACTTTGTGAGCTAATGCGTTAAAGCACTCAAACAACTTTTTACTCTCCTTGGCTCCAGTATATTACTTTTCTATCAATGAGACGGTCACATCAGCGCTACTACTTTAGTACATCTAAGATAATTCATTATTGGTTACGTTTTCATGAAAGTAATCCATGAATGGAAAAGTGTCCTATCACTTTAGCTTGGCCCCATTGGCACATACAGTAACTGCATGCCAGCAGCTAGTGAGATGGCCGAGAGGGCAGTATCACGCTGTAGAAATGTCTCTTGATTTTTGGATTAAAAGTCAAGAACTGCTGCGCTCTCTTTGTTATCACATCTAGCTTTCATCTGTTGTCCTCTGTCTTAAATTCCTGCTGCTAAACTTCCAAAACTCCATTATGCTGTCTCTGATAGAGAGTTCTTAGATCCTGTCAAAATGTGCCCCAAAGTTGCCATCACTAGTGGATTCAGAGGGGGGCCCTAATGTGCCCTGTTTTTTCAAAACACTGTACAAGTGGCCTCTTGGATGCCCCTATGGTAAAGAAAAATGAGTGCCCTCTATGATGTCCTAGGAGTGGAAAAAAATTAAACAAAGTTTCTTTTAGGGTGCCATTTACAGTCTCCTCCAAAAGTATTGAAACAGTGGGCCCAATTCCTTTATTTTTACTGTAGACTAAAAACATTTGGGTTTGACATCAAATGAGACAAGAGGTCAACATTTCAGCTTTTATTTCCAGGTATGTATGTCTGGATCTGATACACAACTTAGAAGAGAGCATCATTTGTAACAGTACATCACATTTTTAGATTTTTAGGTGAGCAAAAGTATTGGAATAGATAGACTTAAAATAGATTAAAGTAAACAAGACTTAATATTAGGTTACAAATCCTTTTCTTTCAGTAACTGCATCAAGCCTGTGACCCACTGACGTCACCAAACTTTTACATTCTTCTTTTGTGAAGCTTTTCCAGGCTTTCACTGCAGCCTCTTTAAGTTGTTTTGAGGGGGTTACTCCCTTCAGTCTCCTCTTTAGAAGATTAAATGCGTGCTCTGTAGGGTTTAAATCTAGAGATTACCTCGGCCAGTCTAAAACATTCCACTTCTTGCTTCTGATGAACACATTTGTTGTTAATTCTGTGTGTTTTGGGTCTTTATCTTGCTGCATGTGGGTAAACTTGTATAAGTTGATGTCTAGGGTTCCCCCAAACAGGCAAAGCTGAACAAAGTGCCCTCTAGGGATCAATCTTTGTGAGTAAAACTTGACAAAGCGCCTTTTAAGATGCCATCTTAGTTCATAAATTTTACAAAGTGCCCCTCTAGGTGTCAACTTTGAGGGCAAAGTCTGACAAAGTGCCCTTTAAGGTGCCATCTTAGTCTGTAAAATTTGACAGTGTGCCCTCTTTGATGACATCTAGCTGGGCAAAAATTTTCAAGCTGGAAACTATAGTACCCTTTGATGGGTAAAGTCTGACAAAGTGCCCTGTGAAATGCCATCTAAGTGGGCAAAGTTTAACATTGTGCCCTCTTTACTATCTGAATTTACAATTTGACGTTACCTTTGTAGGTATCCTCAAAATGGGCAAAGTTTGGCAAAGTGACCTCTTGGGTGCCATCTAAGTGCATAAAATTGGACAAACTTCTCCTAGGGCCATTTCAGGCCCCCAGAAGCTCCCCACCCGGCCACCAAAAGAAGATTATACACAGAAAATGTGCATAGGAAAGAAGATGTGTTGGTTTTTAGGGTCTCATTTTTCTTTAAAACCCTACAGCTATCAAATCAACCCCTAAAACAATTAATATTGCAACAGTTTTAACAGGAACGACTTAATGTCCAATCCATTTTCACAGAAGTCCACCTGTCAGCTATTATAAGTATGATGAATGATAAACACACTTATTAGTCCAGTCCTTATTAAATCTGCAGTTTTCTGTGTCAACTTTTCACTTCAGGCTCTTGGAGAGTGTGATTTTCCTGCCTGAGAATCAAAACAAAATACCTCAACCCTCCATTTGTTTTTCACCAGCATATTAAACCTTGTGATGGACAACAAGGCAGTCCTAGAAATATGCAGTTAAAATATTTTGCCCCCAAAGTGCCTGTCAGGACAAAATCTGCCCCTTGTACAATTGTAGTGGTGCCGTTTAAGAGTAACAATTTGAGAGAGTGCCCTCTCAGTTCACGTAACCTGATAAAGTTTACTTCCAGAGGGCACGTGTCCAATTGTAGAGAAAATGCAATGAAGTGAAATACATGTTTAACTAGTTTATAATTCCTCCTCTTCTATTTTGCAGAGGTGTAGTAGTTATAATCACTCTAAAATGTTTAATCTTAACCAGACAAAATCATGCTAATGTAATCCAGCCTTAGTGTTTAAAGACAGGAGATTACCCTGACAGGAGAGAAGAGATTGAACTTTAATTTCAGGATTAGGTTTCTTGATTCAGACTCCATCAATAAAAGAGGCTGAGACACATCAAAATGGCAGGGTTTTATGTCCTTTTCATGAAATGAGTAAGAGCAGGAGTGGGAGGAGAATGAGATTGTAATAGGACACTTAATCACTAGAAGTGGCGTTTAACGGATACAGCTGATGACCCTTAATAAAAGCGAGGGATGGAAGAGGAGAGGAAGTTTGTCCTTGATGACGAGGATTTTGAACCCCAAAACTGAAGTTTTTATTCCTCACAGCCCCCCCTCCCTCTTGTCAGGCCTGGTCTTATATTAAGGCTAAATGTAGCATTTTTAGAAGTTTCCTCTGAGGCAGAAATGGTTGATCCCACACGGTGACCCCTGCTTTCATCATGACTCTATTCTCCTCTCCGTTTCTCTGTGGCAGCACGTAGTAAGAAAGCAAAAACAAGAGGGCAAAGGGAGAAGTTAGAGGGGGGCAGTCAGACGAACAGATGGGGAAGACGAAGACAAATGTGGAGCAGGAAAGGAGGGGAAGTTAAAGGACACAAGAAGGGGAAAACCAAGACGAGGTACGGAGCAATCGAGACAAAAAAAGGATAAAAGAAATGGATGAAGAGGAGAAGTCTTTTGGGTGGATAAAGAAGGTAAGCTGAGACAAAAGAAGTTAAACTGATGGTGTAAAGCCACCTGCCTTCTGTCCTCTTAGAAACGGAAACAGAGCAAACAAAGGAGACAGATTATTGCGCCATGGCAGGTTTGTCTCGTGTGTTAAACGAAGGTCAGCCTCATTTGTACGCTGTAGGAATGAAGGGGGTCCTTCGTGTGAGGAACAACAGAGGCAGACAGATGAAAGATGAGAGTGATAGGAGACATGAAGGTTGATTTCATCCCCTGTGTCCTGTCAAACATTCACGTACGCACATGTGATGGACAGGTGGGAATACATTCACCTATCATGAATTTCAAACACTGAGTCCTATGAAGCAGGGAATATTAATGGAATTTAAAAAGATGGCCCTAAAAATGTAGAAAATGACATATTTTGATGCCATTCAGCAAAGTCTTTTCTCCCCAGGTCACTTTTTAAGGCAGATAAAGGCAACTTCAGCTTGTCTGGACAGGGAGAACTTTTACAACTGGGATTATTTAAGGCTTAAAAATCCACAGTGGGAAAATAACAAGGGACTAAGGTGAAACTGCAGAAAAACAGGGGCACATTGACCTTTAAATGTGAAATTTGATCAGAAATTGCCTTTTTTCTAGCCAGATCATGATGTTCCTCTAATGTTCGTCTCTGACAAGATCCTAATTTGGCCCAGAAAAAGTACCATCAAGAAAGCTTACTAGTTTATGTTCTTTTGTGAAAATCACTGGCTTTTTTTTTCTTTGGAAAAATCAGTTTTTCAATTTGAAGAAGCTGTTTTTTTTTTCTTACCTGAGCAATGGTGAGCTTGGCCTTGACCTTTATCAGACTTAACTTTTACCTGATTAAAGTAATGGAGTCGTATATTTCACGAATCAGGAAGCCTTCAACAACTATTCTTAAGCAAAAATGTGTTGTTAAAACCTTCGTACGAAAATAAATCCATGCATTTAAAAGCATACAACCGCCACTACCAGCCCTTTCAACAGCTCTTCATTAAGTATCACTTTGGTTTCATTTGACCTGCTAAATTTTGTCAAGTCATAACATTTGATTGATATTTGTGCAGGTATATTTTAAGCACAAGTCCTTAATGTGTGTTGTCTCTGTGGTAGAGAAGTGTGGAGGAAAGATCATCACTGCTAATCAATCAAATAACACATAGACTCACACACAATATGTAAAAATAATAATTACCATAATTAGTTTTCCAAAAACCCCACTTTATTCAGCAATATTTCCTCAGAAAGTGTAGGTACAATTTTCAAACTATTCTTCTTTGTTGTATTTTGCAACATTGCTCAACACAGTCCCAATTAATGGTAGTGGTATTGCAACACTTCTTAATCTGTAAGCTTTGAGAGAACATGCAGAAATATAGATGAAACGAATGCCCTTTGCGCACGAGGTTGATGTTTTCACACCTTAAGAAAAAAAAAAAGGGGGGGGGTGGGGGTTTCTGGGGCAAATGGATAAGGAAAGGCAAAAGGGAACAAAAAAGGGAGTCAAAATAGTGAAAAGCAGTTAAAAAGTGGCAAAAATGGGTTTACAAAGGCAAATATGGGTAAAATGTCGCATAAGGGGCAAAAAAAGATGGAAAAATGGTGAGAAGTTGTTAAAAGGGCTTCATGTGTGGCAGTGTGCTAACTAACCAAGCTGCTAACTAGATAACAGTCTATGGTGACTCATGTTTATCATACTTGACATGACATGCAGTCAGATAACTGCATGTAAAGTAGGTCTAAAGTCATACTGGACATAAGGGGGTGTGAAGTCAGTACAGACTGGACATAAAGGAGTTGTGAGGTCATTCTATATTGGATAAGCAGAGTAGGTAAGGTACTGTGAGTTGATACTTGACCTGGAAAACATAAATTGTCTTTCATAATTGTTTTTCTTCTAAATCTATAGTTATGAATTTCTGACTTGTAAGTTTAATTGCCACTGTTAGATCATCACAACAAGTAGTTGTGTGGTTTGCTGTTTGGCCACATTGTCAAGAATATATATTTGGAGGGTTATAATGTTGAAAATGGTTGAAACGTTCCTTATTGCCACGGTCTTTCCTATTTTTAATAAGAGTTAACACTTGAAAACTCTAGTGTGTGGCCAGCCTAAATCATTTAAACCTGACCCATTAAACTTTAGGGCTGATGTAAAGTAATTTATATCTTTAAATGTAAAGAATGAGTGAAAGCAGCAGTTTTCACAGACATGGGAGTTATGGACAGCTGTGGATGCAGAGGAAAAGGAACAATTTTTACTTTTCATTGTAACTGAATAAAATAAAAAAGTTTCCTCCTCAAAGAAGAATCAGGATATCTTGAGTTAATTAAAAATATAATATACAATAGATTAATAAAACTTGGATGAATTAAAGGATGCTAGATGTGCTCTCACCTCTCCGTGAGAACGCCACTTGTTTGGATGTGACTATTGAAGTTAGGAGCTAACTGTCAGCTGAATTAATGCTGTAAAAGAGACAGTGTTGACAACCTGTGAAAAGAAGGCAAGCATACAAGCTGACCTGAGATGTTGTGATGTTACACTCTTCTGAAATATCAGCGAACAGACTCTCACAATTAAATCAAAAGCAGCAGGCACGCACATACACTGACACACCTTCACACAGTGCAGTGTTGCAGCACGCAAGGGAAGCCGCGTGTAGGCGAGCAGGGAATCTACAGCTTTCAGAGTGTGATATTTCACAGCCCAGCACGTCGTCTTTCAGACACCAAATCACGAGGATTCCACCTGTGAATCACCAGCTTAATAACTTCTGCCTTTAGTTTTTCTACCACAGCAAGATCTGTTACTTTATTCTGCTAAAAAATCTGAACATACATTCACCTTACCTTAACACGCTTAACATTCGGTGATAGTTGATGTGGTATGAGGGAGGAAAGGTGAAAATAAAGCACATGTTGGCAGCTCTGAAATGTTCCTGAACTAAAACCTATTCCAATAAAACTCTATTTTGTCAGATGGACACATAAACAAAGCTAAATTTTATCTTACAATCTCCACTAAAAGCCTCACAAAATATTCATTGTAAATCTAATGGCAAATACTAGGGCTGCAAGCAGTCCTGGAGGGCCCTCGCACCCTGGCACATGCCACAGTATGTGGTATCTGCGTGAGTTGAGCCAGATCATGTTTCATATGAGAATTATGGCAACTTCCTCTGAAATTGGCAAGATGTCAAATGCTTGCCATCCCCAGTGAGGTGTCCATCAATAGGACATGTCAGTGTTGTGGACAATTTTTGAGACTTCAGTGGATAATTCTAAGCTTGATAGGTTCAACACAGTAAGAGGAATAAACAAATGATCCAGTGTGGTTAAGGATGTTCCTAAGCGACCTTTTCCCTATTTGGCTAAATGCTCATTTTAATCTAATTTAACTGACTAGTCTAAAGAGGAGAAAATCCTTAGAAAACAGTCAAACTCCTCACAGGGTCATTGTGTTAGCCAGTGTGACATAAGCCTGATACTCTCTACAGTGTGGCTACATTAGCAGCTAGCGCTGCCAACCTTTGTTCGTCTTAGCAGATTAATATCGGGTTTGACATGTGGCCTCTTTTCACTTCGGGTGGAAGTTATACGGGAGTTCGACCCTTGACAGCCAATATACCACTTCACTTCCATCGACTACTTTAAAATCTGGCATACTATACTATACTAACCACTAAGCTATCGCTCTCATGTTTACATCCGCAAAGTGCCAGACAGGAAGGCAGTGGCCATTGACTGAAGCTACAGTGACCTCTAGTGGCAGGAGGTTCATAACAGCTAAAAGAGCATTGTAGACCAGGATTTCAAGCCTGTGTTTTAAAAAATGATAGGTAATTACTTGAACCAACTCGTAAATCCCGCGCTGGCTAATTTGAAAAACAAATTTAACTGTTTTGGCGATCAACTGCACGCAGAGAATTTTAAAGAACATTGATTGAAGTATACAAAAGTAAGAACAGGTTAAAGTCATTTGGCACCATCAAAAAAAGCCTTATTCTGAAATTCAGGTAAAGCTGGTGGAATTCTTGTTGGGATTTGATGACAACTCACAGTTTGCACCACTTCCAGGTTGTCTAGTATGAGCAGAAAAACTAAAATATGAAACTTGTGAATCGCTCACAGATGCCTAAATTTGGCACTAAGCTGTTCGTAGTGCACTCCCTGTACATTCAGGAGGATAGTCCCAAGAGACCTGTTTTTGTCTAATCATGAACATATGTGTTCTGATTTTCATGCACATGCCTCTTACCAAGTCCCCTATTTCATGTTTGCTCCTAGATGGATTTTCACAATTTCACCGAAATACCAAAATTTCCACCTGGGGACAATTTTCGGCAAAGTTTGGCGAGTTTTTAAGCATGTTAAGCCCCCAAATTAGTGATTCTTCTCACAGAAAAATTACACTCACAGATACAATAGATTCCTCACCAACGGAGGTCGGTGCACGGGCCCTTATTATATTAAAACTGCTTTTTTTAGCTACAGTTTGGGTAGGCTGAGCTTACAGACTACTGTCACAGGTAACCGGTCAGCAGGGGGCTAAAGAAATGTTTCGCCTCATTTTTAGAGGTCCCTCACATTAGCCATCTTTTTTATACTGGCTATAGCTCCGTCCCATATCAGGGGTTGCATCCTTTAGAGGGAGAATTGTAGACTGACTACATCACAGTGGCACATTCCTCCTTCAAACGCAGCCAACAAATACGTCCTTCTTTGGTAGGCCAACAAAGGATCAATCTGATGCCTCCTTCGGCGCTAGACATTCCAAAATTAATTTTGTACCAATTCAAACAAGCTGGCAGACTTCGACATGACTGAGTGATAAACTTTAAGTATAAATATTTGGATTGTAATCAAGTGTCTACCAATACTAGTGTAAACAAACAAACAAAAAAAAAAAAACAGAACGGCCCTTGAAACTTTAAACTTTCTCAAGTTGATGTGGCAAAGTTATGTGAAATCATTTCCACTAGCAAACTAATCAAGGCTGCATGCTTCAAAGGATGCTACCTCTGAACTGAGACACAGCTTATGTTACTTTTTATCCTGCCTAGGCTGTATGAGACTGATTTTAGGCATGAAAAAAATGTCATCCAATCAAACTGTTTCAATACATTTTTGGTACAAACCAAGAGTTTTTACTACAGCTCAACATTGAGAAATTAGAAAAGCACTCGGTGAGCGCAGACCTCCACCATTAGCCCTATCTCCCAACAGTGAAGAATCCTTTAAAAAATTCCTGGATCCATCCCATATGCCCCCCACCACGGCATTCGATGATTACTCCCTCCCAGGTGGGGTGGAAACACGGTGAGGCAAAGCATTGGCTTCGCTACGTGTGCCAACAGATGCACCCATGGTCTCACTGGACGACTGGAAGTCATGGCAGAGGGTGAATATTCCTCTATTCCTCCCAGCATTGTGAGTATTCTCACTACAATTTGCTGTCTTCTCTCTGTTATGCTCAAACTCGTCTCCTCGACCAGGCGTGCGTCTTTCAAACTCCAGAAACTCCAAAGCTTTGAATAGAAACACACCCAAAAACTGCTGCTCCAAAAACATGCTGCTGGGATTGAAGTTACTCATGTCCGCCATCTCCTGGTATAAAGTGGTAACAGTACAGACCTCCACCATTAGCCCTATCTCCCAATAGTACAGAATCCTTAAAAAAATTCCTGGATCCAGACGGTGATCCGGATCAGTCCCAAAATCTAATCGGTTCCGTTTCTGACATTTCCTGAAAATTTCATGAAAATCCGTCCTCAACTTTTTGAGTTATGTTGCTAACAATCTAACTAACAACTAACGAACAAACCCACCCAATCACACAACCTCCTCCGGTGGTTAAAAGCTAGAAGGACTGAAAGCTGCTCAAAAGTTTGTGTAAGCTGAAAAAATTAGAGATCAAAAAGTTTGTGACGCATTAGCTGAGTCACTGTATCAACATTCACCTTCTTAAACCCCCAGTGAGAGATATTTTTGAAAGTACAGTAGCTCCAGCTGTGCCTCTGTTTACAGCAGTGTTGAATGGGAATTTACACACTGCCTTAGCTTCGGCTGTTGCTGTGTATCATTCGACTCTCACATTACATAAGACTCTCTCCATGAACCGTAGTGCTCCATGATCCCCCCGGGACTCCCAACTGTGCAATTGTAGTTGTTGCTGTTGTTGTGTGGTTGTGTATTTTCTAACTGACTGAGTCATGCGTAACCGAGGGAGCTTGTGCTGTTCTGGTTTATTATTTATGTTGGTATATGAGAGGGGGGAAATAAAAGGAGATAAAGTGGAGTAGACAGTGTGGGGAAAAGACAAATCTGTGAGTTGGACTGAGACAGATAAGAACTGAGTCTGGCAGGCGTTTGGGTCTTTAGTTGTGAGAGTAATTACATGAAGCCTGGAGCAGGAGGTGTCTCCTCTTTGTCTGATCTGGAAGAAGACCGCTGCTCCACCTACAGCTGGAACTGGGCGTCTCTGCTCCAACATTGTGCCAGGGATTGAAGAGCAGATAGAAGAGAAGGCAAAAGCTCTTCACAAGTGTAAACTGGTACTAGGAAAACCTGTAACCAGGACAAAGGAGTAAAGTCTCCTACAGCAGGGGTGGACATAGACTTTTACTGATAGAGGGGCCGTCAGACCAGGGGGACTTCAGCACTGATCATTTAAAAATCTCACCTGAATACATTTACAGACATGGACCCTGATAAGTCTTGTGTTTCTGCACATTTTTCCCATCCATTCTTTCTTGCTTTACACAGACAAATATACAACCCCAATTCCAAAAAAGTTGGGGCGCTGTGTAAAATACACATAAAAATAGAATGGGGCACAGGTGGCTGAGTGGTTTAAAGCGCTGCTCATGTACGCGGAGTAAGTAAAGAATAACGATGAGCAGAGGTTCTTCAATCTGCAAAAAACTACATCTAAACATTGCGGAACAATATCAGAAAAATGGTCCTTAACATGAAATTGCAAAGACTCTGAATAAAATCATCAAAAGATTCAGACAATCTGGAAAGATCTCTTTGTGCAGGGACAAGGCACAAGGTTAGTACTGGATGCTTGTGATTATCAGGTCCTCAGGCTGCACTGCATAAATAAACAGGCTTGACTCTGTCCTAGAAACCACTGCGTGGGCTCAGGAACATTTCCAGAAAGCAATGTCTGTCAACACAGTTCACCGTGCCATCCACAAATGCAAGTTAAAGCTGTATCATGAAGAGAAGAAGCCATATGTACACACAATCCAGAAATGATGCTGTCTTCTCTGGGCCAAAGATCATTTAAAATGGACTGAGGCAAAATGGGAAACTGTTCTGTAGTCAGAAGAATCAAAACATGAAATTATTTTCAGAAACCATGGATCCAGTGTCCTGCGGGCTAAAGAGAAGAACCATCAGCGCACAGTTCAAAAGCCTGAGCCGAGGAGTGTTGAGCTGCTAGAGTCCTACCTCAGACATGAATGGGACAACATTCCCCTCCCATAACTCCAGCAACTGGTCTCCTCACTTCCCAGATGTTTACAGATTGTTGTTAAAGGAAGAGGAGATGCTTCACAATGGTAAATGTGACTCCTTAAACAATCAATATAAAGATGTAATGTGGTTGTTAATAGTGACAGCTGGTGCATGATGACAAGACTCCCAGACTCCCAGGAGTCTGGATTTTTTACAGATGAGCCATCTTGTTCTGTTGGCTCGATACTGACAGATGTTGGGAAACGCCAATGACAGGTTAACCAAATTAGCGTGAGAAGACAACGAGAAAAAAATCTATTTTGTATAGCTGCATGAAACTTTTGAGACATTTCCATGAGTTTATATGTGGAAACAGGTTTAATCAGGACTATAGAGTTGAACCTTGGACCCCATGAGATGTCAGAGCAGAGAGGGGGTGCCTGCCAGCACAGGACACGCCCTTGCCCTGCTTAATGGGAGATGCACAGTGATATTCGAGTATTTAACTGCAGGGTCATCAAACTTTTTAGGCTCATTTACCATGAGGACAGATCTGAGGTCAAATAAACTTAAAGAAAAGCTAGGCTCTTTGGTGTCAGAGTCATAAAATGTGTGATTTTCCTGATTACTTTTATCTAATTTGTATCTTATCTATACAGGAAATATACTTTAGATTATTTTTAATCTACATGTGACCTATGAAAGCTGGTACAAGGTGACAAAGAAAGTTAACTTTATGCCTGATGAACCGGGATGATGTAGAGTATAAAATATCTGTAATGAGACAAGAAAAACTTTGAGGTCTATGAGGATAGATATGGTCTGTATGATCTGATGAGTGCTCAACAGGGAAAATTTGATGGAAATTAATGAATGCCTTTATTAAGTTCTTGGTAGATTTAAAAAGGAAAAAAAAAAAACAAAACAAAACAAATCAAGGAATAGAATATAAATACAAGTTTGAATATGATGGACCAGAAGGATGCAACGGATCCATCAAACGGGTGAAAAAAGGTTTGCTGTGGAGGTTGGGTGTGGCAGAATCTAGAGTAAGGTAGGTAATATTAATGTTGGTGCTATCATTTGCTGTTTTGCATACAATATGTCAGCTCTTACAGGCCAAATGCAGCCTCACTGAGCATTTAGAATAACTACTTTTTTTACTTTTTGGCAACACTGAAAGTGGAAAAAATGAGCTGTGAGGTGAGCAGCTGTAATCCAAAAGAAAGGTTGCCTGAAATTGAGTGGATTAGCAAGGACAACTGGCCTGACCTTTAGGAATCACTGTGAGCTGTTTGCACAAAAGCCAAAGTGGAGAAAATCCTTGAGCAAACTTCAAACCAAATACCTGAACTAGATCCTAAAAATGTTGAGGGAAACACCAACTAGGGATGGAGTTTGTTATTTTTATTGATAACAGAACCCTTATTGAAACTGCGTACTGAACTGAATCCTTATTGATTCACCCATTTTTCTTGAAAAGAGAAAATGGCAATACATTTTTAACAGGAGACATTATTGACACCACTTATCCCATTTGGGGTCTATTTCATCTGTAATTTTTATAAAACAAATTACTCATTCCTGAGCTGGAATTATTCAAGTTACTTGTAAAAAACTGAATTTTTGTTGTCTTTTCTCCGACAGTTTTATTTACACTTACCTAAAAGTTATTAATTGACTGGACAATTTTGTTAATATTTCAGAGCATTTTTCAGATAAAGATGAAAAATTGCTGATATGCTTTGAGCTTGAGCAGATGTCTTTTCCTTTTTCATCTTCCCAGAGCCTTTGGGAGCTCTACCTTTTTTTTTTTTATGACAGTCCAAGCAGGATTATTAGATAGTATTTAAAACTCTATAAGTCTTTATGGAAAAGATGTTGGAAAACATTTCCATCAATGCAAATGTAATATTTTTAAAAAATGATTATGTGAATATTTCTGTCAATTGTACTCATGTTGCCTGAGACTGAGCTCAGATGCCTGAAATCTTTTTTTTCCTGAGACTTGACTCAAGTTTTTCTTGGACTTGACTCATGTTTTCCTAAGACCTGATGGCTTTTTCCTGAGATCTGATACTTTTTTTTCTGAGACCTGAAGAAGTCCAGAAATGGACACTGTTCACAGAAAATGGAGTGGAAAGCTTCGAGTCTACAGATTCAGGAACACTCAAACCATGTTTCTATGCCGTGTTAACACAGAGAAAATTGATCCAGACATTTTGGAAACCCCTCAAAATGTGCTGTTTATCAACACCAAAGGGTTTTTACATAACTCAAAATCTTTATATTTACTGTGATAATTGTTTTGGGGGGCTGAGGAGCATTTTAGGGGAGATTCAGCCCCTCCCCAAAAAGGCCTAACAAAGACAATGCTCATCAGACAAAATAAAATAGTTACTTCACAGAACTGGTGAAACTTTAAAGCAGTATGGATAAGGTACAACATTACTGATTCCTGGAAATTAAAAAAAAATGAATAAAACAGATTTTTAAATGGAAATAGTTGTTGCATTAAATCTTCTATATTCAAAATAATTAAATAATATATGCTCAAAAAAATCCTTATTCTGACACGCAAGATAGCCTGTTTCATATATCCATTTACAGTATTTCACATTCACAGGGGAAACTCCCCATACAGAGTGTTTGAGAAGGCAGGCAGGCACTGTTGTAGCTTTTAAAGGTGGAGCTTGTTGGTGGATAAAACCCATGCTGATGATAGGAAGTACAAAAACTTCCTCTCTGCCAAGGCTCTCAGCACTGTTCTTTTTTCCTGTTTTGAAAAAGAAATGCTTGCCAGATCTGATTAAAAACTACAGCTAAAGCTACATCTGATCTAATAGCTTTGCTGGCAGCAGTCATTGTCTATAGCCGGTAGTGATAGAACTAAACCCATAACTATCGCAAACTCATGCCAAAGGAGGTTGGGAGAAGAGCAAAAACATTTTTTCCACCATGAAAAGCTTACAGTGTGGATCTTTGTTCTTTTTAAAACAACGTTGTCAAGTTCTGATGAAACTGCCGCTATACTATGGCTACATCCATGCTAGTTGCACTGGTGGTAGCCATTACAGCCAGCTTCTGGCACAACAAAACTCTAGCCTTGTTATCCTTAAATGACGCTGATTAGTCTGGTCTGTGTTTAGACCTGGCACAGTTGAGTAAGATGAGGGACAGACATGGCCAACCCATCTGCTTTGCGAGGCTAAAACAAAAAAACAAAACAAAACAAAACAAAAAATTAATTAATTGTTTTTACTCTAGTCAACTGGCATTTTAAATCTGTTAAAAAGTGTGAAGTTCATAACACAACAGTGATTAAATTTTGTTTTTTGGAAGCAAATACCATGCAAAGGAAAAAAAAACATTTAGTTATTCTTGCCAAAAAAGACAGAACTCCCACTGATAAGGTCAAGGATTAACTCATCCTTCCAAGACTTTTTCCTAACAACAGGCTGGACAAATAAAGAAACATCCTTCTCTCCAGTGTAGTCTTGTACAGTGTAAGGCATTTTTTCTTTTGCTGCATTAAATACGGTGCTTTCAGGAAGTATTCAGACCCCCTTCACTTTTGTTTTTTCTTATGTTGCAGTCAAAAAAAATTATTTTATTCTCATAAATCTGCACCCCATCATGACACTTAAAGAGAAGTGTAATTCTTTTCCAGCTGCTTTTTTTGCTTATGGCAGCACTGATGTGTTAACAAATGATTGAGATTTCTCTCATGATTGGCATGCCCTTGTCTTCAAGTGTTGTGTCTTCTTCAGTCTAAATATGAGCTCTGTCTGTTTTGTCCCTGAAGACCCCTCAGTGTGTTGACAGTGTATTTAGGGAGCTTTTAACTCAATATACGCCTCAAACCCCATAGCAACAAGGCCTTTTCATTCCTTTGCACATCACCATGGAAACGCTGATGTTCACAAAATTTCTGCCTCTCTGAGGATGTAAAGACAAAATAAAAGTAAAAAAGGTTTTATATGCAAGCAAATCAACCTTCAGCTATAGTTTAGCACCGTAAATGGGTGTCCTAAATAACTGTTCTGCTTTGAGACGTGTGTCAACCCTCCAGGGAGGCTGATTAGCACAACGCCGTGAAACCCAGGAGTCTCGCAGCGAGCTAAAGAACACCTGTAGTCTTTCACATGGGACAGGGCCGACAGCGACATACTGAATGTGCAGACTGCATATAGACTCCAGCCTCACTGTGCTATTGCATCCCAGAGTGACACACATGCACATGAATGAGCAATGTTAGCCGCAGGAGCATCACGGTCAAGCAGCTGAAAGCCGATTGAGATGGCCCACTGGGAAAATTCAATTTCCATACATTTGAAGATCTGTGTGCAAACGCTTGGGTTTCATTCTTTCTCTGCACTCAGAGGACTGTATTAACCTCTGACAGAAGTCGTAATCACCCTGCTTAGAGAAACTTTGTGTGTGTAGAAAGTGTGTGAAAGTCAACAGTGCATCACAGCAGTAATTCATCTGCCCTGCAAAAATAAGCTGGAGTGGGAAAGTCCAAGCAGCAACCCCCATCTACATGCTTACACCTCCAATAACATACTAAACAGAGGCCCTGTTTACATTTCACATTAACAATCTGTTTTGGATGCCAAGAGACTGCTCTCAGCACAACACATCCACATAAATGAAACACTACATGGACAAAAGTATTCGGACACTTGACCATTACAAAAATGACTGCCCCACAGTCCAGTGTCAGTGTGCCTTACCCCACTCCATCTGACGCTTGCCATTGGATATGAGGCTTTCATGCAGCTGCTTGGCCATAAAGCTCCAGTCACACAGTTTTTCTTGGTCTTACATTAATGCCAGTAGATTCAGAACTCTTAATCCATGGAATCAGCAGAGTGTTGGCGACTTTTACGTACCATGGGCCGTAGCAGTCGTTGACCCCGCTCAGTTGCTGTTGTTCCTAAATGCTTCCACTTTCTAATAATTTCTAATAATTACTTACAGGTGTGGAATATCCAACAGAGATGAAATGTCACAAACTGTTATTGCAAGGGTGGCATCTATCACTGTAAAGGACCATTCAATAAGGTCTAGGGTTGGTGTTCAATTTGTTTGTTTTTTGTGCAGGCTTTTATTTTGAAGGTGTGTTAGGTCAAACAAGATATAAAGAGACCAGCAGGTGGTCAGAGTGAAATGATTTAAGGAAAATTCATGCCGCTTTAGCAACCAGCTGGAAGTTGAACAAGGTATGCTGTGTAACCTTTTAAATGTGTGGCATTCTGGGATTATTTTCCTTTTGTATGTATATTCATATGCATGTATTGTTGTAGCATTGCCCGTTGTTTCTAGGCCTGTAGATTTGCCTGTGCATTTTGATTTGTTTGCCAACTTATTGAACACAAGTAATTAGGCCCTTTAATGTTTTGTATTAACTTGTTGTATATAGATTTGATTATTATTCTATGTTTTCATTGTTGTTTTTAACAGATAATTGTGTAGATGTATCTTTTGTAAATCCTTTTAATTGATTGGAAATATGTTATTTTGCTTGGGTTATGTTTCATTATTATTCAGCTTTCTAATGTCGTTTTAAATTTTCTGTTTCCCACAGCTCTTTCGGTGTGTTTATGACTATTTGCACTGCTTTAAAGAAAAATAAAAGGTGTCTTAAACCATCAGTTTGAGAGTCTTCCATTGCTCCAGCTGGGGATGCTACAATCACAGTGAATATGTGGAGATAAATGGAGACGGCATGGCTAGGTGCGTGATTTTATACATCTGTGGTATCACTTAAATTCAGTAATTTACAGATGTGACCAAATATGTTTGTCCATGCAGTGTGTGCCATCAGTGATGACCTGCATTCAGAACAAAAGGCTGTACATCATTTCAGTGGCTCTCAGGCTTAGTAGGTAGTGTTGATCATTGCTCAACTAGAAGGTCGGGGTTCGATCCCATGCTCCTTCAGTCACATGTCCATGGACAGGATGCTTACGCCCGTTTCAGACTGCATGCGTGTTTTGCTATATGCAGATGACACGCATGTCCACTCCAGCATGAACTCCTGGCATGTATGTGCTGCATTTTGGCTGAATTTCCCTATAAATTTGACCTCAATAAATTTTCCTTGTTCTGACTTGATCTAGTGTATTGCTGAGCTGAGCTGGGGACAGTCAATATAAAAAAATCTGTATAAACAAGGTGATTTTCTCCAAGGCAATGGTAAATCTGACTTTTACTTTGAAACTCACAAACTGAGTGTACTTGTACTGTGTCCCTATTGCCTCTGACACATTCTAGCCATGTAAAAACAGAAATCTGTCAGAGGTTAAATTTCAGTGAGCAGCTTGATTAGACCAGCGCATTTTGTTGAATGGACTTAATCAGGGTCATCAAGAAACACATTTCAAACATATTCTACTGATGTGGACATATTATCTGCTTTTCCTTTCTATTTTGGCACAATGTGGTTCATGGAAAAAATAGGCCAGCCCTTTTTTCTCTAGATTCTCTGCAGGTGAGACACAGTACTCACACAGGCAGCCTGGAAACCCTGCTTTACTAACATGCAAATGATACAAAAATCAAGCCATGTCACAGCCAAGATGTGCATCTTGCGCACCCAGTCTGACATGGGCTTTAGCCCCAAATAAAACTCATTGCCACTTTACATAACAACCTTTATTATGAGTGTATGAATGTGGAGTCAGTGGGTATGAATGGGTAAGTGTGACCCACTACTTTGAGTAGTTAGGTGGCTAGAAAAGCACTGAAAAAGCTCAAGTTCAAGCCCATTTATCAATGACAAGTCATGTCAAAAAAGTTTCCTTTGAAAGTCACACACATGGAGCACCAGCAAAACACAGCTTGCATCGAAATGATAACAAATATTCACAGTCAGCAAGCGAAAGGAATTCCAGCTCGTTTTAGTCATCCAGTTAGGAGCAGCTGATCGGGTCATGGTTGACCATCATGCCCCTGTACATTGCATGACTTATGATATACAATCAGGCTGGAAGTTGGCCTGACTTCAGAGTCGTGTGGAAATCACCCACTGTACGCCCTTCTCCTCTAGTGCAAAAAATAAAACTAGCCTTAGTTCAAACCTCAGACCTTGGTCCTTAGAACACTTCAGCTGAGGTAGGTCCATTGGGTCTATCTAATTAGTTGAGAAAAGTATTTATTTACAAATTTATGATGGCTTATATATTTGGCAGAAATGTTTGTATCTAGTCTGGGTCTGTATTCATAACTATCAATACAAGCTTGGGCTGAGAGCTTAACAAACACACCATCCCCAGTGTTAAGCACAGTGGTGGCAGCATCATGCTGTGGGGATGCTTCCTAGCAGCCAGCCCTGAAAGGCTTGTAAAGATAGATGTAGAATGACCCAAAGTGTACAGGGAAAGCTACACAGAAATGGTTTGAAGACAACAAGGTGAATGTGCTTGAGTGGCCGAGTCAAAGCCCAGACCAAATAGACTGTGCCTCCTACTGGTGGGATCTATATTCTAAATTTTACAGTAGTATCGTTATGTATACATTCTTATATTTATGCATTTATGCTGCTTCCTAGTTCTATTAAACCACCACAACACTGCGATAAAAGCAACCCCATCACATGCAGAGAGGGTTAATAGCATACTGCTTCTAATTTTGAAGCCTGGGTCTGGTAACAGATTGATTCTAGTAATGGCTGCTTATTCAGAATCAGTATTGGAGAGGGAAAATTGGTATCTGATGATTTCTACAGCAAACACACTCCACCCCCCTGCATTCAAACAGGCAGCTACACCCACACAGTGCTCGACCCACGCAGCAGCAGCAGAAGCGGCGTCTCTCTCCTCTCGTCTATGTGTGCAGACCTCGACTCTCTCCAGCGAAGCCACAGAGCGACTGCAGCAGCTGGGGAGCCCGGGAAGCTATGTTTATCTAAAGAGGATAGAGAGATAGATTGAATATGTAAAGCCAGCGGCGAGAGGAATCGCATCTCACTGATTGCTTTAGACCAGCTGAGAGTATGAGATGGATTCTGTCTTTATCGCTCCGTGTAACTGGGGTTTAGTGGGACGGTGGCAGCGCGGGGTAAACACTGGGGTGACTGTATGTGCAGGACAGGGATATTGGTTGGTTATTCATATGCATTACAACTGCTTCATGCTCTGAATGTAGACAATTACTACTCAGAGGAGCTGATTTGTGGGGCTGGGATTGGTTTACACGTGGATTGCCTGTAGATCAAAGAGTGTTGGATGGTGAATCCATGGAGCTTTAGAGGGGATATTTGCTCATAAATATACAAATATACTTAGGAGCTGCATGTTTACAACAATGTAGAAAAGTAGATTAAATGTTGAAAAGAGAAAAAGAAAAAGCAGATTTGTACAAAGTGGTCAGAATTATTCAGGAATACATTGGTGATTAGTGATCCCACATGTTCCTTGATTCATTGTTGCTGTCTAATAACAAAAAAAAAAAAAAAAAAAAAAAAAACTACATAAACAATGTATATTTTAGGTACTCTGCCTTAAACTCTACACGGCAGCACTTGCGTCCAATTGGACCTGAAGCACTTGATGGCACTTACTGATGTTGTTTCTTCTTGTCTAGATCATTGCTTGTGTTGTTCTTGCTCTCAAATGTATGTCGCTTTGGAGAAAAGCGTCTGCTAAATGACATTGTAACATTGTAACATTGTACATTGTAGGAAAGCCCTCCTTTAATTCTTATGTAAAAGTGATCAGACTCTGTCTGGTTGCATCATAAAGAGTCTTTTCATGTCCAGCCATAAATCCTCTGACTGAGCCACTTCGCAACACTTTTTTGCTGTTTTACAGCCGCCTTTCTGTAAATTTGGATGCTTTTGTGAGTCAGTCCTCTATCCACATTTACGGCAAATTCAAAAAACATTTTTTAGGTAATTGATAAATGAGATTTAATGCCTGTTTATGTAAAATTTGCCATTATCCCAGCATAAGGATTGTTCATTGAGCTTATCCTTCACTTGGCTGCCATCAGAAGAAGATTGTATAATGAGATGATGTGATTATTAGAGTTTCACCTATGGGATATGATTTTAAAAACTGCTTTTTTTTTTTTACCCTTTTTGGAAAGAAAAAATGGTTAGATTTATTGGTTGTTGTGATGCTAATGTGCATAATAGAGAGTCTATAAAAAAGTATTCACCCCCTTGGATGTTCAACACATATTGATTCTATAAATCAATCTTGGTCTATATAATTTGGCTTTGAAAGGGGACATCCCCCCCTCATGATGTCATGTGGGGGGTTAGCCCCGCCTCCAGGTTCTGTTGGCCCTCTCCACTTGGAAGAAAGTTCCACCCTCCTCTCCTGATCCTCCTCTCACTAAGGCACATCCATTGCCTGAGAGGGGCGGAGTCAGGGGTGGAGTCAGACAGCTCAGTAACATTTAAAGCCACAGAAACAGCTCATACTCAGCAGGGCTGAAACAGAGGGTTTTTTTTTTTAGACAAGCAAAAATCCAATAATGGAGTGTTTTTTCAGCAACAGACTTCACAGGCATGTTTTCAGGACCTCAGAGACCAATATAAACTTGTCTTTAAAGGGTAAAATATGTCCCCTTTAAGACAAAAAAAAGACAAAAAAATCTTCCGTGTCTAGGTGAAAACAGATTACTACAAAGTAGCGTTGAAAAAAAATATGTGAGGTAAAATAAGTCAGCATAAATCAGCTTTGGCATCTTGTCTCAAGAGCATTTTTAATCTGTCTTGTCTCGGTCTTGGATTGGTTGGACTCACGATTTTCCATCAAGACCAGTGTGGAAACTGCAGGTGAGGGACAGAGGGGTTAAAATAAATGCCGATTGTGTCAGGCAGGACAGGTATGAAGATGATGGGAGCATCCCGGGAGCAAAAAAAAATGAGAGGTGGGCGGGAGGTGACCCCAAAAAACAGGTCAATATGTCAAATATTGAAAACAGAGCTCTGTATACGTTGTTATTATAAGTTTTACTTTTGGTACAGAAAAAAATGCATGCTTTCCTGAAGGCACAGGTACTTCAACTGCAGATCAACCTCTGGATGTTTGCAGATCTGTGTTCAAATTTAATGAGCTTTTTTAAACTAAGGAAAACATTTTCTAATCAACATTCTGCAGCAAATGATTGCTTTATTGAGTGAATACACTGGTAAAACACATTTTTGTTCATGCTGTTGCGGTATCCTTGCATTCTCACTCACTAGCTTTTTTTGACTGTGAACAAATTTCTTAATGCTCCTCAAAACCCTGATGTTGTCATTGGTAGCAGTCTGTACTTTTGGGATTTGCTGGAAATGCCAACTTTGATCCTTTATCAGCTGCAGAAATCCTTTTTCCCTGCCCTTTTGTTTCTCTTTCCGCCGACTCGTCTGTGTATGATTCCAGACACACGCTCTCACCCGTGGTGTGCCACACAGCAGGCAGACAGGAAAGCAACATTCATGCAGCATGCACAAGTCTCCCTTCAATCCACAGAACCATATACAGCCGGGAGCTGCTTTTCTTTTGATGTACGAACTGAATAACCCCTAAGAGAATACACACTCACATAACACATATAGGAGAAGTGTGATTATAATAGCCTGTTTTTTTAGAATCCTATTTCCAGAGTGAAGAAGCTTGAGAATCCCTCCGCCATTCATCCGGGCCCGGCCTCTGAAGTATAGTCAACGTTAGCATGCGGCGATTAATTAGAGATTTGTCTGGATGAGGGGAGGTTTGGGAGGCAGAGGGATAAAGCAGGCAAATCTGCTGGCCTAATTAGGGGAATTTAATTTCTCACAGGCTCACATTGACTCAGACCTTGATGAGGCTTTTTTTTTTGGGAGGGAAAAGGAGGAGTGGAGGGGAGACGGCAGCTCGTCCATGATGTTACATGCTGTTGTGGATGGATGAGGACACACTGTCAACTGGAAAAAAGGGAGACTTCCTGAAATCACGCAGGATCCGAACAATAGAGCTGGTCAAATGAGTTCAATGAGTATTTTTAACATTGGAGATAATTTAGAGGCCAGACAGTTTTGTGAAAGTTGGTAATGCACATTGTTCTTTGCTTTTGTCTCTTTGTTTAACTCAAAAACAGGAGAGGAAACTAATTTATATATTGACTTAATTAATTGAAAGTCAGTCTTTCCGTTTCTAATGAAATTTAATTTTGCTTCTACTTTGACTGCTGTGTTCTCCAAATTAAAACCCTCTAAAAAAATCAAATTTTGCTAAGTTTTCATTGTTTCCAGGTATTAAAAAATGCCAGGAACTTCACGAAAAATAGAAAATTTCTAATGGGAAAAACTTTATGGTGCAAGAATTTTTGCTGAAGCCAGTCATGATGGCTCAATAATGTCTTTACTGTAACACAATCTTTCCAGCTCTCTATAAGGGGTGGGATCTGACTCCAACCAATGCACAACAGGGACTTTACGGATTCAATCTTGGCCATGACATCCACAGAAATCAACTTCCATGCTGAAGTCTCTTCAAAGCTACAATTATTAAAGGCAGTAACTGCATTAAGGTGAGGGTCAAAGACCAATCAAATGAAAGCATAGCTGCCTGAACAGGGACTTGAACCCTGGACCCTCAGATTAAAAGTCTGATGCTCTACCGACTGAGCTATCCAGGCTTCAAGAACTTCATTAATCTTTGCATGACACGTCAACTAATGGGGTTTAATGCACTGTGATGGATACAACCTTGGCAATGACTTCCACAGAAAAAATACAAGAGTTCAAAAAGGTTTGGTTTCCATGCTGAAGTCTCTTCAAAGGTACATCATCAGGTCCACAGCTGGTCACAAAGGCAGCAGCCACATTTGAGTGAACACTAAAGACTGATCAAACAAAGGCATCTTCGCCTATGCTGAGAAATAAAAGTTAAAATCTCGACCTTTACTCACTGTAATTTCCACACAGTCCATACCCGCAGCTTTCCAGAAGGACTGGGATTTGGCTCCAACCAATGGGTTGAACAGTGCCTTCATGGCTTCAAACTTGGCAATGACATCCACAGAAATCTACAGAGTTCAATTTCCATGCTGAAGTCTCTGCAAAGGTACAACTATCAGATCAGCAGTCTATCACAAAGGCAGCATTCACATTGGACAGAGTGTTGAAGACTGATCAAATGACAGCATCTTTGCATATGTTGTAGAAAAAAAAAACCGTTAAAATCTCTTAAATCATTAGACCTTAAATCAGGCATTTAACCAAAAACTCAGTCAAAAATCTCATAGCCTTTCAGATGAGGGAACTGGAAATGCTACAATACTAGCTCACTCAACCCAATTCACCATGTCATTCACAAATGCAACCTACAGGTGTATTATGCAGAGAAGGAGCCATATGTGAACATGATCCAGAAATGCCACTGTCTTCTCTGGGCCATAGCTCATTTAAAATGGAATGAGGCAAAATGGAAAACTTTTCTGTGATCAGAGGAATCAAAATCTTAAATTCTTTTAGGAATTTGCAGACTAAAGAGGAGAGGGAACACCCAGCTTATTATCAAAGCACAGTTCAAAAGCCTGCATCTCTGATGGTTTCAGGTTACATTAGTACCTTTTTGGCGTGGGCGGCTTACACATCTGGAAAGGTACTATCAATGCTGAAAAGAACACAGGTTTTAGAGCAACATATGCTCCCATCCAGACATCATCTCCTTCAGGGAAGGCCTTGCAAATTGCAGCAAGACAATGCTAAAACACATACTGCATCCATCACAACAGCATGGCTTCACAGTTGAAGGGTCCAGGTGCTGAACTGGCCTGCCTACATCAGACAAGAATGGGACAAGATTGCTCTTCCAAAACTCCAGCAACTGGTCTCGTCACTTCCCAGACATTCACAGAACGCCTTGTCCCTACTTTTTTGAGATGGGTTACTGCCATCAAATTCAAATAAGCTAATATTTTTCATTAAATTGTAAAATATCGCAGTATCAACATCTGATATGTTGCTTATATTCTATTTTGAAAAAAAAGTGGGTCTATGAGATTTGTTTCTATTAACATTTTACTCCATATTCCAACTTTTATGAAACTGAAGTTGTATTAGCCACTTTTTTTCAAGAATGAGCTAAAGGGCTTCTCCCTAGAATTAAAGCTCAACACTATGTGCTGACCAGACTTTTTCTGTTTCCTTTAACCTCATTTCCCCTTTAAACTGGAGCTATTGGGGTTTCGTGGTCTGTTATTTAGCAATCAGGAGGAAGTGATGGGTTCTTCTTGAGCTTAAAAACCTCTTCATTCCTAATCCAAATTCCAATTTGCCAAGCATATCATCAAACCTCAACCTGGGGAAAAGAAGACCCAGAACAGCAGGAGACAATCAGTGCAGTCAGACTCCATCAAGAAGATAGATACTGATGAGAAGAGAAACAAACAGTTTGTTTATTGAATTAGCTTCTTTAGCGGTGGGAGGAGGAGACATAAATAAAAGCTCTCAGAGTAGGGTGGAGGTGAAAGAGGAGTTTTTAGGAGGAACACTCGGCTCATCTGTACTTTAACATGGACAGTGAAGAGCGAAGGGCGAAGCAGCAGAGCAGCGTTGGTTCATCTGAAGTGACAGGGCTCACAGCTGGCCTCATCTGTCTCCTTTTTTATGGCGTAAACAGCTCATACTCTAACATCTAAATACTGTAATTAGTGCAGGTCCACAAACAAACCTGACCCTTTTTTCACATCCTCTGCCCATCTGTGAAAATGAGTCATGGCGAGTGTGTAAGGATGCGTTTAAGTGATGCAGTCTGTCCTCGTACATTACACTAATAGCACCCAGAGGGCTGCTAAAGAGAGGCCTTATGTACAGGGGACTAACACTCTATTGGCCTTTTGTGGCTGACAGAAAGGACACATATCACTGCTCCTGCTCTGCCTCTTTTTCCTCTCACACATATGCAGAACAGAATGTGTCTTCAAGCCTAATAGCTCTTTCATTAGTGCCAATCCAAAGACAAATGGATCTAATAAACAGCTCAAATCTATCTGTCTGTTTGGGTTCACAAGCACCTCTGCTCCCTTACTCTTTACGTGGCATTAATGTGAAAAGTGGCTGGACAAAAAGAGGCGTTTAAACCTTTAAAAGATAAGAAAATTAATGGCAGAAAAAACAGGCTGACAAATAGGGCATAATTACCAAAAGAGGGGGTGGAAAGCTACTCGCTAATGCAAACAAGATGCTGCAAAAGGATAAGATTCTGTATGTGAAACTTCCATAGATCCTAGATTCATCTCAAACAAAGGGAAATATTTCAAGACTTTTTCTTTGTTTATTCTTATTGATTGTGGCTTGAAGTTCACAAAAATCCACTTTCTCAAAATATTAAACTATTGTGGAAAAGTCCCAATTTGCAAAGGTTTCCTGAGCCTTCATTCTCTCACTCTGGTTTACTACATACACCCACAACCATGGGGAAGACTGCTGACTTGGTGTTGGTCCACTGTGCTTTATCAAGTCCAGAGTCAATGCTGTCAGCCATCTACCATGAGATTTTAGAGCATTTCATGCTTCCATGTGCTGAGAAGGTTTATGGAGATTCTGATTTCCTTTTCTAGCAGGACTTGGCTCTTGCCCACAGTGAAGCCAGAGCTACCAGAAACTGGTTTGATGACCCTGTTATTGCTTGATTGGTCAGCCAACTGGCCTGGCCTAAACCCCATAGTGAATCTCTGGGGAGTTATGAAGAAGAAGATGAGAGACACAAGACTCAACAATAGACTGAGCTATCAGAGCAACCTGGGCTTCATAACACCCCAGCAGTGCCACAGACTGACTGGCTCCATGCCACATTGGATCAATGCAGTAATTTGTGCCAAAGGAGCTCCAACCAAGTACTGAGTGCATAAAAGAGCACAATTTTCCTGGTCAACATTTCTGTGGGGAAAACAGGGGAAAAAATGAACATATTCTAATTGTTTGAGATTGAGCTGTATACAGTTGGTCAGTGACTCCAGATATCACCACAAAAACACATCCCCAATGTGAAATACCGTGGTGGCATCATCATGCTGTGGGGATGCTTCTCAGCAGCCCGACAGCAGTCATATAACCAAAAAAGTATTTCTTTGTTATTTTTCTTAAGTCATCATGGTCTCTTCAGACATTGTATCCACTGGCATAGCAAAGACTTGATGTTTCGTTGTTTTTTGGTAACACTGCTGACCAGTGAACCCTGGTTCTTCTACATTTGCTGTCTGCATACAATAATAGCTCTGAAACAAAAACTGCAAATCTATGAAGCTCTATCTCATACAATTTCAGCCTTAGCAGTGCAGTGAGGGAAAAAGGCATTAGGACAGAGACAGTTGAAACAAGATACACAAATGGTTTTTGCACTTTATCAGTAATACTGTCAACAGACTGTGGTCTTAACAACAGACAGCACCCACCTCCTCCTTCTTACCACACAAGACCACAGCATCCAGTGTAAGACCAAGATCACAGCTTTAATCTTAAACACAGCTGAGGCTTTATGACTTTATGAAATCTGCAACCACGAATCAACAAACTAGATTTATTAGTACAAGCCAGCCCTTTTGAAGAATTAAATCAAATCATAATCGCTGATAAAGTAATCACTGGTAATGATTAAGCAAATTGACAGAGCAGCAGCTCTACGTATAAACTGTTTTACAATTAAACCTTTGTAAAAAAACAAAATTGATCTTCCATGCACATCTTCATTTAAAAAGGGACTCCAACTTTCCACTTAAGTTAATCCTGAGGATGGAGTATGGTAAGCTTTGCTCTCCTCTGTAAGGGAAATTTGACTTGTGGCTTCAATCAAGTACGCTTGCTAGCTAATTTGCATAACTAAGCAAGCATTTGATTCTTCGCTCTACTGTAGGTGGAAGTTTTCACTAAGAAGATCTACAGGGGGAGATCTGGGTCTAGTTTTTATTTAAGTTTGACAGTTTTCTCTGATTGACAGACATGCTCTCTAAGCTGGGTGTAAAGCATTATTTGCCCAGCAACAGCAGCGGCAAAAAAATTCTGATATGATGACAACCTGTTCTACTTATTTTACCTTTTAAATGCCAACACAAACTGTTGTTTGATTATGAAATGATAAAATAAAACTTGAACCAATGACTTTCCAAATTTGAAAGTTAGTTGCTTTGTTAAAAGGTTAACAGTTTGACGAACTGTGCCAAACTCATAATCTTGCAAAGCAGATGCATTGGCCAGATTCCATGATGATCTAGTGTTGCTTCCAGTGCATATGCGCATTCTCAAGTTGCTCTCACAGCAACCAGGAAGTGCTTTTGTCAGCGCATTTCTCCCTCCTTAGGAGAAATTTATGAATGACATATGCCTTAACTACTGTGCGTTTAAAGGAACAGTGCTGGTTCTGCACTTCACTGCGTTAGCCTTGGTCCTGTACTGCTCTGGCTCCCTGATAACCATCCTCCAAGCCTGTGCCAGGTCCATGCCCCATCTCTCCAGGTATCCTCAGCTGCCACCACAAGGCCCGCAGTCGCCTCCAGCGTCTGGACCAGCCCACCGGGTCCTGGGCACCCAGTGAGCTAGATCAGGCCCAGGATAGTGCGCCAGGTGCTCATAAAAGTGCAGCTGCTTACGGCACTCTGGCCATCAGCCAACGTCCATGCCTTGCCTAACCCTAACCCTAACCCTAACCCAACCCCGTATGGTATGACTGGAAGAACCAAGGAGTGAAAGACTCCAACTTTGGTCTGCATGCTCAGATACCAGTAACTCCACACTGTCTTGATCAGCAGACACACCGCCCCATATGCAAGTCCGAGTCTGTGGTGGAGCTCAGCCAGTCAGCAGATTGATGGATTATGCTGCCAAGGTAGTTGAACTGCTCTACAACTTCCATGCTCTCACCATTCACAGACACAGATTTGATGGCAGCATTCAAGGCATCCCCAAATGCCTGGATCTTTGTGTGGCCCAAGAGACGTGCATTCCTAATTCTTCAGCCTCCTCACTCAGCAAGTTGAGAGCCCCCACAAGGACATATATGGTCTCCGTAAGGATCACAGCATCATTCCATTTCAAGCAAATTCCATTGCCACATGTCACTCCACAGTTTTGCTGCCCCATTACCCACCCCATTATCAAGTCCATACAGGCACTGAAGAGTGTAGGGGCTAAGATGCACCCCTGCTTCAACCCAGAGTCATTTGGGAAGAAGTCAAAGGTGGAGCCATGTGGGATCCCGCGGAGTTCCTGAATCCTCCAGTGGGCATTTCGACAGACTAGCCGAACACCTTCCAGAAGTCAACATAGGCTGCAAGCAACCCTCTATTGACTTCCCAAAATGCTCAGTGTGGACCCAAAGTGCCAGGATGTGTAGGAGTAAAGCCTGACTTTTCAGGCTGCTGATGTTGGAGCTGTGGATCACTGACCCTCTTCAGCAGTATCAGTGCACGGACCTTGCCCGGCACAAATAGAAGTATACAGGCTGAAATGGCTGAGATTCACGTCACCCTTTTCCATCCAGGTCTGGATAACAATGCCTCCCTCCCAGTTGGAAGGTATGATGCCTGTTCTCCATACGGAACAGATGAGACCATGCAGCCACAGGAGGGAGGTTTCACCACCCGCCTTGAGCAGCCTGGATCCTGCATACACCTGGTGCTTTCGCGACTTTCAGCCTGCTCACAGCCTGTCGCGTCTCCTCAACAGTTGGTGGGTCACAGCTTACAGGTGGGTCCACAGGGTCATGCCATCAGGCGTCTTTATTGCAAAGATGCAGCTGAGGCTCTGTATGGCCCTATTGGCTGGGGGGCATTACTAGTGCCCAGGAGGCACTCTACCATCTCACACATGCCTGGCCTCTGCATCTCCTAACATCTTTGTAGCCTCATGTCACAGTCTCCTGCCCAGTTTGGTTTAGCTGTTTTTAAATGCAAACTGGGCAGAAAAAAATGAATATGAATGACAGAACATTCATCCAATCATCTTATAAGAACTCTTTTGAAAAATTCTGCCCTTCCAAACACTTTGTATGGGAGGTTCCCCAGATGGATGTGAAATAAATCTCATGCAATAGATATATGAAACCGTCTATCTGGAGTGCCAGGTTACCCACCTAGGCGAAGGTAGGTAACCTGGCTGGGGCTGGTTTTTCTGGTTTTTCACTGTGTCTTTCTACCTTCAAATCGTTCACAGTTTCTCCTTAAGTCGCAGTGGATAATGATGCAAAGTTTGAAAAAAGTGCCCAATTGTATTCTTCAAGTATCAAGTATTGATAAAATTCCCTTGTGTATGAACAGGATGGATGGACAACCTGGATACATGATGCCCCAGGCGTTAGCTATCAAGTTGGGCAAGTTTTTCATGGTTTTTGTGTTGCATTCATGATGTGACAAGGCCAAAAGATGGAGTAATTAATGATTTCATTTGCATACACATACTGTATATTCATACACTCATGGGTAAAATAAATCCACACACCCTTGTCCATGCTTGTCACAGATGAGAATCAGTAGCTTGTGTTAATTACATGCCCTAACCACACACAAGGCGAAAAGGCATATCGGTGACACGCTTCCATGCACGGTGCTCGTGCAGGCTCTATAATCGAGTCTCCAATTCCAATTTCCCCGGCGATGCCCTCTCTTTGAACAGGGGTCAAGTCTCCTTCGCTAATTTGTTTGCCTGCCGGAGCGAGAGAGGATCCGACTGGCACAACGCCGAGAGAGACGAACCCCCGGCATGTGTCAAGTAGAAAGAGCATGACGAGTGGCTTTAGAGGAGCTAAAGTTGTGCGTGTGTCAAGATTTTCTCCTTATCATTGAACGGTTTTGTGGATCAGTGTTTCTCACAAAGCTGCTAACTGACAGAGGAATTTCATTAGCCTGGGTTTTACTGAAGAGTTTCATGTCTAAATGCTGATTTGGAGGCTTTCCCACCCTGTCGAGAGTGAAATATTTGGAGGATCATGTGAGAGTGTTGTGGTGTGGGTTGAGCAGTGGGCAGCAGCGTGGGCGGGGGATGATTGGAGCATGTGGGTGGCTGCTTTGGCCAGTGGTGGGGGCTCTCTAAATAACAATTGTCTGTCTGAAAGCCTAGAAAAAGACACCTCAATGCGAGTGAGCGTGAGTGCTCATGCCTCCCTCGGTGCTTCTGATGTCGCAGGACACTAACAAAAGGATTTTGTTAGAATTAGTCGAGGATTAGACGTCTATTTTAATGTCTTTTGTCAAGTCGAGTGTGTTATAGGCGACAAAGTGGGCCAAGCCACCATGCTGCATACCAAGCAATTGCTGCTGCACAGAAAAAGCGAAAGCGTGCTCTTGAACGGCACAAAGCGAACGCCATCCTTAACAATAAATCAAATAAACTTATTCATGACATGTTGATGGCATCAAAATGTAAGAAATTGCTTACATTTTTCTTTACGAGCGATTTTTCTGCGAGTCAGAATCTCTCCCAGCACATTTTCTTACATCCTTCAAACTCTTTGAGCCTTTTGAGGGCCCTGTTTCCATAGCAACAAGGGTTGGGAGTATGTGTGTGCGTGTCCAGCTTGACTTGTTGCATTTAGTGATGCTCACAAGCACTGATCTGTGCCTGAAGCTGTGGAGGACAGCAGCTTAAGCTCAGCCATTGGTTTCTTTTTGATGTTGTTGAAACATTAATTTGGACAAATCACACAAAATTCAATGCAAAAACCCCAATTCCAAAAAGTTGGGGAGCTGTGCAAAATATAAATTAAAACAGATTGCAATTATTTGGAAATCTCTTTCATTTTATTCACAATAGAAAATAAACAAGATATCGGATGTTGAAACTGAGAAATCTTACCATTTCATTAAAAATACCACCTCATTTTGAATTTGATGACAGCAACACATCTGAAAAAGAAGGGATAGGGTCATGTTTTCCTTTGTGAAGTATATGCCCTCTTCTTTTAACAGCAGTCTGTAAACATCTGGGGAGTGAGGAGACCAGTTGCTGGAGTTTTGGGAGGGGAATGCTGTCCCATTCTTGTCTGATGTAGGCAGGCTAATTCAGCACCTGGACTCTTCTACTATGAAGCTATGCTGTTGTGATGATGCAATATGTGGTTTAGCACTGTCTAGCTGCAATATGCAAGGCCTCCCCTGAAAGAGACGATGTCTGGATGGGAGCCTATGGTGCTCTAAAATCTCTATATACTTTTCAGCATAATAGTACCTTTCCAGATGTGTAAGCTGCCCACGTCATTGGCACTAATGCAGCCCATCATCAGAGATGCAGGCTTTTGAACTGTGCACTGATAACAAACTGGATGGTCCCTCTCCTCATTCATGGTGTCCAAAAAGAATTTCACTTTTTCATATCTGTGATACCTTCACATAATTCAGAAAATGACATATAAGTAATTCCTGAAGTGTGAACTGCAGGATGAGAAAATGAAACCAACATAGTTTAGCTCTTACATGTCTGCCTGTCCTGACATAAATGTGATTGTTTCTCTGGTGACTGACACAGAGAGCTGACAGGTACAGCATAACAGACGATTCTTTCATTCAGGTTGTAGCATTTCTTAAATTTGAGAGATCCTATTTCTCATAAGTGGGCGTGGCTTTGACTCATTCAACCGACACACCCCCACAGCCTACAGCAGATATTACTGCCTCATTTTTCATGATTTTGAAGCTTAATTTTATAAACTTAGAGATTTTTTTACTGACATTTGGCCTGGTGGTTCATAACACATTGGTATGTCATACAGCAAACCTAAAATACAGATGTTATTTTTATCAGTTTACAGGGACTTTAATGCAGTCCCTGAGGGCCTAAAGATCACGAGCATCCAGTAATGACCCTCAGGCTTGAGCTCAGGGACTCCACTATCCCTGGAGGTGATTAATAATATTTTACAAAATATCATAATTTCACATTTTTGGGAGTCTTTGTTCATATTATTTACAACACAAATCTTGCTGAATAAGTATGGTTTTATTCTAAATTGATCTATTTTTAAGGATATATTTTACAATACAGATAAAGGATACCACCTTAAATCATTGTATATTTCTCTTTTTTTTTTTTTTTTTTTTTTTTTTTTGTTTTCAGGAAAACATCCCATGACCCCCCCTTCAGTGTCTCACAATCCCTCAGGGGGTCCCGATCCCCAGGTTGAGAACCACTGCAATATTCAAGTATTCAACATTTCAGCAGGAACATTTTCTGAAATTGCTCCACAATTTTAAGATGCAGTTTGTTGCAGATTGGTGAAACCTCTGCCCATCTTTACTTCTGAGACAATTAGTCTTATTTGTTTCAAAATTCTCTTTTCAGGCCATTTGTTCACCCGTCCCTACCTTTTTTGAGAGGTGTTGCTGCTATCACATTCGAAACGAGCTAATATTCATAATGAAATGGTAAAATGTCTTGGTTTCAACGTGTGATATATTGTTCTGCAAATAAAATTAATGCGATTTGCAGATTGTTGCAACCATAGTTTTTATTACATTTTATTCATTGTCCCAGCTTTTCTGGATTTAGGCCTTTAGACAAAAGTGTGTTCATGTTGGACACAAAACATGTGTATTTGCTGCAAACATCCGGCCTGGCTGGTCAGCCTTCTTGGTTATTGTTTCAGCTCCAATGCATGATTTTGCCCATGTCGATCAAAGCGGCAGAATCATGTTTACACACGGCAGTTACTTGATGGTAGAACAACATCTCACTCTTCCTCGTGTTAACACAATTACTGAGCAGAGGCTCTCGCTGTCTCTCCCTTTCCCCATGTCTCTGTCTATTCTTGCTTCACTTAAATCTCTATTTCTGCTTATCAGTCTGTGTATGAACATGCCCTTGTGTTCATCCATTCATCATCCTGTCTAGCCCTCCTCCTTCATGAAACTTCTCCCACTTTATCCCCACATCTTGTCACTTTCACACACACAGAAACATCAGCACATACACTTAGCATCTCCTCGGCTGTCATTTGTCACCTGTATCTCCCGCTGATGATAACATCTGTCCGTCTGTTGATAAATCAGTCATCCACGATGGATCAAAGTGCAGAAAAGCTCTCACATACAGGTAGACGTTGTTTTCATCAGTCCACCTGTCAAAGGCAGCCCTCCCACCGTCTCCTTCTCCTCCTCTCCTCTCTCCTGCTGCCCTTGGTTGACACTGAAGTGGAAAATGATTATAAAAACACATATCATCAGTAAAATGTAAACACCAAATCATTTGATAACCTGTTAGCGTCTGTATAAGTCGAAAATGGATGAGAAAAGTCAAATGGCTTGATAGCATCAAATTATCCAGTTTGAGCCATGACAGTGTCACATATTTGATGGGTTTCACTGATGATAAAAGACTACACAGAGAAAATCAAAGAAACACATTCTTACTGTTAATTATCAGCTTTTACGCATTTTCCCTGGTATGATGTTAGCATACTGGCTTTAGCTTTTAACCTTTCCCAATTTGTGCATTCTTACTCAAAGGGCATTTTCACATTAATCACAATCGTTTTATACCATGCCAAGGTTTGACTGCAAAAATATTGCACTTCCAAGATTACCCACTTGGCTTTGACCTGCCCCCCCCTTTCAGAAACTGTGTGCTGAAACAAGCCGGTCTCAAATTTTCCCCTCATGATGTCATCACCTCCTCACCTGATCCTCCTCAAGTTAGAGCCACACTTCATAATCTCATAAATGAACGACTTTATTAACTTTTCACTTCAGAAATGTTTAGGACATTTTATACTTTGATATTCTAAGTTTGGTTTCCTGTAAATTTACAAATTTAAAATCTCAAAGTCTTCAAATTTGCCTTAAAAGGTGTTTTTTAAATATCTATGAGGATGGCTCTAATACACCTTTGTAGATTATTCTTCTAATCACGGTATTAAAAAAAATATATACACATCTAGTTATGGCAGTTAGAGCAGACAGGGACCCAGGACCCCCTGAGATATGGGCGTCTCCCCTAGGGGTCCTTGGTCCCAATGTTTGGTCCCAGTGAATCCTGGGAAAAAATGAAATTTAAAAGCTGCCATTTCTCTGGTGGTTTCTCACTGTAATATTTATGTGTTTGAATGAACGCTTAATGACAAAGGGAACATTTCTTTTCTTCTTTTCTCTCTGTGCAGCTTTATTATAGTGATGTAGAGTTCAATAGCAGGAACCTGTGGAGTTGACAGCTGTGCCAACAGCTGTGACAAACTTTAACTTTGAGAGCAAATGAGGACTGCACAATATTTAGGCTTTTATTTTATGATGAGTCTCCCATGATGAGTATAGGAGGGGATAGCTTTACTCAGAATGATTGACTGTGCTGAGAATTTATCTATTTTATTTAGGAAATCAAGAATAGTAAGCATGGCACTTAAATGTTGTTTATCTATGAACCAGTGAGCATAATTAATTAAAAGCTGTATGTATTTGCTCATTTGTTAAATTGATTAGGATCGTCATACCCGGCACAGCTACTCTTCCTGGGTTCCATGTTTAAAGACTCATATGTACAGGCATATCAAATGTATACCTGGAATCACGATACAGCAGCACAGTCTCTACAAAATATTACATTTTAAAACGTTACATAAAAATCAAGAAGCTTTTAAAATAGCCATCAAACTTTAAACTTTTCAGTAATTTCTGTTAAACAAAATGTTATCCATAACACTTCTTAACACAGAGGGTTAAGGTTTAAAAAAACGCTCTAAACTCGTACATGCATGGTCTGATGGGATCAAAATGATGCTTTTTGGCCTTCAGACAAGACGCTATGTTTGGAGGACCAAACACAGCACAGCACCACAAACACACCACCCCCACTGTGAAGCGCGGTGGTGGCAGCATCATGCTGTGGGGATGCTTCTCAACAGCTGACCCTTGAAGGCTTGCAAAGGCAGAGGGTAAAATTAATGCAAATAGAGGACAATCCTGGAGGACAATCTTATTCAGTCTGGAGGTCAACTGCAACTTGGGAGAAGATTTATTTTCCAGCAAGACAATGACCCGAAGCATTCTACAAAAGCTACACAGAAATGGCTTAAAGACAACAAGGTGAATGTTGTGGGGTGGCTGAGTCAAAGCCCAGACCTCAATCCAAGAGAGAATTTGTGGCTTTGTAGAAATCTGTTTTCCACTTTGACATTAAAGAGGCATTTTAATCCAGTTATCTTCCACTGCCACAGTCAGCAGACAGCATGAATAGACACTACAGTTCCCAATGCAGTAATGGAGCCAAGCCAAGACAAGTCAACTAGGATTCATCTGCAGCTATTTGTCTATTTTTAGAATAGGTTGGTGGGGTAATTTTTCATTTTATACAACTTAGATGAACAATGAGGCTTTAAGTTATGTATAATAAAGAGCTTGGTCACCATGATTAACAGATTGGTGCAGCATATGTACACTTGATGTTACCTCTGTTTCCAAGTCAGTATAGTTTTGATCTTGTTTTGTGCCTTCTGGATTTTTAAATCAGAACAAAACACACATTGTTAACCACATTACCCATTCTTTTGATGAGATTCTGAGTTAAATAGATATTCACAGGTGCTCACTTTAAATCTGGGCCATCCAGTTTAACTCTTTAGTATCAGGAAATCGAAGAAGGGGTATGGGACTATTTTGTGGCCCAAATGTGAAACCAGGCTTGTTCAGATAATTGGGCTGAATTATCTGGGTGAGACATTTGCCTTCAGCTACATGCAGGAGGATCTATCTCTTTCTGGATGGCCTCTGTTTGGTATTCAGGTGGACCCGTCCCATGCTTGGCAGTGAGAGGAGAGCCAGGCAGTGTGACAATTAGGCTAATGGCAGCTCAGTGACTGGCACTGAGTTTGATTGTTGTGGGATTGAGGAGGCGGTGGAGAAGCAGAAAAAGGATGGCCAGGATTTGAAGGTGGCGTTGTTGTAAGACCTCGGCCGAGTCAGTCGTGCCAAACAGAGCAGAACAGTTGGCCGGGCATGGAAGAGCTTGGAACAGTACGGCTTGGCTCAGGGCTGATGTGACCTCCTGCCACTTCTAACAGCTACTGCGGGAAAACGCAGAGGGGAGAGAGGAGAGATGATAGCAGGAAGGGATGGAGGGAAAGAGTCAAACATGAGAGGGATAAGAGGCACAGAAACGGGATTAGAACTAGAGGTGGAAGTGGTGAGGTGTGATGAGAATTTAAGAAGCAATACATAATGATGGAGAGAAGGGGGACACTGGTGGATCCAAGTGGAGGAAAGGAAAATGAGATGAGTGGGTATAAACAAGGCCAGAGAAGATAATATGAACATACAGGGTATAATGAAAAGGAAAATCAGAGAAGTTTCACATGGTAATTTTACTTCAGTTGGAATTCAGCACAACTGGACCTTTATATACTCTCAAGGAGATTTAACAGGGAAATCTAGATGAGATTAATGTCTTAAATCAATGCATGGATTTTTTTTTATCGCATTACTTGCATGATATAAAGTATGTAGTAAGTACACCAATGCACCTTTTAACGTCATATTTCTCTTAGAAAAAAACTCCCAGACAGTTCAAAGGTCATGTAAAGCTAATCTGGACCTTTTGATGCCAAATATATATATTTTTCAATATTAAATTCAACTATTTCATTTACTTTTCAATCACTTGCGAGCTCCTTTGTTCCTGTGATTAAACTACTGATGCTCCCCACCAGAAGTTGCACATTTACTTTCAAATTAAAAGTATTTTTTTCTGAACAGGAAGTAAAGTATTTTTGGCTTAAGACTAGAGAAATGACAACATAGAAGTGCAACAAGGAACTGTTTCTTGAAAAAAATCTTATACTTTAATAGTTAATTGAGTTAATTGAAAGCATGAGTCTCTGAGGTCTTCATAGTTTGATCTTTTGGAAATAACAAGTGTGGATGTCTTTCTTATTGGCAATTTATCAATAAAAGCAATTGAAATTGTTGTTGGATTTTTCTATGCGGGTCCTTGAGGAGCTTTATTCTTCTAGATATAAGAAGAAGGGCCCCATGAGGATAAATGGTTAGGAACCACTGACTAAAGGCCCGCTCAGACTACACAACATTTTTTTGGTTGTTCACAACCACTTTTTGGTCTTTTCTTTTTGGACAGAATCCAAAGGTGTGGTCTGACGACGAAGGATTTCCAGTTTGGGGAGGCTCAGAACAATCTAAATGGACCAAAAAGAGACAGTAGAAAAAACCGTCAGGGCGCATTCACAGTGCGGTAAATCTGTAGTCTGGACATGGAGGCGTCAGAATCTCCTGCTCCTCGCGCAGCTGAGAGGGGCTGGAGTGGGCTGCCTGTCAGTGCTTTGGGACAGGGAGGGGCCAATGGCAGCTATCGCTGCTACTGAGGCGCTACGATATGTGCTTTCATGTCAGAGTCTCCAAAAGTCTCCAGTAACACCAGAAAAAGTCACTAGATATGTCGCTAGTCACTTTTTTGAAAAGAGTCGCTAGAGGGGCCTGAAAACTTGCTAAATATAGATGGTACGGTACGGGTACAGTAACAACCAGCCATCCACGCTGGCGCGCTGTGAATGACGCCATGACTGATGCATTTACATGACCGAAGATCTCCACCTGAAATACACGTTACTCTGCCAGGAAACCAGCTGATACCAACGTCGTTATCCAGAAACAAAAAAATGAATTTTTCACTGGTAAAAAATAACTTGCCAGAGTGGTGAATGGTCTTAAAAATTTACCAGCCAGAGACAAAATCTACCTGTAATTGGCAAGTGGCGAGTGTTATTTTTGGACCCTGTATGAGAATAAGAACCTCCATGTCTGAGGTCATGGTCCTTTGCCACAGAATGGTGGTTTGCTCCCTCCAAGTGGGGAATGAGTCTTTGCCCGAAGTGAAGGAGTTCAAGTATCTCAGGGTCTTGTTCACAACTGAGGGTAGAATGGACCATGTGATTAAGAGGCAGATTAGTGGAGCATCAGCACTGTTGCAGGCATTGTACCAGACTGTTGTGGTGAAGAGGGAACTGAGCCAGAATGTAAAGCTTTTGATCTACCGGTCAATCTTCCATCCAACCCTTACCTATGGTCATGAGCTCTTGGGAATGACCAAAAGAATGTGATTGTGGGTTCAAGTGGATACCTCAGGATGATATCTGGGCTCAGCCTTACAGATAGGATTAGGAGCTTAGACATCTGAGATCTCAATGTAGAGCTGTTTCAACTTGAAAGGAGCTTAGTTGAGATGGTCCAGGCATCTGATCAGAATACCTCCAGGTTGCTTCTCTGTGGAGGTCTTCAGGGCACGTCCAACTGGATTAAATATCCCATCTGTCCTGGGAATGCCTCGGAATCCTTCAGGAGAAACTGGAAAACATTTCTGGGTTTTCTTATTTAGCCTGCTACCACCATGAATCAGCCCTAGAGAAGCAGTAGAAGATGGACAACAGCACCATGCTAGACTATTCGACTAAAGTCTTGACCTGTCTCGGCCAACAGTCTGGCCTCACTACAAGTGTGATCCTGACCAGTGATGCCAGTGGCCTTTTGCTAGGAAAAGAAGAAAACAACATGCAAGAAGCAATTAGGGATTGGAATTGGGATTATGGATAAAAATGATGTTCTAACCCTGATGTATCAAAAGTAGAGCAATATAAACTGGCAATCCTTCAATAGAACTTGGAAGTATGAATGTGATAATGTTAAGGAAATAAGCCCACTTAGCCAACCTAATGTATACAGCTCACTGTCTACACATTAGCTCACCAGTAAGAGAAAGGTGGGGACTCTGTAAATGATGACATAATGACAAGGAGAAAATGCTCTCCTATTGGTAGGCATCAGGATACACGATGTTCATGTCATGTCAAGGTGTCAAACTAGAGCAAACTAGTGCAGGAAAAACTCTGGCATCATGGGGGTGGGGCATCTTGGACGCATCATTGATTATGTCACACTGCAAGATGTTTGCCATTCCCAACGCTCATATTCAGGCCTGACATTTGATGTTGAGTTCTGATGTTGCAATTGAGCCAAAATCTGGCTGAGTTCATGTAGTCTTTAGCTGCCCTTTACACAGATCAACCAAATTGGGACTTATCAAAAATGTCAATGTTGTCATTCAGCTAGCGACTTCAGTGAGTCATTTTTTACATGCACTCATATATTTCTTAGTGAATAACAGTGTTATATGAGTTCAGTTTTTATGCAACTAATTCAATGAAGTCAAGGACTTAGTAAGACTCTGGAATTAATCGCAATAAACTATTAGATTTCAGCAATTACACCAAAAATTTGTATCATTCAGCAGTTCCTCTTTTTTTGTGTCACAGACCGCCCTGTGTTGACTGTGTTGTTTTTAACTTGATTTAATGTAACATGACAACTTAATACAGTTAAAGGTTTACTCTTTAGTTAACATGGACCAGAAAAGTCTTAACTAAAAAAAATGCACTTTATCACATATACCCATCCATAAACAGAAGTTTATTTCCACTACTTAGCTTAAACCTATCCTCTTGTATCACTGCAATAACTTTAATGAACACTTTTATAAATAAAATTCTCATGTGGAAAAAATAACATGTGTTCAGTATCTCTACCGGTGTCTCTTAAAGTTACATGCATGGCTGTAAACCTAAATAATATCCCCCCTAACTGTGAAGCTATACTGGCAGATATGTAGGCCTCCACAGCTCTTACCAAAATCTTGGTTTCTGTTGCTACGGTGATGGAGCAGCCTGCTAGCTCTATAGCTGTACCTGTGTTACTTGAGTTGAGCCAAGTTGTTTCCTCTGTCTTTGCCAACGTCAACATAGACCCGAGCACTCTTGCCAGTTCCTCTTGAACCCATTGGAAGTGCTGGAAGACACTTGTTATTTTATTTTGGTGAGTTGTTCCAATATGCTCTTCCTGACTGCAGAAGTTTGATGCACAGACATTTAACAGAAATTAAGAAAATGGAATAACAGGAAGAAAGCACCATTTTGGCAGCAGTAGCTGAATTGGGTGGCGGTAGGAAAGTGTTTTAGGACTTGGTTTGGGGAATGTACAGGGGTAGCTGGCTCATGTTCTAGTTGGACGATGTCTGGACAGTGGTTCTGTAGCTGAGGTGCCAATTTACTTCCTCAGTGCAGCCAAAGGCCCCTCTGACCAAAGCGCTGAACCTCCAATGGCTTAGGTGCTTCGTCCCAAGAACAGCCCCCCAATTTGACATCCATCCAAAAGTTCATTTCCACTTCATCCTTGCTCATTACTTTGATTTTGAAGTAAGTTATTGATTTGACTCACCAACCTTTCTGTCCCCAATATACAGCAGAACGATACCAACTGTACCAAAACTGCTGAGCAGAAAGCAACCTACTGAAAAAAAGCCATTTAGCAAAATTTGCTGTTCTAGCCCACACAGTAGCATAATTGTGCCATCTTGTGGTAGTCGGGAGCATTATTTTCTACTCTCACAAATTCTTACCTTTACTTCCTGTCTTAACCAGAAGTAGCAGGATTTGGCCTTTTCGTAGTCTGTGGCTGCACAGATCAGCTTAAATTCTTTCCTTCTTGCATGCTAGAGCGATGTTTGTAAGTATGAATGACGTTAACTACATGTATGTTTGTGTGTGGACTTACATGCTATGCTCAGGCAAGCTTCTGTTAATGCAATTCCAATTATTGCAACATTTCACTAATGCTAACATGCTAATATGCTAGCGCCACATAGCTAATAGACTAGTGATATTTTGATTTGTATTAAGACATGCTTTATCTTGTTGTGGAGTCCTTTGGGGACTGTTTAGCTGGTTGATACCGAGCACTTGAAGCTAGCAAGGTTTTCACATTAGCACTTCTGGATGCTCAGGCATTTCCACCAATTAGAAAAGCTCCAACCAAAGCTAAAGGGAAGTGAAAATTTGACTTTTTCAATGTTAACTGAGACATGACACCACATTTATGAAAGTGGTACTCTGTTTCTGCACAGTATCTGTTGCCAAAGTATAAAAGTGTATTTGGTCAGATCTGTTAATTATTGAATTCCGGTGTTTCAAACTGACCTGTTGCCACAAGTATAAAAAAAAAAAACAAGCACCTATGTAGATATGCAGTTTCTATTTGCAAACATTTGTGATACAAAATGGGTCATTCTAAAGAGTTCAGTGACTTCAAACGTGGTACAGCGATGGAGGCCACCTTTGTGAAGTTTCATCCTAGCTGGATATCCCTTTGCCAACTGTGAGTGATATGATTAAAAAATGGAAGAGTTTAGAAACAACAGCAACTCAGCCACAGAGTGGGAGACCACATAAAATCACAGAGCGGGGTCAACAACTGCTATGTGCAGCTGCATGCAAGCCTCACGTCGTCAAGTTCGATGCCAAGTGATGGGTGAAGTGGTGTGAAGCACACAGTGGAGCAGTGGAAACACGTTCTGTGGAGTGATGAATCACACGCCTGTGTTGGGCAGCCAGATGGGCAAGTCTGGGAGAACATTACCTTCCTGACTGCATTACGCCAACTGTGAGGGTTGATTGTGGAGAAATAATGGCATGGAGCTGTTTTTCAGGGTTTGCGCTAGGCCCACTTGAGGCCTGAGAAGAGCCCTGACCTCAACCCCATTAAGCACCTTTGGTATGAACTGGAATGAAGATTGCTAGGCCTGACCTCATAAATGCTCCACAGAAGGACTGGGCGCAAATTCCCACACAATCGCACAATCAATACCTCCTCCATCCTCCTCCTGTTGATCTTATTGAATCTCCAGTGTTAAGGCAGAAATGTGAGCCTGTGATGTGAGTGATAGAATTGAATTAGCTGAGATAAACTGACTGGACACATGAAGGAGATCTTCTGCTGGCTCCTCTTAATTACATTAAAAATGTTCTCATCTCATTTAAAGCTGCTACAGATGGCTATTCCCAGGTCACCTCTAATAAATGTCAGAATTCTGACGATGATAGCTCCCAAAGTCGCTTTTATGAGATGTTTGTTGCTAAAGATCTATCAAGAATATAGAATAATGAAGCTTTAGAACTCACTAGACAATGTGATGAGTTTTTTTTTTTTTTTTTTTAACAATGTATTCATTTTTTCTCTGTATGATAATGTATTCAGATCCTGATTTGGGATGTTTATGTCAGCACACAGTATTACAGGATCATAGGTTGTGACTTTTTTTTTTTTTTTTTACTGCAGCAGTTACTGATACATATCAGGAGGTAATGAATGTTCCACATGAACATTTCTTAAGTTTCAACTTGATATCTATCTGACGAGCTTATTATAACTCTACATCAAGGTTGAAGGCATTACGTCCATTCTTTTGAACGTGATATTTTAAAAACACTTAAAGGATTTTTTCTTCTATCTTTGCACAAATGTCCACTCTGACCAATCCAGAACCACAACCCCTGCCTTCTTCTCTGGGCCAAAGCTCATTTAAAATGGACTGAGGCAAAATGGAAAACTGTTCTGTGGTCAAATGAATCAAAATTTTGACATTCTTTTTGGAAACCATGGATGACCTGCAGACCAAAAAAGAAATGGACCACTCAGCTTGTCAGAGCACAGTTCAAAAGCCTGCATCTCTGATGGTATGGGGTTGCATTAGTGTCCATGGCATGGGCAGCCTACACATCTGGAAAGGCACAAACAATGCTGAAAAGTATAAAGAGGTGTTAGAGCAGAAAATGCTCCTATCCAGAGAAGGCTTGAGGTCTCTGTTTGGTCAAATGACTGGAAAGTTCTGAACCTAGGTACCCCATAGAGGTGTATGAAGGCCATAAAGTAGTTCTGATTGTGAAATTATAATGGAATGATTAAAGAGGCATTTGTGAGTAGCTTCAACATCCTTGTAACTATGGAAGATACAGAGACCAGTAAACATGGTCACTCTTTAAACCATAACACCTGTTGGCAGAGTTAGCAGAACAATGTGTAAAAGGAAATACTGGTTTGGAAAAATGGATGCTCTGGTGATGAAGAGGACAAGATCTTCTGGGACAAAATTCTGAGAACTACAGGAGCTGTTGAACCAGGTGATGTTGTTGAGTGCTGTGATAGCTGCTAATGAGACGGTGAGTAACATTAGCCCTTCGCTAATTCATACTCATTTGTGCCAGAGCACCAGAAGCATGGCAAGACCCTTGTGGATTGCAAATAATTATCATTCTCATTACTTTATTATCAGTTGTAATCTACATTGCCTTGAAGCTGTTATACTGCTGCTGCTGCTTATGAGTCAACCATTGATTTGTTCTGGTGGCTGTGCTGATTGTGTTCTCAGTGCAAACAAACCACTCAAGGGTTCAACTGGAAGCGAGGTGAGATCACCTCTTCATCTTGGCTGGTTTGTTTTGTTCTGGAACAGTGAGATGTCTGTGTTCACATCAACGTACTAACCAGGCCAACAAGAGCGCTTTGTTTTAGAACAGTTCTTTCACAGTCTCCTCTTTGTCTTGACTGTCCAAAGTTAGCAGAATGACATTTGTTGCGGGCTAAGAAAAACTTTTCTAGTGGGATCTTTGTGGGAACTGTTTGCAGTGGAGTGGGCCATGTGTCCACTCACAGAGCTGATACAGCTCAGAGGCAGCTGTTCAAATTAGCTCTGATGGGTCAGGACTTTATATAAACACTATGAGTGTTGATCTTTAGAGGGGCAAATGAACACTGTCAGGTTTGCACTTCAGAGTGACCTGAGTATCGCAAACACTCTGAAAGATAATTCCAATCTTATTTTTCCGTTTGCCTCAATCTTTACTAATGGAACAACTGAGATTTGACACATTCTGTCTCTTACGCTTTCGAAAGTGTCAACCATTTTTATGGTAAAGGTCTTTTATGAAGACATGAGGCTGAGATTATTAATACGACTGCTCAACTTAGCCAGTGTTACAAGCAAAGATCTCTGTGTTTTTTCTAACTGAACATACAAAGTAAGATTAAAAAAAAAAAACAATGAGCCTGATTGCAGCAACAGCCTTACCACTGCTATGCTAACTCTGAAAAGCTGTGTTTCTACCAAGAGGTCTGGTTCTGTTAAAAGTGTGGGTCATTTGTGTTTTCAATGTCAAAAGATTTGAAAGGTACTATGACAACTGACTGGTACCATCCTACTTTTTTCACACCCTTCTCTTGAGGTACTGATTGAATCTAACTTACTTAGGCCGGCGAGAGCCATCTAGCAGTTCTGTCTTGAGCCTGAACCTGAGGTTGGTTCCCGGTTAGGCCCATCTTTTTGGTGGTTGGGTGGCCTCATTTTCTCTTCCCTAATGGATTCCAGGAAAGGGGTCTGTCTGGTGGTGCTTGTCACTGGTTTCTGAGCATATGCCTAATCCATCCCCATCTTCCCCTGATCTCCTTTTCTACTGGTAGTTGGTCAGTCTTCTTCCAGAGATCGATGTTGCTGATCTTGTCTGGCCAATGAATTGGGAGATTTGTCCCAGGCAGTAATTACTGAATGTCTGAGCTTTTGTTTATAGTGGTCATCCTTCATGTCTCTGAACCATACAGCAGCACTGACTTTATGTTAGAATTGAAAAGCAGGATCTTTGTGCACTATGACATCTTTCTGATGCTCCAGATCTTTTTTTGAGCTGAGAAAATGCTGCCCTGGCTTTGCCAGTTCTTGCTTTGGGGTCTACATCTGTACCATCCCAAGTAGAGGGACTTAACCTCTTCCAGTGGGTTACCCTGGAGTGTGACTGGTTCTTTGATAGTGCTGTTCACTTCCAGGATCTTTTGTCTTTCCCTTGTGGATGTTGAGGCCTACATGTGAGGACGTGTCAGCTACTATTGTTGTCTTATTTGCATTTTTTACTGGCTGTAGGAGAGTAACGCCAGGTTATCCGTCAAGTCCAGGTTGTCCAGCTGTGTTTGGAGCGTCCACTGGACTGTTTCTTCTCTGCTCTGTGGTCATCTTCATAATCCAGCCAATGGCTACTAAGAAGAGAGATGGAGACATCCTAGCCTGATGTCGGCCTTCTTCTGGAACTGTCTATTGAACTGTCCACCATGGAGGACTCTACTGCTCATTCCACTGTAGCTGTTCGTGATTATGTTGACCAGCTTGTTGGGTTTCTTTTTTTCCATTCTTTTATGGTGAAACTGAAGGCAGACAAGAAAGCAACTCCTGCTATGTTCTGCCGAATTGAATTTACTATGATTTCTGACAGACTATGTTTATATTAGTGCTGTTACTCTATTAAAAAAATTAATCAAGTTAATCACATCACATTTTTTTTTATAGTTTATGTTTATTTTTATGTTATTTTAGATTTTTAAAGGTTTTTATTGTCAAGTATTTTATTTTTCGTCTTTTAATTCTATGTACAGCACATTGAAAGTGCTTTGTGGGAAAAAAATATCATTTATAAATCATGCATTCAAAATACTACCATTTACTTGCATTTTAGTTTCACATTAAAAAAAAGTACAAGTACGGAGTTTAAATAAAGAAATATTAAACTATAGTTCTTAAATTTGAACATCTCAGTTTAGTTGTAATGGTTTGTAAATCAGAATGTCTTAATTCTCTGAGCAGTAACATTCATAAACTGCAAACAAGTGCGGCAGACACATCAGGTACAAAATAACTTCTTCTGTAAAGTGACTGATCAGGGGTGCTGTTACCCTGAGGTAGTCTAGACTGATGTCCAATGGTCTCTCAACTACATTTTCCAATTTTGATGTGACATTTGCACGCATCATAACATATAGAATACATTCATCTAATTTACTAAGGTTACCTGAATGCCTCATATTTTCTGTCTTTCAGCTCATCAAGTTTGCTAATTAACTTCAATTTTGCCGATTCCACCACATACTTTATGTCTACACTGGATTCAAATTTTTAACAAACAGGACTTGTCACAAAGTTTTGGTGCACTTTTCAGCATTTACCTGAGTAGCTGATGAAGAAAACTGTCCTGAAGCTGCAAAGAGGCTGATATGAGTTGAAGGTACAACATTATGGTTTAATGTGATGCACTATATTGATGTGCTGTTCTGTTCCCTTTGAAAGAACTGATATATTTTTTACACCAGTTGTATCTTAGAGTTACGTTATGTCATAGAGCTTGTGAGACTTGATAACAGTATCGATAAGCTAAAAGGTTATTGATTTTTGGGGAATTTCAAAAACACAGAAACCGGTATCGATCCCCATCCGTAGTTTCTAAGCCCCTTGTCGTCAATTATGTTGATGGTCTGCAGTCTTTGGTGACCCATTACCAATTGCATTAGTTAGCTTAGACGTTGTTGTTGGGTGGACAAATCCAGGTCTGATGGACTCCGCCGGTGTAGCTTGACAACCATGGCTTGATTCCATGTTTTTGTTAGCGTCTTTGCTAACATTTGCGAAGATGTTCTTTGCATTTTTTTTTTTTTAATTTTTTTTTAAGACGTTAAGGTTTCAAGATTAATCATGAGCATAAACGTGTTAATACGGACAGCCCTAGTTAATATATAAAATACATTTTAAGTGTGCAGTTTGAGTCACAATGATTTGACTTTCTAACTGCACACTTAAACATACTGACTTTCTATTTGGTCCCAACAATATGTTTTCCATGTTTATGCTTTATTCTGTTACTTCTATTTTATCTCATTGCTCCATAAATCCCAAAAAATCCCAGGAACCTTGTGCTCTGTTAGGGTTCTGCCTCTTAAAGAAAACAGGCCGGGAAAAGGGACTGAATGGTCGGTGATTTGGCGAGCCAGGGATGACAGCAGCATTGTTGTGTGCATGTGAAATTGGAGACTGGTTTCTGCATTGTTCACAGGGAAAGAATAGGTCTGTGAGGTATTTTTTTAGCTGACAGTTGGAGGCCCTTATGCTCTCTCTCCTTTACTCCCCCCTTGCCTCCACTTCCTTGAAAAGCGCTATCATTTTCAAACAAACACACTCTCTCCATTGAAGCATCATCGCTCAGGAGCTGGCTTTGTGAAGCTGAATTAATCATCTTAATATCAGTATCTTTAATTCTAACACACTGAGACAGGATACTCAGCTTGTGGTCTAGCTAAGAGTAAATAACTCAGACATCAGAATCAGCCCCTTCCTCTTCCTCCGCCTCCTCCTTTTCCTCCATCACCAGCACATGGAGAGGAAGTTTGAATGTAAAAACAGATCCTCAACTTGCTTTGTGAATAATTCAAGAAGTGGACAAAAAAAGTTTTCTGGAGACTGAAACTCCTGGCAAGAAATTCTTTGGAGAGACTCCTGCAGGGGAGGCGTCGTGCAAGTCCAGGTAAGTGCAGAGAGGATTCTCTGGAGAGAGGGGAGCTCTGAGGAAGAACCACATCGGGAAAAGACGGTATTACTTCAGCCAGCGAGCATCTGCTGCTTTGTGATCAACTCAAAGAGTCTGCTCTTCTGAGGATAGAAATGCAAACTCAAAATCACTCCCATCCAGCGAGGAATATTAGGTTTACCTCAACTCCCTATATTTCTGGCTTCTCATGCCCACTCGGTCCCCTGAGTATTTCCTCTGATGTTTTCAACAAGATTTAATTAAGCAACGTTATAATCCCATCAAGCTTAAAATGGATGGTGATGCCAATAAAAGCTGGAAGGAAGCCATTTATTGTTGGATTTTTTGAAGTTTGGTTGCCAGCTTAGCCCCTTTGAGGTACTTTTGGTTGTCACGAAAACAATCCACTGAAAACAGAATCTTTTTTTATCTATGTTTTTAAAAATAATCTTCCTCCAAACAGTAACATTTTAATAGCAAACACCATGCACATGGATTGGCAAAAAACTAAAAGCACAGAAGACATGACAGCAAAGGCATCATACCCATTACATTTTTCTTTAAATCTAACGGTATTTTTTCACTCAGTAAACCCTGATGTTATGAGCATTTCCACAGCTGACGTTCAGCCTCACTTCTAGTGATGGGAATTCCTGATCTTTTTACAGGTCCTGCTGCCAAGCAGCTCTTCATTTGGTTCTAATTTGACCTTTTACAACTTTTCACCCTCTAAGACTGACGTTGTTGAATGTTAAAGGAAGACAGAAACAGGTTATTTGAAATTAGATCACTTTTGATCCATAAATGAGAGCCACTTACACATTCCCTGTCTTGCAGCCTGCCGTTGTGCCATTCTAATGATGCTATCCAGCCTGTAGCTTCTTTCTTGCATGTCTCTTCCCTATTCGTCATCCCTGTTTCTGACTATCCAGTGTCTTGCTCTCTAGATAACAAGGCAAAAAAAAGCCAAAAGGTTTATCTTTAGGCACCTGTGCAGCCCAGTGGGTAGAGCAGGCACCTATAAGAAGAGGCTATAGACCTCAAGGTAGTGGTCGAAGGATCAATTTTAGTGCTTGTTTGGTGCATATCTTCCCCCATTCTCTCTCATATTTTCTGTCTCTCTTCAGCTGTCCAATCAATGCCCAAAAAGTAATCTTAAAAAAGAAGCATAACTCAGTCCTCTGAAAGGTATTTTGCTAAACTTGCAAAGCTGATAGATTGCCTAGACTCCATGTCAGTCAACAGGCAAATCCATCTTGCAAAGCTTTTGTCTGCAACATTTGTGGCGAACGGAACGCTGTTCGAACTGATCAGCGTCATTTGTGGAGAACGAGGCGGTACAGGTGGGGTTTAGTTGTATTGTGAGCTGACAGCAGCTTCTGTGTTACTTGTGGTTAGCTTGGTGGAGTATACTGGCAGTTTTATCACAACTAGACCACATTCCTCACTACAATAAAAAGTCAGAAACACCATTGAAAGCTTGTCATGGCAGAAAAGATGTTTCTGCCCTTCTGCCGGCCTGCTTTGTCATGAGTTTGCAAAGGGGACGGGGTGCAGTGTAGGTCTGTGTGTACAACGGGAGCTGGTGGAGTGGTTAGCTCAGCTGTAGCATGGGTGGTTTAATCGGAACTGAACCACATTTCTTTATTAAAACAAGAGCAAAGAGGCTCTCTGTTTTGCTCTCTTCCTGACCTACCGCAACGTTTAATCCACATCATAATCCACAGTTCCGAAACTACAGTGGCGTTTTCCAGTAGGGTTGCTACAGAGCTGCACACGCGTTCTACTACGTCACATGTTTCGTTGCTCTGATTGGACGTGATGAATATGACGAACAGAATGTTGGCCAATCACCTACCGAGAATTGTTCGGCCCTTTCCAAATGCCTTGATAGCACGCTTTCCAAGATGAATTTGAAATATCCATGCAACGTCATTGTCATTGTCTTCATGTGATTTTCTGACATTAAATCATAGTTCGCCCATGATCTTGTGATCTCCCCTGTCCAGCTGCACAGAGCAGCACTCTGCTGTCCCACTGGATCCGTCCAGAGCCAGATCCGGTGGGAGAGGGCACCTGGCATCTTTTGATGCACCACTGCACGCATGGAGTATGTGGAATGGTTTGAGAGGTTTCTTGCTGTCGTTGCAAACATTGCACATCTTGAGCCAATGCACTGATGAAAGTTTGTCACTTTTCAGGGGTTCCTTACTGGTCTGGGTCCTCAAGTGGTTGCTTTCCTTGCTTGTTGACAATCAGCAAGCCCCCATCAAATAATACAGCCACATAATAAAACAGCACCCACCCCATTGACCCCTGAGCATGCAGTTTCATTGCAGCTCTACACTAATGAGGTAATTGAGGAAGTAGGAAAAGAAAACAAACGATACTGCAGATGTCACTGAGTGCTGCACTTAAGGGCATCATGAGACAAAGTTTGAAGCTCATTTTGTTGTTCAGAGGAAACTTTTTTAGAGGAGTTCTGTTAATGAGTGTCACAGTGAGGTTGGATCTGATGTCACTGCCGCGTCTCACGTTTAAAGGAGAACGCGTCTCCGACCTGTAACCTCGTCTGACCCACTTCAGCCTGGTGCTGCAGACTCACTCCCCCTAATTGCCCACCTGTGGACATCCTAATTGGCTTAGGATGCTGGTTTTAATCACAGAGAGTACCACGATTAAGAATGCTCCAGCAGAGCTAAGACATGACGGCATGTAAAGGCAACGAGAGAAAGTGACTCACCACGTCGGCAGTGTTCAGAAACGACTGTTTAGTAAATGAAAACAGAGCACTTGTGGCATTTTGAGCCACCTCACACACAAGTGAGCGCTTAATGATGTGCATTAAAGCAGAGATTTATTAAGGAATCCGTAGAAGGCCATTAGCAATGCCTTTGATTTATTCATCGGGGAGTGAAGCAGCACAATAAATATGGAAATAACTCCTGGCCTTTTCAGACCATGGCTCAGGGGAAGCCCCGACCAGAATGAGAATCTGGATCCAGAGGGTGTCCGTGTCTTGTTCAGAGATGAGCTTATGATGACTACTCAGTGGTTTCTGTCAGAGCGGGATTAATCACTGATGCCAGAGGATTGCAGTAAATTCACTTTGTTTCACACTCTCGTCTTGCTGAGAAAACTCAACATGCAAATTGAGGTACACATAATTCAATTCATGCTGTTTTTTCTCTTGTCCTCTGCTCAGTGAGCCAACTGGGAGAAACACTCTGATAGATCTATAAGATAAAATTTGATTCTTTTAACCATTTTAAATAGCACAGATAAGGGATAAACCAGACTCTACCCTGAGATTTATTCTGTTGTAGCTTTTATTGTTTATTAGCCGATCGGGCTGAGGGAAATAAATTATTCCTTACTTTAACATCCGAGTATATAATTAACCGAGGGGTTAATTAAGGCTCGAGAGCTCACATCTATGCTAATTTAATTAGCCTTTACTGTACTTCTTAAATGCATGAGGGTCCTTGTGTACTACATTTACACCCTGCACACACTCTGCAGCTTACACACTGTAATTTATCATCCACCATGTTCATTTACTTCAAAGGTTATTTTTTTGATGAAGTGTTATTAATTCTTTTTGTTTTAACCACCATGCTTCTGCACTCTTAATTTGTTCTACCTAAGGAACTGAGACTGCATTTCCAAGAATTGCTATCAACAAATTGCTGGACAATACATTTTTAATATTTGCACAAATTATATTATCTATAAATTATTCAGAGTTAATTCCTTATGATTGTACTGCATTCCAGTTTATTATTGCTATAGCTTTATGAAAGGGCCTTCGTTCCTCTAAAGCAATTGATTGTTCCCTGAATGGCCGAGGAATGTTAATGTAAAATGGTTGAGGTAGACTCTGAATAGATATTTCAGTTTAATGAGATACTCAAGGTTTGTCACGATTCTCAGTTTTCAAGTTAACCTTTGTTAAAGGTCACATATTTTACCCATTTAAGACAGGTTTATATCGGTCTCAGAGGTCCCTAAAACATAACTGTGAAGTTTGTTGCTGAAAAAACACTCGAGTATAACATTTTTTTCATGTCTTAAAACCCTGTTTCAGCCCTGCTCAGAATGAGCTGTTTCTGTGTCTGTGACTTTAAATGTTAAACATGTCAAAGAGGTGGATGAAAATAGCAAAAGATTGTCTAAAATTAGTTACAACTAGTTTAAAAATAGGGTAAAAAGGCTTGAAGTTGCAAAAATAAGCAGAAACCATGGATTTAAAGTGGAAAAAATGTGGTGAAAGTGGATTAAGAGTGGCAATAATTGGCAAAACTGGGCTCTAAGTTGCAGAAAGATTGTTGAAAATGGCAAAATGTGTCAAGAAAAAAGTTTAAAAGCGGTTAAAAAAGTGGTAAACATGGGTTACAAGTGGCAAAAAGGGTGGAAAAGTGGTAAAAAGATGTAAGTGGCACAATTAACAATTTCAACACGTGAACCCCTTGACACACTTTTCAGCTCCAACATGAGGTAACTGGTAACCAGGATGCTAGCACCACTTCTACTCATCCAACACACATGCGTTGATATCATCAATAAACCATGACTGGAGAGGGACCATTCTCTGGAGTATTCAGGGTCCCAGCCAGCTCTGTGGGAACGCCTGGAGCCATGGGAACTGAGACGCACTGGACTTGAAATAGCTCTATGTTGAATATCCTGGCTTAGTTTGACTTATGAAATTTTTGTTTCATTAAATTTATAATAATTCTTATTGCATGAATTTGAATAGAATTATGCACAAATTGATGTCTTTTAGATGTGCAGATAACAACTGATTTACTACAATAACTTGCCCATGTTCAGTTTTAACATACAAATTGAAATTCAGCTTTTAAATAAGAGGTAATTTTAGAGTAATACACATCCAATCATGCTTACTATTGAAGCATGACAATGAATAATGTAATTGGTGCTCACAAACAGCTCAAATGTAATTCAACCAACTCCTTCTCTTGATTAAATCAGTTAAGAAGCTCTGAGTTCCCTTTCTGAACCTTATTCTGGGCTCCATCACAAAAGACATCCTTCCCGGCATCACGAGTTCAGTCTTTATAGAGCCATACATCACTGTGACAGATCTCATCACTGAGCACAGCCAGGCCAAGTGCTTCCTTTGTTTCTACCAAACTGGATTACTGGCTGACACTGTGTGTGAACTGTGGCCCCATGGCATTCAGGAGTGTGATATTACAGTAAGACAGGCTGGTCCTACTCCCCATAATATTTTAACATTGAATGCACACTGCACTGAACAAAAATATCGGATATATGTACCAGCAGGCACTGTTCACTGTTTATTTTAAAGGACTGAATAACAGATCAGCTGTAATCACATATTAGTGTCTAAATCACAAACCACAGTTATGAGTTGGAGCTTAAAAAGCATTGGTACATCAGTATGATGTTGCTATGCAACCATCTATTTAACAGCCTCACTACTGTATGGGACTGCTGAGCATGAATTTAGAGTTTTGATAAATATCTGATTAGAAATTAAAAAGGTTTTAGTCTTTGTCCCGTATGTATAATGGACTGAGATTCAAAGGGAAATTGCCCCATTGTTACATAAGGTGCTTTAACTGTGCTTTTCCACAACAACACTGCAATGAAGCTTCACTGATTTTACAGCTTGAGGAATTCATATTAATACCATGATGGTGTTATATGTGGTATCGACCATGAGAGAGCTCAGCACAGTATGACCTCCACATCCACAGTGCTGCGCTTCCTCACTGGCTCCAATGATCCCATTTATGACTCTGTAAGGCCTCTGGGGACTACCCCCCCCCCCCCCCCCCCCACCCATTATACCTCAGTGCTGTGTGCTATGTGTGATTGCAGTGAATGTGTTTCAAGTGATTGTATAATAAAGACACCTTTAGTCAGTAAAGGTGTCACCAGTTATTCAGTATTCCTGGCTACCATTACACCATGAAGATAAAAGAACACCCTAAGCAACTCAGAGAAAAGGTATTTGAAAAGTAGAAGTCAGGGAGTGGATACAAAAAAATACCCCAGAGTTCAGTTAAATCCAACTTCAAAAATAAGAGGACTATTGCACATGTAAATCTGCCTAGATCAGGAAGTCTCACAATCTGAGTGACTGTGCCAGGACACTAGTGAGAGAGGCCGCCAACACACCTATGACTACTAAAGGAGTTACAAGCTGGGATGGGAGAGACTCTGTATTCAACAACTGTTGCCCAGGTTCTTCACCAGTCAAAGCTTTATAAGAGAGTGGTGAAAAGAAAGACACTTGAAAAAACTAATTAAAACTGGACTGAGTTCACCAAAAAGGCTTGTGGGAGACTCCATAGGGAAGTGGAAGAACATTTTTTTTGGCGTGATGAGACCAGAATGGTGCTTTTGGCCAGCAGACAAGTCACTATGTTTGGCGGACAACAAACACTGGGCATCACTACAAACACACCATCCCCAATGTGAATCATGGTGGTGGGCAGCATCATGCTGTGGGGGTGCTTCTCAGCAGCCGGCCCTGGATGGCTTGTAAAAGGTAAAGGGTGAAATTAATGAGGCTAAATGAAGGACAGTCCTGGAGAACAATCTTCAGAGTGCTGATGATGATAAATGTGGAACATTATTCTGGAGACTGGTGTTTACCTCTGTTTACCTTTATATACTTTCAGCATTGATTTGTCTTTCTAGATGAGTAGGCTGCCCACACCATATGCATTTATGCAACCCTCGGCATCAGAAATCAGGCTTGAACTGTTTGCTGATAACAAACTGGGTGGTCCATCGCTTCTTTAGTCTTTAGGACACGGCATTTCCAGAAATAATTTCTGTTTTCTTATTCATCCGACCACAGAACAGTTTTCCATTTTGCCTCAGTCCATTCTAAATAAGCTTTGGCCCAGAGATGACAGTGGCGTTTCTGTATCATGTTCACATATGGTTTCTTTTTTGCATTATACAGGTTTAAGTTTCATCTGTTGATGGCATGGCGAACTGTGTTGAGACAGTGATTTCTGTTGTGTTCCTGTGCCCACGCAGTGATTTCCAGTACGCAACCAGTTTTTAATACAGTGCTGAGGTCCCAAAAATCCAACTATCCAACACTGAACTTGGGCTATGTCTCTTTTGTACAGATATTTCTTCAGATTCTCTATATCTATTGATGGAATTATGTACTGTAGATGGTGGATAATCCTTAAACACTACACAGTGATACAGCACAACCCACCACTCCAATACTTACAGGAACGCACATTAAAGTCTCTATGAATGCTGAGACTGGGATTGGGCATCCCTCATCAACGTGTGACTCCTCTGGGGTTTTTCTTGGCTCATGAAGAGACTCATTGATTGTTTGAATGTTCCTCTCATGAAGCTCTGAACAATCAGCATTTGAATCTTCCTTCCTTCATTCTCCATATTGCATCAGAGCCCTTGTATGACATATTGGCCTGTGTGTAATCTTTATGTTTGTCTTTCACAGCTTCACTCCCGTCTACATCAATCTCTAAGGACTGCAAAGTTCTCCTTATGCACACTCCCTGCAGTCATTTGCATTGTGGGAACGGGGGCGTTTTTGTCCCTCGATGCCTGACCTACAGAGGATCTCCTCTGTGTCTGATGCTTAACACCTCATGTATGTTGCCATATGCTTCTGAACACATTCATTCACCACTATATACTGGTAGATGCACAATCACAAAGCCCTTCCACCTCATATACACACATGCTGGCTTTCTCCACTTCCCTTTGCCTCTGAGGAAATCCAAATAATAATTCTGTGTGTAATAATGCCAGTAATGCCAATCCACACCACAGCGAGCGCTCAGCGTCCTGCGGGACAGCTGCCTTAGCGTGCACATCAAAGCTGTAACACAGATTGGCATCGAGGCAGGCTTCTGTGTTTGTCTATATGTGTCTCTTACATGACGTTCTCTACCCCCATGTGAGCCTCCTGCAGGGCATAGACCTATCTCTGCAATAATCAGATGAAACCTGTCTTATTAGGGCCTTCTTGTTTTTCTCGAGGATTTAGATACAAGATACATGTTGCTCTTTGATCAGGATCATATGGCTCCTGAGCGCAAAGGCAACATGAATGTGTTGTTTGATGGTTAGGAAGCTAGACATGTTTTTATTTGTGAAAATATACGCAGGAGAACAGTCTGAGGAAATCATATTAAATAAGAAAAGACTATCACTGCCAGTGGATTTCAGAATACTTTGATCTGTTGTTGTGGCTTTTGAATGAAATTGACTCGTAATTCCTGAGTAATTTCCCAACCATCGGTGGAGCCTTTATTTGGTCTTATTATACTTTGAATTGCTTTTATTGATTTCTCATGTTTGTTTTTCTGTATAAATCGTCATATATTCTTTCTTCCCACACAAATGTGCTTTTCAGATAAAGTTGAGTTGTATTTTAAGTAAATCTGTCAAATCTTTATTTAAAAATGATGACTAATTCAGAAATGTTGCTGAATACTTTTGGCTACTCACTTTTTTTTATTCCCACATAGTTAGAAATAACTAATTTTTACCAGTCTCTTAGTTTGGGAATCAAATGAATGTGAATAAATCTATTTCATGATTGGACATTGGCACTGGAATTAGTGCTGTTGCCTCATAGCAAGACGGTTTGAATCTGTATTGGTAATCATAAACCTTGGCGGAAACCATTAACTTTTGGAAAATGTCCTGACATTAGCATTTACAAGGAAAAACAATGACTATGAAAAATAAAAATGTGGCTAAAATGATCCAATTAGGGTTTACTTTCTGAGTTCATAACCAGCTTCATTTGACTGTTGCTAAGATCATTTTTATCATGGTAGGTGAAACCAAAAGATACCCTGGGTATGTTGAACTTGCTTCAGAGGATAGGCCTCTTCTTTTTAAGTCTTTTGTTGTTGTTTTCATATCAGAATTCATGTTTCGGAGATGATCAATCTGCGGACAGAGAGCTACAAAGCAGATATTGTCACCAAGAACTAAAATCTATACAAACCACAGGGGATAAATACTCATACCTTCACATACACAAACACCCACATAAACACACAAAAACAGACCATCACAATAGATATCTATACTCCAGTCAGATATCATTGTTGTGGCAAATTGCAATATCAAAAACAAACAATAGACCTGCAATTTCCGACAGTCTGATGCAGGCGAGGGTGTGAGCGTACTTACACAGAGCTGTGTGCACACCTCTGAGCCACTGTTGATGCAGATCACTGATAGAATTCAGCAGCATTGCACTGTGAGTGTTTGTGTTTACTTATGCATATGCAAACGCCACATGAGCCCCAAACCCCACCGCTAGCTCCTGAAATGGGTTTGGATCCAGCTGTTGCCCTTGGCTACAGATTAATGTTTGTGCGGTGTGAGAGTGTGTGAAGTGCATGAACGTGTGAAAGGGTCGTGTCTATCCCTCAAAACACCTGTGATACACTCTCTAATACCTCTGACTCCTTTCTGTTATACACACCTAGAGCTCAAAGATATTCAAAGGGGAGTTTCTTTAACAAGAAAGTTTGTAATCTTGTCTTTGAGTTTTTCAGCTAAGAGCAATGGACCTCATTCACCAATATCTTCAGATCCCGTCAGTCAAATCATGAATTAACTGTAAATAGCTAGATTTTTTTTGAAGGCTGACTTCAGTTTCACAAGCCACACCCAGACTTAATCACTGCCTGACCTGCTGAAAGTGAAGAACGCTAAAAGAGCCTAGAAGGCAACACATCATGACGTGATCTAAATGAATTCAAGAATAGACAAAGTCACTGACATCCATCAGTCTGGAAAGGATCACATATCCATTTTTAAGGCTTTGGGACTAAGGCCAACCACAGTGAGAGCCATTACCCACAAATGGAGAAAACCTGGGACAATGATGAACCTTCTCAGGAGTGAGCCTTAATTACCAAGTAATTTTTTAGTAACAAGTGTTTGTTAATTTAAGAATAAAATGATAATTACCTTGTTACAAGTTGGCATTCTACCAAGTAATTACTCTGAAATATTATACAAGTAATTCCTTGCAATATTGTGGCAGTTCTCTGGTAATTAGGTGGTATTTTACCATAACCCTAGCCCAAAGCCCATATCCCTAACCCTAAAAATTACTTATTAGAAATTATTCAGGAAGGACTAATTTAAAGGGCCAAAGTAAAGAGATTACCTGAGAATTATCAAGACATTTATATGTAAATTATAATTGTATTTCTAAGAAATTACTTGGTAAATTACCACCTAATTACCACAGAACTTACTTGGTCTTGTTATGGTCCCAGTGCACTCTGGTCTTGGGCAAGTCTTGGTCTCAGATAGTGTGATCTTGAGTACAACAATACCCATATGTTGCACTGTCTAGCCTAGCTTCCAGCCTCACAGGAAGTCTAGCCTGTGAGTCCTTAAAGGAGCAATGGATACCAAAATCACTAGAGGCTAATGCAACTACTGCTATAGGTACCTCATATGACTTGACTTCAAAAATTCTGAAATACCCCTTTAAGATGTAAGATGTAAATTGATTGTGGCGATATTTAAGGATGAGGAGTTATTGTAGGTCATGCTTTGAGGGGTTACTAACAATCACAGCAATTTTACACATCAATCAAATTGTTGCAGAGAAATTTCACTTAAACAAAAAAGTGATCCTGTTGTTTGTGTGAGAGGGAAGCCGTCATCATTTTGATTATGATCAGGATCAAAAGCTCATCAATCTCTTTATCTGTACCCTCGTCATAATCACCATGGGTATCAGCAAACTTATCTCCTTCTCTCATCCTCCTCATGATCTCCATATCTGTCTTCATCATTACATTTTCATGTCATCATCGACTTATTTAAGCGATGGTCCCATCCCATGCAGAACGCCTCAAAGTCACCTTTATGCTGCAGATCAAAGCCACCACTAGAGACTGAGGACCAGTGACTGATGTTTGTGTCCCTCACCGAGCTCAATCTCCCTCATTGTTAGGGAGAAGAGGCTGACAGCAACAACACATCGCAACCCGGTGATTTCAGCCCATTTCATCATGCATGTGCTCTGTCGGTGTCAGCCTGACTGCTGCACACTCACAGTCAGATTTTAACAGTTGGAATCAGGATTGTTGGATGATTGGTTATGGGTACATTGTCGATTCTGAGATGTCGATAAATGGAGTGTGGCGGGCGACTCCGACTCAGACGACTGCCTGGAGCTGAAGATCCTCATCCCACTCCATAAACTGACAGCAACTGCATTCCCACTTTCACTGTTTTGATATCTATCTTTGGAAGGAGAGATGCTGCACAACTCTTTTAAATTGCATTTGTGTTTTATTTTTGACAATGTGAAAACTCTTCTCCTTTTTAAGAGCTTTATCTGTCTCGAAGGACCAGATGTGCTCAGATATGTGCAGGATTTTAAGATGTTACACATCTCAGACTGAGCAATGCTGGTTGCACCTTAGCATCCTGGAGTCTTCGCTCTACTTTAAAGCTACCTGCAGTTTGTCTTATTGTCTCTGCTTGTGCTTTGAAGTGCAGTGATTATAAAATGATTTAATAGGTTTGAGACTAGAAGAGCAATTCAGAGAGAGAACCCTTTTTTCATCATTTTATTCTACAAAGAGTGCGTCTACTTCCACAGTTTTTAAGCTTTTTATATGTGAAAACTATTCCTGTGTGATCAAGCTAATAAGCTATCTCCAGACCCATTTTTATTTCCTCTCTGTAAACCTTTATTTAGGGAAATGATGGCATACAGACCTGAGAGATGAAGTGCTGGAGAGAGTAAATGCCCTGACTAGAGCTAAAATTTCAACTGCCACAGAGAGACAGCCCTTAAACAGAGTATTTCTACCTTTTAAACGAGTTTTACAAACCCCAGTACCAAAAAGTTTGGACATTGTGTAGATCATGAATAAAAAACAGAATACATTATTGTGCAAATCTTAAACCTACAATCAAATGAATGCAGCACATAGATAAGATGCTTAATAGTCAAACAGATACACAGGATTAAGGTTTTTTGGAGGTAAAATAGTCTGGCAGTTTTTAAGTATTATTTATCAGTGTACAGTTGCAAGGAATCCAGAGGTTTCATCAACTACAGTCAATAATATCATCAAACAATTCAGAGAATATGAAAAAATCTCTGCATTTAGGAGGCATGGCCAAAAACCAAAACCAAATTCTTCTCTTTTCATCTAGTTACACAAACACTAGCTGTGTTAGATTTCACTATAAAGTAAAGGTTAATACACTACACCAGGCTACATATGCAGTTGATGTTATGTAGCAGATGTAGCAATGTTAGCTTTAGCGATGTTAGTATAAGCAAGCATCGCTAAAGCTAATGTAGCAATGTAAGCGACATCAGACATAGGCTGTGTCCGAAACCACTCACTCATTCCCTACTCCCTATCCACCATATAGTGGATAACAATGCTCACTTAGACACCACAACAAAATGGCGTACTCACTATGGTGTATTCAGTGTATAGAACACTATAGTGAATAGGTAGTGATTTCGGACACAGCCATAGTGTACGCTGACACCGTGTTGACGCTGCTACAAAATGTCAACATGTTCGCCACATTGCCAGAGGAAAGACTGCCTCATGGGCATATACAAGTATACAAGGGAAGTGTGGGTTTACTAATTAAAAAGCAATTGTGTTTACATAAAATGGATTTTGATTAACCAGTTTAGTAGTTGGTTTTTCATACACATGTAAGTAATAATCATGGCAAACTCTGAGACAAAAATGAACAGGGTTTGTAAAATAAGAACACTGACAATAGCTGTAAGCAGTAAATATAAAGTGATACTGACATAGATCAGAAAATGTTTTTTGTTATTGTGTTCTCCTTAATGTCAGTAAGTGTAAATTATTTTTTGTTAATGTGTTAAACCAACAGCAGCATTTGTAGGAAGCTTGTCAGTGTTTCTACATATCTGCATGTGAGCCAGCCAGTAATAAGCTAAGTTCGAGTGCTGGTGATGGTGGGCTGCAAATTTAGACAAATAATATCTATCTATCTATCTATCTATCTATCTATCTATCTATCTATCTGTCTATCTGTCTGTCTATCTATCTATCTATCTATCTGTCTATCTGTCTGTCTATCTATCTATCTATCTATCTATCTATCTATCTGTCTATCTGTCTGTCTATCTATCTATCTATCTATCTGTCTATCTATCTATCTATCTATCTGTCTATCTGTCTGTCTATCTATCTATCTATCTATCTGTCTATCTATCTATCTATCTATCTATCTATCTGTCTATCTATCTATCTATCTATCTGTCTATCTGTCTGTCTATCTATCTATCTATCTATCTATCTATCTATCTATCTGTCTATCTGTCTGTCTATCTATCTATCTATCTATCTGTCTATCTGTCTATCTATCTATCTATCTATCTATCTATCTATCTATCTATCTATCTATCTATCTATCTATCTATCTATCTGTCTATCTGTCTGTCTATCTATCTATCTATCTATCTGTCTATCTGTCTGTCTATCTATCTATCTATCTATCTATCTATCTATCTGTCTATCTGTCTGTCTATCTATCTATCTATCTATCTGTCTATCTATCTATCTATCTATCTGTCTATCTGTCTGTCTATCTATCTATCTATCTATCTGTCTATCTATCTATCTATCTATCTATCTATCTGTCTATCTATCTATCTATCTATCTGTCTATCTGTCTGTCTATCTATCTATCTATCTATCTATCTATCTATCTATCTATCTGTCTATCTGTCTGTCTATCTATCTATCTATCTATCTGTCTATCTGTCTATCTATCTATCTATCTATCTATCTATCTATCTATCTATCTATCTATCTATCTATCTATCTATCTGTCTGTCTGTCTGTCTGTCAAATAGCTGTCATTTTTATCACTAAAATATATTTAAGTATATTTAGTGTCTGTTTCTCAAATATTATCTCTTTAATTTTTTTCTCTAATTGGTTTTCATTTTGAATATTGCTAATTAGAATATTCATTACAATCAATCTAATGTGTTCGTTTGTACTTTTTATTTCCAAAACTCACATTTTAGTACTACTTCTACTATTACTTCTTGTCTTGCTGTAAGACAGCGGATCTGCCTCTGGCAATATGGCAGCGACATTGACATACGGTGTAGGTACCAGATGTGTCCTTTCTGACAGATCTGTCCAGGTCCTGTGCCTTCAGATGACATAGCACATTGTGACTGGCTGTGATGGTGTACCTCATTTTAATTGGCTGGAAGCTCATGCCATGTGACAGCGAATCTGATAGCTTTCTACGAACTAATTTTGATGGCTAGCTTTAGCATTGTAATGTTATTCATACTCTGATGTTCTCTTTACCCCAGAATTTCTAGCTTTCAACCCTTCATATGTTTGGCGGTGATGCTGTGAGTGTGAGAAACATCATTTTGAATAAAATATTTTGATTCTGTAACATTTACAGTTTCTATAATGGCTATGACCAGTTTGCTCATGCTGTATCTCAGAAGAATGATCTATGACTGATGTCTTAGAAAATATTTTAAGAAGTGAGAGGGAAAAGTAATGTACTATTAATGAAAAGCAATAAATTACACTTTAAAAATATTTTTTTTATGCTGTAATTGACCTATATATTTTTCATTACAAATATCTTCCTATCGTATCATTGAAATATTAGTTTTACCTACAAAAGAAGGGTCTTTTTAAAAAATAAAAAATACAGTATTGACAGTCAAAAAGTAATGAGAACTTTACAGAAAATCTGTCACTTTAATTAAAAACAATATCTTAAAATGAATGATCTATCGACTCGGCTGCATTCTGGTTTGTCCATGTGGAGTTGCCCCAGGACAGATCAGTCAGCCCAGACACATATCGAAGCGTTTCAGACAGAGGTTAAAATAAGGGTTTTTTAGGACATCAGTGTGAGAAACATGAGGAGTTTTTTGAGCTGTAAACCATGTTAAGCTACCACGTGGGTATCAGAGAGATGGTTTAAAGCTTTGAAAAAAGGCATAATACCCCCACTATAGCAAACATTGCTAAAGCTAATGGAGCTAATGTCAGCTACATAGGTAATAAGTAGCTACACTTGCCTTAGCGGCATTAGTTTTAGCAGCATTGGCTGTATTCGCTTGTCTTCATAGAGGACATGTTTTTTTCTGTAAGCAGACTGTTTAATTGGCTACGGTAAATGTTTTCTTATTAGGATTTTTTAACTGGAAGTTTAATCTGATTTTATTTTGAAAGTTTTGCGTGTATTTCTGTCCTGATGGAGGTGGTGTCTGACAGCCGTGGTCTGCAGAGCAGGTGTCTGAGAGAGGCAGTACTCAGCCTTGGATTCTTCAAGCAACACTGCATTAAAAACTGGAATTATTCTGTGATGAATATTAAAACAATGGCTTGGAAACTCATCAAACCATTGTCAGTTAAGACAGTAAGTTGCTGCACCTACAAATGTGAGTTAAGACTCTACTAGACATCAGTGTCAAGAAGCAACTTCTCTGGGCATGAGCTCATCTGAGATGGACTGACTGAAAATTGAGTCCACATTTCATATCATTTTTGGATAAAATGGCTGTTGAGTTGACCGAGGTAGAGAAGAAAGGGACATCCAGGCTGTCACTGACACAAAATTCAAAAGAAAATCTGTGATGTTTTGGGGTTGTTTTAGTCCCCATGGCATGAGTAACTTGCACATCTGTGAAGGCGCCCTTAAACCTGGGAGATACTCAGAGGTTTTGGCGGGACACATTACTCCATCAAGATGATCTAAAAACTAACTGCAGCAGAGCCTTAATGCAATTGTATTCTAACACGTTTGAGCACAACAACAATTATCTTTGGTGTCATGTCAGTGATAATAACCTGCAAAAACATTTCATTTTGTGCCTCTGCTATCATCCTGAACTATTTCTATAAAGTGAAAATACCTTGGCTGGAGGAACAGGAAGCTACTGTATTTAGCCTCCAGTCTTTGCAGGAGTGATTTAACCGTGTCTGCTGGAGGTGTCAAAGCCAACCTGCTTGTGTCAGGTGGGTTACATTTCACAGGTTAACCTGATAACCCGCCAACAACCCTCTCAGGATTTGCTGTCACATTCAATTACCCCACCTGAGTGGCTGTGTGTTTGTATGTGAAAGCCAAAGAAAGAAGCGAGAAAAGACGAGATGGAAAAGCGGGAATACGCCACAGAGAGAAGAGAGATTGATGAGTTTGTGAGTCTGTTACTTGCTCTCTGTGTGTCAACTTTGTCGACCTGTGTGTGTAAATTCATGTGCACCCATGCCTGCGTAAGGCACATCCCAGCAGTGTGTAAAACGCTGTCAGAAAGTTAATGTGATTTCCACCGTTGCCTTTGAAGTCGCTGGTGTCATCCTCATCACATTGTGATTCATCATCATTCAGCGGCGTGTGCGCGACCTGCTCTGGCTTATAAAAACTAACTTTCTTGTGTCACATCTAAAGTATCAAAGAGTTGCGTGTGGAAGACAGATCAGGAACACTTTTGATAGCATATGACAGCGAAGGTTATAACCTGTTAGAATAACCATGAGGTTGGTGACAGAGAGTCCTTTGTAACCTTCAGCATGAACCTGAGTCATCTCTGATCCAGCTTTGGCTGCAAAGACAAGCTCATTACTTTTAGAAAACTTTAATGGACAGTACAGCAGGAGCGATCCATTCTGCAGGTTAGGCCCTTTTAAAAGATTCATGACAAGTGGCGGAAAAAATAGACAGGGCCTTTCTTCTTGGCAGGAGATTTATCGGCATCCGTTACTGCCACTTTCAAGTTTCACTGCCTTATTTTGTATCTAGTCAAGTGTACCGCCCTGTCATCTTAAAAAAAAAAAAAAGCAAAAATCCAACTGCGTCCTTCCACTCTGTTTGCCATTTGTAAGATGTTTTGTATTATTACACTTTGCCCACTGTCAGAGACTTTCAAAATATTGTTTGTGTTCGATTTATGGGCTTAGGCTCCATTGTATACCAAGATGTACTGTACATTTAAAACCTGGGCCTACATCCGGCCTGAAGTAGCTAATCTGAAGAACTGTGAGAACTCTTAGTTGGCTGCTTTTAGGGCTGCAAGGGCCATTGTACAGTGACAATAACAAGATCATACAGGTTGCACTCGCAAAGCATGGGCACGAACTCTCAATGTTCAAGTATCATTTCCCCTCAAAACTTTGCGACCAACCAGTTCACTTGGTCAGGAAGGTCAATCTGGTCCATTTGATTAGAATGGACCAGATTGACCTTCCTGACCAAGTGAACTGGTTGGTCAGGAAGGTCAATCTGGTCCATTTGATTAGAAACACAAGCGTAACATTGGTTTGAAAATAGTTAATCCCTCCACCTCAAGAAAGCAAAGATGACTATAGGTTGTTTGCAATCATGTGATCCAGAATGTTAGTTTCGGGTCGAGTAGAAGGGAACAGCTATTGGGATCCAGCATGTCCATGTGGGCCCCCGTATGGGTTATATGCAGGCTACAATATGGGTCCCATGTGGGTTGTCTATGGCAGGGCTATTCAGTGAAATTCAGCCGGGCCAAATTTTAAAATCAAGAAATGTAGCCGGGCCAGACATGTTCAGCGCCCAGTAAGCAGCTGGTAATGTCAAATTTCAAACCAATACAGAAGAATTTGATGAAAAATATGCACTTTTTATTCATAGTCTCCCTATTAAATTTGGTAAAATGACAAAAGCACATAAAAAAGTGCATAAAAACACAACAGAGCTGTATTTGGATATAACCTGAGGTATTAGTAATGTTTTTTTCACTTGAATAATAACAAAATAAATAGCATGAAAAAATAAAATGAAATTCTGTAAATAATAATTTTGGTTACATCTTATCCAGGCATTTCTTAAAATGCATCAAAACTAAATTTGCACAGTTGTAGCTCCAGTTGAAAAGGACATCTCTCTGTATCTCGAGGCTACTTCTGTCAGCATTGTTAGCCACGCTTCAAAACAACACTGTGCCTTGTAGGTAGACTGTTGCTAGGCTATGCAGAGTGTTGCATTCACTGTCTAAAATACTGTGGGAATTTATGAAACTAAGGAAACAGGTTGCCCTCTGCATCCTTGGCATGACCACAGGCTGGGCCACTTGGGGGTTGGTTCTGGGCCACATGTGGCCCCCAGGCCTCTAATTGAATAGGCCTGGTCTATGGGTTTCATGATGGCCCCACCTGTCATTGCCCATGTGAACTGCAAGTATGGGTCAGCCCATAAGAGACTCATATAGAACCCGTCTAGAGATCCTTGCGATTGCCTATGCTTACCACAAGTAGGATCTATCTTGGATCTCTAGAGATGGGGCCTATGGGACTCACAAAGACTGATCCACACTTGCAGTTTACATGGGCAATCACAGGTGGGGCCACCATGGAACACACGGACAAACCCACATGGAACCCATACTATAGCCCACATATGACTCATGAAGGGCCTACAAGAACCTAAGGAATGGAGATAAGTTAAACAGCTCTAAATGGACCTGTATGCTGCAATTATCATCAAAACATTTCTACATACATTGAATACAATTTCCACACTTTACCAAAAGGGTATTTTGTTACCTCAGTTTAACAGATTTACCTAGCTTGGAGGTGATCGATATCAATATTTACTCAGTCCTGCAGTCTTCGTAGCATCTAGTGTCATTTATCCAGATGAAGGCAGACAGAAGTCTTGTAATAAGAGGCTAGCTGAGCCCCCTTAAAATGTAAAAAAAAAATCCTCATTTTGTCACAAACATGCTTTTAATTAACTGATGATGTACTATCAACTGAAAAAACCTTGTGGGGTAAGAGGTCGAGTAAAGATGTGCCGTTCATGAGTGACCCTGTGCTATGAAATGGCTTTTTAATGTTAGCCGCGGTAGCTAGCGCCCGTTTCAGAGCCAGTTTCCTTTCCTCCATCCTTCGTCATTATTAGTCCACATTTTAAAAGCCAATCTGTTTGATGGAGAGCTGTCTGGTAGTCAAACAACCATCAGCTGAGAAAACAGAGGTAAGATCAGAGTTTAATGTACTAAAACATATATCTGGCTGCCTCTTATGCTTTGTCTCATTCTTGTTTTTGAAATCAAAAAGTTGTACATGTTGTAAATGTTAGATATTTGCATGAATTAGAAGTTGAACAAGCCTCACAGATCAAATGATCAGTGAGTGTATATTTTTGTCATGTATTAATTTAATTTATTGTTGGACCTGTCAGTAGGGGTGTGACGAGATCAAAACGCCACGAGATTTCTCGTCGAGGAAAAATCAATCTCACGAGATCAATATTGTGCGGACAGAAGGAGCAGCAGCTCTCCTTGCAGAAAATAATACCAGACTGGAAATTATAAAAGATCACAAAGATGCCATGGAGACTTTAAAACTGTTTGTGAGTGAGCTAATGAAGAAACGGAGCTGATCCGTGACCCATTAAGATCACCGCTCCAACCCCAACCCCCTCCGCATGCGCTACGTGGAGCCGCACATGATCATAACGGTCTGAGTTGATGAGATTCTGCTGTTGGTAACCTGTGCAGTCCTCATGAGGAGAATACAGCGTTTATTTAGCTCGTATATGTGTGCAGAATCACTTTTAGTGCTGCTATTTGTGACTTTGTAACACACACAGTTACTCACCAACGCACACACATTAACACACTCACGCTCATCAATGCGTGGTGTCCAACACTGTTAAAGCTCATATAAAAAAAAAGACCACAAAAATATAAAAAAAAATCTATTTCTCTTAATAACAGCAAACATGTTATTGACAGAAATATTTCTTTTGATTGTTTTAAATATGGATGTCAAAGAGGATGAGAAATAGTTTGATTTTACTGATGTAGCTCTTTAGATTTAGGCCTTAGTGCTTAAAATACTTTCAAAATAATCTAAAAGATTTTATTATATATAATAAAATATTATATTAAAAACAGTTATTGTAATTGTAGTGATGAGAGCATAGTGTAGTAAATTAACAATTCTGTAGGCTGTTAAAATGAGAGGTTTGATTTGAAGGGCATGAAAATGTACAGTGTGAGTCAGAATTAGACAAGACATACTGTTTGGAAGCACTGATAGCCTACTCAGTACTTAGTTCAGACATTTTTGAATAGACCTGAATGTGTTGCAATTATGACCTTCAGTTGTTTAAAGGACATATTTTTCACCCATGTATTTTTTTTTCCAAATTGAAAAAAGTGTAAAATCTCGTCTCCTCTCGTGAGATAAGTGTCTATTCACACCCCTACCTGTCAGCCATTTCTGCATTTCCATATCAAACCTGGAATGACCTAAGTTTCCTCCACATCTCAGTTTCATCAGTTTTAACGCTCCTCCTGAGCCTTTTTTGGTCTGTTATTTAACAGGCCCAAAAAACAACACAAAACAAATGTTTTCTCCTCCTTTTCTTCAGAGCTAAGAATCACATAATGTACCATGACACTGACATATGTTTCTGTTTTTCATCGCCTGGAAAATGGGTCTGTGTTTTTTTTTATTTCCATCGAGCAAAGCATTATTGGCTGTAATTCATAAATCAGCATGCTGAAAAAAGAGAGCTAATCTGTCACTGTAGAACAGATGTAATGCTTTTGAAGACTAACACCCATTTCTAGGGCAGCTCATGTGTTTGTGTGTTTGTCACTGGAGTATTGCCACTAATTACTCAGAATAAATCCAGTGCTTATTAAAGCATTTGACCGAGAAAGTGTGACAAGATGCATCATAATCTACTGCAGTCGACTTGTTCATACTAATGTGTGCTTTTATGTTGATTTCTCTGGCAGATGCACTCAGACAGCTTTGTTAGGACTTAATGCAGCATGTGACAGGAAAGGTGCATGTGAGTGTAACATGCATGTAAATCAGTCAATGTCAGAACAAAAAGCTTTAGACGTGCATCTTGTCCCTGTTTGGATAAGTGTGAGGAAACCCGGCCTCACACATTTTTACTCAGGTGACATTTACTCATTAAAATGTGGCTGTGTTTGACTTAAAGGGAAAGTTCCTGCAACTATGTCATTTCATTTACATGAATGTTAATAGCTTGTGCGTTAAACAGAAAATGAAAGAACACATTTTTGAAAATTGTGTTTGTAATATATATAACAACGACCAGCTTTAAATTATACTGTATATATATGTACATATATATATATATATATACACAGAGTTCAGGGTTTCCCTAGATTTTGGACTGTTTCTGTGGAAATTTGTGCCCATTCATTTTGTAGAACATTTATAAGGTTAGGCACTGATGTTGGTTGAGAATGCCTGTCTTGCAATCTCCATCGCAGTTCATCCCAAAGGTGCTCGATGGGGTTGAGGTCAGGGCTATGTGTGGGCTAACAACGTCCTTCCAAAAACTCATCAAACCATGTCTTTATAGTCCTTCTTTTGTTTAGCCATGTTGGAATAGAAAAGGGCCTTCTCCAAACTGCTGCCACATAGTTGGAAGCATGGCATTGTCCGAAATATCTTGGTATGCTGAAGCATTAAGATTAGCCTTTACTGGAGATAAGGGGCCTAGCCCAAACCCTGAAAAACAAACCCATACCATTATGCCTCCTCCACCAAACCCAGACTTACCCATCTGACTGCCAAACAGCAAACCAAGATCTGTCACTCCACAGAACAAAATTTAGTAGTGAGGCTTATTTTCACTGATAGTCCCTTTGCCATATCTTATTAGACTTCTTAGAAAAAAGTATAGCGGAAGAAAAAGAACAAATAATAATAATATTAACATTTGTGTTTTTGGTTCTCAATCCACCATTTCTTAACATTATATTTAAATAAATGCCAGGATGGTGACTCTCTAATTGACTGTGGTGTTAAATTTCATTGATGTGATGCCCTGAAGGAGAAGAAGGTCTGGCTGTATGTGGTTTTCCCAAGTGGCAACTTCCGGCCCTGAAAAATGAAGCCAATGAGGAAGTTCACAAATTTGCATTATGGCAAGTGTCCACTCGAGGCTGGCTGCAGGAACACTGGAATTCCTGTCTGAACACCTGTTTAAAAGCCAGTTTATACACAAGAAATAAACTGGTTTACAACCTGGTTCAAAAACATCAAACTAGTCTCATTAGCTATTGTCTTCATGTGCTCTCACTGTACAGTGAGTGAATTTTTTTGTACCACAATGGTTGAGATTATATTTAGGAAAAACCTCACTGCGTGCTGAATGGCATGTCTCATTTGATTTACAAATAGCTTGACAGGCAGAAGCTACATTTTTTGTCAACCAGAATGGTAACTAGCCAGCTGACAGAAACCGAACTTAGTAGGCGGGTCCATTAGGTTGATCCAAAGTTCGGGTGAGACAGCTTTATCCAATTCTTTCAACAGTCTAATGATGCAGTGCCACCTAGCTGCACTCCCAGTGGTTCTGTTTGCTTGAAATTGGACTTCGTGATGTGAGGCTTGCCCATTCAATGAATGCTCCTGCTGAACAGGTTTTGTGCTTACATTAACGCCAGTGGAATTTCAGAACTTCTCAGCTATGGAATCAAGTGAATCAAGTGTTGGCAACTTTTACAGTAAGAACCATGTCCCTTAGCAGTCACTGACCTTGCTCAAAGATTTTATGTGGCCTTCTGCTTCATGGCTGTTGTTCCTAAACACTTCCACTTTCTAATTATATCACTTTCAGTTGACTGTGGAATATCCAGCAGGGATGAATCCTGTCTTATTGCAAAGGTGACATCCATCACAGTCACACGCTTGAAATCACTGAGCTCTTCAGAACGACCCATTTAGTGTCACAAATCTTTGCAATAGAGACTGCATGGCTAGGTGCTTGATTTTGGACATGGTCATGATTCTATTATGTGTTAACTAACAGATTATTAACACTTAATAGTCATAATGAAAAGAACTACTTATACAATAGTACAAAAAGCTTAAGTGAATATGAATAAAATCTTTGCATCAGAAATGAATTTATAAGCTCTGAAAATAAACAGCTGGACTACAGTTCCAGGTTGGCCTTACTTGACTTGACCGCAGTGTTTATGTGTTGACCAGCACAGGTAAATCCTAAAGGATGCTTCTACTGCATTCTAGACACCATATATACAGACAGACAGATGGACGTGATGGTGCATGTGACCTCTGTCTGTCTGTCTATCACACCGGCTGTTCCGACTCAGCAGGAAATCCCAGCGGCAGTCGACCTGCAGTCTGAACCAAAGTTCAAAAGAGTAATTTCAGCTCCATTTCCTACAAAAAGAAAATCCAACTTATCTCACCTGCGGTTAGCTGACCTGTCACCTCCAAACCCTGACACTGCTGTGAAGGATCAATAAGTATTCCAACACAGAGGGTGAAATTAGATGACTTGTACGTCTTGGTTGCACCTTTCCAACAAGGTCAGATTTTTCTATAAAAGCTACAGTAATCTTCTCAAGAGGTAGGAAACAGGAAATAAGCTGTGATTAGGGGAGTTATCTAATCGGAAGTTCACTCTTCCGGTGAATGGACTAAGGATGTGTCTACGTGGGTGTGCATAACTGTGTTTCGATCTTTTCCGCAGCTCTAGAATTTATCCAGGTGTTGCCATAGCTCCAGATGTGAGCATCAGAGCAGAAGCAGAGATGATCCATTGTAATTTATACAGGGACTTCTTGTTTTATGGCTGTGATTATTGGTAATCAATGAGAAGATTTTCATGTAAGAGTTGAATATACCCAGAATCTTCCTCAGGAGACCAGGATGAACTTACTCAGCTGCACATCTCATCATGCACATCAATACACATTTCGCATAATCTGCCATCCAGCCTGCAAACAAATGCTGAATCAGAGAAAAATAAAGCTCTGAATATGACTATTCCTTCAAAGATGCACTGCTGCTGTGTCTCTCTGATTCAGTATTCTGCTGAGTAACTTTGTTTTGGACGAGGTTACAGCAAACTGTAAACTCACCCACGCAGTCACGCATAATCAAGCATAAACAAGGCAGCGATGGGAGGAACAGAGAAGTAGCCCTTCACATAGATTTGGAGCCATGGACGGCCCACTTCTCATCTGCAAGAAGGACGACAGAGCATTGATTAGCAGTGAGCCTGGCAGACGCAGTCACCCACAAATGCCTTGACTCACTTTTCACACTGTGTGTGAATGTGTAAAAATCAACAAATTACAGTACAATGAATTTGGTTAAAAGACTCAGAAATTAAATGACTCAATAAATAATGCAGAAGGTTTAATCAGAGCATCAGCATCTTACTAAACTGTTTCCTTATTAAAATTTAAGAACATAACAGAAGAAAGTCAGCTTAGATTTGATTTGCTCCTGCATGAAGCCCAACCAAACAATTGCAATACTGGAAATGCCATTTCAAATTAATTTTTGGTCAACATAGCAGTGCATGATGAGGCATCAAGCCTCTTGTCAGACAGCTACATCATGCCCATGTCACAGTCAGATCAACCAAACCCAAAAATATGAATGACTTACTTCCAATTTCCACATACACAGTGATCTGATGTGCAGTGGTTTTACTCCAACTGGCGGTGAGCGACTTCATTTGCTGGAAGCTGCACTGTGCAGCACAGCAATCAGTAACAACATCACTTGAGAGCTATGAGTTCGGGTCAATTTGCCATTCTTTTTTTTTTTTTTTTAAAGATTTATTTTTGGGCCTTTTCGTGCCTGTATTAGATAGAGGAGAACAGTGGATGGACTCGGAAACAGGGAAGAGAGTGGGGAGAGACATGCGTGAAATGGTGCCACAGGCTAGATTTGAACCTGGGCCACCTGCGTACATGGTGCACACCTTCACCACTCAACTACCGGCGGGCCCCGATTTGCCATTCTTTTTGATATGATTCCATTATTTTATTTATCCTTTCATGGATGAGTAGATTAAGTTAAAGGTTGATGTTGGCTACAAAGGATGTGTGGTTTCATGTAAATTTCTGTTTTTTAACTTCGTTATTTAACTTTTCCTTGTTAATTACGCTGTAAAGGCTCTCTAACTCACTGACCTCCTGATGACTATTTGCAGTATGAGTCAGGATGTTGAGACGTTGATTCTGTGCTTTATGTTGTATCTTGAAGTTGACCGGGTGCTTTGTATGTTTTTCTGGCTGTTAGGACTGATCTGCTCAATGTGGATTAAAGTGGCCGGCACTGAAAATAGACCTAGTGTGTATCTCCAGTCATGAGGACAGAGTAGCACTTCTTGGACTTGCTGGAGATGGACTTGGGCAGTTGCAGTGGAATTGCAATGATTGACTAGAACAAAACAATTTGTTCCACGGTGCACTCTGCAGGCAGATCATGGTGTGGCCATTGTACGTAGAAATTGGAGGTTAGGATGCTTTCACACCTTACCTGCTTGGAATGATGGTTCTTGGTCTGCTTTTATTCAGATTCTGAAGCATTTCTTTTAAAGTGAGAATATGAACTCACCTTATTCTGATGCAACTGCAGGGAATTTGAGAGGAGTCTGGCTGCAGATCTCAGATGCTCACTCCTGCAGACCACTACAATGAGACACCACCTCCGTCAGAATGAAAGGGGGGATTTTTTTTTTTTTTTTAACTGTAATCATAAACAAAGTCTGGCAGTTACATTAATAAAATAACCAAATTGCAAACATGACCGATTAAGCAAAAGAAAGAAAGGGGGTGGGGGTGAGAAAAGGCCTACTGTCGGGATTTAATTATGGAAAGATCCATTTCAGAAGAAGTTGTGTGAATGATTGCTCCCTTTAGCTTAAGCTAAAATATATTTGCTAGCTACGTAGTTAACATTACTACATGAGCCAATGTAGCTATGGTCGCTGTAGCTAAAGCTAAAGCAAGCAAGCAGCTATTTGCATAACAACTTCTTTAAAGGGTTTAGCTTTAGCAAATGTTGCATAATCAATTGTAGCTTTGTTTGCTTTAGTGTGAGCTATGTAGTTACCTTACCCATTTAGCTAACATAACTTTGTTAGCTTAAGGTTTAGACTTGGCTCCATAATCTATGTAACTTAAGTAGCCAATATAGCTCTGTTAGCTTTATATTTAGCTATGTAGATAACATAGCTATATGCACTGAATGTTCCCAACGGCATGGTGGCCATCATAATTCTCAAATGGAAGAAGTGTGACACTACCGGGCCTCTTCCAAGAGCATGTCGTCCGACAAAACTAGGACGGAACCGATGACCTGGTGGGCACCCTGGCTGAGCTCCAGGGATCCTGTGTGGAGATAGGACACAGTTTCAGAAAGCCAACAATCAGTGCAGCCCTCCAATGATCTAGCATTCATGAGTGGCTTAGCGGAACCCTCTCCTCAGAGCAAAACACATGACAGCCTGCTTGGAGTTTGCACTGGGTGAAACAGGATTCGCCAGGAAACAAGGCACCGCTCATCACCTGCTTAATACCATCCTAACAGTGAAGCATGGTGGTGGCAGCATCGTGCAGTGGGGGGTATTTTCCAGCAGCAGAGACTGGGAGACTGCAGGGTTGGGGGAAAGCTGAATGGAGCAATGTACAGAGATATCCTCAATGAAAGCCTGTTCTGAAGCACTTAAGACCTTAGACTGGGTCAGTGGTTCACAAGTACTCCAAATCATTTAGTCACTGCATTTATTTGTAGCCCATAAGGTAGGCTTTAAAACCCTCATGGAGTGTGGCCAGAGAGTTTTCAGCCAGACTTCATATGATTCCAGCTGCCGTTTCACCTTACAAATTTAAACGTACTTTCAATCTTCAAAGAATAGTATTAGCTGACTATTCCATCAGTGAGAGCACTGTGATCCCCAGTGCAGGCAATACTGATGGCTGCAGATGTCTCTGTATCACCTCAAATTTAAGGTTTAATAATTTTCAAAGATAAACTTTGGTGTGAGAGCCTTGATTAAAAATGTCAAAAGTCAAACTGGTTTTCTTAAAGTAATCTTAATATCATATTTCTTAGTGGACAGCTGGGTAATTGGACTGTCTCTGTTGATTAATTTAAGAAAAAAAATGACAAACTTTGTTAAGTTAGCTTCTGAAATGAACTTTTTTTATGGATATGTTTGAGAAGTGATGAGGCATAGTGATGTTAAATAGATTTCGAATTAAAAAGGCCAGTCATGTTCATTAATGTTCAACAAAATAAGCACAGAAGTATTAAGATTGAACCTCAGACAAGTTCTTCCTCCCAACTTTTCAAAGACAGCAGATTGGTTTGTGGGCATAGTTTTAATGTAGGTTTCATTTTAGCACAGTTTAAAACTCAGCACTTATGTCAGACATGTTAAAGAAGTGCCATCTGCTTGATTCAGATCAAAGATTGGCAACCAATGAGACTGATTTGAAATGTTGCAGGGAACAGTTGCAGCTGTGAGAACTGAGCCGATGAAGCTCAGCTGAGCAGTCTATCCCGCTACAAATCAAGGTTGAAACTGTGAGGGGAAAAACACATCAAGAAACTTCAGTCTAGCTCAGCGTACCTGTGGCTTTTCTTGCTTCTAGTCAACAAGTCTTTGACGCTCAGCGAGGCCGATCAGATAACATTTAGGCTACTAACTGGCATTCACATTTCACTGCCAGCCCAGACGGGCTCTTCATCTTCTGCTAATGCCATCTGTGAGCACTGGCACAGCGCCCAGAGCAGGCTGGAGCAGTGCTGAGGGTCCCTGAGTGTGAGTGTGTGAGGGTGTGTGAGAGGGAGTAAAATTAGTAAGCAGGTAAGTAAGCTGACTTAATGAGGGCATGTTCGTATATTACAGCTTTTTCTTACTGAGCTCATGTCGAACCAAATAGCAGCCTGCATCCGTTCATATTCAGGCATTTGTGGCTTTAATGCTGGGGGCTGATTTTTTATTCACATTCTACTGGAAATAACTTGAATATGAATAAGTTTAAAGATGTAGGCCAACACTTCCCCAACAGTGAGAGCAGAATGAAACTATTCACACAGGACAATATCCATTTTCCTCCTTAGAACTTCCTTTACAGCATTCACTGGAAGCTGACAACAAGATCACTATAACTTTAACCCTCAGACCCCCCTATAACCCTTTTAGGGCCTTTCAGTTGTATTTTTTTGCTCTCATTTTGGCAGTTGTTATGCTGAGATGAAGATTTCTGACAAAGATATTCATATTCTAATGAATGTTGGAATTTTACTGTCCACTGTGTAGACAAAATAGCTGACATTCTTCCCCATGGAGCCCTTTTTGGCCACACAGACAATCATTCCAACCAGGGGTGTCAAATTCAATCACAGCAGGAGCCAGATTCTGGATTTAGGACTAACCTGAGGGCCTAACAGCATCACCTTTTTAACCAGAAACTGTCAACCTTACTTTATCAGTAATAAAATATGGGGAAAAAAAGGTGACAATGATAAATGGTTTTGACATTTAGAAAGTTAAAAGGATAAATTTAAAGGCTAAAAATCTGAGAAAAGTAAATTTGTCAGTTCAAAAAGGTCAAATCATGAAATTGAAAAATGTGGCAAAAATATTAGAAAGAAAATCAAAATAATGTTTTCTTAAAGGCAAAAATATTGGAAAGAAAATCAACGTCATGATTCAAAATATGAAATAAAATTTGTTATCATGAAATTAAAATTCAAAATATGATTCAAAATTTTAAATTGTGAGTCTAACAGGTCAAACTATGGGATAATGAAGTCAAAGTTTAGAGTACAAAATATGAGGTAAAATACAAAGTAATTGGTTAAAAAGGTCAAAATATCACTTTAAAATTATAATTATGAATCTTACAGTTTAAAATATCATATGAGAAGTCAAAATTATGTGTTGAAATGCTCAAAGTATAGAATTAGAAGTCAAAATCCTAAATTTGAATACTAATTGTGAGATGCAAATTTGAAAATTGTGAAATTAAAACAATTTTTTTCTTTTTCCACATTCATGACTGCTTATCTAAATATTTTTACTCCTTACTGTTTTATATTTTGTGACTTAACAAGGATATCTTAAATCATCAAGGATAAGTTCACATTTTTACACTTGAGGAAATCTACAGACTTCCTACTGATGGGCCAGTTATAACACAAATATGAGATCATATTGCGGGCCAGATTTAACTGTTCAATGGGCCGGATTTGACCCTCGAGCCTTGAGTTACACACCTGTGATTAAAACCATTTATTTTGATTCTAGTGCCATTTCAATACAGAAATATGGAATTCTGTGAAATTTTCTGTAACCCTGTCATTCAGAGGCCAAAAAAAAAAAAAAAAAAAAAAAGGCACACTCAAAAATCACTGCCAAATGTTGCAATTTTTTCATGTTACCATTTAAATTTGTCGGGAATGCATTATGGACATATGCCTTCAAAGTTAAAGTTTTAAGTTTTCTTATATGATTGATTTAAAGAGACATGATATTTCGAATAGGTATATAGTGCAAAATGGTGCTTACATGGTTATAGAGATATAGAGTTATAACCCAAGTTTATTCATTTAAAGAATTGTGTCTTTGTATTCCTCTTTTTTTGCAATGATGTCTGCATCATAAGAAGTTTGGGAACCAAGACACAGTCAACCCCTGTAATTAGTCAATAAATAAACAAACAAACAAATACATACATAAATAAAGAAATTTTAAAAATAAGTTTGAAATCAGTTTAATTTCAGAGTTCAAACTGTTGACAAAATAATTGGAATATAATTTTCATGTAGCGTAACTTTATTTTGAAGGCTATTTAATTACAGTTTGCATTTTAGGGTAGCAGGGGAAAGTGTGAGTTTTTTTTTTTTTTGGTATTTTTTATAGTTGCAAAAAATTAATAATCTATTAAAATCAGTGATGTTGCTAATCATTGACATATCCCAGACTGGCACAAAAAATCCACTTTGGATTCATCAAATAGAAAATAACAATAATAAAAAATATTTTTTGTGTGATAAAAAAGTGGAATTATGTAAATTAACTGGCATTTCAAATTCACATTTGAAATGCATGATGAGGACTAGAGTTAATGACCAAAGAAAGTATTTTTTTCACGTTCAGTATTTTTAAATATATCCAGTGATCTGAAAGGGCCGTTAGGGGAAAAGTGTGATTTTTTTTTAATTGAAAGTGGGCCCTGAGGGTAAAACTACACAGATCAATAGTAGCTGCAGGTGCATGACTCCTCAAAGGGGTCCCAATGTCTTACAGATGCACTGTCTTAGTTTGCAAACTTAAGCTTACTTAAGCTAACACATAACAGGAAATGCTACTAACAGGCTAATCTAGGTCTGAATGACTAAATATACAAAAAATGCTAAATTATCACTTCTTTAATTTTAATAAAACTTTCAAAAACTGTCTGGTCTGTCAGAGCAGAGTGCAGAGTGTACTGACTGAGAGACTTACCTGCAATGTTCCCGTTATATGCTGATGACACTTAACCTGACACGGCAGATGGATTTGTTTGTCCGTCTGGTAAAGCTTCAACAGGAAACGTTTAGGAAAAGGCAGAGGCTTTGAAAAAAGCTTGGAGTATGATTAGATGAACATTCCGTCTGTCACATCTCTACGGGCCAATCAGAGCAACAAAACACATGACGTAGCCGTTATCGAGCTGCGTGTGCGTGGCTACCGAGGAATAATGCGAAACATGGCGACTATAGACATGTAGGTACTCAACTTCTGTTGTTTTTGAAAAGAAAACAACTCACTGCTGTTCTTTGCTCTTCTTTTAATTAAGAATTGTCATCAAGTTCTGATAAAACTGGTGCTTTAGCAGCATTCACGTTAAGCTTCCGCCATAATTGCACAGGCCTCTTGCTGCTGCTTGCTTACATCACGACTCTGCCGTACCTGAAAGTACTGCCCCTCATCACTGATTGGTCCTGTCACTTTCAAACCGGGCCCAAAAGGTTCAGACGGGAGCTTTGCAAGATGGATTCACCGGTGAAAAACAAGGAAACGGGCGTATCCATCTGCTTTGCAAGGTTAGATGACACAGTCATTTATTACTCAGTCTCTCTGAACTCTTTGATACTGTTCAGAACACTGTGCTTGACCAACCAAATTCATGATGTTTTCAAACTCATTTACTTTATCTCAGAGTGATATAATTGAGGATGTATCGTCTAATTATTGTCTTATTGACCTGCCTTGAATTCTTGATTGATGAGTTGCTGTGCTTTTAGCTTCATATTGAGCAACTTGAAAAGAAGTTAAAGCTGCGGGTGGGTTTTATTCCAGAAATGTCTTGTTTTTGTTTAGAGTCAAAGCAGAGACTAATTGCTGCCACTTTTATGCCTCTGATGATTACAGTGATGTTTTATATGCATGCTTCTTCCCAATGCCTTAAACCTTTGGATGCTGTGTTGTGGTTTATAACAAATCTCTTCCAAAGTGTAATTTTAACTCCCTTCTGAGTGTTGGACTTACTTGACAGTGTTAATGCATTAAGTCTAAGTCCAACTGTGTAGAGTCAGTGATCTAAGCTTCATCAACTGCTATTTCAAATCTGGGGGGAAGTTTTCCCATCATACCCTGTGTTTAAATGCCTTTTAGTTGTTCTTTTTAATGTATTGATTTGTGTTTGCATGTGTTTAGATGTAACCTGTTGTACAGTGATCACTGCTCAGATTCCTTTGCTCATGTTTTTTGAAAGTTATCATTGTTGTATTTGACCTAAGACACCCCTGCACCATGAGTGAAGTTATTCACTGAGTTACTGTTTTTGTGCCTGTGGCAAGGGGTGATGTACAGGAAAGGGTGTTGTTCTGATTCTCATCAATGGGTGTTTCTAAACTCTGTATTTGTCTCTTGGCTCCATCTTTACCAAAAAGCCCCATCTTTTGCCACATTTAAAAATGTCAATATATTTGTTATGAAAAGTTTATTGCACAGTGCAAGTTAAGACTGTAAAAACATAAAATATAGATTGGTAATATTGCTATTGCAAATATCTTAGCACAGCAAAGTGAGTATATATATATATACATATATATAGTGCTTTATATATATAGTGCTTTATTAGACCACCTGTCATTTTTGTCTCAAAGACCATCCAGCATCATGAAGTGCTTTTATGCGAACTCTTTCATTTTCAGTGGGCTCCTCACGTTTTACCATTTTGAACAGGAATGAGGGATTTCAAAATGAGTTCACCCAAATTTAAACCGGCTTACTGGGCTTCTCTGAGAAGTCAGAAATTAATCAGGCATAACGTTCAACCACCTAAACTATTTTTTTCTGTTCAGGAATGCTAGTAAATAAATATAATTTGACTTATTAATCAAGAAAAAATAATGTGCTTTACTATTTTTTCAGTTTGTTTGTAAATCAGTAAATTTAAAAATTCACGAATAACAATAATAATTATATTTTAGCCTTAAAAATATCATTTGGGTGAAAGAACTTCTACATATTGATGTATTAACCATTGCAGAATCATAAAAAATGATTTTGGTAATTACCAATGCTGTTAATTTAAGGCAGCTGTGGCATATACTTTACTTTGGTTAGGGTGGTCTAATAAATTTGTTAAACACTGTATATATATATATATATATATATATATATATATATATATAGTATATGTATATTGAGTGGACAGTCGGACAGTCAGTCTATGAAATGTATATATATAAACACACATAAACACACAAATATATCTAAATATTGCAAAATATCGCCCTGCTCATAGTACCACAGTATATCAAGATCCGCACCCGTATCAGGATACGTATCGTATCGGCAGATTCTTGCCCATTCACACCTCTAATACAGGAAATGTTTGTGCTTGGACTACAATGATACCAGACTGACCAATCACAAGACTATTAGTTGTTACTTGCCGTCCAGGTGACTCCCCCTTGCTTAATAGTCTCATATACAGTAATCTGTTGGTACACATGAATTTCTCTCCCCTTTATGCAGAACTGTTTCGGCATTAGAGCATTTGTCCCCAACATTGAATTCTGTCTAATTAAAGGCCGTTTTTAAAATGTTTAATTTTGTTATTTCCTATATCTGCCTAACCTTTTCTGATCCTAACAGGATCTTAATGAGCACAGCGGCACCTGTTTGATGCTTGTTATGAGTCTGAGTTGTTAAATGGCATTAAAAGAGTGTAGTCAGTGAGGTCTAGTTTCTTCCCCTTCATAAAAATCTCCCATTTAATTGGCCATCAAGACATTAATATCCCTTCAGAAATCATGCCATCTGCAAATCCAAGTGATTTTTTAATAAGGCCTGATCAACCAGATTTGATGGCATAAAATAATGACTACAGAAAAAGAAAACAGCTAGGTAAAATCCTCCACTAATGAGACTAGAACGACCTGCTTTGAGTGTTATGCTATTGTGTCATTTGTAAACAGCTGCACCAATGTCAGTTTGCCCCTGTGCTGGCACCCACCCTCCTGTTCGTGTGGGCCATGATATCTCTAGAACACTTTGAGAGATTTTTTCTTAACTTTGGACAAATGAGCCAGTTAGATTTAAGTAGTCAGAGGTCAAAGGTCAAGGTTGCTGGACCTTATGTTTACCCCTTGTTTTTGTTAATGTAATATCTGTAGAACACTTAAAGATTTTTTTTAAATCAAACTTAACATAAATGCTCATCCTGATTTAAGATTTTATGTTGTTTGAGGTTGTCAACTCAGGTTATGTAGCTTTAAATTTAACAAAATATGATGTCTTTTATTTATGCTGAACTCTCTGAACACCATTTAGTTAAAAATAATACAATAAAAGACATGTTTTCAGCGGCTGCCTCCTAAAAATGTCTGGTTATTTTCAAAATAATATTACATAGATGGGGCAGGAATTTGCTGTAAAAGTTAGTAACTTTAACTATTCATTAAAAAAAAGGCCATTCTTAATGGTAAAGAAAAAATCAGTTTTTTTTTTTTTTAAACTAAGTTTGGAAAAACTAAAATTCCATGTTATAATCATTAAGGCCCAGTTGTCGATCACGTTTATCTTTTGCGTTTATCCATCAGTTGGCTTGTAAGCAACAACCAACCTGAAAGATTCAGCACTTTTAAGAAAACATCCAGGGCCGTAGCCCCATTAGCAACCCCCTCACTCCACCCATGGTTAAGACTTGTGTTTGAACATTAATGGGGCAAAATAGAGATGAGAAATACTTTGATTTTCCAATTAAGTCCCTAAGTAGGACCCCTGGTTGCAAAACATAAATCCAGGGCTCTTGAAGACCCCCCCCTACCTCTTTACCCCACTATCAAGCAAATTATGTGAGGCAGATCCCTATAAACCAGTGGTTCCTAACCTCTTTTCTTCACAGCCCCCCCTACTCACATCAGAGAAAGCTAAGCCCCCCACAGACCCACTCAGGAAAAGTACACATCATTTCAAATTGTTTTCATTGACTAAAATCCCAACATAATAGACCCGTATAGACTTGTTCTTGACTAAAGATCTATGTCTAAACTATCCATTATTATTATGGTGCATTCTTGTAAAAAAGAAAGATTAATTTCAAGAAAAACATCAGGTTTAAAATATTTATTCATTTAAAAAAAATACATTTTTATGACTTTAAAAGCAGTAAATGTCCATGAAACCCGGATAAGAATTTTTTAAGATTATAAAGCCCAAAAGTCTAAATCTGACCACTAGTTTTAGTTTGGTTTCTTGTAAATTTTTGACTTTACATTGTTGTAAAATTAAGATTTGAAAAACTTTTGAACTAAAAAAAAAAGAAAGCGTCTCTAATGTCAATTTAGGACTTTTCAAATTCTGAAATTTTGATGTTTCTTGTAAATTCATGACCTTTGAAACACTGAAATGTTAGATATTTGACTCAAATATATATATTTTTTTGAAACTAATTTTGAACCTTTTTAATAAGAAATCTACAGATTTTCCTTATATTTTAATCTTTTAGGTTGGCCCTATTGTACATAAGGTTTGTAATCATGTTTTTTTTTTTTTTAATGAAAATCTAATTTTGACAGTGTCAGAGCAGACAGGTCCCTGCATCCCAGGTTGGGAACCACTGCCATAAACATACTGAAATGATGAATTGATGGACTACTCCATTTTAAAACTGATTGCAATGGATGTGGACCAATACTGTCAGTATATTTGTAACTTTTTAACTTCCAGCTGTCCCAGAGACATGTTCAGAATTTACAACGTGATGAGTTTAAGTTACGATGCTCCTCTAGGAGTTGATGAGCAATTATTTTTGAGTATTCATATTTCAGATCTCTGACTTTGTTGCTTGAAAATACTTTCAGTATGACTGTTTTTAGCCAAATGTGCCAGGGCCTCACATCAGTCTTTGCCAGGGGCCTCTGAATGAGTGAAACCACCCCGACTCATCATTATAAGATCAGCAGTGAGGAGTTTCTTGTTTTTGCCAGGGCTGCAGGTGGCCAACTATGGTGGTTTTTTTTTTTTTTTAATCCTTTTCTGCCAGTTGATATTTCAAATCCCAGCTCTTAATTAAGTTGAAGAGATGATAATGTAACCAAAGGATATAAATGTAAAGAAAACATCAACATGGTCCCCAAAATATGAACGAGACAGTCATTGCTGTCAACTCACAGACCATACCAGGCTATTCTGAGAGAAACAGTAACATCTGACCATGGAGAGATCTGTCTAAGAGTCGGTCATACCTGTCATTTTTAGCCCAAGATGCTCCTTCCTCACCCAACTGCTCCCCTTTTGAAGCTGTTGATAGCTTTAATGGTAGCTTTTTCTCCAGCTAAACAAATCCCATCAGCTGGCTGAAGTCTTCTTCTTTCACAAAACTTAATGTGAGCATAGAAAACAGAGAGAAAGGGACATTAAGGGATCATTAAGGGATTAAGGGTGTGTGTAAACACTTGTTTGGGACTATGATAAATACTTTGGTTGGAAGTATGAAAAGGCCCTAGGTCTGTATGTGGGAGCCCAGAAGAAGTGTTCAAATCAGCCACTGAGAACAGTTTATGATTTGTTTAACATGTGCCAGCTTTAGTTAGAATTATAACTATCTGAAATATTTGTACAACACAATAAGATCCCAACAGTATGCAACAGTAAAGGCAGTTTTCAAGTATGTAATTGGCCAATATCAAATTTATTTCCCACCCTTTGTTTAACCTGAATTCTATGTTTGAAATTTAAGTTATTCTTGTTCAAATGCACAGTTCACATTAACAAGGTAAATTCTTATAATGATTTAAATTACAAACAGCAGTCACTTGAGGATAATTTCTAACACATCAGCCACTAACACATTTCTCTGGCTGAGGTGAGGGGGAGGGATTCTGCTGTAGGGCTGAGTGTGAGTGTGCTTGTCGTTTCAGGGCCTACCACACCGGGTTGTACAGCAGAACCTGTCCAGGGGTCACATGGTTCTCTCACTACATCCAGGTGGGAAGGCTCACCATCTAACTCGCTGGATGGGTCAGCATGACAGAGTCAGAGAAATATCATGAGTTCTTAGTTATATATTTATAACTGTTTTTTAACATCTTGAGTTCTGAACATCACATTTTAAATGATAACCATCTGCAATAATGCACAGGAGTGCACCTTTACATCACTTTTTTAAATAAACATCATGAAACTGAAAATTCATCTCTGTAATTTTTCAGTTTTTTGTGGACAAACCTTTTAAAAGACATTTTTGTGAATTAAACATCTTTTGCTGCTTCAAAACAACATTTTTTCCATAAACTGCAAATTGAAATGAATTCAATACAGGTAAACTTTAAATGTAACCCTTGTACTCAACAGAAGCATATATTTTTGTATATACATAAATGAAAGATGCTTTCATGGTTAAATAACAGAGCAATTCAAAATAGCTTGTGCTCAAAGGAGAAAAAACAATGATGAACAGGGTCACTGATCTCTGGGTAGGTTGAGCACAGACATAAACTAGAAAAGCACTCAGAGAGCGCAGACCCCTGCCATCAGCCCAATAGAGAAGAATCCTTTAAAAACACTCCTGGATTCAGACGGTGGTCCGGATCACTCCTAAAATCTAATTCGACAATTACACCCTCCCCGGTGGGGTGAAGAGGAGACACAGTGAGGCAAAGCATTGGCTTCGCTACATGTGGACTGTCATGGCAGAGGCACCCATGGTCTCAACGGACTACTGAAAGTCATGGCAGAGGGTGAATATTCCTCTATTCCTCCCAGCATTGTGAGTATCGCTACAATTCGCTGTCTTTCTCTCTGTTATGCTCCGACTCATCTCCTCGACTGGGCGTGCGTCTTTCAGACTCTATAAACTTAAAAAAAGCTTTGAATAGAAACACACCAAAAACATGCTGCTGGGATTGACGTTACTCATGTCCGCCATCTCCTGGTGTAAAGTGGTAACAGCACAGACCTCCACCATTAGCCCTATCTCCCAATAGTAAAGAATTCTTTAAAAAAAAATCCTGGATCCAGACGGTGAACTTGATCAGTCCCAAAATCTAATCAGTTCTTCCTTATGCCATTTCTGACATTTCCTGAAAATTTCATCAAAATCCAGCCATGACACTTTGAGTTATGTTGCTAACAAACAAACAAACTAACTAACCCACCCGATCACATAACCTCCTTGGTGGAGGTAAATTTTATAGCGCCCAGTTAACCACGGGTTTTCTTGTTTCTTGCAACAGTACGTAACAAACGTATTTGAATTTTCCACACTCTCTGAATAGCAGAAAAAACTAAAAGCATAGTGATTTAAGCTAGCACTAGCATCACAATGCTAATATGCTAAGAAATATTGAGTTAAATAAACTCGCTGGTACTTACTTTTATCAAGAAACACTTTGGCAACGGTTAGGTTATCTGCTTTAGAGTGTGTTTTGTTTTTATTCTCTGGTTTTGTCAGGTTCTTCTGTCATTAAATTCACTTCTGATAACTTTCCTTCCAACGTGGTGAGCTCTCTGTGTCTCTGCATGTGGAGTTCTCCTCTCTCGCATACGTGTTGCCTAGCAAGAGGAAGGTGGGATTTACTGCTAGAAGCAGGCTGCTGATTCGCCGATACAAATACCTTTCTAAGTAGAATAAAAACAATTATTTTTCATTTTAACTTTTGACTTATTTATCCTCTTTTTTCATTGATTACGTCACTTATTCACATTTATGTGACAAGCTGGATACGGAGGGGACTGAGTTGTTATTTCATTGGTGAGGCACAATGCTTGAATTCAGAAGAACAAAAGATGAAAATGAATCAAGCGATCAGTTTGAAACCTTTGTTCAAAGAATCAGTTAAACCACAACAATGAAAAAAGGGGGTTTAGTCAAATGGCTTTGCCTGAGGAAGTTGTTGCAAAGCTGTCAAAACAAGCAGATCATTTAGAATCAGAAAAATATCATCCAACACTTAAAAGTCTTGTTCAGGCATTTTTAAATTCTTTCCCTTCACCAAACTGTTGCAAGTCCAGGACTTTCTTTGTAGTCTAATTTCAGTTGAAGCTAACTCTCAGGTCCTGTTTTAATGGAGGGGATGTGGAGTCAGCAGGAGCAGCATTATGCTCCTCATTATCACTTCATCCAACTGCACTTTTACCCCGGGCCACCGGCAAAGCTCATTAGAACAGGCCAACAATGGAGTCTCATTTTGACTCTTTCACACCGAACAGGAACTCGGAAATGTCTCTGTCAGAATGGGTGAGGAATGTCAATGGTGTTTTTTTTTTTTTTTTTTTTTCAGATAGTTGTGGAGGATGTTTCTGCTGTCAAAGCAGGAGGTCATCCTGAGTTTCTGCTCAATAAGTGGGAAAGAAAGAAATAATGTTTCCTAACTGTGTTCAGTGCAATATTGCATCCACAGTGAAATCAGGTCAAATACTTGTCTGGCGCTGTCAGACCAATTACCAAAAACAAATTGGTCTGGAATCTGTCAGTTCAGTTTCTAAAGGGTGTTCTTTAAAGAGTAACTAAACTCAAGAGCTTTAGTTAATATGTATCTACCCTTTGAGTCAGAGCATCACAGACAGGCCTATGAGGGAGGGGAATGAGAGACCACCAACTCACTCCTTCAATACCTGAACAACCACAACATCATTCAGTCTGTGCTGCTTTTGCAGATTTGATTATTAGCCATGTCATAACCATCCAAGACAGGCCTTCTTCACTGTTAAACAATGACAGTTTTTATGTTAGCAACATTCTCTCAAAAAAACTATGGTATATTTTGTGGTCTTGGGTAAAAGAACTACATTATCCATAATCCTAAATTATCAAAGTGATGTCTCTCTCAATTTGACTGTAAAACTAAGGAAGTAGAGCTGCTACTCCTTTGCCTCAAATGGAGCCAGTTAAGGTGGTACAGTAACCTCCCTGTGGAGGTCTTCCACGTACATTCAACTAGAAAGGAGACCCCGGGGTAGAAAATTCGCTGGAGGGATTATATATCTCATCTGTCCTGGGAATGCTTTGGAGGGATTTTTGGGTGAACTTGCTTTGCCTGTTGCTTCCTGACCTGACCCCAAATAAGTTGAAGAAAATGGATGGATGGATGGCAGATGACAAATGGATTTATAGATTTATGAATGTATGGATGAATGTATGGATGAATGGATGGATGGATGGATGGATGGATAGATGGATGGATGGATTTATGGATTTATGAATGTATGGATGGATGGATGGATAGATGGATGGATGGATTTATGGATTTATGAATGTATGGATGCATGGATGGATGGATGGATGAACGGAAGAAATTATGGATTTATGAATGTATGGATGCATGGATGGATGGATAGATGGATGGATGGATGGATTTATGGATTTATGAGTGTATGGATGCATGGATGCATGGATGGATGGATGGATGGATGGATTTATAGATTTATGAATGTATGGATGCATGGATGGATGGATGGATGGATGGATTTATGGATTTATGAGTGTATGGATGCATGGATGCATGGATGGATGGATTTATGGATTTATGAATGTATGGATGCATGGATGGATGGATGGATGGATGGATGGATGGATGGATTGATGGATGAATGGATAGATGGATGATGGATGGATTTATGGATTTATGAATGTATAGCTGCATGGATGGATGGACGGATGAGCAGATGGATTTATAGATTTATGAATGTATGGATGGATGAATGGATGCATGGATGGATAGATGGATGGATAGATGAAGGTTTTCCAGATGGATGTGTGAAACCATCTGGCATGTCAGGTTAAACCAAAGCATGTTTTCTGCCTTAACAAACCCTACAAGATGTAAGATGCAAACAAATCCTGGCAGTGATCTTTTCAATCAAATGTTAACTGTAGTAAAAGACATTTTCTAGGAGACACAGTTGAACTTATCTGTGATTCAGTCACAAATTCTGGCTGGCTTTTTTTCCCAACAATGCAGACGGACTGCCATAATTTATCTTTCTTCTTTTAAATATCAGCATGCCATGCTTTTTTATAGCAACAACCCAGAGCAAAGTCTGAAGTCTCAGTCAGAGGAGGATAGAAATGCTATTTGTAGCAAGGGAAACATAATCAAAAAGGCATTTTTTAATGTCAGAATTTAAAAAATTGTCTAATTGTCCAGTTGTCTAATTTTTTTATCTGATGACTTGTGCTCAGTCCTATTTCCACCCTGACTCATCATTTTGTAGTGTCTCTTGACTTGCCCTCAGGAACAGAGATTCAAGAGGCAATGGTGAATCTTCTGTGACATGGGATGACCCCTTGAGACCCTGATGTGTGATCAGTAGCCATAAATATCATTTACGTAAATAGAGGCAAAAACATTTCTCAGTGCTTTAAATATGCTGACTTTGATTTTTAAATGCTTGTTCAAGATAAAAAAAAATCATAGCACATCAAAACTAGGTATAATTTATCTGATCAGCTAACCATCATCAGCTGATATCTATAAAATTTATAATAAAAGCTTGGTCACTCCAATCTCATGGTTAATACTCTGGTGGCTAGAGTTAAAGGAGAACTGTGCACTGTAGTGTATCATGAATGTTGACTGGATTTCCAGACAGTAAGTGTTCAGCAAATGTGAATCGAATGAAACTGAAATGTAGCCCCTTTAGCGGGTTGCTTGAAAACAACTCCTTAATCTTAGTCCTCTGCTGGAGCTGCTTCTGCTCAGTCATCCATTTCTGTTAAAAAGATTTAAAAAAAAAATGTTTTCTGTTTTGGGTCTATTTGGTTAAAAATATTAATCCAGTGTTGAAATTTGTGTTGAAATCTCTGCTGAAACCAGACCAAAGCCTGTTAGCTGACTTATTTTAGCTTTTAGCTGTTGACCTGCCCTGATTGTGCTTTGTGTCCTCAACTTCTCATCCAATCACCAGTCTGCATCGTATCGAGCCAGAAAGCTTGCAGCTCCCCAGACAACTATGCAAGCTTGCTTGCTAGCTTCTGTATAAGCCATAAGTTTGTTAAGATTGAAAGATTGAAACGAACAAGCAAACAAAATAAACCCGGTTTGTTCTCCTAAACAAACTAAGAGAAGCTTATTTATTTGGAAGGCATCTAGGCGACTTCTAGGATGCTTAGTAACCGCTAAAGGCATAATAGGGATGTTAATGTGTTCTAGGCTGATTTTACTGGTTACTTGCCATGCAGCCTGTTGGTTGTGGATGACTGTTATGCAGCCACTACTCTTTCAGCTCTGTCTGACTCGGCCTCTCTTTACACAGGAAAAAGCGTTTTTTTTTAGGGCTGTTAACAAACTTTAACACTCGTGATTAAATTTGACCGCAACTTGCTCCCGAAGTCCTCCAGCATGGATGTTTACATGCCTGGGGGGGAAGAGGTGAGAGGCGGGTCAGACACAGCCAGCAGTGATAAGTAAGGAGACAGACCCAGGTATGCTTGACGGCAGTTTTCTTTTTCAAAAGCTGGTGAATGTGAGTTCAAACCAAAGCTGTGGGTGCATGCTGCAGTGATGAACTGTCACACTGAAGCACAACAAGTCTTAGGTTCCACCTTCAGGCAAAGATGCTAACAACACAGGATCAAGCGATGGTCATACCACTCTCTTCAGCTGCTTCAGGACAGTATTCTTCTTCAGCTGCTCAGATAAATGCTGAAAAGTGCTCCAAAACTTTGAGCAAGTCCTGTTTGTTAAAAATATGAATCCAGTGTAGAAATCTGTGGTGGAATTGGCTAAACTGAAGTTAGTTAGTGAACTTTACGAGCTGAAGACAGAAAATATGATGTGTTCGGGTAACCTCAGTAAATTTTTTTACAACTATAAAGGTGTGTACATATCAGTATGATGACTGAATGAATGAATGAATCATTAAATAGTGTAGTTCAGCTCTCCAGCTGCCCCTACTGTAGGATACTTCTTGCATTGCTTTGTAGTTTTTTTGTACTGCTCTGTTGCATATTGTTGAAGGAATAAGGATGACTTTTGTTCATTTATAAGGTTTTTCTGCCACCTGTAGGAGGTCTGGGTACACTACAAAGCTAAGCAGACTGACCAACCACTAAACCAGCTGCTTTATCAGAACACTAATTCTGATCGGTATTGGTATCGGCTTGTCTCATTATAGGGGACTGCAAAAACCTGATCAGGGCATCACTATCTTAAACATTACATTAAGATAATACGAGGGTCATACTTTTCAAATTCAGAGACTACTTAGATTTGCCATTCTTGAAGATTTCCCATTATACTAATTTTGTGAGTGCCTCTGTTTAAAGGGCCTTGCTCCACCAGAGCTTCATCCTGCCCCTACAGTCAGAATTGGGACACCCTGCCCTTATGTGAACACAGACAATGTAGGAGTAGGGCTTAGTAGCAGGACTGATCCTTGCTCATTATTAGCTCTAGGTGTCTAGGTTTGGATTAATAGGAAGCTGCAGTTCTGGTAGTGAATATATCATAGCTTTGATGGTGTCCAGTAGGAAACTAATGAGGCTCATACATACTGTTATTTCACACCCCATATTGCCTTGCTGTACATTGACGTTCTGTCTCAAATTGGCAGTCATACCTTGTTGGCCAGTGGAGTGTTATTGATATTATTTCTTTGAAGAGAGACATGAGGGTATTCAAGTTTAACATTTGAAAGGCTTAGAACACGACCACCTTTAAGAGCAGACCGGCTCTTAAAAATAAAGCTAAAGTACCTTTGTCAACATGACCTTTCCAGCTCTGAGGAGCCGCTGTTGTGTCTGCTTACATTTCCTGAGTGCTTTCAAACTGTGTTTCATTGATTCAGCCACATCTAACAGAGTAACGCTTATGTTTTCCTGTTGAAATTCACGAGAAGAAAACATATCTCATGAGCACCACTAGAGCTTAAAGAAATTCTCCTTCTCCCCTTGTTGCTGACAAATGCGTCTGTTTTACATGTTAAAGTATGCAGGGAGGAAAGTTTAAAAGCAGCTTTACCACCATGCATACTATACATGTTCTTTCACCATGCCAGTTTAGCTCCTGGCATGTGTTTAATTAATGAAAGTAGAGCACAAATTTGCATACTTGTAAAAAATTAGCCCTCCATACATTCTCTGCTTGTGGCCTTACATACAGTACAGTACAGGGTGTGTAATTTGTTGTTTTGTAGTCCTTTGAACTTGAACAGTGAGTAACTGAAATAAACCACAGCATCTTGCAGCACACTCATAGCAGGAGGTCGTATGTGTTTATGTGCCTTTATAGATACATGTGCTTGTGTTCAACTATGTATGTTTTCAGTGTTTTCTTCAGTTGCAACAGTGGGAAAACTGTTGAAATACAAGTGGTTAAGTTGCATGATGGATCAGCTTCATGACCCTTATATATTTGTATATGTTCCCATTCCAGGCTATTATAGGGGGCCCTGTGCTCCTTGACAAGTGAACATATACACACACAAGATACACAATCAGGTAAACTCTCAGTATATGTTCAATTTTCTGTTTTTTCCTATCTATCTAACTCAATTGGAGAATTGTTTGAATACTCAGAAATGAGGCTGTTGATGTGTCTTTCTCCCTCCCTTCCTTCCATCTTTCATCAGGATTTTAAGTACTTGGCACTAGGGCAATTTAGACTAAACCACAATATGTCCTAATGTAATTTTCTAATTGCAGAATGTGCAATATTTCTCTGACCTGAAATGTGTTTCAAAATACCAGTTTAATACCTTTTTTGCAGCAGAAATGTTAAGCTCTACACATTACTGACAAATTTAAGTATCATTTTTTTAGAATAGTTCACAGAAATATCCTGCTTTTCTTATTTTTGTATGTTTTAGTCTTATTAAAAGTGAGAAAGATATGCAATCATCATTTCCTACAACACAAAAAGTTATACTAAATTTGCACTAACTAAAAGTAATGACAATTAGATGTTTTTAAACAATTGTTTAGCCTTAGGTTAATCAATAAAACATTGTGAAAGATATAGTAAATAAGAATTTATTACTTGTGTTTTTAGATAAATAAATGAGATAAGGAACTTTAAAAATAATTGCATATTAACCCCTTAAAGGCTGTTGTATCATATTTGATATGATACATATTTTTATGATACTCCATCTAATCAATCTGATCAATAAATTTTATATATATATGAATACATTATAATAAATGATTAAAATGCCCTCAATTAGATTATCAGTTACCAAAAACACCTAATATATCAAATGAGATACAAAAAATGTATATGTTAAATTTTATGGAAATTTTGATTTTTTTGGATTTTTGTAGAAAGTGAAATAAACATTTCACTTCCAAATAATGAGAATTTTCTGGCTATAATTTGTGTATTCAGGCTTTAAAGGGTTAAGTTGCAATCATGAGAAAATCCCAGTTATATTATTTCCCCAGCCCTACTTGGCACAGTGCTGTGACACACAAGCTGGTGCAAACCCCCTAAATATTTGAAGGGCTCTGTCAGGATGAATGGACCAAGTGTTTTCTCTCTTTTTTGCAATCCTCTTTGCTTTTTGTCCAGAAAGTAAGAGAACATTTTTTCATCATACTTTGAATTTACAATAAATAGAAAAATAAACAAAAAGTCCTCAGTTTCTATAGACAACATTTTTCATCAGTTTAGGGCAGCTCCACACTCTTCAACAGTCTTGGGGGAATGTGAGTTCACACAGTATGGCTGAATTGCTGATATGGCACAACCATCATGCACTATTTTTGTGCTCATGCTGTTAGATACCTAGCCATGACAAGAGTGCTCTTACTGTAAAGCCCATTTCAGACTGCACTTGTGAGATGCACATCTTGGTGGGTACATTCAAGGCTGCCCATAAGGAGGGATGAAGGGGAAAGCTTTCTAGGGCCCAGCAGAAATGGGGGCCCATTGAGGTCTGCAAAATCATGGTCCATTGTAAATTATGTTGTGATAATAATATCTTTTAACCTGAATAATAACTACACACATCAAAGTAGCAAAAAGTTTTTTGTATTCATGCTGGAGCACTATATAGCCTTTTTTCAAAATGTAAACATTTATTCTTAAATCAGAATTACCTTTTTATGTTGATGTTGACCATGTGGATGGGCAAATTAAATGAAATGATTTGGAAAGGAATGTCTGACTTTATAGCTAGGCAATAACATGCACAAATGTCAGGATGCCAGAAATTAAAGAAGAAACTGTGATGTTTTTTGTAAAAAATAGGATAACTGTGAAAAGAGACAAAATATGGATAAAAAGTGGCAAGAATTGATTAAATATTAAAAAAAAGGCATAAATGGTTTAAAAGTGACAACAAAGGTCAAAAAAGTGTTGCAGAAATGGGCAAAAGTGGAAAAACAGTGGAAACAATAGGGTAAGGTGGGATAAGGACGTGGCAAAAATGGGCAGAGTTGCAAAAAAACAATGCAAAAAAAAAAAAAGGATGAGGTGGCGAAACCGTGTCTAATGGGTAATAATGGGTACAAAGTTACAACAAATGGCCAGAAGGTGGCAAAAATGGGTGAAAAATGGGCAAAAATGGAAAAGGTGGCTAAAGTAGGCAAAATTTTCAAAAAGATTGCAGAAATGGGCAGAAAAACTGCAAATGTAGACAAAAAGCTATAAAAAAAAGTGGCAGAAATGGGTCAAAAAGGGCAAAAATAGGATAAAAATGGTAAAAACGGTCCCAAGACGTAGTGAAAGACTACTTTAATTTATGGATCAGAAAATGTAGCCAAAAGAACAGATTCAGTGAGCAAAGATTATGTCTAACCAAGGCTACTGTGTTTACAAAGAACAGAGGTCAAAGTGGAAGCTTTCAGAACCATGGAGAGCGCCATGCTCGTCACAGTTCCTAGATGCTCTGAAGAGCAGAGAATCTGTCCATTTGGCTGTGGTTCTGAAATGACTACAGTCTGAACTCTGCATTTTCAATACAATAACATTACAACTGGCAACATGGTGTTAGCTAACTCTACATGTACTGTATACTGGTGAACACCATGAATGTTCATGTGCACAAAAAACATGAATGTTGTATTGCTAAAATAAATCCATTTGATTACATCAAATAATTAAAAAATGCAGATCATAGTCAAATGTATCTGACCTTGCAGTGAACAGTGATTTCTCTAAGGGGTCACACTTCTTGATATTGTCTTTGTGGTCAACAGTAACTATGTATAATATATGTCATTTTTTTTTTTTCAAATTTCAAGAACACCACCTCATCAACCCTTTTCTTTGCATCTAAAGGTTAACTTATATAGCCCACTTAGCCACTATATCTCACATTTGCATTGCTTTTTTTTTTTTTTTTTTAAATCATATCTGACAAACTAGGATATCACTACACTTATTTAGACCAGTGTTTCCTGGCTTGTTTCTAAGGTTACCTACAGCATGTTTGTTGACATACCACTGAGGGCAAGGGTGCAGATACTAAGGCCTGCTAAATCTATGTAGTCCTGCTGGGAGGGTGTTTGTCTGTTGGCTGAAGACTGTACAAAAACAAACAAAAAATAGTCTAATTTGGGAGGTTACCCTCAGTTTAAATTAAGACCCTTTCATGACCAGTCAAAAACTCTAAACGTGGAAGTCAATACTGGTGGTGGAGACAGAAATACATCAGTGTGTACAAAAATAGAAGAAGTTGATCGTATTTGTTATTTGCGGAGGGTTAATGAGCCCTGTCCTCTGTGTACAGACTGGGATCCGGCTACAGAAATATTGATCTGTAACAGTGATCCGTCCCATAGCTGAGGCAGCAGGAGAGACTCCACTAAGCTAACACCCACCACTCATTGTACTCCATGCAATGACAACACTGAGGTGAAGTGTGTGAGTAACACAGAGAGTTGTATGCACAGAGAGGTGTTTTTAATGTGAGAGAGTGGTCTCTGTGGGAGTAGAGTGGACTAAAGGAGGTGGATTCTCCATGTGTGAGTATGCATGGTCTCACATGTGCAAATTTGAGTGTGCGCTTACATGTCAGGAGTTTAAGCAGTGTGATACCCCTCGCTCACCTATCCCCTAATCTCTGCCAACTCCTGAGCGAGATACCGCAGCTTAGTGACATTTGAATATTCTGACTGCTCCTCTGGAATGTCAATTAAGGCCAAGCAGCGCTCGCAACTTCCACTTTGCTGTTCTCTCCTACTGTGCTCATTTCATCCGTCATCCGGGTGACTTGATTGTGCCCCAAAAATAAAAAGACGAAGAACAAGATCACACCATGAGGCTGATCAAATTTGACTGACTCCATGGGAGCTTTGTAGAGTTCGTTCTGTGCTGAAGTCCGTCATCCTTCCTTCACTGAATAGCCGCTTATTTCCAGGCAAACATGACACAGTTGTGACTTTAGATAACTTTCCTTTTAGATGCACACTTTCACAATTTCAGATGATCTGATTTCATCCAGACTTCCTCAAATAAAGCACATTAGATGTGGAGCTGCTTGTGGAAGTGAAGTGTAGGATTTTGGGTGGGTTCCAGGAGGTCTGATGAGAAACTTTCTGTTGTCTGAGAAACAAAAGTCTAAAAAGGGAAGGGTTGCATTAATCAGCATGCATAACCCAGTAAAAGTTTACATGTAGGTACACAAAAAATTGGCCTAGTTTATAAGTAACAAATTGGTAACTAGCTCCCTATTAACCAAGGAGCAAATGAGGGACTACCTGCAAATTAACACTGACCAAATTAGCATAGCTACTAGGTAATGGATAAGGAACTAAGTATCTAGCTGTCAAACTTACAGTAATATTGGCATAGTTCATGGGTAATAAGTGAGGAACTTAATGCACAGTAGACAGGACTTGACTAAGTGACAAACTACTGGTAAACTAACACCAGATTGTGCAACTAACTGCTCATTAACCTGAGAATAAATGAATAAACAGCTGCTGCCTTACTTAAACTGATATTGCCATAGTTACTAGATAGTGAACAAGTTACTGAATGATTGTAGGTCAGCTATGTAAGCATATGCTGGTTCAGCACTTTGCTGTGTCAGGGGGTAGATCTTTCTCAGGGCAGACTTCATTTGATCATGCTATGTCCTTGTGAAGTTCAAGCACCAAAGAGACTGTCAATAATTCAATATCACATCTATGTTAATAAATATAATTCATTATCTCATATGTAAAACTAGAGAAGCACTCAGAGAGCACAGACCTCCACCATTAGCCCTATCTCCCAATAATGAAAAACCCTTTAAAAAATACCTGGATCTGTCCCAATGTGCCTGCCACCATGGCATTTGCTGATTACTCCTTCCCCAGTGGCGTGGAAACATGATGAAGCAAAGCATTGGCTTGGCTACAGGTGGATTATCATGGAGGAAACATTGCCTGCCAGTGCAAACAGAGGCACTGACAGTTTCACCCATGGTCTCACCAGACGACTGGAAGTCATGGCAGAGAGTGAATATTCCTCTATTCCTCCCAGCATTGTGAGTATTCTTGCTACAATTAGCTGTCTTTCTCTCTGTTACTCTCCGACTCGTCTCCTCAACTGGGCTTACGTCTTTCAAACTCTATAAACTCCAAAACTTTGAATAGAAACACACCCAAAATGCTGCTGGGATTGAAGTTACTCAAGTCCGCCATCTCCTGGTGTGAAGTGGTAACAGCGCAGACCTCCGCCATTATTCCTATCTCCCAGTAGTAAAGAATCCTTTAAAAAGTTCCTGGGTCCAGATGGTGAGCCAGATCACTTCCAAAATCTAATCAGTTCTTCCTTATGCCATTCCTGACGTTTCCTGAAAATGTCATTAAAATCCATCTGTAACTTTTTGGGTTATGTTGCTAACAAACAAACAAACAAACAAACAAACAAACCCACCCGATCACATAACCTCTTTGGCGGAGGTAATAAAATGTTATCTTTAAAACAGTTGCTGGTCTTTCCTGATTGAAATGCTGGTTGAAGAATGGGACACAAGTCCACAGCAGGGTTGTGGCCAGGGTGGTGACCAGCATGAGCTGGAGGGGTCAGCTCTTCTGCTCATCCCACAAATGTTTGTTCCTTAAAAATGTGGTTGCATGTGAAATTCCTGTTGAAATAAAGTGATATATATCTTCTCTGTAAACTCCTTCCATCAACTTCTACTCCTCTGGCTTAGCAAGAAAGCAAAATTACTCCATTATTCATCAGATTTGTTCTAGTGGAGCTCGAGCAGAGATGGAGCCACTTAGAGGAGTGTTGTTTCTATCTCACACAGATTCACACAAGCGTATAATAAATCTAGAAATACTGAGGAAAAAATCCTCTCTCTGCAAGATTTATGCAATCAATTCAAATGCAGTGGTGATGCCCTGGAGCAAAGTGGTTCAAAAGTTATCAAAATGAGTCCAGTAAGTGTTCTGCAGTCACAATTCAAAGACCTAAAAATGCCCAGGAAGGATAAAATGTGTCAGAGGAGGGAACACAGAGAAAATGGGCAATGGAGAGAAGAAACAAAGAAAAAGAGAGGTTAAGGATGCAAATGTGATAAAAGAAAAAAGATGCAGAAATAGATGTGAGCACACTCCTCAGCCTGCAGATATTCAGTATGTAAAGCAACCATTGACTTTTTCTTCACGCTGCTTTCTCAAAGAAGCGCCGCTGCATCTTCATGACTCAAAAGAATCTGCTGAGTAACTTTGTTTGGGATGAGGTTACAGTAAAATTGTGAGTTCTTCCCCCGCAGCTGAGAATCACCGCGCATGAACAAAGCAGAGATAGAGAGAGTGATAAAGCTCATATCTCTGACCTCACGCAACAAATAGCCTCTCTTTTCCCCCTGACCTCGTCTTTTTTCTCTCTCCTCTGCCCATTCCCTCCATTTCCTTCTCCCTCCTTCCCCACCTATCCACATTTGTTGCCGTGGTAACAATACAAAAGAGATTTTCTTTCCAGCTCTGTCACCGTGGCAACGCTTGGCTTTCCTCCAGGTCGTTGTTGGAAGCACGCCGCCCTCTGGTCCACTTGAACTGACCACTGTTGAATAAAGTCCATCAGCTGGAAGCTACGCAAATGCTGATGTTGGTGAGCTTGGCGAGGAGACGCTGGTACTCAGAGATTAGGGTTAGAGCCAAAGAACCTCAGGGTTTCTGTTTCAAGAAGTGGCGATGATTATTAAAGTGTCTGTAGCTGAATAAATGTAAAGAATTGAACGGTGGTTTTGCTTTGTTTGCATCAAAAATCTCAAGAACATGATAATTAACTGACTCATTATGTATCCTGTAAATGTCTCAGTTCCATACTGTCCATGGTGGGATGGTGAAGCTCCCACACCATGTATACAGTATGTATATGAAACTATATGACTCACTGTTGGAGCATCTCTACAGCCTAGACGGACATGGCACATAATCCTGGTTGTATCATCAGTCATCCTGCAGGGTGAAAGTAAAGAGAAGAACCGTCCGATGTTGAATAGCCATCAACTGAAGCTGTGTTGGTGTTGTAAACAAATGGAGCTGAATGTAGGAAGAAGAGGGAAATGCAGAAAGAAGGGGATGCAATTTCTGACAGCCACTCTCACAGACAGTTCATCGGAGACGCTGTCTATCTCAGAAAGGAAGTGCCGCAATTTGCTGGTACAATGTATTTCCAGTTTGAGATTGTTTTTTTTTTTTTTTTTTTTTCTATTCAGCTTCACTCATAAAGTCTGGCAATTACATTCATGAAATAACATTATGAACATTACAGGCTAATTCATAATTTCATAAAAAGAACAGAGAAAGAGGTCAGGGGTCCGTTTAAGAAGTAGTTATGCAAATGGCAGCTTGCAGTAGCTTTGTTACAGTAGTTTTAGCCACAGATAACATAGCTACGCTAGCCACAGTAACATTGATATAGTAATGTAGCCAGTTAAAGTGCATTGCTAACCCTAACAATGCTATGTTTGGGATCCTACATAGCTGCTTTGTGAGCTTAGCTTTAGCTGGGTTAGCTACACTGCTCCCTTATCTATAGGGAAATTATCTTTAGCAATTTGAACGTTAGCAACATAGTTAAAGCTAACTTAGCTATATAGATGACATACCCATTCAGCTTACCTAGCTGCTTTGAGAGCTTAGCTTTTGCTAGATTAGCTATGTAGCTTTCTTATCTTCAGCTAAGTTAGCTTTAACAACGTGAACTTTAGCTAACAGAAAACAAACCCATTCAGCTTACATAGCTGCTTTGTGAGCTTAGCTTTAGCTGGGTTAGCTACATCGCTCCCTTCTCTATAGGGAAATTATCTTTAGCAATTTGAACATTAGCAACATAGCTAAAGCTATCTTAGCTACATAGATGACACACCCATTCAGCTTACATAGCTGCTTTGTGAGCTTAGCTTTAGCTAGGTTAGCTACGTTGTGCCCTCGTGTATAACTAAGCTAGCTTTAGCAATGTATCATACACAGGTGGTGCTGGTCATAGCGATACACAGCAGAAGTGAGCGAGAAAAAAAAGCTGAGGAATGTGGTCAAACTCTGCCAAAAAACAGCTGGCACTAGCATAAATGATCTTGACTCTGTCTACAAGGTTAGAGCCACCCTGAGGGCAAGGGCCAATCTGGCAAACCCTCTCCATCCTCTTCATGTAGAGTTTCAGCTTCTCCCTTCCAAGAGCAGGTATACGTATCCCTGCAAGACAAAATCAAATAGGTACCTTAAATCTTTTGACCCATCTGCCATTGGTTTCTTTAATAAGCTGTAGGTGTGCTTGATGGGATTAATACACTGACAAAATTGTGATGACTCCATGTTTGTATTTACTCTGCTAGGTTTCTATTTATTGCAGGTATTTGTCGTTTTATTGCTTATCAGTGCTTTTATTTTTATTTGTGGTTTTATTTTGCAGGAGACTTTATTTACTGTGCTGTATGAGTGGAATGTATGTTTGACTTCTGCTGCAAACCAAATTGCCCCTCAGTGACAATGAAGTTTTCCAAATCCAAATGTGAGCTTTAGCAACATAGCTATAGCTAACTTAGCTACATAGATGACATACTCATTTAGCTTAAATAGCTGCTCTGTTAGCTGAGCTTTTGCAAGTAAGCCTTAGCAAAGCCTAAGTAAGCCTTAGCAATGTGTACTAGCTAAAGCTTACTTAGCTACACAGATATCAATGTAGCTTACGTATCTGCTCTGTGAGCTTAGCGCTAGAGTTTAATTTGGTATAGACCTCTTTTAGAAGTAGTTAGGCAAACGGTGGCTTGCTGTAGCTGTGTTACAGTAGTTTTAGCTACAGATAACATAGCTACACTAGCCATAGTAACATTGATATAGTAATTTAGCGAGTTACAGTGCATTGTTACCATAGTAACAATGCTATGTTTGGGATCCTGCATAACTGCTTTTAGACCGTAGCTTTTGCAAGATTAGCTATGTAGCTCCCTTATCTTTAGCTAAGTTAGCTTTAACAAAGTGAACTTTAGCTAATGTAGCCAAAGCTAACTTAGCTACATAGAAAACATACCTATTCAGCTTATGTAGCTGCTTTGTGAGGTTAGCTTTAACTCGCTTAGCTACATTGCTCCCTTATCTATAGCAAAGTTATCTTTCCGAATTTGAACGATAGTTACATGGATGTAATTAGCTTACATCGCTGCTCTGTGAGCTTATCTTGAGCTAGCTAAGTTAGCCTTAGCAATGTGAACTAGCTATAGCTTACTTAGCTACGCAGATAACAATGTAGGCAACGTGTCTTCTTTGTGGGCTTAGCTCTAGCTACATTAGCTACATAGCATTGTTATCTATATGACTACACAGCTAAAAGAGCTACATAGGCTACACTGGGTGCGTTAATGTTTTCATGGAGGTCAAGCTTGTTTCCTGTAGACTGTTTACTCAGCTTAATTGAAAGTTTTACCAGGTTTTGTGGTTTTGTCATGACCCTGATTTTCTTTAGTTTACTTTCTTAGTTTTTCTGTAGCCCTTGTGTTTCTGAGTGTTTTGTGCTCTCTGTCATGTTCCTAGTGTTGTTTAGTTGGTTATCTTTTGTTCTTCATTATTTCTTGTATAGTTCTAGTGTGTTTTTGTTAATCCTTGTCCATCCCCGTGTTTGAGTTTCCCTCCTTGTGTTGTGTATTTTGTATTGCCTTTGGTTGTTAGTTTGTTGCCTTTGTATCCTCCTGTGTTTGCAGTGTTTCCTCAGTTTCAGTTTCTAGTGTAGCCTACTGTTTTGTTGTCTTTCAGTCATTGTGTGTTTCTTGGTACTGTCTTGTGAAGTGTTTTTCGTTTTATTTTGTAGTTGCCTTCACTTGTGTGTGATTCCAGTTTTTCTTCCTGCCTCAGTTTCCCTCCACTGTGATGACCCTCACTGGTTTCACCTGGGTCTCGTTAGTCACACCTGTCTCTGTGCAATCACTCCCTGAGTATTTAGGTTCTCTGTTTCTCCCTGTCCTTTGTCAGGTGGTCATATGTCTTCTTCATGTGACTCCTCATGTTTCTCCTTGTGCCTCCCATACATTTTGCCTTTGATGGACTTTGTTTTAAGAAAGTTTTGTCAAGTAGATTTTTCCCTTGTGGTTCTTTAGTTTATTTTTTCCTTGTGTTTGATCATTGGACATTTTTGTGTTTTTGTCTTCTTTTGTTTGTCTTATTAAACCCGTTTTTGAGTTTTCTGCATTTGGGTCCTCCTTTTGAGTTTTTGCAAACTGTGACAAGTTTACGTTTTTGACTTTTAACTGTTGGTGTCCTGAATGGAAATTGAATTACATATCTTAGAGAGGGGTCTGGTTTGAAGAATTTCTGTGTTTTCATTCTAAGACATACCATGTCTCAGGTGAACGGTCTGTTAGAGTGGCCGTCAGAGATGAGCCATCTGCAGCTAAACTGTCTTGGGGGGAAAAAACAGAAAGAAGAGAGATGCAAAAAGAGATTCAGGTGGGGGAGATGGAGAAAGGGAAGAGGTACTTGTGGAAAGAAAGAAGAGGGAGATGCAGACAGAAAAAAAGCGATGTCTGGAGAAAAGAGAAGGGGCTGCATAAAGGGAGTGGAGTGAGAGGCAGAAAGAGAGAAGGGGAAGATGCAATAAAAGAGAAGACTTAATGCTGTTAGATCCTCCACTGACTCTCAAGTTTACAATAGAAACTCCTAATAGACGTTTCCTAGTCCTGACATCAGATATTTTGTCAACATGATCGAAATATAACAACCTTTAACCAACATCACTGCTCCAGAACACTGACTGAAGGTGACAGCTGACATACCATAGTCAGCTAACATTAACTACTGAAGCTAGTAAGAACTTGAACACAAACTTTGGTTAATCTTCCTGTATCTGTTTTTCTGTGCTTTTCATTGAATGTAAACAAGAATTCTTTTTATTTAAATGAAGATTAAAATGCTGGTGCTGCTCCATAATAGTTAGCAGTCACCAACTCTCCGTTTGCCCTCCAGGCCTCTGTGAAAGTCATGTAGATAAGGGCAGTGAAAAGGGAGTGAACAGTCTGTGATTTCCAACAACTGAGCACTTTAACTATGTGGACTAAAAAAATGCCACACTTAACCAATTTCCTGGGTGGTTGTTAAAGTGCTTATATTTGTGAGATAAATGAATGGTAAAATAATTCTGTTAAGAATGTGGATAAATCTCTTTGATGCAAAGTTTAGAAGAGAAAAAGTGCCACTCAGCGTCCTCAACACTGGGCAGTAATTGCTCTTCTCTCTCCTGCTGGTGCAACACAGATATTTCTGCACAAACGTTAATGCTGCACAGCTGGTGCTGAAACTGTGCACCACTCGTGAGGCGCAGCAGCCAGTTGGCAACTGAGAGGCTTATTACAACAGCAACAGGAGACTTGACATTTTGAATGAATTGTGCTACTGAGTAAAATGCACTTTTGAGATGTCACAGTTATGGGTTTGTGTGTTGGCAGGCTGGCTTTGGCTCGGATGGGGAATTTCTACGTTTACCAGCCCAAAATCTGGCTTCAGCGCTGCGGCAACTGATTACACTTGTGTAAGAGTGTCAGTTTTTTTGTTGTTGTTCAGAGCCTTTTGTTTGCTTGTCATTGCTTTTTTAACATACGGCACGACTTTGTTTCTGCTTCACATCAAGGCTTGTTGAAAAGACTTCTCCTGGTATCGCCTCAGCAGATTAGTCTCCTCCTCACCCTCTTTGTCACTGTGACTGGCAGAACACAATGACAACAAAATCAATTCAATTCAGGCAGCAAATCAAAACAAAAGAGAAGTTATGTATCCAAGCTATTATGAAACAATAAAGGGGCGCTTCACAATTTTAAGATCAGTTAACTAACAAGAGCTATTTAGCCTTTCAAAACAGTATGAAGATTTCTGTTGTTCTGCAGGAAGCTTTTGGCACTAAGACTTACAAGACCCAACTGGAACTGGCTGGTTCAATAGCCGGCTTATGTTTTGTCATTTACGTACTCCTTGGCACTGGATCATGCCTACTATGTAAAATAACTAGGGCTGTTAACATTAACGCGTTAACGCTTGTGATTAATCTTGAAACCTTAACGCGTAAAAAAAAAACAAAAAAAACGCAATTTAATCACATGACTAAGTTTGACCACAGCTTGCTCCTGTAGTCCTCCAGCGCTGATGTTTATGTGCCTGGGGGTGAAGAGGTGAGAGCTGGGTCAGACACAGCCTGAAGTGATGAGTGAGAAGACAGACCAAGGTCTGCTTAAGGGCAATTTTCTTTTCAAAAAGCTGGTGAAGATAAAACCAAAATGCTAATGTTAGCAAAGAAGCTAACAACAACACGGGATCAGGCAATGGTCATACTACTCTGTTCAGCTGCTTCAGGACAGTTTTCTTCTTCAGATGCTCAGATAAATGCTGAAAAGTGCTCCAAAAGAGCAACATATTAATCCAGTGTAGAAATCTGGAATTGGCAAAATTGAAGTTAATTAGTGAACTTTACCGGCTGAAGATGGAAAATATGATGTGTTCAGGTATCCTCAGTAAATTAGACAACTATATTCTGTATTATGATGTGTTCAAATGTAACATAATAATGGTGACAGATGTGACAGACTGAATAATGGCTTTTTAACTCAAGCACTACTCAGCTAAGACCACTTGTAGTTTAAATATTTGCCCTTATTTTGTCTTTCCAACAAACTATAGTGGTATTGATAAGGACTCAGATCAGCACTTTAATGTGCTGTTCATAGAATTAAAAGAGTACAAATAAAACACTTGACAATAACAACTTTAAAAATCATGAAACATAAATATATACTTAAACTATTAAAAAATGTGATTAATCATGATTAATTACAGCATAGTGATGGAATTAACTTGATTTTTTTAAAAATCAAGTAACAGCACTAAAAATAACACAACAAAGATGGACATTTTCAATTAAAAAAGGAATAAGAATGATGATCAAAAACAGGCAGAAAAAGTTCCCTGCCTAAATGAGTATGCAAAAAAAAATCAGAGTTGGGCTCTGTCAGTGCAGCAGCCGGCATCCCATTACTAGGTGTCTCCTCACCAGGTGCTGCAACTCAACTCAGGATAGTCTGGCTGCAGACTGTAGATCTCAGACACTCCCCCTTGCAGACCACTAAGGTGAGGCATCAGTCAGAACGGAAATACAAAAACTTGGAACATAAAAAAAAAAAAAAAGTTTAAAATTCACGTTAAGATTAGGGTAAGGGTTGAAGTAAGGGTTAAGCTACCAAAAGTCAAAAGTCAAAAACTTGACCTTCAAATCCTACTTACAAAACGTCTTAAAAAGCTAAGGAAACAGTCTGCATACTGGTAAAAAAAATAAAATAAATCTTGTCCTTGATGTAAGCTATCATAGCTTGCTAACTAGACTAAAGCTAACAAAGCTTTGCAGCTACGTAGATAATTAATTACATAGCTAACATAGCTAAAACTTAAGCTATCAGAGTTAGTTATCTATGTAAGCTACATAGGTAACATACCTAAGTAGCTAAATCTAAAGCTAACGAAGTAAGTTAGCTATGTAAGCTATGTTGGTAAGTTGCTAAAATGCTAGAGCTAATGAAGCTATGTTAGCTACATAGATAATGTAGCTTTGTAGCTAATGTAGCCCCATCTTAAGCTAAAGAAGCTACATTAGATTTGTGGGTAACATAGTTACATACCTAAATCTAAAGCTAATGAAGATATGTTGGTTACATATGTAACATAGCTACATAACTGAAGCTGCTAAAACTAAAGCTACTATAGATGTGTTAGATCATGCTACCTTTTGTTAAAACTAGATGTATTTTAGAAGTAGTTATTCAAATGGTGGCTCGCTTTACCTTTGTTAGCTTAAACTAAAACTGTTGTAGATGGAATGGCTTAGGTAGCAATGTTCACTACATAGCAAGTTTAGCTCTGATAGCCTTAGCTAAAGCTAATGGAGCTAAAGCGAATGTAATGTTCTCATTGTGGTTGTTTTCATGAATGTATGTGCCAGGCTGTGTTTATGAATAAAGTTGAATGAAATGAAAAGGAGTGGTCTTCAGGAGAGGGTGTCTGAGATATGGAGTCTGCAGCCAGACCCCCTCTCACTCAGATGCTTGTCCCTTATCCAACGTGCCACTGTGCAGGGAGAAAAGAGGGGCTCTAAGGTATAAATCACAGATGCCGGACAATCAACAGGAGCTCACATGCACAAGGTAAGCTTCAGCACGTTCCTCTACTTAGCATATTTTGGGCACTGAGAAGGGATTGTCGTCCTGGTCAGCATGGTCACCTTCGTCTTTTACTCCTCTTCCTCACTTCCCTTAGGTCAGAAGCGCCTAGAACCCTTTGTTACTGCCCCTCACTCACCTGTACTCGCCCACCTCACTAAAAAAGAGCCAGATCAGATTGCATGGTTGGAACTAACTGTTGTATGGCGTTATTTATGATTAATCATAAATTTGATTCTCATACCTTTATGTGAAGGATTTTATACTTTAACCATAAAACTTGGTAAGACATAACTCTTAACATTTTCTCTCCTCTATTTTGATCCAGCAGAGAATCTGTCAAGGTCAGTGTTAAGCTGCTGAGACTCCACCTTCAGCCTGTTGACTCTCTCTTCAGCGGAGACATTGAGCCCAAACTCATCTTTGTTTAACAGTCAGAGGGTGAGATGGGACTCCTCTCCTGCACCTCGCTGACAGTATACATTTACACAATATAATGTGGCTGCATCACCATGTAATCCAGGCTTTAAGCAGAGAAATGCTCCTGTGCTGCTGTCACAGATCAAGGACTGCTGACGGGGCAAACCGTGACAGAGTGAAAACACTCAGCTGGAGGCTGCAGAGTCACTGAGCCTCCAACCTCACAGATAAATGGGTTTAAAGTCGCTCTGTTTACAGCAGTGATCAGCACAATCACCAGTCCAACTGTTGAATTAATACTATCAGTATGTGGTTTTCTCAATTTTATGACCTCTTTGTTCTGTTTTCTTTCGTTTTTGAGAGGTAAAACAGAGAAAAGACTTCATTTAATCACAGAACTAAAGATATAAAGACCGACGATATCATAACTGCAATAGTGTCCCGTTTGGGTTAATTTGAGCATGCATCTACAACAGGCTGTAACAATATTTATTCAGTGACAGTCTTAAATCAGAACTCTGATGCAATTAGGCCATATATCACTTCTGTCCTTCCCAGGCTTATATTTTGTCCTATCTAATTTGTTAGTTGCTAGGTATCCCTGCATGGTATTTTATGTGCAGTCAAGGCTCTGGAAAAACAAATGAGTAGGGGTGGATTAGCCACAAGCTAAGAGACTAGTTTTACTTCCTTAACAGCTTAATTTCCCTTATTTTGTCATAGACATGTTTTCTTTTTTAAAGATTTATTTTTGGCCTTTTTTTGATAGGACAGTGGATAGAGTTGGAAACAGGGAAGAGGGCAGGGAGAGACATGCAGGAAATAGTGCCAAGGGCCGGATTCGAGCCCGGGTTGCCTTGCGTATATGGCGTGCGCCTTAACCACTCAACCACCAACACGCCCAGTTGTAGACATGTTTTGAAAGAAGGGGTCATCAAACATTTGTACAAGGCCCAGACTTTCAATCAAACTACAGTTAAATAAATGTTTGGTCTAAATAACAGTTTTTTTCTTCCAAAGTGTACATATTTAATAGCCCTTAATAGCCAGCATGAACGGTCTTTACTGCAGCCAGCCACTAGGGGGCAATTGAGAAATTTTAGTGACATACAGTCATGTGCATACAGTTTAGGCATAGGCCACTAAGGATTCCTCAAGGCACCTGATAGGTGACAGTCTGGGGCTGAACACACATATTGCATCCCATCCACAGTCAAGCTTGAAGGCATCTCTTTTTTCACCCCTGCTTACACCTTAAACACCTTAAAAAGACTGCTGGCAATTTTAGGCCCTGGGACATCCTCAGCATGACCAGGAGCTTGTGGTAACCCTACTACCTTCCCTGGATGATACCCTAGGCCGTGCTTACTCGTCACATTCACCTCTTACTCTTCCCTAGAGGTGTGGATTTAGTTAATTTTTCCACAGATTATTCTCCAATGCCCTGGGTGATATGAAAGGACAACTATAGCAAGACCAACGTTGTGTAAATCCTTTCCTGCCCTCAGACAACTTTCTTGCCACATCTACACTTTACTCCAGCCTCAATCAAATATGCCTAAAGTTCTGCACAGTACTGTATTTCTTGAGCCATCGTGTTGTCTGTTGATGCTAATGTGCTGTGTTATAATCAGTGAAAATTAGGGGAGATTGTTACCTTGGCTAAATATTGACTAATAATGGCTGACAGATTTCTGTAAAACTCATCAAACAACAAGTCATTCCTGATTAAAGTATTGAGATCTCAATTGTTTTGGGGGGTTGCTTTAATAGCTAAGGCTTCAAAAAATACCTTGAATACCACAGCATCTTTTTCCTTCTCATATTTTCTGAATCAAATCATCTTTTGAGGGCTGGAAGTGAAGTTTTGGGAGCTGAGAATCTCTGTTTTGAACAAAATAGCAATGGTTTGCAAAAAAGTTTGTAGGTTGCAGGTTAGATTGAAATTACAACTCACTTCAATACAAGCAAGCAAGTTGTTGCTGAGCCAGGCAGTTCTTTCCAGTTTTTAAAAGTTCAAGAAGGAAGACTGTTGACTGTTTCTACTCATTCTTTCTCTCTTCCCACTCAGTGATCAGCTGATGGTTGTTCACTTTCTTCACTTTTCAGTTGATCAGATTCTGCCACAACCTTGTTTGACCAATCATAATGCACCTGTCATATTTTAAATCTGTCATCCTCTTTTTGAAGTCAGCCTGTCATTTCAGTGTGAATGCTAAAACCTTCCTCCACCCCAGCCACCTCCATTCAGTTAAGCAGCACGTAGTCCAGATCCTCACAGATCTGCTCATCCCATCCTGCATACCTCAGTCTCCTCCTCCAATCCACTGCATTGGTTCCTGGTCCAGCTTCTCAGAAGTCTACTCGTCTGATCCGGCATCCCTCATCAACACCACCAGTGTCTATACTCCATAGGGGGTATCCTACTCCTGCTGTTTGCCTCACTACCTCTTCAGGTACATGAAGGCATCAAAATGGAGTCTAATTGCCAAAGACTTGGCACATTTCTCTTTCATTCAAATTTATAAAATAAACTGTGATTATGAAGTCTTTCCTGGTTGAAATATTGATGTAAATTAGCCATGCTTTCTGCTTGATGGTGAAGTACTGCAGATCATGTCAGTTGACAGGTCCGTCTTTAATGTATGCCAATGTGTAGCAGCTACACTAAACCAGTTCAGGTCAAGGCATTCCAGCCTCACCTGAGCTAACAGATATCAAATTTTCATTAGAGGGCATTCAAGTGCATCGCTAGCAAGAAGGATTATCCAAATTCCTGGTAACACATGACAATCTGATGCCATTTACTTTTCTTCTTTTCAATCCAGACTTGAAATGTAAACTTCAACAAAGAGATCTCTTCTCTTTTCCTTTACAGTCTCTTCTTTCTCTTCTTTTTCTTTGACGCTCCACTCTCCAGACATTTCTAGTTTTAAAATTGACAGAATGCCTTGTACTAACTTCAAGAGCACATTTATATATAGCCTAAAATCAATAGTTCCTACATCAGCTGCTTCCTGCATTTTATTATGAGGTTAGGACCTATATGTCTCTCATGTGTCGATTCAAAAATAAATTCCAAAGCTGTTTTTTTCCCTGTTGGTGAAAGTGTTGCTAAATCAGCTGCCCTCACTGTTTTCTTCAGTGAGCGGCTGACAGGTGATAATGGAAATACACGAGGTGACCGAGTTACGTGAGCCATGACATGAACCTTAAAAAACCCGGACAAAAATACAAACTGCTTTAGAGACGTCTCAACTCCTAACGCAGACTCTTAGAAGCAGAGGTGATGTATTACATGCTTTGCAAATAAAGTTGGATATGCCTCCTGTCTCGGTGGCAGTATTTCTCGCCAAACAGACTAAAATAAGTAACAGTAGCTCCTGAGGAGTTTTAGCTGAAGCTAAGTAAAATTCACAGTGATGCCTTTATAGGACCAGTTAATGCAAAGAAGATGACAATCAACAAGATGATCTTGTCATCAGTGTTTATTTTGTCTCATTAATGTTTGACTACATCCCAGCCAGCGTGTCCATGTGGGCGCCATATGGGTTATATGCGGTCTGCAATACTGGCCCCATGTGGGCTTGTCCTTGGGTTCCATGGTGGCCGCACCTGTGCTTTTCCATGAGAACTGCAAGTGGGATCAGCCCATATGACACCCATATAGGCCCCATCTATAGAGATCCAAGACAGATCCTACTTGTAGTCAACATGGACAATCACAGGAGTCATTAGATGGAGCCTATATGGATCTCATATGAGCTGATCCCACTTGACGTTCACATGGGCAGCTGTGGGGTCACTATGGAACCCACGGACAAGCCCACATGGGACATGCTGGGTGGGATTTCCATTAGTGAGACAAGACTTGAAATAAATCTTTGATGGTAAAAACTCAACAAATATAATTTGATAGAATATGTTTGTACTGTGCATATCAGTGTGAATTTTGGCAGCTATTTTTAATTTTAGTCTTAGTCTTTAAATGAAATACATTTTAGTTTTAGTCCCATTTTAGTCATTTCTGCCCTTTTTAATTTTAGTCTAGTTTTAGTCAACAAAAACTCAAAACAATTTAGTCTAGTTTAAGTCCATAAAAAGTCCACACATTTTAGTCTGAACTTTTAGTTCAGCATTTATTTTCTTGCCTAAATTTGGTACCAAATCATGGTAGTGTGTTCTCTGCACTCTGCTAAACCTGGGGTCCATGCTCTCTACAGCTGAGAGGCAGAATAGCTACAGACACATTGCATTTTGACAGATTTACCCACAGTGGAGAAATATCACAGATTTTGAATGTCTGACAAAAATTAAATTACATTTTAGTCTAGTTTTAGTCAGTTTGACAAAAACTAAATGTATTTTTTGTCAGTTTTAGTCTATTTTTTGTTAGTTTTAGTTTAGTTTTTGTCATTTAAAAAAAGGCTATCGACAAATAGTCTTAGTCACAGTTTTAGTCGACGAAATTAACACTGGTGCATATAAGATAGGTCAGTATTTAATCATGCATTAACTAAAACTGGACTTCAATGTTTTTGAGTTCTTGTGGATTGCAAACAAAATGCACACAAACTGCTTAGCTGTGCAAAAAGCACCCAGCTCAGGTTACTTATATGTAAATGAGGATAACTTAATCCTGCTGAGGTTCATAAAAAAAAAATAAATAAAAAAAAGCATTCCTAAACATTCCAATTAATTCACTGATAAAATATTGATTCACGTAGCAGGAAATTCATTGCCAGAAAGAATGGCTTTTCTCAGCTCTAACTGTACAATGACTGATTTCAAAACTCATAGTTTGTCTGATAATAACATGTTTTATGTAATTAAGTAACAACAACAAAACTACAGCTGTGTGTGTGCTGTATTTTTCAAATTTTGCCAGTCTCTGAATCACACATATTCATCTAAAAATCATCTAATGTGCCAACAGGTGTGGGTTTTGCTGCATGTCTCTGCAGGAACGAGTTCTCAGTCTGAAAATTGTAATTTTTGTTTGCTTTTTTGGTGTCATTTCTCTGTTTTGATCTTACAGCCACTGATGTACCCCTTGGCCTGTGGCAAAATTTACGCTAAGTGCGCTGGGCTGGCAAAATTTGTGGATGTCTGCATCTCATCAGAGCAAACTCTTTAGTCGATTAGATACAAAAGGGAGGGAGCAATTCTCCCGCTAAAGTCTCTGCTATCAGCGTGGTGCAAAAATCTTAGTGGGTCTTCCCTGTAAGCCTGGTAACCTTGCAAAGCCAGTGGCTTTCGACAACAATTGCTTCCACTTAGTATAGCTTTAACCTTGGATGTAGCTTCAGTAGCAGTTTTATCAGAACTGGACTGCATTTCTCTAAATAAAAAGAGCCAAGAACAGCACTGAAAGCTAATCATGACAGAAAAAATGTTTTCGCTCTTCTGCCAAGCTGCTTTGGTATTAGTTTGCGATCAGTATGGAGGAAGGGGGGCTTGTATTGTATTGATTAGCTTAGCTGTAGCTGCAGAAAAGTGGCAGTTTAATCAGAGCCAAGAGCCACTGTATACGTATCACTGTGTAGAACAAATTTTCCCTCTTCCCCTGATTTGCCTCGGCATACATTTTACAGTGGGCTTGAAATCGCGTAGCACATGCTTTGCAGGTTTTAGCATTGTGCCAACACATCTTATTAACAGCTATTAGCACCATGGTTGCAAAAATTTCAACTCGAGAAGCAATATTTAATAGATTGTTTCATATATGATATGATAAAGCAACTCTACACTGCGACACAATAGAGAGGGAGATGTACTGATATAGAGCTGCAGTGATTTGGTTGCAGGAACGAGCCCACTGGATAAGGCAATCACAGAAACTCAGCCTCAAGGGTGGATTTTTTTATTCACAATAGTCCTTTTACAAGTACATAGCAGAGCAGGGTAAAAGCAGATTGAAATGTTTTGCTTTACCAGTTCAACTATTTTCACTTTTTTTACTAAAACTGATCTGTTGCCTAGCAACCCAAACATTCTTCAGGTTTTTTAAGGTCTCATTTACTAGTTCATGCTTCTTTGTGTCCATGGCTACCAAACAGAAGTTACTTATGTGCATTTCAGTCAGACAACTCTTGTTTGTTTTAGTTTTATACAGCAGCAGAGGTCTGGTCTCCAACCTCATCTCTCCTTGCAGATTTATTTTACATGCAGAGTTTGAGGAGTGGTGAGATTATATCTGAAAACCTGTTTTGCACAACAGCTAAGGGTTGCAACTAAGCAGAAGTGCAATCATAGCCTAGTTTGAAAGTAAGTGCTATCTAATGACATTTTTTGCTCTGCTAATTTTCAACTTGTTACACCAGCTACATGTATTTATTGTTTAGTTTGAGTTGCTTACATCTTTCTTCGGTCATATTTTGTTTGTCTAACCAAAGAAACAATAGAATCAATATTGCATCCTAACCCATTCTGGCATACCACACTGACCATTGATTCTGTGACTTCTCCAGAAATCAAGTTTGAGTGATTTGCTCCCAGCATCTTCAACTTAACAAAACATCATTATTCCATGTGCTTTTTTCATTCCCATTAGTCTCCTTTCAAAGGCAGCTTGATATTTGTAGTGAAGACTCATACTAGCAGTATGTTATCAACATACAGTATATGCAAAAATTTATCGGTTACCTTTGGCTGACAAGAAAACCCTTGTTTAATCTCCTACATCCCAGCATCCTCATATGAGAACATTGCATTTTGGGTTCCTTATACCATTACTATTTTGTCAAGAAACAAATGTAATTTGCAGTTTAACATTTTGCTTTTTATTAGCAGTTTTTAATTTTCTCTTATGCTATTATTTATATTTGACAGTTTGGCTATTCTAGGATCCCCCTGCTCAAGCAGGGACAGCACGTTTTCCTGCCGTTCCTGTGCCCACAAGGAAAGCCTGAGGCAGGGAAAGAAGCAGCAATAAACCCAGAGCAGCAGTGACAACAGAATGACATTGATTAAGTCAGCTATAGCATAAAGGAGGAGCTTGGGTGGAGGAGGGTTGCAAAAAAGCAGCTTGCAGAGTGAGCAGCAAAGCAGAGCAGTTTAAATATGGAAGCATGAGTGCAGTTAGCCACTCAAAGGGCTCTAATTTCGTGGGTGGCGCAGGGTGGCGGAGCGTGGCACAGCCCGCGCAGTGGTAATTCCGTCCGGTGCACCACCGTGCGCAGCCAATTTGGCAATTTGGTTGACCGGGCTGCGCCAAGATGGGTGTAGCGGCGCACCAGGGGGAGGTGTCGACAGATTCAGCTTGGCGCAATGACAATTTCGTGCCAAAACACTGCGCGGAAGGTGCGCTGAAAGCCCGCCCTCTCCAACCTGGTCTATTCTCGGCACAGGCGAAGCACGCCCGGTGTAGTGGTAATTTGGCTGATAGGCGCGCAGTGCGCACACGTCACCAAAACCTCACAGGCAGGTTTCCAGAGTGTCAGGCACATTTCAATGCAATAAACAATCACAGCAACCACTATTTAATGTAACCATCTGAACCAGCATATACATCTATATAAATTGTCCCATCACATCTGATGTCAGATCAAAGATGTTTGTCACACGTAATTGAAACTCAACCTGATGGCAGCTGGGAGTGATTAAAAACTAACGAGTTCACATCTCTCAGCCAACCACAAACAGACATGGCATCCGATACGGAGTATGTATTCGGCTTCTCTCATCTCATAAAATTCAAAAGAAAAGAAAAGAGAGAGAGAGAGACGCTCGCTGAATAAATGTAAGTCAGTCGGTGTCTTAAGGATTTACCTGTGATTGCCCATATTTCTCTGTTTTAATCTTTATTCTTAACGTGATCTAAAAAGATGGAGTACATTATTGCAAGGAGGATGAGGAGGAGATACCAGGAGAGAATATATCACCAAAGGTTCTCCTATTTGGCGATGACAGAGCAGGAATGCAGGTGGATCACAAGCATGATGCCTGGATTAGCCTGCTGCTGTGTTTAATGTAATTGTCACTTCAATTTGTACTCCTATTCATGACACAGGAACAGATTACATCTGTCCCGCGAGGTGGTCCACACAGTAACGCGCATCGTGGCCTCTGATGCGCAGCCCGCTTGCCACTGTGTGCCTTCTTTGCTCTGACAGCTTTCTGTTGGTCCTTCTCCTTACATCATTGAACCGTTTTTTACAATGGGCAGTGGTTCTCAGAATATCTGGGCAAACTTGATTGACAATATTAGTAACTTCCTCCCAGGCAGTTTTTGCATCATCAGCCCGTGGAGGTCTGTTAGCATTACCATATATTCTGGTACTGCGAGCTTGGACCTCCCGGACCAACACATCAGTTTCCTCCTGGGAGAAGTTTGGCCGCCTGGAGCTGCTGCTGCTGTCTTCGTCCATGGTGGTCGCGAGGTGAAATTGGCACTGCGCCTTGCCCGCAGCGCATTTAAAGGCAAGGAGAGGCGTTCATTTGATTGGTGAAGATTACACTCGGCTGTGTTAAACCCACTCACGCCTTCTCTCCTCCCTCTTTGCCACTTGCACCGGTGGGAGGGACGGAGGCGTGGGTGCGCCGCGCTGCACTGGACTGCGCCATGAATGAAAATTGCAAAATGCCCTGGACACCCCCTGTTGGCATGGCGCACGGGGGGTCTGCAAAAATAGAGCCCATAGTGTGCTTAGAGCAATCAGCTGGCCATCAGCTGATGAGGGCCTGCATGTGCACAGCTAATCTCAGTTAAATGGCATCACTCGACTACATGGCCTGCCTGAACCAATGCTATACACTCGATTGTTACTAAACTGACATCTCTTTCCTTCATTTGTGGATACTTTATCTGCCATGTTGTGATCTCAAAAGCACATTAGAATAATTAGTCCATTCAGGAAGGCTGCCAGTCTAACAAAAATATTGTACAGCCACTCTCAACAATTTTTATGATTGACCTTGTTTTCTTATGCTTGGTAACTTTTGCAGTTTGACATGGCATGCAGATTTGATCATTTTAACAACAGTACGAAGCTACAACACTGCTAAAGAGGAAGTACTCATATAAGGACATTGGGACTTAGCAGTGTAAAAATTAGGAATTATTAGACCTTCCTCTTGGTTCCTGTCTTTCAGCCCAAGCCATGTCTAACAGCCTAGGAAGTGCTTTGTTGACATCCTTATTTTAAATATGAATGAGCTGTATTTATTCTTCCGAAATTCCTGATGATCTAGCTCATTCCCTAAAAGGGAATTTTCCTCCTTCCGTCGCAAAGAACACCATTCCTTGAGCTTTGCAGCTGTTTATACAAATAAGTTCCCACATTCAGCTTGTACACTGGCAGCTAAAATAGTTTCAATGTGGCTTTAAGATATGATTTAAATCTAACACCTACATCCTTGTAGGTGTGCAGTCCTCAGAAAAAGTCTTCTGGGTCTTGATGATAGTTTCAAAAGGTTTAGGATGACGAGGAGCAGAGCATTTTACAAGCTATTTGGTGTCTGCAGTGTGCAATCTGTGATCAATAACACTTTTGTTTTCCATAAGTGGAGATTATTTCCAAAGTACAACAATAAAGTAACTTTAAATCAGAACTGCATCAATAAATGCTTTCCACTGACTGGTCACATAAAGTGTAAACATAACATCTGCAACAATATTTGGTTACTTGTTTACTTCTCTGTATCAGCATTCACAGAGTACCTGTTGTTTGATAGAAAATAAAACCCTTGATGACCAGTCACTGTTGTGAATCTACTAGCTTCTTTCCCTGTAAGCAGAGTGTAGAAATGATAGTTTTTGGCAAATATTTGTATTCAGTTTTTTAGCTATCATTAATGATAGCTTTGGAAATAAAAGTTTAAGACCACCAAATGACACAACCTAAAATTGCTTAGTGGACCCTCTCCTCTCCATTATCTGACCTTTCTGCTGTGATTAGTCAATTTGCATAGCAGCAGGTATCTAATCTTCTAATAATAGAGATGATGGAGAGGTCAGTGGGACTGCACGCAACAGTGTGACAGCTAGAGACCCATGTGAGGGATTTAGTGTGGCTGATTTCATGTATTTGAGAGAAACATTGGAGAAGAGTGTGAGGCACAGTGGTGATGGAAGTTGATCAAAGATTATTGCATTTACAGGCATAATAATGTATCTGATTACAGAATTTTGTGATAGTATATTTACGTATAAATATTTGGGTCTGTGTCCAGAATCACACGACTCACTAAAAAGTGTCTTATACACTCACTGGCCACTTTATTAGGTACACCTGTTCGGTTGCTTGTTAACACAGACAGCTAAATCAGCCAATCGTATGCCAGCAACTCAGTGTATTTAGGCATGTAGACGAGGTCAAGACGACTTGCTGAAGTTCAAACCCAGCATCAGAATGGATCATGGATGTGCAGTTGAAATATCTGCAGCAACTGTGCAATGTCAAAATGGTCCAAAATCTCTGTGGAATGTTTCCAACACCTTGTTAGATCTATGCCACAAGGGGCGGAGCCATATATAAGCTCAAACAGAGGGGGCAGAAGAAAGCCCCCCCCCCCCAATGTTATCTGCACTGCTATATGCTTCCATAATCCATTAGGCAGTTAGAAAACAAGATATTATTATTTTGATTGCCAATATGTTTACCATGTATAGTGTTGTTGCAATTTAGTGACAAAAAAATAGTTCTTCTTGTCAAGATGTTTACAGAATTAGCATGGTAGTACCATTGGAAAATGTATTATTTGCTATGAATTTAGGGAACTGCAAAGGACTGTGGGATTCATAATTCCCTCATTCTAGGAAAAAGTGTACTCATTCTTAACCCATTGCCTCTTCTCCCCATTATCCAATCCACTTTTTGCACATATTCAAATATAGTCAAGAGTATTTGTGACTTGGCAGGCTTGGTTCAAAGACTAAAAATATTGATGGAAGGATTTTCTGAAATGTCAGTGGAGGCTCTAAATGAGAGAATTTTACTTCCAAAACCTGAGCAGCTGAAGAAGTGGGCAGTCACTGAGCTCTAATCAGAAATATTTAAAAGTGTTTATCAGGTAAGTTAGAATCTGTTTGTGCCTATGACAGTGCAGGCGTCTGTACTGTATACAGCTGGTTTGGTGTGTGTTTAAATTCTGCTGTCAGGTGTGCCATGGCCAGGCCAGGAGAGCAGGGGACGGTTAAAAAATAAAGACCCATCTGACAGCTTGGCGCTGAAGTGCACCCTGGGTAAAGAAAAGAGGAAAGCAGGAGTGTGGCCTATTTGACAGCCGGTGCTCTGCCTGTGGTTTTTGAGTGTTTGTGTTTGACTGGAGGAGCGTGCATTAAGTATACATGCAATTTTTCTGTCTGTGGGTTGTTGTACACGTGCAGTAGATCATATTTGCATGCAAATGTATATGTAGTACTGTATGCATGCATTTGTTTGCATTTATGTGTGTGGTCCTGCAGTATTTAGGTGACAGTTTGGCCCTCAGCGATCCATTTCCTGTCAGTGAGGACAAAGAGAGACCCGCTGATGGACCATCTGGTGCCCAGGTGTATCACCGGCTCTCTTTCTCACTCTCTTTTTCTTTCCCTCTATCTCTCTTTTCTTTCAGCCGGACATCCGTCAGTCCCGCTTGCTCACTCGTACCCTCCAGGGAAGCTGCTTGACCCCCAGCGGTGGTTCGTTCTGCTCTCCTGCATCAAATCGATCCAATCACAGGAATGATTAAAGTGTGGCTGCTGTTGTCGTCCATTTTATTCTGGACAGCATCATTTGTCTTTGTAGCTGCGGATGGAGTACTTCATCTGGTTTAAATAGGCAGAACATACAGGCTAGCTTGTTAATAGAGGGGGTTGTTAATAGAGTTTTTAGTAATACTTTATCTTTAAGAGTGAATGTGATGCCTCTGCTGATGACTGTTGATGAATCAAATCCACATACCAACCAATAGATTAAAGTCTTTCTGCACAAGGATGTTCCTGTGGATCTCAGCACTATGACTAGGCAACATGTGGTTGCACTTTGTATGCACTGCACTCTCTCCGAGTGATGCTGTGCTCAGCAGCAACATTTCCACAGAAAATCAATTCAGTCGCTGGTATATGGTCAGAGGTCTGCTGGGAGTCATTCCCGGTTACATGTGAGGATTTCAGCATGTGATTTTTTAAAGCATATTCCATATATATTTAATGAAATAAGCTAAAGCATTCTGTGCTATTAATTCTCTATAGATTTTGGTTTCAGCTGCACCTAATGCTAAAATCAGAGACACAGTTTGACGTTGTTTGTTGGCTAAGTAACAATGCTTTAATATATTTACTTTTACATGTATTAATACATACACTATATTGCCAAAAGTATTCACTCACCAATCCAATAACTGAAATCGGGTGTTCCAATCACTTCCATGGCCACAGGTGTATAAAATCAAGCATCTAGACATGCAGACTGTTTCTACAAACATTTGTGAAAGAATGGATCGCTCTCAGGAGCTCGGTGAATTCCAGCGTGGTATTGTGATAGGATGCCACCTGTGCAACAAATCCAGTCGTGAAATATTCCTAAATATTCCGCAGTCAACTGTCAGTGGTATTATAACAAAGTGGAAGCGATTGGGAACGACAGCAACTCAGCCATGAAGTAGTAGGCCACACAAAATGACGGAGCGGGGTCAGCGGATGATGAGGCGTATAGTGCGCAGAGGTCGCCAACTTTCTGCAGAGCCAATCTCTACAGACCTCCAAACTTAATGTGGCCTTCAGATAAGCTCAAGAACAGTGCGTAGAGAGCTTCATGGAATGGGTTTCCATGGCCGAGCAGCTGCATCCAAGCCATACATCAGCGAGTGCAATGCAAAGTGTCAGATGCAATGGTGTAAAGCACGCCGCCACCGGACTCTGGAGCTGTTGGAGACACGTTCTCTGGAGTGACGAATCGCGCTTCTCCATCTGGCAATCTGATAGACGAGTCTGGGTTTGGCGGTTGCCAGGAGAACGGTACTTGTCTGACTGCATTGTGCCAAGTGTAAAATTTGGTAGAGAGGGGATAATGGTGTAGGGTTGTTTTTCAGGAGCTGGGCTTGGCCCCTTAGTTCCAGTGAAAGGAACTCTGAATGCTTCAGCATACCAAGAGATTTTAGACAATTCCATGCTCCCAACTTTGTGGGAACAGTTTGGGGATGGCCCCTTCCTGTTCCAACATGACTGTGCACCAGTGCACAAAGCAAGGTCCATAAAGACATGGATGAGAGAGTTTGATGTGGATGAACTTGACTGGCCTGCACAGAGTCCTGACCTCAACCCGATAGAACATGTTTGGGATGAATTACAGTGGAGACTGAGAGCCAGGCCTTCTTGTCCAACATCAGTGTGTGACCTCTCAAGTGTGCTTCTGGAAGAATGGTCAGAAATTCCCATAAACACACTCCTAAACCTTGTGGAAAGCCTTCCCAGAGGAGTTGAAGGTGTTATAACTGCAAAGGGCGGACGTCATATTAAACCCTATGGATTAAGAATGGGATGTCACTTGAGTTCATATGAGAGTCAAGGCAGGTGAGCGAATACTTTTGACGATATAGCGTATGACAATGAGACATAATAAAATGAGAAATAGGGCAATGCTAAAGAATAAAGGATCAACAATATTCAAGAATAAAGCCATAATTTCAGTGGTTCAAAGATGATGATTTTTGAGTTCAAAGTTTAAATTCTCCTAGATTAAAGTTACAAGTCATATAAGAATGATGTTTTAATTTCTGTCTTTGCTTAAATTTCTTATTTTGAAATGTAATATATGGTAAGCACCGACTCTCCTATTTTGAAATTAGGAATGCTTAGGCGTTCATAAATCATCTTTATGACTGGGATTGTCTAATTGCCAATAAGATGATATTGCCTTTTGAAAATATTTTTAAAGATGGATGGAATCCCTCAGCTTTCAACAACGAAAATTAATGTTTGGATTATAATTGAACTGTCATTACAGCTAAATTCTTACTTTGATCAGTTTTATAAAGGACTTTAAGCTTGTGAATTAATCTAATAAATTTAGGATTTTAATCTTGGTTATATGCAGCATTAATTCTTAAAATTAATTATTCATTTCTGGCTCCAGATACAAAGTGTCTTTCAGTGCTGTTTCTTTGAGGTAGAAAACCTGGACTTATACTAAATACCAGTTACAGTACCTATAATATATATTCACCCCCTTGGATGTTTAACCCTTTCATTAGTTTTAGCAATCAGTCATGGTCAATGTAATTGGCTTTTTTCGACAAAAAAATAAAATAGAAAAACGCTTCAAAGTGAAAACAGATTTCTACAAAGAAATAAAACTTACATCATTAATGAACTTTCCCCAAATTACTCACTGATATTTGGAACAATCAGATCAATGAAAGTGACTGTAAGTGTCAAGAAGTGAGTTAAAAGTGACAATAAGTGGCAAAAGTGGGTTTAGGGTTGCAAAAAAGTGGCTTAACTGAGTTTAAGGGGGCATGAAAGTGGCTAAATGGCTTGAAAGTGGCAATAAATAGCAACAATGAGTTAAAAGTGGCAACAATTTCACAAAAAAAAATGTTAAAAGTGGCAAAAATAGTCTAAAAGTATCAAAAGATCGCCAAAATGGATTAAAGTTGTCATGAAAGTAGAGAAAATGGTTAAAAGTGGCTATAAGTGCATGGTGAGGATTGTGTTTTAAGTTACAAAAAGTGGCAAATACATGTTAAAATGGCAAAAATGGTTTTAAAAGTGGCAATCACGCTTCTCTGCTTGGCAGTCAGATAAGCAAGTTTGGGTTTAGCAGACACTGGGAGAACATTACCCTCCTGACTGCATTGTGCCAACTGTGAAGTTTGGCAGAGGAGGATCATGGTATGGGGCTGTTTTTCAGGTTTAGACTAGGTCCCTTATCTCCAGTGAAGGGCAGTCCTAATGCTTCAGCATACCAAGAGATTTTGGACCGTGTTATGCTTCCAACTTTGTGGGAACAGTTTGGGGAAGGCCCTTTTCTATTCCAACATGACCACTTCATGCCAGTACGCAAAGCAAGGACTATAAAGACATGGTTTGATGAGTCTGGTGTGGAAGAACTTGACTGGCCTGCACAGAGCCCTGACCTCAACCCCATCAAATATCTTTGATATGAACTGGAACACAGATTGGGAGCCAGGACATCAGTGCCTGACCTCATACAGAAGCATTCCAACATCTTGTGGAAAGCTTTCCAAGAAGTGGAGGCTGTTATAGCTGCAACAAGTGGGCCACCTCCATGTTAAGTACATGTATTTGAATACACTGATATACAGTCCCTCTTGGTTTAATGGTCAGGCAGCCTGAATATGTTTATCCATACAGTGTAGAAAAATAAGTTCAACCAGTAAGTACAATCTCTCCTGTTTTCAAGACCTATTGGTAATGGATTTTCTGGTTGTTTTTAATTTGTCTTACATATTGGCCTTTCCCCCTTTTGATATTAGCAACACATAACAGTTTTCCCAGTATTAGGTGGTGATGGAGGAGGCCCTGAATAATCCTTAACCAAACAGGGCTAATTTAACTCCCATTTCCTATTCAAGATAACGGGTCATCTTTCTGTTAACATCAGCCAGTAAATCAATGAAATTATACCTTCTCTTATACCCTCTCGTCATTATTATGTTATCTAGTCTCTTTTTAAATGGTGCTCTGTACATTTTGTTCCTGCAGCATATCTCACTCTAGCACTAAAAGAGAAAAAAACATTACTCCAAACATCAATTCAAAATGGCCCTCAAAAGAATGCATATACTCAACAAAAGACCACTCATGCACACAATGCATGCTCACTCTCATTAAAGACATTTCACTGAATGAGCAGAGCGTCTGACTAAGACGGGTATGAAAGAGAAACCTATTTATGCAACTAGTCCACATTATATGTCCTTTAAAAGAGCATGGAGAGCTTAGCATAGTGCATTATATCCCTAGGAGTCCACAGTCCACTCTGTGTGTTATTTAGACAGAGAGAGAGAGAGAAAGAGAGAGAGGAGTGTATAAAAAGAGGACAAAAAAAAACTCATGGGTGATTGGCCGGTCAATCCTTTTGACAAGATGACTCATTGAACTTTTTTTTTTTAGAGGGTATTCCTATAATACAGTTCCTCCTGTGTGAGATCACTGGCTTTGGCAGGGTCACAAAGAAGAAACACTTTGATGTCAGTCCCAGCTCTGACTTTTGCTACACTGCTCATCTTCAGCTTAACACTTTCACTAAAAAGGTATGACAGGGATGTCTTTATATATAAGGAAAATTATAGGCAGTCAATAGAAAAATGTGGTAGGGGTCTTAATGCAACAGCTTTGTTCTTGTCTCACCAATCTGATGTGAAAAATTCCTTAAAAGGAAAGATGAGAGGAGGAGAAAAATCAGAAACGGTCCAGGAAAAAGTTAGGGTTTGTCCGGTAGAAGTGGGATGTAGAGGGCTCAAAGCAATAGACTTAGACTTTTCACATTGTTTTAATACGGCTTGAGCACCAGCATAAGGTCTGCGAGGGGCCCTAAACATGAGTTGGGGGACTGGGTAAGAGCTCCGCGCATGAAAATCAATACACATAAATGTCATGACTGGACAAATAAGGACATCTTTAGATGCATGTGGATATGAATGCTACTTTGAATTTGTTGCACAAAAGGGCAAGAGTGAGAGAAAATGTAATCTGTGCCCAGACCCGAGACAACTATCCACTGTACTGTTGGTCTCTGCATCAAATCTTTCCAAACACCTGCAGAGGCAGCATCTAAGGGTGTGCTAGGCCATCCGTACTGTGCATGGGCCCATTTCAGCCTAATCGTACGTTTGGCCAGTGTGAGTGCAATCGTTCCGTGCTTCGCCGTGGCATGCTTTGCGGCCCCGACACGGATGGACGAGGTGGCCCTAGGCACGTTACGGATGCAAATGCACGTGTGGAAATGTTGACGTAGCGTGAAGTAATAACAAGAGGACCCACCTCAGAGAGCCCACCAGGCAGCAGCTACATGCTGGAGACAGCAGGATCCCAGTCCAGTCCACAGTTCTGACCAGTTTCTGGTAAAGTCAGGCTTTAATGACTGTAAGAGGATTTTTGGTTTGTAAAATAAAGCTTCTTCCCTTGTTTTAGTCACAAACAGCAGCTCACAGGATAACAAACACCTTTCATCCTCCGTGCGTTAAAGAGAGTGCCAAATACGCGGACAAGTGTGTGCCGGGGTTAATCACATGGCTGATTTAATCTCTTTTATTAAAAAAATTATAATGCCAAACTATCATCCACTGAATTAACTTACCTCTAATTCTATTTCATGTCACCAAGAAGTGAAATTGGGATCTTGATCGCTGATGTTTGAATGGAGCATCGTTTATTAATCTTGAGGCGTTTTGACCTCTAGCTCTCATCAGATGGTTAAAGTTGCTCTCGTCACGGTAAAAAAAACTTTGAACTGAACATTTAATCCTGCTCTGGACACATGAGAGCTTGTTTGGTGCATCAGGCATCCAGGATTACGCTGTGAAAAAGGCACAGTTCGTGGCGCATAAAGGAATGCCAAGGGGATTCAGATAGTATAAGGACACGCAGAGGAATGACTGTAGGGGCTCATACGAGTTAAAAGTCCGGGTTTCATTCAGCAGAAGTGCTTGGAACTCTGAGACGACTCCAGATTATATGCTTTGAGTGCTAACTCTCCGCTATGAACAGCTTTTTCTCTCTCTCTCCTCCCTGGGCTCTGTATAGTTAATGTAGCTAAATTCCAGGTCAGGGGAAAAAGTACTGGTGTCAAATCAGATATTGTATAAATCTGTAACTATTTTACGGCCTAAAAAACAACACTTATGCATACTGAGTCATCAGCGTTGGATGCTTCGTGTAATGACAATGATGCGTGACATATCCCTACCCAGGCCTGGATGTGTTGAGCAGTGTGAGTGCGGGCCAAAAGGGTAACAGGGGAGGGGGTCAAATGGGCTTCAGCACGGTTAGAATACGGCACAGTACGGATGGCCTAGTGTGAGCACACCCTCATACAAAGCTAGAAGGTAAAGACACCCAAAGCCAATTGAAGCTCAAGAGAACTACATGAGTAGCTAAAGTTTGTTTTTTAAAAACAGCAACAGGTAACCAAAAAAGCTGGGATAAATACACTTCTGGCAGCATATATGGTGGAGCAAATGTTAAAATGTTATGTACTGTGGCCAAGTTCTGGCCTTTTATTTTTTTGTTAGGTGCTGTTTTGGTGTGATTTTAACAACTTTTCTATCACCTCTTTTGTATAAAGAACAGAAAAGAAAAATCTTGTGTATTCCCTTATTAGAATAAGGGTTTATGCTTATTTGTGAATATGTCAGGTATTGTAGGGTAATTTTAATTTGCAATTAAGTTACAGAATATCTCAGGTGACGAGGAGTAATGCAAGAATAACAAAGGTAGAAGTGTAACTAGTTACTTCAAAGAGTGAGTAACAAAGTAATATAACACTTTACCTTTTTTTTTTAAGTAACTAGTAATGTGTAATGCATTACTATTATTGAGTAATTGCCCAAACACTAGTGGTAGAAAGGGTAAAATAAAGACATCCGTGTCTACGACCTTTACATACTGTTTTATTCATCCAAAATTTTCGTACATTAAAATTAAAATCAAACTCATGTTTGCACACTGATGCCAAAATTTTCTACAGACATTCATTTTTTTAGAACAGGTTCAATTTCATGCAAGTTTTCACATTAGTCTTAGTCATTTAATGAATGATTAATAATGCTACAGATAAAGGCAGAAGGTTGATCTCACAGCCACCTAATGGAAATTGAATTAAAAGTTGCTCTCTGTTTCTCCAACTTGGCCCAGCTGTGATATTCAAGTTGGTGCAGTATGAAGCTCTCTGTCAGGTTGGATGGATCCAGAGTGATTTTTAGAGGACTGACAGAGCCACAGGCTAATCCCAGCTGCTCATTGTACTGCTCTAACTCAGTGATTTATTTGTTGATATAAATGATGCACAAGCTGGAAGGAATCTTTATTAGCATATGAAACAGAGTTTTGGAGTTCCAAATATTGTTCTTACCCTTTATCTTGCATGTAAATCTGCCCATGCATCTCAAAAACTGAATGTTGCTGAGCTTCATGTATGTTTACACAGCTTTTCCTGGAAAATTACCTGAATTTCAGGTGTTAAAGCTCAAAAATATCCTAAAAACTTTGGTACAATCATGAAAAATACAATCATGAGTACTCTGCAGAGACATGGACTAATCAGACAGTGAAATCCTGCAGGTTTAGAGGATCAGGATGGTCTGGTGGGCAGTGTTCGGTGTGTTTTTGACCCTCTGTTGTCTCAGACATGAACTCTGTGGGTTTAACATGACTGAGAGAAATGACAGACCATGACCTTAAACCAGAGCTCCTTTAAAAGAGCAGAGATGTGAGGTGTTTCAGTGTGATGATTCGTTGCAGTACGAAACAATTCGCCACATTCTACGAATTTTCAGACTCAGTATGCAAGGTTCAAGTACGTGGTGCACCCAGAAATAATGGACTCAGTGTGCAACGACTTTTAGAGTGAACAAGGAGGTGGGTGGCTCTGGGGTGCTGGAGTGTACCAGTAGCCTTCCTGAGGTGTTCTGGGACTAAAAGGGAAGAAAGGTTCCTACTTGACAGCCCTGGTGAAGTGATGCCTTTTTGTTGCCTATCAGTCTGGAAATTGCCATCATAATAAGAGCATAATTGTTGTTCAAGTGTCTTGCGCTTTGGTCATATTCCTGTTTTTATTTTAAAAAGTAGTGAATTACCACAGAAAATAATACGTTACACACCCTTTGCAGTATCCTGTAATGTTACCTGAGAATGCTGTCACTTAATTGCCAATTAGAATTGTAGTTAAATCTTATTTATGTCTACATCAGCTCAAATCCTTTTCTGGAGGAGGACACACAGATCTTTTTTTGCATAAAGGCATAAAAGGCAGCAACAAAAGTGGAAAAATAAGCCCCAGAAACTCCACAGAAAATTCTGCCATGCTGTGTACTGCGGCAAGACTTTTTTTCTATCTCTGCTTTTGTCAAAACCTGTTGTTGAAAATCAAGCCTCAGCTCCTTGGTTGGTGTCAGCTTGGCACTCTTATCTTAATTCTCACTCAAAGTCCGGGGATCTAGCTACTATCTTTTTGTTTGTATGTATTGTCTTTACAGGTGCTTGGGAAGATTTGATGTCCAGTTCACAGCAGTAGGGAGTTGTTTCAGGCCTGGGCACAGTTCACACTTTAATGTCACTTTCTTATCATTTTGTGCAACAAATACAAAGGAGAGTGTACATCTCCAAGGCTCAAAAGATGTCTTGATTTGGACTGCTTGGTCATTCCTGTTTCCTCGTCCACAGATTTGAGTCAACATCACAGAGTAATGTAAGATGGATGTTAAAGTTAAGAAGAAATCTGGGAAGATAGTCTTTAGGATTATTAGAATTTGACGATTTTGATCTGAAGGGAGCATTCAGGCCCCAAATTAGCACAATTTCCTGCAAAACATATGCTGCTTTATGTGAAAAGCCATAGTTTGAGTATATCTCTGTCCCCTCCATTACTGGTGTCTTCAATACTTACAGCATAAGGTGGCACTGGCAGAAACCATGATCATTTCACCTCCATTGCCAACGACCTATCAAATTGGTGATAGCTTTTAGCCGGCTAGCTGAGCTAACAAGTCAGCTTCCTCAGTGGATAATGTTCCCCTTTTTCCTTCATTCTTCGACATACTAAGGTTTTCACAAGAATAATACATGTGACCTTTAGCCCCCTGGGGGAGATTTTCCTTGCAAACTTTGCACAGTTTTAGCTGCTGCTGCGGTTTAAAGTTTGTCAGCCCTCAGGGGGCCCCTATTGGCCTCGGGCTCCAAGCTGTTGTCTTCCTTCCCTGTTGACAAGCAATGCCTGTGTTTACCACTGAAACGTATTTCCTTCTTTCTCTGTTTATCTTTTATCTCATTTTTCCTTCTGGATTCTTTTAATAGCATTCTCTTTAACATTTAACATTTAACATTTCTGAGGTTTTCTGATTTTTTTTGCTCAGTTTCTCTTTATCACTCTTGTTTTCTAATAATTTGCCCAAGAGCTTCCTCAGCTGCAAGACTTACTACGCAGCATAACATTGATTCTTTCACAGGAGTTTTCTTTATTTTTCTTTCTGTCTTTGTCACATTGCGTCCAAAACCTTTTCTTTAAAAACTAATTTCTACCCGTGCAATCTTGAGGAGCTAGAGTCACAAATTCTGCATTTGATAATAATCTTTTTTGCCATGAAATGTATTCTTTTTAATCCATTCACACTTCTCTTAGAGGCCTCAACCCACAGGCTGAAGGATGGACCGATGAAATTAAATTATTATAAAAGAAGCTGAAGAGAAAGTGTGAAGAAAAAAGCTCACAAGAGAAGAGGATGTGATATTCCGACTATCAGGGCACGTTTCTAATTTCAAACGGGGAACATTACTATATTATGAGGCGAGCTCTGTTGGATCTCACAGTTCAAACAAACAGAGTAAGAGATGACAAAGTGAGTCCCAGCCTCTCCGTCAGTGGTATCCCTCCAGGCTGAACATTGCTTTCTCTTCACAGATTAGAGTCTGACTCCTCCTGGTCTGAAGCTTTGGAGGCGAATGGCTCATTTTCACAGATGCTGATTTTTCAGCCCTGGGCCATAAGAATAACATATGCAATTTCTGAAAAGCTGAGTACCGTTTTCGCTCCATAATTGATGTGCTGTGTTGTGGATGTAATGCTTTGGCTGAATTCTTCCACAAAACCCTTTATGTTTGAAGATTTTTCTTCCCTTATGTGGTTACAGACCTATAGCATTGAAACTGATGTATCTTGATCTGGAAGTACTGAAAACTACCACTGACCTCAATGACACATTCATTTACATAAAAACATCAACAGTTCTTATCTGAACAGAATTAAGAGACAACCAAAGTCATCCAAAATTTTTTTTTAGATTACATAAAAAAGCTCCAGAGTGAGGGGTCTGGCTAGAGACTAAAGCTCTTAGACGATCCCTTTTGCAGACAACTACCATGAAACACAGCAAAGTCTGACGGTAAAGGGTACAGTGTGTAGAATATGGCTGCATTTCGCCGAACAGAAACGGTGTAAATAGGGTATAATGTTTATATATTTACGTAAAGTATGTTAAAATAAGTGCACAATCATCCCCTTCAAACTTTCGTTTTGTTTTTACAAAATTAGAAAAAAACGTTTTAAATTTACATTACCGCAGGTTGCCCTCATGGAGGCTGACATAACGAACCGCCATGTTGTCTACGGCAACGTTTTGTGGACAGAAAGAGCGAAACGCAATTTTTAAATACGAACCTGCCCACTTGTCCTGAAAGCTACCTGAAAGGCAGGTGGAGAAGAAGACTGACATATAATCTATAAAAATAATGGTTACAAAAATGAATGAATAAACCCTCACCTCGTCACTGCTGTAAATGATGTCCGGCTCACGATCCTTTTTGGTCTTCACAGGCTCTCGTCGCTTAGTGATGTGATGTTTTGGTGACAAATGGGCTCATTCTAAAATCTGAACGCTAGATGTTGCTAAAATTCCAAATTCTACACATTGCACCTTTAACAGGAAAAAGGTCTGATGTATAATCTGGGAATAAATAATGTGTAGACAGAGGTACAGGCACAAATTGGCTTCAACTAAAGCTAACATAACTTCAATAGCTACCTGATAAACGTTATTACATAAACCAATTTAGCTACATTAGTTTTAGCTAAAGCTAACAGAGCTGAAGCTAGCCATCAATGGCCTAAGTACTTCTAAAACATGTCTAGCTTTAGCAAATGAAGCATAATCTAGCATAGCTTTGTTTGGTTCAGCTTGACCTACATTAGATTTGTAGCTATCTTACCTATGTAGCTAATTTAGCTTCATTAGCTTAAGATTTAGCAAGTAGCTACATAACCTATGTAGCTTATGCAGCTAACGCAGCTTTAGGTTTAGCTATGTAGCTACATTAACTACATATTTTGCATATCTAACATAGCTTCATTAGCTTTAGCCATAGCTAAGTTAGCTTGGTTAGAGTATTTTCCTTAACTACATTGCATCTAACATGACCAAGTAGCAGGAAGGGAATGTGATTCAGAAAATTGAATGCATTAATGTCAGAACATAGTTACACCTTGATTAACACATGAATGCAAACAGCTTTTGCATCTTGTGAAGAGAGTATACGTACACTGTAAACAGCAACATTAATTTTACTCAGAAACATTGAGTTGAATTAACTCAGTTTTTTTTGTAACCTGTTCTAAATACTTATTATAAACAAGTTACTTGTACTTCTTGGCCATAAGAGCTGAAGGGCTCAATTTATTTTAGTTTACTCAGTTTAAACAAATTAAGTAAAAAGGGGGTAAAATGGAGTTGTGTTTACTTAAATGTCCAAAACAACGATTTCAACTCTGTTATTATGAGCTGATAGCACTCATTTTAGGTTTAAGTGAACAGTACTCAAACAATTTAAGTATTTTGTTTTTACTCAAATTATTTGAGTTATGACAAATCTGCAGTTTTCCCAGAATGCCTTTGGGCACTAAACCTTTATGCACCTTTATGCTGTTGTCTTTGCACGGACAGTTTTTAAAAAGAGATTTTTAATCTCAAAGAGGTTTTTCTCCAGGTTGAATAAATGTTAAATGAAATAAATAAATAAAATGCACCACAGAGTGAGGTTGCTGTCTCAGTTACATAGGGGGCGATGTTAATGTTCTTAATGTCTTTGAATGTTGGATGGCATACTGACATTAATGAACTAGAATGGCCATCTGAGGTGGCAGACCCACACTAGAGGGTCTGGCTGCAGCCCTCGAGCAAACCTCTACGCTGGGGCGTTTGGCTGGAGACCTCTCCGCTGGGACGAAACCTCTTCGCTGGGGCATGACGTCATTGCCCAAGCCTACGCTTGGGCGTGCAGCGTGTTAGCTGTTGTTAGCATGACCTAGCTGTTGTTAGCATGACTACACTGCTGTGTTTATGACACATTAGCATAGGGTCTACGCTATTAAACCCCGACTGGTTCGGTTTAGGTGTTTAAATCCGACTGGTTCGGTTTAGGCGTTTAAATCTGACTGGTTAGGTTTAGGCATTAAAATCCGACTGGTTAGATTCAGGCATTAAAACCTGACTGGTTAGATTTAGGGTCAGCCTGTCGGCAAGCTGATAGAGCTGAAATTTCGTCGCGGGTAATATACGTCACGCCCCAGCGTAGAGGTCCGCCGGCTCGGGCAATATACGTCACGCCCCAGCAGAGAGGTTTCGCCCCAGCGGAGAGGTTTGCCCGAGGGCTGCAGCCAGATGCCTCTCGACCCACGCCTAAGCAGCGCCACCAAGGAACGCTCCCATTGATTACTATGGTGTTCAAAATTTGGAAGTCCGTGAAAAACTGAACGGGTGCGCAGATCATCACCAAAATCTAAGGATTCTTCCCTGTCACTATCCTTATATTCCCTGAAAGTTTGGTGAAGATCCGACTTTCCATTCTCGAGTTATCTTGTACACATACAAACAAAGAAACAAAGAAACAAACGCACAAAGATACAGAACCCTTTACGTAACCCTGCTGATTTCATCGGCGTGGGTAAATATCAACTACTGGTCCAGGGGGTCACTAACAGCCATTGTTGCAAATGGTAGCACAAGTTAGTCCACCTTAGGTAAAATGAGAACTTAAAAAAACTTGTACAGAGAGAACTATCTGATGTTTTAAGGTAATCAGTTGACTGATATTTTGAGTGCTATGAACTTATCAGTATTTACAGTGCACTAAAAGTATTAAGTATTGCACAATCAAAGCAGATGATTTAGCTTAAGTCCTGCAAACTTAAATTAACATTTGAATCTCAGTTTTGAGAACTTAAAAGAATTGATTTAAATGAGTAGTAAATACTTAAATAGTTTATGTAGAACAAGTACTAGAGTCTAGTAACTAGACACTAAAAATTAACAATTTTTTTTCAACTCAAAAAAGTCAAATGTAGTTTACTTGTTATTTTTGGAGCAACGAGTTTCCATATTTTTTTTCTTTAAGTAAGCTCAACTAATTTTGTTTTACACTGCATGCATTTTTAGTTTCACAATACATTTTAAAGTTTTCTTTACCATATTTGGTTTTGCAAATAAACATGCCAATTTATTTTAATCATGATAATATCTACAAGATTAGGATGATGATGGTTAGGCCAATAGAAGAATGGTGATGATGAAAACAAAATATGGAAATACTGGTAATGTCTTCTTGACTTTGATCGTCAATGACAAAGACGAGCTACAGCAACTTAAAAAGATGATGATGACGACTGCAGTGATAGTGATGATGCCCCGGACGGCTCAAGCAGAGATCAGTGCCAGATGGCTTAAAAACACACAAAAAGCTCTTGTTGTGCCGCTCCGCTCTGCTGAGCAGGATTGGGGACGTTCGAGAGGGAATTGGCAGGGGAGCAGGAGGAAAAGCAGGTTTGCTTTGTTTTTAGTTAAATTCTCTCGACTGTTTCCTCGCTGCCAATAGCTCTGGCAGCCTGAGTAATTAGTGTAAATTTCACATTGTGCGAATACTGCTCTGTGGTGTGTATTTTTCCCATCAAAAGGGTGTGAAGTCAACATTAATGTGCAGTTAAAAAGGTGACTTTTAACTTTATCCTACCTTGGATTATTTGGGGGTTTAAACACATACCCAAAGTGGTAGGTTTTGATTTTATTTGTATTAGTGATTATTTGGAGCCCAAGGACACATTTACTCCCTGACTGCAGCTCTGAAAGCACGCAGAGAAACAGCAGGGAAACAAAACTAAGAGGAAAGGAAATATTTTTATATTGAACAGACCTCAATTTGAATACAGTGACTGAGGCTCACTTCATCTCAGGTGGAACCTTTTATCTCTGGAGTTATTATTTTGACAGGAATAATGCCCAAAATAATCTTTCAGATGTGATGTTGACAGAAATACATGACAAAAGACACAAAGGCAGAGTGAATCAGTGTCAAATATAGCTGTCATTATGTGACTTCTATTCATAAACACAGAGTATATAAACAAATTCTTTAGTCAAAATCCAGAACCCTTCCTGTCCTTGTTGGTTCAGTGATTTCTCTAGTTGCTGATAGTGAAAACAGGTGTGTTTTAATTTAACACATCCCATTATTCTGGGGTAAAAACACTCCCCGAGCGGCTACTTTGTCAAGAAAAACAAAAAGGGAGAGCTTTTGTTGTATTTCATTACACCACGGGCTGTTTTGATTCATTTTAATTAATGCTGGTTTTGCACCGTGCCTTTAGCACTGCAATCTGATTTCACACAGAGAACAGTGAAAGGAGTGCTAACAGGTCCAGTGTGGCTGCTCCTTCCTGTTTCATTATTGTATGCCATATTTATATAAAACTGATCCACTGTCAGATAACGCAGAGACTTAACATCTTTCTTCTTATAGGCATTACCAGTGTGTCAGTTTTAAACGTCTTGAATGCTTTTAATCTGAAAGGTAGTGCTGGATTAGGCTGGTTCTGAATGCATTCTGTTGCTTGGAAACAGTGACATGCGTCTGTTTCTTCTTTTTTGTCTCTCATCACCTGTTGTGTTCAAGATAGGTTAGTGGACTGGACTTCCATTGTGGCTTAATCATTTTATGCTACTGCAGCATTTCTCCTCTCACACAGATACATGCACTTGATGGCTGAGGCTGTTGTGCCATGTAAAAAGCTGATGATCAGGGACCGGTCAGATCACACTGAAACACTAATGGCTATGCTTTCAAGAGCAGTAGGTGAGAACGGTTGGTAGTCACACAGTTTGTTTGTCACACTCATTATATCTCACCACCAGAGGAGGCTGTCTCTGAAAATTTGGTATGGAAATTTCCAAAATTGGTACCAAAGCTCACTCACATAGTCTTCTCTGGAGGAGGACAGCTGAACTTGAGGTGAGAGGACTTTTTTTTTCATGTCAAATTGTGAATATTCAGCTCCTTAAGGCTTTTACACAATGGGTTTACAACAAAACAGTCGCTACCCTTAAAAAGATTGAAGTGAAGGCTATTGTTTCGATTGTTTTTAGCTAGTTCATTAGTTGTTAGACGGTTGTTAGCCTTCATGCTCACAAGAAATTCTAGTTGGAGTTGGTCGTCACATACTCTTTGGGGTTGGTTGTCACAGCCGTTTTGGGGAGTTTTGGGAGAAGTGTTGGATGTGCTCTGTTTAGTTAAAGTGTGCAGACTCTACATTTTCCTTCACTGTAACTCAGATAGTGTATGAGTGTGAAAAACAATACCATAGTATGTGACAACCATCCCTGTGATAGGGTTGGTTGTCACAGTGTGTCAGAGTGTCTTTGATAGTTGCCTCTTTGTTTCAGAAAGTTGGAAAGTGAGAGGGATACACATTTCAAGCCAACACCTTAAGCTTCAATTTAACGTAGGAATGACAAGTGATGGATGTTGTGATGATCAAACAAGAGTGAAAGTGTGACAACCAACCCCATTCACCCCTATTGGGCTTGTATCTTGCCCAAAAAACCCTCAGCATCTGGGTCAGGGAGTCAGGGATTGTACAAAATAAAAAACAGAGGATAGCCAACTCTACCTCTGCTATTAGATTTTTACTTTGTTTTGAAATTAATGATTCAACTACAGATCAAGACAAAATTATGAGCCCCCCTATACATTTATCAGTTTTTCCCAAGTGTTTCCCAAGTGCTTTTATTCTGGTATCTTCAAAGTCAGGTTGTATAAGGTTACTTGGTGATAGTAGTGGAATTATATCTAGTGATTTCCATGAACATTTCCCCTTCAAGCTTGGAGAAGCTAGGCTATACGGTGTAGCAGATGGGTACAGTTTCACCTCGAAATTTAGAAAATTTAAGTAAAAGATGGGCCAAAAGACAAAGTTAACTCAATTGTATGCCACAAGGAAAATTTTTCAAGTGTTATGTTTGTCACCCAGAGAGCCTCTGTGTTGAGGTGGAAGAACACACAGCCAGTGACCGAAGCTCACATTGCAAAATAGTGCCAAACACAGAGGCTTTCTGGGTGAAAGAAAACATGACAAAAGCATTTGACATAACATACGGCTGAGTCAACAGTTTTTCTGGCCCATTTTTATCTTAAACTCACTAAATTGTGCAGAGAAACTGTACCCATCTGCTTTAAACAAACTTGTAATAATGGCTTAGCAATGAAAAACCTAGATGGAGTAATAGCAGCAAAATATAAAAAAAATACAGGAGGACAATCTTAATCAGTCTGCAAGAGATGACCCCAATTTCAATAGAGTATTTCTGACTGGACTTCAAAAGGGTAGTTCACACCTGATTCCTGTGCAACCTGACAGAGCTTGAGCGGTTTGGCAAAGAAGAAGGGAGTAAGATTGCAGTATCCAGACCTGCAAGCCTGATGGAGACCTATCCACACAGACTCAGTGCTGTGATTGCAGCCAAAGGTGCATCTTCTAAATACAGATTTAAATGAGGGTGAATATTTTTGCAGGCACTCAATTTGTTTTACATTGTTTTAGTTTAATTGATATAACTTTGTGAAAATGTGTTTTCACTTTAACATCAAAGAAGGGTTTTTTAGTAATTTTTTGGGTACAAAAAGCCAAATTATATATCGACCAGGACTGATTTGTAAAATCCATAAGAGGGCAAACACCAAAGGGGGTAATACTTTTCATAGGCACTTTAGTGTTCTGCAAGAGGGGTGGTTGAAACATGTGGTCCTCAGGTAATGGACATAACTTTTCATATCATGTTCAATAGATGTGACTTTTAGATCAAGAAGCGATGAAAGACTGTTCAGTATCTCTTCCTGAGGACAAAAGGACAAAAAAAAAAACAAAAACAAAGAAAATCTAAAGAGACAGGAAAATAAGGTGAAGAGACAGGTGTTCTTACAGAAGTCATCTTTTATTGCCACGTAAGAAAGTCGTATATAGAACAATGGTGATATACTGTCAGATGGCAAATCAACAACAAAGGAAGAACAGAAAAAAAAAATCCCCTTTCTGTCATCTCTCCCTGGAATAAAATAAACAGACAAATTCATAGCAACACTATGGTAATATATTTCTGGACAAAACGTCTGCTATATCTCTTTTTCTAACAATATCTGAATAGTACCAAAATACAGCTTCTTCATAACTGAATGTCACAAATCATAGAGTCAGTAAACAGTATAAGGACAATGGGGGCATCACGGTGCATATTATAAGCTACTGTGCAAACAATAGCAGGAGATGGGCTCTACCATAGAAAATATGCTTTACTAGTCACGCATAAATGCAGTGTGGGGGCCATATGTATCATATACACATATGCATAAATACCACAAACTGGTCTCCACATCAAAAATAGAAAACTGGTTTCATGTAATTTTATATGTAATGCATGATTAACACCAAAATGAGTTAATCAATGAGTTAGTCTATAAAAGGATATGCTCGCTAATGGATAGTAGTCTGATCGCAAATAGCTTATTGATTCTTATAGGTAACAGAAAATCCCTCAGCTCTGGATCAATGCAGAGGTCAGTATCTATTTTTCTTTTTCACATCCTCTGTGATTGATATCACTCTAACCGTAATATATCTAATATAGGCTCATGATAAAAATCATACATAGAAAGCACACCAAAAGAGCAAACCCTTGTTGAAAACAGATGTTGAGCATTACTGGACGACAAATACTGCATCTCCCCGGTCTGTGTGTGCATATTTAGACAGCTCTTTGTTGGCGGGAACATTGCGCTTGAAGACTGATGCTATACAAAGTCGTAAACATAGCTGACAAGAACCCTGCTGCTTTTAATCTCAGCAAGTAGCAACAGAGGAGGATAGAAAAGGAACGAAAACGGTCTGGTAAAAATGTTAGTTGTGTTTGAGCCCTTTAGTGCCATCCCCATTAACTGTACAAACCCCACTTCCTGTCATGATCAACACTCCTCTCTGTAAAATATACTGCATTTCATCCGTTGTGGTTAAATTAAAAAGCTTTCTTTACATCCTCCCCCACCATGAAATGAATATATACAAACTGCTGCATTGTCCTGACTCATACAGACATCTAGAACAGTCTTTAAATCACATTTTCCCTCTAATTGGACACAAGAAAGCTCATCCTAACAGGAGCTGACAGGTAACATGTACCAGCGTGTTAGTAATGGCTGCTCTGTCTTGAGGAATCAATGATTGATTTGGGAATCTGCTAAGCTGCTTAATAAATGATCAATACAAGTCTGTAACAATACTGTAACAACATTGAAATCACTGGACAGTGAAGTGTTTGTGCGTGTTTGTGTGCGTGTGAGCCAACAGTCATCTCTGATTCACAGTTTTTTTTTTTTTCCAAATGGAGTTGTTAGCGCTCATGCCAAGCTACGCTAACACTTTGCTGTATCAATAATTCAAAGCTTCCTCGCTATCTAGTGTTGACATAAAGTCCCTTTTCTGTCTTTGTGTGCCACTGTGGACCGATTCCCTGTCGCAGCGCCAATGTTTTTTTTTTAATTCTGTGATTAAAGACCACAGTGAGAAGTCCTAAACCTCCCCAGGCCACCGGTCCCAGTACAGCTCCATTTCTGTCTCTTATTGAATATTCCTTGAAGATATTCCTCTGTGTGGTTCTCTCCTGACGGCAGGCTGCTCTGCTGAACAAGAGAGCTGGATTTTTGTCAAATGGGGTTACTCGCTTGCTCTCTTTCTCTCTCTTTCAGCTAAATCCAGAGAGAAGAAGCTGCACCACATTCCCTTGATTCCTGTCCCAGTCACACTTCTACTACTACTTCTCTCTCTCGCTCAGTCACCTGCCTCTTTCTGTCTCTCAGAAAAGATTGTGTGGGCTGGCAGTATCAACTTTTTACTCTTCAGGTTTGACACTTCTTGTACTCTTCAATACGTTTCTGTTAGCGGGTAGGTGGTTGAGTCAAGTTTGCAAGGTGCTTGCCTCCCTATCTTGTTTCGAGACATTTCATTCAAGTTGAAATCTCAGTTTTTTACACCCTTATTTGACAAGACTCAAAACTACAGCCTAAGCTTTTGAGAAAACCCACAATGGATGTTATGAGGCTATGATTCTTGCATTTTGACAGCTCAGGCAATACAGGGAAAATGTTTGGTTTCAGGGAAAAGTTAATGCATTAGGGATGTTGCAAATGCAAATGGACCACCATTGATGGCATGCTGGTGACTCATTGACATGGCCAAAGATGGCTGGGATTGGTCATCATTTCATATTAGAAAGGGGATACTGGGGCCAAATAAGACATTCCCCAAGACATCAGTTTGGGTCAGCATGTACTCAAAGTTCTTTGTGGTTGGTTATTGTAGTTAATCTTTAATTTCATGGCAGAGTGATTCAAAAAGATCATAGGCTTGTAAAATGTCTCAATTTAGCATTTTGTCCTGAGGAAATTTTTTTTGAACTAAGCAACAAGACATATTGACGAGATGTGTAAACTTTGGAAAAAATATTGAAAAAGGCCAAAGCATATTCAGCAGAAAACCCATTACTCTAAGCTGCATGGCTGACTGGCTTTGATTCCCACTCCTGCCTCTATAGCTGATCATTATTCCAGTGAACCGCTGACCTGGGTCTGATTCTTATAGTCAGGCCAATTGCACCTCTAATTGTCATTTACCTTCTATTCACACAGAAGGAAAGAAAGAATTGTCAGATTAATGACAGGAAGTGCACCTATGGGGCAATCAGGACCTGAATGGTTGAACACTGTGTGCGACTTATAGGCAGTTCTGTGATAGGTTGTTGGTCAGTAATACTACACTGAAAGATTACTGTAATGAGAGTGACCTGGTGGTTGTGAAAGACCTAGTTACACCACCAAGTAACAGAAAAATAATCTACTCGTCCTTTAGATTTATTTTGCATAGTGACACAGTCATCTGCAGTCTAACTCATCATGTTTTGTCTTCTTCTGTCGTTTTTGTTTCATAATAATCTTTAGAGAGATCAAATCCCATTGGCTGTCACTAAACCATTCTCTGCTCTCTCTGAGTGATGGGAAACTCTTGGTTTAGCCATGGATTAGTGATACAGAACTTCCTGCCAAAACTGGCTGTTGCAGGAGCAACATGAGAATGTCTAAGTGGGGATATTTGACTGCACTTGAATGCAGATATCTGTTTAAAGACATTAATTAAACGAAAACTGATGTTTGATGATTGCCAAAAGGTTTCGCTTTTGTGGCATCACGGCAGATTGCGTTCCACCTGATTAACTCTCCATGCAGAGCGCCTTCTTCTAATCAGCCAATGCCCATTGAGGCACAAGAGAACCATGTCGTACTATGAATAAAACCAGACTGCTGCTTCTTTTTATGCAGAATATGTAGACTGAAATAAAAGAGGCCCAATATTAATCCATGATGAGCAAGCACTTGGCAGCTGTGGCAGGAAACCTCCTATATAAATTAGAAAACTCCAGCTACACATGTAATCCAGGGAACTTTATTAGACCAGTGACCCATGGCCTTCATCACCTAATGGTTACCCTTTACATCTGTCAGTGGGATTTAACCAATTTCAAAGAAGTAAAAAGTGTCAAAAAGATGATTACTATGACCATTCAGCATTAAACTTACTGAGAAATACAATATTTCTTTCATTCCCTGAAAAATTGGGATTTTGGAGACATACATTTCTGGCCCAACAACAGCAACATGTTCCTGCCTTTCCTGTGCCTACAAGAGAAGCCTAAGGCAGGGAGAGAAGCAGCAAAAAACCCAGAGCAGAGCAGGCTCCAGTAACAACAGAATGACATTAAGTAATTTGTAGAATAAAGGAGGAGCTGGGGTGGAGGAGAGTTGCAAAAAGCAGTTTGCAGAGGAAGCAGCAAAGCGTAGCTAGGCTAGAGCAGTTTAAATACGGCAGCATGAGTGCGATTAAACAATGGCGACCTTACAGAGTTGGCCGTCAGCTATTGAGGACTTGCATGAGATCAGCTGATCTGGCAGCTTGACTCCTTGGCATGCCTGGACGAACACTACCAGGAGAGAGCCCACTTATGCATGGAGAACATATGGCCCTGTTTAGCTGGGATTAAAACCAGGAGTATACTTACTGCAACCACCAGCCAACAGTGCTCCCACCAAAGCAGCTCTCAATTGGATTTAAGTGAGGAGCTGACTCCAAGTACTTTATTTGAATAGCTGGAAAAGCCAAAGACAGAAGAGCAGCCACTGGTTAACAAAATAGGTGAAACAACCTCAGTCTTATAAAACCACTGAGTAACCTAGCTGCCCTTTCACCAAAATAGCTCACACTTGGATTTAAGTGAGGAGCAGAGGAGGCCACAGCATGTATTTGAATAGCAAAGCAGCCAAAGAAGATGACAGAAAGGCAGCTATCGGTTAACAAAAAAAGAGTAAATGACCTCAGTCTCATGGAACCACTCTGGTTTAAAGGAATAAAGGCTGGCAACTGAACCAAACACTTTCTTATTGTAGCCAGCGAGCAACCATGCTGCCCTCCCACCAAACAGCTCTTAATGAGATTTAAGTGAGGAGCAGAGGGAGCCATGGCATGTACTTGAATAGCAAGGCAGCCAAAGAAGATAACAGAAAGGCAGCTGTCGGTTAACAAAAAAGGGCAAAATGACCTGAGTTCCATGGAACCACTCTGGTTGAAAGGAATCAGGGCTGGGATTCGAACCAGGAATGTTCTTTCTGTAACCACAAAGCAACTATGATGCCCTCCCACCAAGACAGCTCTCACTCGGATTTAGGTGAGGAGCAGAGAAAGCCATGGAATGTACTTAATTTGAATAGCAAGACAGCCAAAAAGGATGACAGAAAGACAGCTGTGGAGAATTAGGGCTTGGATTTGAACAAGGAACTTTCTTATTGTAACCAATGTGCAAACATGCTGCCATCTCACCAAAACAGCTCTCACTTAGATTTAAGTGAGGAGCAGAGGAAGCTACAAGTAGTTAAATAACGAGACAGCCAAAGAAGATGACAGAATGCCAGATGTTGGTTAACAAATAAGGACAACAGTCTTGCAACCGTGCCGCCCTCCCACCTAAACACCTCTCTCTTAGATTTAAGTGAGGAGCAGAGGAAGCCAAAGTATTTTCAATAGCAAGAGAGCCAAAAAGGTGACATAAAAGCTGCCATGGGTTAACAAAAAAAAGGCAAATGACCTCAGTCTCATGGAACTCCTCTTGATTTAAGGGGTTAGGTCTTGAACAATGCAAACATATTTGAAAAACACGGTTGCGGCTGCCCATCAAGGAAACAAATGTAATATCATTTTATGAGCTAAATACATGCATATATATATTTGTGTCGATGATATTGTGGTGATTCATACCATACCCTGTTTATGCACATTAAAGTTGATCTAAAAGGGAGGAAAAAGCTGTTTATCTGGTAAAAGGCGTTCCTCCCTGACAGAAGATACAGCCTTAAAAAAGAAAGGGCTGCAGAACCTGAAACTTTATCAATAAAACCCAAATAACTTTAAGCTTATTGAGGGTTCTGAAAGACAAAAACAACTGCCTGTAGTCTATAAATTTGTCCTTCAAAGTACAAAAGCACTCCAAAGTGAGACAAATTTAATATAGGCTAATGCATATTTACTTCTTTCATCGGAACGGGCAGAATTCGCAGCCGCCTATCAGCCACTCAGTGTACTGAGTGCCTTATTTGTAACTCTGTGTTCAGCCAGTACTAATAAAAAGAACATTTTATCATCAAATAGTGCTGTCAAAATGTAGAAAAACATGAATCTTTCTGAATGCCTTGTCAAGAAATGATGAGAACTGTGTTTCAGAGCGCCCGTTGGCTGTGTTACTAAGCTGGCTGTTTTAGCCCGCGGACCACCTGTGTCCTTTTGTCTCTGCTGTGGCATTTTTTGTCTGAGTGACTCGTGTGATGAGAAATGTCAGACATGAATGCCTCCTGAAGCCACTCATCTGTGGCCTTGACCCTGTCAACCGTGACCCGCCCAGCGTTGCCTTTTCCCTGCTTTCCACCAGGTTTATTTAGGCTGTTAGGGATGACTGTTTTTTTTTTTTTAATGTTGTTGTTTACCAGCTATCTCCGCCGTGCTGCCTGCTTTCCAATTGTTCCAGTGGCTGCTTTTGCAGCACTGGATGCACTTTAAGGATGGAGCCATGCAGGGGTGGCAAGGAGGGTTTATATGACTGCATATCCACCTTGCAGGATTAAGTCAATTGGTTCTGATAATGCACATCCTAAGGGAGCGATGACCTGCTTCTCAACTCTGATACAAACAAAACCAGCAGCTGTCAAAAGATAAACAGAGGAAGGGAGGAAAACTTGCAAAAGGATTCCATCGGATGCAAAGAGGTTTACGGGATTTTAACTCCATTTATATATAATCACTTTGTTTGCTTTGTTTGCTTGGAGTTGGATTCACACGCACACAAACGTGGAAAAAGTTAGAGTGAAATGTGTGCAGTGTTCAACAGGACATAAATTGGTACAAAATTGCAAACTGAATTACATTTTTTGGCACACAGAATCAATCAAACCTCAGTTTTCTTCTAGAACAATGCAAAGAGGGAAACCAATCACGCCTTTCCAAGGTGGGGGTGAATTATTATTATTCACTGTCTCATCATGACTGCACTCCACCATCAAAGAACAGATCCATCACAGTCCCACTTTTGTTTCCTGCAGATATTTCTGCTCTGAAGGTCTTCCATTCAGGCATGGAGGGAGCGGAAAAGAAGTGAAGAAACAATGAAAAGAAAGAGAAAGGCTATTTATATCTTTATATATAAAAAGCATAATGTCCGTGTTCGCTACAAAGGGCCAAGGTCTGGAGTTTCACAGTCTTTCATGTACAACAGGCAAAGTAACAGTACTGACTCTTTGTCTCCCTGCTGTGATGACGCCTGCCGCTTGGCACTGTGGGAGCAGAGGGAGTCCACCCTGTAGTGTGTTGTGTGTTGTTGTGTGTGCTTGTGTTAGCTGCAGGTGTATAGGTGACACATTTTACTGCTCTGATGACTTCTTAAATCCTGTTCCGTGCCTTTACTTTGGTCTTCCAGTTGTGTGACCCTAACAGCAGTGGGGGGGGGGGGGGTTCCACAGCGTGAGGTGGAAGAATCTGCTTCCACTGACCCTGTTGTCTCATGCTCATCCGGGTTTTCATTTAGATGCTGCAGCTTCCTGATCTGCATGGAGCGCATGAAATCTTTTCTTTCTACACAGATTGTCGTGTGCACCTCTTCCGCTCATATTTACATGCCTGCTTGCTCTTATGTTGCTTGATCTGCAAATGCAAATCTGCATTTATAAGTATTCCATTTCTGCCTCTGCTGCACACAATTTCGCCACACATAATTGGTGTTACACTAATGCAAAATTCCTCTCTGATTACCACCACAACCCAATCATACTCTGTCCTCACTGTATCTTGGCTGCACTCACATACTCATAAGCATTGTCTGATCACAGTCTGATTACATAAGAATGAATCCTAATAGCAAGTTTGCGGCGAGTCTTAGAGGTGGAAGCAGCACTTTAGATAACAAGGTCGAAACTGTGGCTGCAGCTGCTAATAAGTCTCACATTACACAATAAGCAAGCAGGCTCTGAGCAGCCCTTAGAAGATGTGGCCTATTTGTCAGACTTAAGGATTTATTTTTACGTTTGAGTCATGTAACCCAGATAGTTTTTATTTTTTTTTCTGCTGGTTGTGATGTGTTTTTTCAGCTTGAGTACAGTGAGTGATCTAATCAAGCCTAGTTTCTTGTGGCAGCGTACTCTACATCTGCATAAAACGTGGTATTTTTTAATCCTGTTACACCCACTTTCACAGTAGTTTCTTGCTTTTGTCTAGAACTAGTGAAGTATAACATCTTATGCAATAAACTGTGCATACATAAAATGTTGAGTAGCCAGAGCTTACATTTGGTCCATCTTATGAAATAAGTTAGGAATATATTTGCTAAATTTACACTTACTTTACAGAGTCTGTGCTGTCTAACTTAACCTTAAACTAACAGTTATATAAGACATATTTTTCATTAAATAAGCCATTATCCATCTCGGATATAATCAAGGCCATTTCCTAACGACAGTTACATTTCATGTTCTATTTTTTGCTCACTGTATGTATTCTGTCAAAGGAATGGTTCAAGGTTTTTTTTTTGCTTGGCATATCTGACAAACTATTTGACAAAACCAGACTAGATATTCACTTCTTAATTTCCAGTTTACTTGCTAAGCTAAGCTAAATGATTTCTGGCTCAAGGTTAAAAGTATAATATGCAACTTTTTAATGTGAATACAGCAGATTTCAGATACATCCAAGCACTTGTGCTATGGAATAATGACCTCCTAAAAAGTTCAAGGTAGGACCTACTGGGTTTGTTGTTCTCAGCACCATGTCCACATTCACAGAAAAAAAAAACATTTTCCTTGGTTTCTTTTGCTCAGATGCTCGAGCATGTTTCATAAATGTTGAGAGAGAAACACTTATGAACTCAAGGAGGTTGCAGCAACCTCTTGTGTAAATAAATGAAAGGCAATGTGGAAAAGACTGCGGTGCCTCCAGTACACCTGAGGCTGCCTGCTGAAACATTGACAGTCCCCATTCAATGTTAAAATGTCCATTAACAAAAGAACTAAACATGTCTAAAAGCTGCACTGTAAGCCCAAACAGTGGCTATGTTAATTTAAGAGTAGAAAAAGCTATTTCATCTCTATATTTCTGAGTTGACTGAACATTTTTAAGGTTTTAGGAAAACATTACTCAGTCATTTAAAGTATTTTTTTTGTCATTGTACTCAAATTATTTGACAATCATACCTTAAGCTGCATAATTTTCCTAGAATGCCTTTGGGCATTAGACCCTATTGCAGCATGAGTGAAGTTATCGACTCAGTTAGGTAAGTCCTGACTGAACCATCGTCAACATGACACAGATAAGCAGTGCACCCTTCAGTCTTTCACTGTAAGACCGAACAGTTGGAGGTTGTTTAGAAAATGAGTTGTGGTTATATTAAAATCAAAAACAATTAATTCCGTTCTATTTTTATGAATTGATAGGACACATTTTTTTAGTTTTAAATAAAGGGCACTCAATTACTTTAATCATTTTTTGTAACTGCACTCAAGTTATTTTACAAGTTAAGAGTTTTCCCAGAATGCCTTGGAGCAATAGACACTTTTGCACCATGAGTGAAGTTACTGACTGAGAGCAATTCCACCTGTGGGGACCAACCACAGACTACTGTGGATGGTATAATGAACATGAGGAACGAGGACGTCCTGGTTCAGTGTTGTCACTTGTTGCCACTTAAGTTGGCCTATCCTGAGTGACATCTAATGTTTATTCCTGTACACTGAGAGCAAAGCTAACTAGAATTGCGTAAGCATACTTTGCCAATGAAGCTGATTCTGATAAATGTTCAAGATTGAAGTATGTAATAGAAATAACAACAAAATTGCAGTCGATAAAGAACATGTAGCTTTATGAAAAATACTTAAAAATGTTGTTTTGAGTTGGATATAACCCAACAATAATGTACGAGTACAATAAGGTTGATATAACTTAAATTGGCCAAATACCTGCTACTAAACAAACTCACTTAAAATTTTTATGTAATCAGTTGGCTCTGATGTTTTGAGTTCTTCTCAGTCATCTGTACAGTAGCCCTGAAGGCCAACAGGATTAATATTTCAAAAGTGCAACATAAATTTCACAAAACACAAATACATTTCACAAAATATTTTGTGAAATGTATTTGTGTTTTGTAAAATATTTTTGTATTTTGTAAAATGTATTTTTGTTTTTGTGAAATATATTTTGCACTTTTCAAATATTAATCCTGTTAGCCTTCAGGGCCACCGTACAGCGGGGATTGTTGTGTTAATTATATATTTCAAGTTGAGGCTTCTCAAAATGTATGTCCACTCCTTAAAAACTTTGACGTAATCAGTTTCAACTAATATTTTGAGTACCTTTCATTTGTCGGTTTTACAGTGTAATAGGTTTGTTGTTCTCAGCACTGTGTTCACATTCACAGGAGAGCATTTTCTTCAGCTCTTTTGCTCAGATGTACAGAAATGATTTATACATATTTTTCCCTGTCCAACTACCATGTGGGGGACACAAGACGACCTCGCCCACTCAAGGAGGTTGCGCCTGCCTCCTGTGTTGAAAAATGAAGGCAATGTGGACTACACTTTCCATAGAGGTCCCATACACATCCCATGTTAAATGCCCATTAAGAAAAGAAATAAACATGTTCACAGCCTGGTATGAAAACAGATTTTGCTTGGAATGGAGCATAAATTATATCAATTTTTGCTTGGAATTTTTATGCCTCCATCGGTTGCCTTTGTTTTGGGGGTTTGGTCTGAAAAGACTGGTGCTAAAATGGGACACCTTTGCAGTACCTCTACTTTGTAAGTCGCATTTTATACCTTTAACATTCAATGAGCAATTCCCTCATCCTAACGTATCTGCAGACAAAAAAAGCTATACACTATTTCCCAGATCATTAAACTTTTCTGCCATTTGGTAGATTTCTAATTGAAACAATTTCTTTTTCATACCCTGTCAGTGACTGGAAATGTAGGGATTCTGTCTTAGCTGCCTTTCATAAAAGCTATTTTTTACAGGGAGCCTTATCTGAATGTTTCAAAGTATGTTGTGATGTCCTAGTTTGACTTATATAAATTATGCAAGTACGGAGCCAAGTTCTTAAAGTTATATCAGCTATTCTGTAAAATTATTGACACCCCTCTCATAAAACACACAGTCAAACCCCGACATGTGTTTTTCTAAAGTATATGTTTCAGACTATGTCTTTCCATGTGACTGCATGTGCATGAATGAACGGATTTGTGTGAACGAGGATCATGCGCTGAGGATCCTCCGCCTAGCATCATCCAGATGCTGCCTCCCTGCCTCCTTATCCCTCCTCTGGGCCAGCTGTCACCACACAGACGAGATCAGAAGAGAACAATGCCAGTGTGACAGCCTCCATTCTCTGTGCTGGAGCCGTGTGGAAAAGGGTGACCTTCAGCTTCAGCTGCGGCGCTTATGAAGGCGCTTCTGAATAGCCGCAGTACAAAGCCCCCGCAGGTCAGCAGTCCAACACCCAGCGCCCTCATCATGTGTGTCTGTTTCAAAGCCCTCAGGAGATTAAGGGGTTTAATCGTAAGGGAATGTAATATCTTCCAAACAATCCAATGCTTTGTTGGTTAGATGAGCACAACTCCTGTTGCAAGCTTTGTTGCTTGTTCTTCTTCCTTATGATACTTTACACTTGATCCCTTATATTGCTTCTCCGGCTGGGTTTGTAAAGTCCACCTGTGTGTAGTTGCCTCTGTGTAGTTGCCTTGTTATGCTCAAGTATTGTCACCATAACTGGGTTGATATTAGCTGTGAAAGAACACTAATATCCCCAAATGGGTACAGACATACTGCTCTGTAGGCTCCTTGAAGTAATGGTTCCAGGCGCCATCATCATGAACGCCTTCCTCTTGATTACAAAGGTTCTTTCAGTGATTTGATTGGTGAACTCTGTGAAACGAGAACCACTCAGACACTGTGTTACTGTCCCACCAGTTTGCCAATGAGCCACACAAACATACATAGATCTGCACCTTTGACCTCTCAATGAGTCGGTGTCTCAACTCAGAGATTACTTGTGCCAGCTTTCTTCATGCATTCATTCCCCCTACTTTTCTCCCTTTCTTCCTCTCTCACACAGTCACTTCTGTCTTGCTGTTGGTCACAAAGTAGGGCTGTGTGGGGAGGAAGTGTTGGCTGTGGCTGTGGACTCTGGTGCCATGGAGCTGGTTGGGCTCCAGCACGGTACACTGAGGCCTCTTGTGCCCGTAAGTCTTCCTTCGACCCACTGTCTCAGTCCCATCCCAACCCTTTAGCCCAAGCCCCGTCCCATGCCCCGTCGCAATTGTATTAGAGCTGTACGCCAACTGGCGGCCCATTGTAGCTGAACTTGCACCAATGGCGGCGTTGGACGTCCTGGAGATACCCAGGGATGTGCCACCTGGCATGGTCCCCGCCATGTGAGCCAGGGAGGTAGCTCTGAGTCCTGGCGGCTTGCTACTGTGGCTGTGAGTGTGAGTGTGAGAGCTGTGGGAGCTGTGGGCAATGTGGCCATGACTGCCTTTGTGTTTCTGGCCATTCGACTTGAGTCCTCCTGCTCCTCCCCCTCCACTAGCAAGGTGACGTTCTGTTGGGAGGGTTGAGACCCTGGGCATCTCGGTGACATAGGTGGCCACTGGCTCAGGAGTCAGTGGACCCAGGGAGGTCATGGGGGTCATGGAGGCCATTGGTGCATGGGAAGTCATGGGCGTCATGGAGGTCATGGGTGCCATGGAGGCCATAGGCGTCAAAGAGGTCATGGGAGTCATTGAGGTCATGGGAGTCATGGAAGGCATAGGAGTCATGGAGGTCATGGGAGTCATAGAGGTCATGGGAGTCATGGAGGTCATGGGCGTCATAGAAGTCATGGGTATCATGGACGCCATTGGTGTCATGGAGGGCATCCCGGTGATGGCTGGATTCAGAGTGTTTGAGGTCATTGGATTGGAAGCCATGGGGTTTGTAGTCATCTGTGGAGTCATCGATGATATGGTGCCCATGGTGCCAATGGTGCCCATGGTGCCCATGGTGGGTCTTGAGTTGCCCATGGGTTGGAGAGGAAGTCCACCCTTGGTTGGCAGCTCCACCATCAGCCGACGCTTGTAGATTTCACCGTTGTACTTGGCAGCTGGCAAGGGATAGAAAAAAAAACAACACTAATGAAAATGTTTAGTGGAACCAAAAGAGCTGCTAAGACACACAGCTGAAACCTTAGGATAAATGTTTTGATATCTAATTGAGTTTGTTCTTTTTGGACTATCAGTTGTGAAAAACAATACCCACAGCTCATCTGTTTTGCCGCTGTGGAACAGAAACAAAAAACTATTGTAAGAATGACTCATAAAATACTAAAACTCAAGTGCATACTCTCACTCTTACACTCAGGCAGCAGTTTGGATAAAATACATCCTATCCTTATCTACTCCCACAATCCTCAAAGGTCAAATAACCAACCCATAAACTTTGACTTTGTTAGTCACATTAGTGCATCCTCATCTGCTGTAACTGACCACACAGTGTCAGGGCTACTGTAAACGCCTGCATGTAGTGGCCTGTTGTGCAGATGGGGGAGTCAAATCAAAAGGAAAGCCCAAAATGTCTCCTCCAATTCGCCTCTTCCATCTCTTTTCCTCCTGAAAAATATCACATTTTTGTGTGGAAGGAAGGTGCATACTTTGACAAGAAAAGACACATTTCTGAAAGATGTGAGAGCATGAAAACATTCACTTTGACTATTTGACTGTCGTGCATCTGACATCACATGCTTTTCCACCAGGAAATGTAGAAAGAAAACAAGACTTTAAACAGACTGGTGAGTGCAAATGGAAATCCAGAGGTATGATTTCAGATACATATGTTTGGTTTTAAAGTGTCTTCAGAATTAATTATGTTTAAAATATAAAGTATATACCAACAACCAGAGGACTATGTCAAAATTTTCCACTGATATGAATCAGGTTTGTTGAATATTACTGAATGTAGGGCTGAAGACTTGAGTTCCTAAAGATCCAGAAGTGACGCTTTTTGGTTAGCAGGTGCATTTCCCCATTCAACACATCAGAGTGCAGCCAGCATGAGTCATAACTGGGTTAACTGGGCTTTAACAGCTCATAGTGAGCTTTTCAGAGGGTCTTTGTTGTGTACCACATGGAGAAAAACATAAATGGACAAGAAATACTCATCCAATTCTTTGAAAATGGGTTAGGGCCCTCCTTGAAGCGAAGTACAAAATTGGCTTGACCCTATTGGCGATCCAAGGCCACAACATATTAGTTCAAGTGCGACCTATTTGTCCCCACATGATTGTGGTGGCTGGACAGTAATAAATGTCATAGACAGTGGTGTAGTGGGGCCTACCATTCACATTGACCCTTAACTGCTGCTGCTTGGTAGTATGGATCATTTTGAAATTTTAAATTTTGAAGAAAGAAGCCCACCAGCAGCTCTTTTTGCACCATTAGATGTCCCGTTGCAATGGCAAAGTATGATTCCTCTCATTCTGCCATTGAATAACTGACCCTGATGTTTTTACCCATCCAACTTACAAAGTCTACAATGAGTCCTAGCCAATTAGAGGCAGAGTAAGGCAGGTCATGCCTTTGCTGTCCAAAGAATGCTGCTTACTACTGATCAGTGAGTATCAAAGGGCATTAAGAAGTGGGTATTCTCTATGGAGACAAAAAATAAGTGGGTACATGCTGTATACCTGCATATTTCCTGAATTACACCACTGGGTACTGTTATTTTAAGCTGGTAATAGTCAAACAACGCAAAAGCAAGAGAAACACAGAAATCAATAAACCCTGATGTCAAATGAGAAAAAAAAAAAAGGAAATACAGCTAATAAAATTTGTGCAGCCGAGAGAGGTCTGGCTCTCAGCTGTCAGACGGCTCTCTTGCAGACCATTAATCTGAGATGTTGCATCCGTAAGAACAGACACACATGCTAAAACTAAATAAAATCAGATTAAACTTTTGGTTAGGTTAGGATCAGGATCATGGTAAAGGTAAGAATACCAGAAGTTAAAAGTTAAAACCTGATCGGCAAAAAACCTGATTACAAAACATTTCATAAAGCTGAGTAAACAGCCCATTTACAGGAAAAGCTTGTCTTCCATAAAAACATACTAATGTAGCAAATGCAACTGATGTTGCTCTGTTAGCTGCATAGGCTATGTAGATAACATAGCTGTGTACATAGCTATCCATGAAGCTCAAAAAGCTCATGGATATCTATACCAATGAAGATACTAAGTTAAAGTTAGCTACATAGTCATGTACGTAGCTATGTAGCTTACTTAACTACATTAGCTGTAGCTATATTATGTGTTGATACGTTTGCTAAAGCTAACTTAGCTACAATAGCTTAAGCAAAAACGTTAATGACATAGCTAGTGTAGCTATGCTAGGTTTAGCTAAAGCTAATGTAGCTTAAGTGAGCCACTGTTTGCATATCTACTTCATAACTTACCCCTGGGTTAGACCTCTGACTTTTTTCTGTTTTATTTATGTTACGTTGCTTAGTCTGTATGCTTGCAGTGCAGGTTTTTCATGAATGCTTGTGCATGACGTTCTGTATGAATGCAGTTGAATTGAAATTATGGCTCTTCCGTGTTGGAAGAGAAGGCGCTTCAGATTAATGGTCTGTGAGAGGGGCCGTCTACAGTCTGCAGCCAGACTGTCTTGGCTATTTGTGCTAAACTAAAACTGGTGTAAGCCAGTAATGGACCATGGGAAGGCATGTTGTGGCAAGGCTTGAGCTCCTTCCCTACATAACAGCTGGGCTCCTCTGCTATCATTTATCAGCATGCTGCCTTAAAATGATTTAGCACTGACAATGTCTTCAACCGTCTCATGATCATTCAAAGAGGATTTTTAAGAGTGGATTGGAAAGGTAAAGAGAGGGATAAGAAGCAAGTAAGTCTTATTGCTCCGCTGCATCTTCTTGCTTTCTGCTACTGCTTATAACTTTTTCTCTTGTATGTTTTTTTTTTCCTTTTTTCTATTTAGATGTTTTCATTGTACGACTATGTACCAAACAATACCATCAAAACTGCTTTGGGACACATACAAATGCTACTACACCCCTGTCATTTACATTACAACTTTTTATGCAGGTGTCTGTTTACCTGGGGTCTACTAATGTGTCAGCCTTAAACAGGAAGTGATTCCTTTTCATTGTGTTGCCAGCTAACTATGATTTCTACTGTGAAGTTTGGTTAAAAGCAAGGGTGAATGGGTTGGTCTGTCCAAGATCTTTTGTGTAATTTTGATCACTTGTTAATTTTTGGGTTACAAGGTGGATGGAATGTACTTTTTAGAAGAATTTCTTAGAGTCCAGGGCAGAGGAGTATAGAGATTTGTCTCTAGCCACACAAAATTGAAGAGTGTCCTCAGGCCTTAGTATGTGACAATCATTGCTCCTATTCAGCTCCACCTTTCATCCAAATGTGATCATCTCTGACTCCAAAACACACATTAAAAGAAGGTAGACATGCCTGACCAAATAAAAATGTCTTCCCCAAAGCATGTGCGTTTCCATCGTCATCATGAATCAGCACAGAATGACAGCCTCATGTTATATCTGGGTCTAGCCCCTTCTTCTCCTCCTTCTATCTGAATGTTTCTTTAGCCTCAGAGCAGTCAGGTGTTTCCTGTCCATCACTGTCACCAAGCTACAGTTTCTCTTATAACCACGATACACAACCTTTTTCTCTGTCAAGCCCTGATTCACAGACGAGTCATTACTCTTTAGCCCTTGTTGCCTCAGCGTCCTTGAAGATAAAGTTAACACACTCAGTGAGTTTGCTGAGCAGCTGTAACTATAAATCTAGTTTATCGCTCTGTGAACGGGGAAGAGAAACGAGCGAGCGAACCAGCGAGAGGATGGCAGAGGGGGTGTTTTTTTAAGCGAGGAGGGGTGCGGAGGCAGAGCAGCGCCTCACCAGCTGAGTCGTCTCTAGACCGCCCCTGGGGATCAAACTTGCTCAGGCGACAGGTGAATCAATCCGGCGGCAGTCAGCTCGACTGTGCGCGCATCCAGAGGTGTACGTGAGTGGAAATGAAAAGCAGCACTGTTACTCAGTGTTGGGGACTTTGCATGCATGTGCTAGAGAAAGGCCAGCATCCCGCTGAGACTAACACATATTATGCATGAGGAAATCAAATCATGCATTGCGTCTCTGAAGTCTCCCAGTGGAAATAACATTAAGACCTCATATCTGTCAGTCTGCTTTTTATTAGGCAGTCAGGTCATCATATAATACAAAGAAAAATACATGTTTTTAAGTCTTTTAAACCTAAAATAATTTACTATTTTAACATTTAACATTGTGTTAGGATCTTGAAAATCAAGTTTCATTGCAATCGTTTATAGAATTTACGAGCCAAAAGTAAAAAACTGTTCAAAAGACAGAATTTACCATAATGCAATTTTGATTCATTTTAGCTTGGGGCTTCTGATAGATATAAAATAATACATAAGACTCGCAATAATCACATTTACTACATTTAAATCAAATGACAAACAGAGCCTTAGTATTTGCAGTAGAATTGCACAATCGTTCCGGATGTAGGATAGACTAATCTCTTTAATAATAGTCTGAAATACCAGTTCCTTGGAAGGACCACATAAAAAAAAAAAAAAAAAAAAAAAGACTGAACAAATAGACTGGCTTTGGGAAGACATGCATGCAAACTTTTCATTTCACCATGTTTTACCGTTAAAACATATTTTGGTTGTTTTTGTTTTTCTTTTGAAAGATGACAAGACATGTAAATATTATCATATGAAAACTAACTTTCCATAAAATATTTCCATCCAAGATAACAGGATAAATAAGTGAGATCTCAAGAAAACAATCAGAATTTATTAACTTTCCTGCAAAATAAATATGAATAAATATGAATATCAATATCAGAGATATTTTGCTTTAGAGGGCACTTTGTCATATTTTCTCCACTTAACACTTCAAGCCCTAAACTATTTTTAACCATTTTGTCTTGCCTGGATTTATTGTCTTAAAAGCAAAGGGATTCTTTTCTTCACTTTGACCAATTTACCTGGCGTGTGGGTGATCAATGTAACATTTTACTCAGTCCTACACTCCTGGCGTCTAGCGTCATATATCCAGATGAACGGAGACAAGAGTCTTGAGGAGTCTTGTACTGAGGCTAGCTGAGCCCCTTTAACAAATAAAAAAAATCTCATTTCATCAGAAAATGTGCTTTAATTGAAACAGTGATGTACTATCAACTGAATAAACCTTGTGGGGTAAGCGACTGAGAAATCATGTGCCACTGCCGAACAAGCCTATGCTACGAAACGGCTCTTTAATGTGAACCATGGTAGCTAGCTCCTGTCTGAGTGCCAGTTTTCTTTCTGCCATCCTTTATCGTTATTTAATCCACAGGGAGCCAAACAGCTAGCTCTACTGAGCTGAGCCAAATAATCTGGATCTATTAAAAGAGATGGATTTTCCGTCACAGCAAGAAAGGCCTGGTGGACATCAGCTGCAGAGGCACGGGTAAGACCAGAGTTTAATGTGCCAAAACACGGCAAAACTGGACCGAACCAACCCGGATCACTCTGTGGAAATGGACCATACACAAGCTGGGTGTGACACCACTAATCCAGACTTTCTTTTTTGTTTTTAACATTTTATTTGTGCCAGAATATTTCACTACTTTCAGGACACAAAAGTAGTTGAAGAATTAGGAATATTTTTAATATTGCACTTTGAGTATTTGGCATAGTCATAAGCAGCTCAAAACATGGCCTTTGGAAACATTTCTATGCAGAAATCAGTACTTGCCCCCCAGTGGGAGTTCTCCACTGCTGCGTGACATCATCTGCAGAGATCCTATTGTCATCAGTAGGATCTTAAAGGAAAGGGGTGGGCTAAGGCAAAAAAAAATCTCTAACAAAAACCTTATTGATAATTTGGAAAAAAAAATATGGCTGATTTATCGATTATTAAAATAATTGTTAGTGGCAGCCCTAGTCAAGATACATTTGTAGTCTTAGACGATTATAATGGTTGATGCTTTTCTTTTCCATAGCCATTTCCATGGTCCATGTTTGTGTATCAGCGCAGTAAAAGGCTGGATCTCATTTCCCACCACCTCATCCAAGAACATCCAAAAGTCCCTGCTTGGAGTCAGGAGTTAAACTGTGGACTTAAGGCTGTCTGAGGGCTTTTACACAAAAAAAGCATACATTCTATACAGTTGAATGGTCGTAATCCTTAGAAAGGAAGGTCTAAAATAAAGAAACATACTGCACCTCCTGCGATAAAATCTGAAGCTGCTCCCTGTGGTAAATCAACCACTATCTCTGCTAGAAATAGCCTACAGTATTATCAGGCAAACGGGCTGAACTATTGCTTAATGTGGCATATAAAATGGTCTATTTTGAGATAAGGATGCAAACTGCTTATGCTCATTATAAAGCGTCAGAGTATGTGACATGTTATGGTCATTTTTGCCATCATGTTGGGAATGGCAACGTCATTGTCTGGGGTCAGTCCAATAATTTGGCGGATGCCAAATAATCTTAAGAATTATTCACTATTATCATTATCACTAAACCACCCCTTACACTCATCCTACCCCTCACATAGTTTGTCCATGTATATGTGTTCCTGTAAAGCGTCCTTGGGTTTCTTGAAAGGCGCTATATAAATTCAAGATATTATTATTATTATTATTATTAGCATAAAATTAATTGTAAATATGCAATTACTGTTGGTCTTCTAAGGGTTTTAATTTTAAATCAAAGCCACAAATTTTGACCTTTAACCATTTACAGTATGAATGACATGACACATAAGGTGATGAACATGGAAACATTTAAGCTTCTAAAAATAAGCATGTTGTTGAGCTCTAGCATCATCTTAAGAACTGATGTGCTTGTAGTTTTAGACTCTGCTTTTGTGAAGTTCCCTTAATAAATCAGTTTACCTTGTTAAATCCACATTAATAAGCCAAACAGACTGAATATTCCTTCTCCTGTTTAATTTTTGAAACTCATTTGTATGCAAAGAGGATTAAAGAAGAAGAACTATCAGATGAGGTGTGGGGATATAGACCTACGAATATAATCTCCATGTCCCCAAAAAACTTTACATTCTTAATAACTTCAAACAGATGAAGATCATTTACTTAAGCTTAGTTCTGGTCTTGAATACTAAACAGTGCAATAATGCTACTGTGAGGGAGGTGTGGAATCATAAAACCATGGAAAGTGCAGCAAAGGAGCAGGCACCAACATCCTCTTTCTGCCCTTTAGGCCAGACTTTGTCTTGGCCACTCCAAAACCTTCGTTTTTCTTTTTTTGCCATTCAGAGGTGGACTTGCTGGAGTGTTTCGGATCATTGTCCTGCTGCTTAATTCAAGTGTGCTTGAGCTTGAGGTCAGAAACCGATTGCTGGACATTCTCCGTCAGGATTTTCTTGTAGAGAGCAGAATTCATGGTTCCATCAGCTACAGCAAGTCATCCTGGCCCTGAAGCAGCAAAGCATCCCCAGACTATCACACTGCCACCACCATGTTTAACTGTTGGTATGATGTTCTCTTTATAAAATGCTGCGTTAGTTTTACACCAGATATAACAGGACAAGTCTTGGGGCCAAAAGATCTCCTAAAACCTGAGCTTTTTGTTTGTAATGCATTTTTATTTTTGGACGCTTATTTGGGAGAAGTGGGAAAAGCCTTGTCTTTGAAGAGGAATTAGCTTTTACCAAAATGTATGCCCACAAATTTATTAAAGGTCCTGTTTCTGCACTGGAAAGGTTTTTGAGCACATGTTTTGGCCAGTTGTTCAGTTGTTTGGGGTATCCAGGCAGTAAAAAGTAGTAAAAAAAGTAGTAGTAGTAGTACATTACAAAAAAAGTTCCACAAAATTCCATTCAAAACACTGAACATTTGTAGAAAAACATTCCCCAAAATTCCATGAAAAATGACAGAAATTCTTTAAACAGCCAAACAAATTCCCTAAAATTTCCAGGAAAATTCGTTGTCAATTTCACCCCCACAAAAAACTCCAATATTTGCAAATATGTACATATAAATTCCCCAACTTTCCATAAAAAATACCTAAAAACTTAAAAGCAAACACTGATGGCCTTTCCTTGCTCATATTTTGTTAGTCAAAGTCCAAGTGTTGTTTAGTAAATGCCTAAGTAACTTTTTTTTTTATCCAGTCATTTGTTGTTGTGGGGATTCTTGAACTCTACAGGTCTTCAGATGTTGTTCTTGGTTCTTTTATGACCTCCTGGATGAGTCACTGATGCATTCTTGGAGTTATTTTGTTAGGCCGGCCTCTCTTGGGAAGGTTCACCTCTGCTACAAGTTTTCTTCATTTGTGGATAACGGCTCTCAACGTGGTTTGCTGGAGTACCAAGCTTTAAAATGGCTTAGTAACCCTTTCCAAACTGATTGACGTCAGTAACTTTGTTTCTCATTTGTGAATTCCTTAAAGGTATACTTTACTATACTAATTCACCCATTGCCATAATCCCTGCAGTCTTAGGAGTGGGTTTGTTACCTTTAGTTGTGCAAGCAGTGCAAGCTTTAAGATCGCAGCATGATGCGTTGCTTTTTGAAGTCTTTTAGCCTCCTTCATTTTGTCAGACAGGTTCTATTGAAGTGATCTGGCAGTAATCAGACCTGGATGTAGGAACAGCAACAGCAGCACCAGCTATAAATGACAACTTTTGGAGACTAGCTTGTTTAATCTGCTTCAAATCTGTTGCATTTGTATGTGCTTGAGTTCTAGATACTTGTTAGCTAAAAGATGTCAAAAAAATAATTAACTGTGTGGACTATCTGTGGGACACAAACTAACAAGCTAGTTTAATTAGCATGTGTGCATTCAACATGGGCCATAATTGTTCATGACGGAGCCTGATTTAGCTCAGAGTTGAGCTACAGGTTTGGACCCAGGGAGCTTTATTAGTTGTTTTTTGCCTCGGTTTCAGTAAGAGTTCGATAAAGTAACCTTATATAGATGCACAGGGGGACAGAGGAGATGGCTATTGATTGACAGAAGTGTGGCTTATCAGCCGGACGCTAGACCACTGGGAAAGTGGCAGAAGCAATTAAAGAAATGGGGGAGGAAAGGCGATTAAGGGGGTGCTGGTCTAAGTCTTGGTTCTATTTCTCAGAAGGGCGACAGGCAGCAAAAGAACACAAGACATTGTGAAGAATAGAAGAAGTAAAGTCAATTTATGTTTCTGAAGATTAGCAGAGCACAGAGAGGTGATTCCATAGAGAGTTAGAAAGGGTGTTTTGAATTTGTTTGCTGTCATTCTGCCTCTCCTTTTCGTGCACCGTACACAAACATTTCTCACAGTGTGTTTATGTGTGACGTTTCTATCATCTGATCCACGGTAATGGCACATTCCTTCATATATCCCGGGTTTCCTGTGCTGTATATATCTCCGGACAGGTTTCCAATCTCTTCATAGAAGCCTCTTTGAATACCACTTGTGGAATGGGAATCTGTCAGTCAAGTGTTAGCCCAGGGGTGGAGGGGTGAAGGGGAGGGCTGCCTTCAATTACAGAAATGGAATCAGATATGACCTGCTATAAGGGAGGATGGAGATTAGCTGTCCAATGATTCTTTAAGGAGCAATATGGAGCGAGATGGATTGAAGGGTGGGAGGGTGTAGGATGACGTGGTTTGTGTGGGAAGAGGGGAGACAATGGAAGTGAAACAGAAAAGGTGAGGGAAATGCATTGGAGAGGGTGGAAGCAGATGATAAAAGGTGTCGATATGAGAAGGAAAGAAGAAGATGGGAAACAGGTAGACGTGGGAGGAAAGGAGATGAAGAGGGAAAATCAGAGTGAGAAAAAAATGAGCCAAGACAATAAATGTTGGAAGAGCAAACAAAAGGGAAAGGAAATGGTCTTGGAGAGGTAGTTAAGCAAAGATGAGGACCATTTTTCATATAAAAAAAGCCAAGAAGAGGTGAGTTCGGCCTGTGATAAAAGGTTTCACTGTTTTCTCTACCTGGACCCCAATTTAATCTCTGCAAGGAGAGCTTCCTTTAAGCCCAAATGTCCAAATTCACCTCTTTGTAACACAACCTCACTGGTAGTTTTGCACATTTTATCCCATTAAGTTGAAAAAGTGTGCACTCTGCCGAGCCTTCCAACCATTTTTCCAAGCCAACCACAGCTTTTTAGATTGATTTTATTCCCTCCAGGCAGTCACGGCTTTCACAACATGTCAGTGCATTATAAAAATCAACCTGCAGAGCCACAGAATAACAATCACAGAGAACATTTTGCCTGGTACATTTCTGTGACTGTTATCCTGGGATTTGGTACGCATTGATGCTTTTGTTTCCCTTTTAATTTGAAACATAAAACACTGACAATGGAATTCAATCAGCCAGAATTAAAGACCTACTGGACACAAAAACTTGGTAAAGGTTTTTTTCAGTGGGCCCTAAATACCTAGTAATTTTATAATAATGTGGTCATTATTGAGCAATTTCTCTAGAATAAGGTAATTCTTACCTTGTTATGATTTGACAATTTACCAAATAAGAACTCAGTAATATTAAGGAAGTACTTGCCTAGTAAAAATGCATTAATCATCAAATAACTCCTTGTTGTATTGTGACAATTCTCTTGTAATTAGGTGGTATTTTACCCTAACCCTAACCCCCTAACCCCAACTCTAACCCTCACAATTACTTTCAGGAAGGACTCACTTTGATTGGGTGTACCAAAACAAAGAAATTACCTCAAGTATCAAGCAACTTATTTCAAAATGATTATAATCTTATACCTAAATACCTACATTACTGGGTAAAATACCACCTAATTACAGGACAATTGCCACAATATTACAAGGGCTATGGTTAGGCTAAGAGGGTTAGGGTAAATTACCACCTAACTACAAAATGACTGCCATAATTTTATGGAGGTAGGGTCAAGGCTAAGAGGGTTAGGGTTAGGGTAAAATACCACCTAATTACAAGACAATTACCACAATATTACATGGGTTAGGGTTAGGCTAAGAGGTTTAGGGTTAGTGTAAAATACCACCTAGTTACAGGAGGGTTTGGGTAAATCACTACCTTATTACAAGACAATAGCCACTATATTACATGAGTTAGGGTTAGGCTAAGAGGTTTAAGGTAAATTACTACCTAATTACAGGAGAATTGCCACAATATTATAAGGGTTAGGGCTAAGCTAAGATGGGTAAAATACCAACGTATAACATGAGAATTGCTACATGGATGAAAGTTAGGGTTAGGGTTAGGGTTAGGGTAAAATACCACCTAATTACAAGACAGTTGCCACAATATTACATGGGTTAGGGTTAGGCTAAGAGGCTTAGGGTTGGTGTAAAATACCAACCAATTACAGGAGGGTTTGGGTAAATCACTACCTTATTACAGGAGAATTGCCACAATATTACGAGGAATTAATTGATAATTAATACCCTATTCCTAGGTAAACAGTTCCCTTATATCACCAAGTTATTAACTGGTAAAGTGCTAACTTATCACAAGGTAATTACCACTTTATTCTTGAGAAATTACTACATTATTGCAATAATAACCAGGGCAGAGCCTTGGTGTTTCAGTTAGCTTCCATATACACCCCCACACAAGTCTATCCTGGCAAATATTATGGCCAACATATCTTAAGAATACTAAGACAGATTTTCTTCAAACTGTGCACAAGTTTCCCCCCTAACTGAAGGACCAATTGACTAGATTTTTTGGGGTCAGTGGTTGAGGTTATTAAGCCTCCTTTTTATTCCAAAACATAATCCAGATGATTAACTAACTTAAGCAATAACTGGCGTAACAAGTTGAGATTACTGGTGGACGAAGTTACTACTGGACTAAGCAGAAAAAAGAGAAAGTATGACCACAACTAATTTAGAACAAAATGTATGGACAATTTTTTGGTGGATTATTTTCTGTTGTAAAAATGCTTCTAGGCAATAAATCTTATACTGTTGGAAAACCTGTTTATTTCCCTTTAAGATGAAGCCACATTTGTAAGGAAGTGCATTTGTGGAATGAGCAGCAGAGCTGAGTATGTGGGTCAAGCCCATAAAAAATCAGGTACCTGGTGATCACCATTGGAGGTAATCACAATGCAGAGTGATATCAAGATGAGATTCTGCAACCAGAGACAGTCCGCTATCTCCACAGTCTGAGACTGAACTCTGCCCTCTGAGATGACAAAGCTTGCCCCCACACAGCTGGATTTATCAGATATTACCTCCAGAATTTGGGAATTGAGAGGACAGAATGGCCTGCCAGCAGTCCTGACCTCAACCCCACTGAACACTTGTGGGATCCGCTTGGGCGTGCTGTTCATCCCAGTGACAAACACAACCACACTGACTGACTTGTGACAAATACTGGTTGAAGAATGGGATGCCATCCCACAGCACTGTGTGACCAGGCTGGTGACCAACATGAAGAGGAAGTACCAGGCTGTTGAAGATGTGTATGGTTCTTCCACACACTACTGAGGCTCCTATTTGTTAAATGGCTTCATTGTTAAATTGTCAATATGTCTTGTTTCTTCAGACTTCAATCATGCAATCCACCAAACAAGAGTCAACGGCAGAATAAGCTGTTTGGCACTGGCAGAGAAGATCTGGCAAAATTATTCATGGGCGCAACCCACATACTCAGCTCTGCTGCTCATCCTACAAATGCATGTTCCTTACAAATGTGGCACGATTTAAAAGGGAGTAAACAGGTGTTTTTGTACATCTACATGAAAAAATGGCTCCACAGTGCACCCTAGAAGCCTTTTTGGATAGCCCCTCCCAATGGTTTGAGCTACATGCATGAACATTGGTACAAATATACAACATGTCCAGACAAACAAAAGATGAATTTAATGTCTTTAAAAAAATATATACAGGCTAAGATACAGATGATAAAGGTAAAGATAAAATGTTTGCTGTTGTCAGGCTGAATCACTGCTGTTGAATATGAAGCAGCTCCTCAAAGGTGTTTCATCTGGTTGAGTCTGGATTTTTACCCCTCATTCTAGACATGTAAGAGATCTTAAGTTATTTAAAGCTTGAGTTTTCACTAAAACTGGACCACAGTCTGGCGCCAAAGTTGCATGATGATTCTTGGCAGTGTGCCAAAAATATATTTCATTTTATCTCAACAGTGCTTATGCCAATCATCACTAAACTTCACAGCCATGATAAGACTCCCAGTCTGAATGTATTTCTATCAAATAATTTTGTGATAGCAACAGGAAGTGACTCTCTCTGGATCATAATTTCTCATTTCTACATGGTGGGTCAGAACTTCAACAGAATTTGAGTTTAATACCTTGGCCATGCAGTAATCCAAAGCTCTGGAGCCTGCCTCTAACTATGTTGCCATAGCCATGCAGTGAACGCTACAAAACAGGAAGTTGCAGTGACCTAGTGGTTAGGTTGCATCCCTGTATGCAGGCGGCCTGGGTTCAGGTCTGGCCTGTGGCTTGTACTGAGGTACAAAGGTTAAAGTGGGGCATTTCCTTTACTTGACCAGATTTCCGACATAAGTCTCCTGGTTATTTGGTATGTAGTGTTGACAAAACACTTCCTCCTCATCTCACAAAGCAAATTATTTAGCTATTCCAAATGCACCCATATGCTTGGCTGCTTTGTGAATATCAAACAAGATTAAACAGGCGTGCACATCCTGCATTGTGCTCTTACGGTTCACTTCCATTATTCTCCCCGCCAGCACAACTTTACTAAAATCAGCTGTCATTTGTGAGTACAATTAAGATTCTTTCACTTTCTTAGGTTTGAGCTTGACTGTGCAGGATAAATTTGCTGATTAACATGTTTTACTCTCATGATCTGTGTGTGTGTTAAGATCATGTGCATCCATGAGGATGACTTTCATAGTTTGGATTAAGCAAAAACTGTGATGTGGAAACTTCTAGCTTCCAGCAAACACACAGGGAACAGACTGTTCAGTGAGCTCTATTCTTTTAAAGGAATATCTGCATTTGTATGTATATATTCATAGATTCTGGATTTTCAAGTAATGCTAGGGTATTAGATATAATATGTAATTTCTTTCACCAGGTAATGGGGCAATTTTGTGTGTCAAAAAAGCATATTGGAAACATAATTTCAAGGAATTTTAGGTGACTAAAAATGCCTGGGAGGAATTTAGAATATTAAAAATGCATGAAGCAAACAAAAGAAGTAAAAATGCTTCAGAGAAAGCCTACGTCTTTAAATGTAATTACCAAAGCTCTAGCAATTATGCTGGAATTTGCATGTTCTCATACCTGATCTATTATTTTCTCTGCATTAAAAGTTCTACATTTCCCCAAATGCAATTCTCAGTCATCAAAGCATGTGTCACATCCATCTGTTGGTTTAATGTTGGGTGAAATCGAGGGAGAGCTGCAGCCAGGGCCATGGTTGAAAGGTGGCTCCCTTACCCAAAATGCATCATGTCATAAGGCTGCACTACATGGTTGGAGGCAAACTAAATGGATTCCCTTTGTTTTGAGATCCCCAGGGACCCAACATGCCTCTAGTTGGTTGAGTTCTAACAGTCACTGTTGTAGATTTGCTTAAAATTTCCATTGCCATGTATGCATTTTTAGCAAGCTACTAAGATATTACAAAAAGTACAGCCACAAAATGTATCTTATTCCAGTTTCTCTATCTTGCTGGCAATTAAATTAACAGCATCCACATCTCCTTGCTTCCAGCACAAAGCGATACACTGCATAAACAATCCTGATCATCTATTAGTGTAACATGTTTGAGGATGAGTCAGAATCAGCCACATGCGGTGTGGTGGAGGAAATACCAATTAGATTTACAACACAGAGAACAGTTGGACCTACATTTGTTGGCTGAGTCAAAGATTTCAATTTGGCTGTGTAGAAAGAAAAGGTATGTGTAATGGTTTTCTAATAAAGGGGAAAAAATAGCACTTTGTAGCTCACTATCTACCGTCAAACTCACCAAGGATAAATTACCTATAAGACGGCACAGGTGATGGGAACTACAGTATTTATTTATTTATTATTATTTTGATGCCACAAATTAAACTTTTAGCTTTTTTTTTTTAAGCCCCTGCAAAGTAAAAACAAATTCAGTTTGTTGTGTGACAGTCCACTGTCATGAAAACCATCTTTAAGTTATGAAATTAAACTTCAAAATCATGATAAATGCGGCAGTAACATCTGCTCTAGGAAGGTGTGGGCGTGCCAATTTCATGAACTGAAGCCACGCCCACTCACGGGAAAAAGCTAAAAAATCTCACTTTCACTTTCTCCATTTATTAAGTTGCTGCTAAAAACGTTCTATTTCCTGATGTTGCTCTTCAAAATAAGTTTTCAATGATGACTGGAGGCTTTTATTGTGATAGACTTGGTAGGAATAGAATGTGTCTATCATCAGACTTTATTCAACTTTAGCATCACAATGCTAACAGACATGAGGGATTGAACTGTGGCTGCTTGGAGGAGACAGTCAGTCTTATAATCATCTACGAATAAAGACAAGTGAAATATGGATTGAAGCACACCTTCAGCAAGTACGATGTTTGTTCCTGTCGCATCCAGTTCAAGTGAAAACGAGACAAGCACTCCAGCAATTAGCCTTCCCCCTGACCTTTTGGTGAACTCTGGCCTGGGTGCAGCCGCCTGGCTCTGTGCCAGAGCAGAGACAAAGTCTGTTTTCTGCAGGTGGCAACCTCTGGTCCTGAAAAATGAAACCAATGCGGAAGTGCAAAAATTTGCAATACGGCAAGTGTCAGCTTGAGGCTGGCTGCAGGAACACCAAAAGTCTGGTCTGAGCATCTGTTTAAAAGCCATTTTTTACGCAAGAAATAAACTGGTTTACAGCCTGGTTCAAAAAAACGAACATGTCTCATTAGCTAATGTCTTCATGTACTCTCACTGTACGGGGGGTGAATTTTTTTGTACCACAACAGTTTGGATTATATTTAGGAAAAACCTCATTGCGCACTGATTGGCACGTCTTGTTTGATTGACAGATAGACAGGCAGAAGTTACATTTCTGTCAACCAGAATGCTAGCTAGCTAGCTGACAGAAGGTCAAGCTTAGTTGGGTTGATCCAAAGTTCAGTTGAGGCCGCGATTTCAATAGCAGTATGAGTCCACCTATTGTAAGCAGACAGCTGATGTCACACAGGGTTTGTCCAATTCTTTGTACAGCCTATGATTTTCTGTCAAAAATCTCTCTGTTTAGATGCTTCAAATGATCTGTAGTCCACCGTGGCTGATAGATTTGGGAACTTCACCTCACAATGAACAAACACAGCATGTAGCTGGCTGGTAATTTTCAATGAAGGCAGTGTCATGAGCTAATAACAGACCGTATTAAGATGAATGACTCTGTGATTTATCATTATAGCTTAAGGGCCCTGCCCAAATTAATCAAATCCAAAAAAGAGGTGAAAACTGTCCAAAATTCAGTCACATGTAGATCCCAGTGTTTTTACGTTTACAGCAACCTTATTCGAACATATGTCTTAACTAGGAATGCACGATATTATCGGCAGTATATCGGTATCAGCTGATAATAGCTTAAAAAGTTAATTATTGGTATCGGTTGATCAGAAAATTTACGCCATACTGTACGGCCGATAATGTGTCGTCATAATTAAGCACGCGCAATGATGCCGGACGTGCAGCAACAACAAACTCAACATGTCGGCTGTTTGGGAGAAGTTTGAGGTGTGGGAACAAGACAGCAAAGTAGCTGTTTGCATCGCTTGTACAGTACATGTGATGCAAGGAGGACTCGACAGCACGTCTTTAACACCTCCACTTTAATTTTGCATCTAAAAGACTGTCACCCCGATGACTACAAGAATAACAAAACTTTGTGCCAGGGAAAACTCGTCAACAGCCTCTACTTAAGTCATTCAACAAAGCTAAAAAACACAGCAGCGACCACCCAAAGGTAAGGAGCTGAACAGGAAAATCCTAAAATTTATAACTCTTGATAATCTTTTAACGTGGTGGAATATATGGCCTTCGCGGGCTAATAATGCATTTAAAGCCCTGCTACGTTATACCTAGCAGGCTCTTATAGCCTTACCTGAACTGCAAAACTTCGTTTCCAGTCACGTAGAGAATCTCCTGGTTAAAGCTAAACATAGCTTCACCGCAGATATATGGACATCAAGTGTCCATCCTGTTAGCACGTTGAGCCTCACTGCCTCAGTGAATATGAGGACTTCACTCTTAAAAAGCCTGTCCTACACTCACAGGAGTGCTTCGGTGCTTACTTCTGATAACATGTCTCGGATACGGAAAATAGGGATAAAGAACGTGCATGTCAGGCCACATGACAGTGGACAAAACATGGCAAAAGCAATGATGGACTTCTGTGTGCCAAGTCTCCCGTGGATAGCACTCTGTCTCCAGCATTTGAGATGTGGGTGTCACTGTGTTGTTACAGAGCTGTTTACAGTGAAATGCCCATTAAACTTGGTTGCTTAGTTAGTGTGTGCTGTTTAAAGCAGAATCAGGAATCAGTTGAAGTTTTTATTTCTTTGGTTCATCCTGAGTCTCAAAAATTTAAAATCATATTTATGCTCTGAACTATAGCTAGATTTTTTTGCATTGAAGAATCTGTCTTTTTGTTGTTGTTGCTATTTAAAGCACTTAGTCAGGAGTATCTCAGGGAGCCATCCTGCAAACTGGCTGAGTAATCGATCCAAATTTATAAGCTATTTCTTTTTTGCATTGTGGAGCTCAGTGTCAGCAGGTTATTTTTTTGCTGCTTATTGCCCTCAAAGATGCAGATGACTTTGGCTGTACTGTTAAAAATACATGTAGCATGTAATGCACACGTAACCCAAGACATTACTGTAAGTTTTTCATTAGTGTATGGCTGTATTTAAAAAAAAAAAAATACTATACATCCTTACAGGTTCTTCCCTTCCTTGTGAATTCACCAGAGAGTGTTAAAAGATTTTCTTTTAACTTTGCATAAATGTTCACCATGACTCAGAGACAAACTGATGAGCTTTTGGGTTAAACTAATTCAGTCTCATGTTCATCCCTTGCTTGTTTACTTCACATCTCAAGAATGCTTTGAAGGATTTCCAAACTGTACCCCTCTATTACGGTGTACAGCCTAGCTTCCTGGCCAGTACAACCAGTGAGTCCTTCTTAAAGGAGCAATGCTTACTAAAATCACTGGAGGCTTGTGCAACTACTCCTGCTATGACTCAACTGCTAAACCCATATATACTCAGCTAGCTCTGAAATCCAATGTTTATCAAAAAAATGAACCTGTGCTATTTAAGACGTATGATTCTACCGATATAATAACCAATCAAAATATCCATAGCCCTCCTTCCTGACCCACTACTGTACTCTGACTGTCCAGCAGCAGAAACCTTTCAGAGTGGGTGCACATGTCTTCATCTTGCAGTTAACATTCATCTCTGCAACAAATTTACTGTAACACATACCTTTTAACCTCTACCTTTAACTACTGACATGTTTTAAAGCTTTAACTATGACTGTGCTCATTTTTAAGAATATTCTTTTCTATTCTGTTATTTATTGTTATTTTATCTGCTTCTTGAATGACTGCTGCCAACGAGATTTCGTTGTATTGTCTTACCAGTGCAATGATAATTAAGCTTCTTCTTCTAAAAGTATAGATAATTAATATATTTAACATTGATAACAGTATCCATCTGAAGAGTCTCGTATTGGTCTGGCTCTAGTTAACTCCATGCGTGAGTGGGCTGAATTGTAAATCATCACTGGGAAGGATACGCTGACGGTCACATACTGAAATATTCACAAGTCAATCTGAAATGAATTCAGGTTATGAAATAGTAATGCCACTGCCAATAACATACGGGCATGGTGAGCCACATTCAAATCAGCTGCACTGGCAACTGAGCTCATTGAATCTGGTGGCGTGCATTAAGCTGTCAAACAGCTCGGTAAGGAGGCTGTTTCTGTTTCACAGCGCGGCCGGCGTTCAATAACACCTGTCAGATGTGCCTGCAGGACTGCTGTACTTAAGTCAGATCGCTCCTGGAAACCTCAAATCAACGTTGGCCTTTGTGTTTGGATCACAAAATGTTCAGTAAAACCAAATGTTAGGATATTCACTCCTAGCTATGAATACATAAGAAGGTGACTCAGTGAAGAAAAATGAGGAAAGCCCAAAGATTGATGATGATGTGTCCTGTCCAAACTCCATAAAATCAACATTCATTATCAGAACCAAAAACCTCACATCAATCACACTGCTCATCAAAAACTCTTAGAGATTCCTCTTTTCTTCTACATCTGAAGATTGAAATATGTTAAGATAACAAGTTGACAGTCACTCACCCACAGCCTTCAGGGAGGCGTACTTGTTGATGTCCTTGTTTTGCTGCTGCTGCTGCTGCTGTTGCTGCTGTTGTTGCTGCTGTTCGTAGACATGAGCCAGCTGGCTGAGGGCAGGGTAAGGGTGCTGCTGGGCCATGTTTGAGCCCGGTGCCACGTTGTTGTTGATTTGACCTCCCTCTGTTGGGCAAGGACAAAAGACAAAGCAAGGTTAGAGAAAAGATTTTAGACCAGAAGCATCTCAGGCATCTTGACAGGACACTTACATAACACCTGCGCTTTTTAAACTGCGTCTGTTTAAGCCGTTTGAAATGACATCCATGCGTTCACAGCCAATCATGTCACAAGCATCAGCTGATGGACTCCTGCCATCAATCCACAGCTGCGGCTATTTGTATGTCATGCTGCCTATTACACATTTGGACTGAATCCAGAGTCTGTATGTGCTTAGATAAGCTGCATCTGCTGGCTATTACCATACATGTCAGTACATTTATGTCACTGGAGCTTAAAAATTCAGCCTGAATACACATTTCAGTAAACTAGGCTGACATTTTATGTGCTTTTTATGTACTCATGTTATCTGCATGAGGTTGAACAGCAACAATACCCGCTCCCCTTTCAGGGGCCTCGGACAAAGCGGACATCTTTAAATTGAGCCAGCGAGCACCAAATCAAGAGAGTTTTGAACTGAATTTACTAAATGTGCAGAAAATCTTAATCTAGAAAAAGAGGCCTAACAGCATATTATGTAATAACAATAGGTCACTTCAGGTCAGGTATAGGAGCCAGTTTGGCACAGCCCTGTGGCCCTGTACTGCTCTTTCCTCTTGATGGCCTTCATCCAGACCTGTGACAGGCCCATGACCCATCTCTCCACGCTTCTCCCCAGCTGGCCCTTGCACAACGGACATGACCACCCCCAAGGTCTGCTGGATCAGGCCCAGGATAGTGCACCAGGTACCTGTGGAGGCGCAGCTGTCGGCCCGCATCATTAACATGATTTCTTTAATCATATTTCGTTCTAACTGATACATGTATTTCATGATATGTGGAGAGCATTTCAAGAATCACACAATATGTATGTCCCTTCCTAAAGTATTGCCTTATCAGCTCAATCTCCTCTCCCCTCCTGGTAAACACTTTAAATTTCACGCTAGATTGGCTATTGTGGTATCCACTGGAAACAAGAAATGACGTGGGTTCCGTCCAATCAGAGAGGAGAACCTGGTTTCCTGAAATGTATTTCATGCTCTGTGAAGTCTTGTTGTGTTTTTTGAGATGTATTTGTGTTTTGTGAAAAGTATTTTAAACTTTTTAAATATTTATTCCTGTTGGCCTTCAGGGCCACCATACTGCAGGAACGAGGTTTCAGTCTGAAAATTGTATTATTCCTTTTCTTCTGTGTTACTCTGTCACTGTGGTGTTGGTGATCTAAGCCCAAAGCCACTGATGTGCCACTAGGCCTGTGGCTAAAAACGTGCCAAGTGTACTGGGCAAATTGGAGGGTGCTTTTTCATCTGCATCTCATCAGCACTAATTCTTTAGTGGATTAGTTACAAAAGAGGAGCTATTTGTGGGTGCAATTGTCATGCTAAAGTCTTCACTATTAGCACGCCCCAAAAAATCTTTGAGGAGCTGCCCCTCTGACTTTTGTCCACATTAGATACCGTGAGCTTTACTCCAGTGAAAAGCCCACATTGTTGGGGAATCTAACACATCAAGCAAAAATGGAAAGAAGTGGCCTTTGTGGTATGCACTGTGAGCAATCCTGGAAACAGTTTCCATTATGATCCTTTTTGTCATCTTTTCTCCAACTGTGTAGAATTCATCCACAAAACAAAAATGGAATGAACTGTTTAGTAAAAAATACCTTTTTGTGACCTCATGGTTGAGTCATTGATGTGCTCTTTGAGTAATTTTAGAAGGCTAGCCACTTCTGGGAAGGTTTCTCACTATTCCAAGTTTTCCCCTTTTGTGGATAATGGCTCTCTCCATTGTTCTCTGGACTTCCAAAGCCTGAGAATTGGTCTTGTAACCCATTTCAGACTGACAGATGTCAGTGACTTTGTTTCTCATCTGTTCTTGAGTTTCATTGGATGGCGGCATGATGTGTTGCTTTTTGAGATCTTTAAGCCTACCCAGACAGGCAAGGGATATCTTGATTCAACAGGTTTAGAATAAATCTTCTGCCACCAACTTATACATTCCAGGAAGCTAAAGCTGTTTTATATTAATAGCAATATCCTTGTTGCTAAATTTGTCATCCCCTAATTCAATAAGTGATAATTGCATTGTAAAAAAACGTGCCTTGAATGTAAAAGCCTCCCTCCAACATCATTCCACATACAGCCAGAAATAATTGGCTGTAAATTGCTGCCTCTTAACCGCAGTAAATCATCAGTAAACGTGCGTCGATTATTTACAAGAAATCCAATACTCCATGTTTTGGTTGTGATAAGCAGGCAATCAGTCTCTCCCATGCTAGCACATTTTAAAAGCAGTTGTGCTTGTTCTATGGCTATAATTGATGACTGACTTAATCAGCTTTCCTATAACTGTGCCTCAAGCTGCTTCGCCACTGGAAGACGCTGCACGTGTGGATATGATGGGCAGCAGCTCGGCAGAGTTGTAAGAGAGCGGCGGGGAATTGTGGCAGACGCTTAGCCTTACTTTAAAGCACAACTGAATGTTGAAATATTCGCAGACGACTCTCTCCAGCATTGTTCTCTCGCTGCGCTGAGCCTGACGGATAATTGGAAATTCCTGTAACTGAAGACGAAAGTATCCCTGCTAAGTGAATATATTCTGTTAAAAGCCTTAAAAAACTGCTGCTTGATGATTTGAAGTGTAGGAAAACGTTAGAAGGCGACTGAGGAGGAAGAAACAAGTCCTAGAGATATGAATGGATAGGGATAAGAACACATAAGACACGGGAAGAGTGGAAAAGGACACGAGGGATGTAGACAAAAGGGCTGCCTCACCACTGTCATATAAAGACAACTCTTCCTCCCATCTGTCCCTTCTTTTGGCCCTCTAGGTGCCCATCCACTGGGCCTTTTGTTACTCCACAGCAAACAGAAAAGGGGAAATTGTCTGGTCACAACCTGACAGTATTGATTTCCTCCACTGTTTTCTCCCTGTTTCATCTCAGCGGTGCATTGTTGAGCCACGAGGATGTGCTCCGAGGCTTCAAACCTGCCGGGTCCGACTGTCAAGGAAAAGCAAGTTGTGTTGCTCCTAATTAATCAGCGAGCCCGAGCACTGACTCAAACCAAGCACACACAGACTGACTGACAAGGTAGAGAGAGTAGAGACAATTAAAAAGAACATCAGAGAGAAAAACAGTGTGAAGCCGTGAAGAAGAAAGACGAAGAGACTCCCCAATGTGATGAAATGTCCCTTGGTGCTTGATGAAAAGGAACAGGCACATAAGTGCATGTAGACGACTGGTTCACTTAAGGCTACATGAATTCAGCTAAATTGTAGGCTGTGTTAGAGGGATTTGGGCAAAAGGAGAAAAGACAGAGCTGAAGCCTTCATTCTATCATCCATTTAATAGAATTTCTGGGAAAACAACATTCAGTCCAGTGACGATAAAAGCCAGTCCACCGTTTTATTTTTCACAGCGGACCAGAATGGCCAACACAAGGTCGCCAATTTTCTCATTTCATAATGGATTTTGTCTGGTTGTGGGCCACAATTATGGAATTCAATATCCTATCAAAGCACAGGTGCACCCCCTTCATTTCAGGCGCTCTGCCATGAAATGGTTTGCGGTCGTGTCACTCTGTGATCAGGTATGGATGTTCAATATTGAACAAATGCAGAGAGACAACCTCAAATTTTCCCTGTGGACTCAAATGAAGCTGTATGCAAATTTAGGTGGTTAATATGTAAAAATCTGGTGGGTTGGAGCACACAAGATGTAAATTCTGCCACTAAGTGGCTCTCATTTGAAACAATAACTAAACATAATGATTAGAAAGGCTTTGGTTAACTCAGTCCACCTCTGAACCTTACTTCTTGTTTTGAACTGAGGACTGATCAGTAAAAAGCTGCACCCCAGAACGTGTATTTACTAAAAGCTTTTTAAATATTTAAGCATTTTTTCATTACTTTTTAAAAACCACATGTTTAAACAATACATCATCTGTTTTTTTTATGTTCAGTCGAACAAAAGTACAGAATTTTGAAGATAAAACAGAGAGCAGAGCAGAGGAGAGAGACAGCGATGTCTCCTGGTCCCTAAAAGTTTTCCTTTACATCCCAACCTGTAGCCCAATGATAGCCTCGTGGCCCTGCACAAACACTGTCCTGTTGCTGAAACAGAATGCTAATTCAGAGTAGGTGTTGTGCATGAAAACGCACTGATTGTCATCAAGGTCGCTAGACTGACTCCCAATCCTGGAGGTATTTGGCGCATCAAACGGCACTTTCTTGCTACATTTCTAGGTTCTATTTAGCTGTCAGCAACACGAAAGCAAAACAACAAGAAACTTTTACAAAACATAATTGAATGTAGATTTCAAAAGCATTCAAACATCTAAAGGTTCATGGCCAGATTTTGTTATCAGAAGGGCTCTGGTTTCCATTGGTAGTCATAGTTTCAATCATGGACATTGTGTCTGCTACCGGCTTTACACAGAAAACCCATCAGAAAGCAGAAGGGACAAAACACAATCCATTGTGACATATTCCTAGAATCTATTAACAGTGATACATGTCTATAAATAGATAACTCCAACTCCATTCTCACTTCTCAAGCTGCCAGTCTGACTGTATGGCAGTGCAATTAAAACACACTTAGTCCTTTATTACTAACCACTGGCTACACCAGAAGCTCCTTAGAGTTGGCTGTGGCTCCCTGTGGCATTTATCATAGTCAGAGATCACCCAATAAGTCCTTAGATTGCTTTTATGAAGAAAAGAGTAAAGTGCACAACCGTTAATGAAACTGAAAAAAAAAAACAGTACCTTGTGAATCATAACCTATTTTTCTTTGCAACCCACTTTAAGGAAGCCCACCCACTCCTCTACAGGGACACTATTAAAGCAGACTCAGGTAGCACATGATAAGTGTACCTTGGATGGTTAGGACATTATGGCTAATAGGCCAGGGCAATATGACCTAAATATCACATCACGGTGTATTTCCTGCTCTTTGTGGTAATGGCATTATATCACAGTATTGCAAAATGTTAAACAATAACATATTTAAATAGACATCTCTACCTTTATGAGGTTTGATAAGCTGCAACTGACTAAAGCACATTTCCTTATGGGGGTGTCCACAATGAAAGCATTTGTGAAAAATATTAACAGACTTTTATTGTGAAGAACCTGATAGAAATAACATGTTCATCATAAACTCAGCTTTAGAAGCACTTCCGTTGGGTGTACAGGCTACAGGGGTTCACAGTTGCTTCTCTGACCTCTACCTGGATCTTTGACTCATCATGAACTTGAACAAGAGAATCATGAGTTAAAACACTCCTTCAAACAGCTGTTTAAGCCTCTGAGCTCTAAGCTTAACCATTATGTCTCACCTGGACTTACCATCTTACAACGTTTGTAAAACATCAACCCTGTGGTGCACAGTCAAGCTCTAGACAGCCATTTTTTCAGGACAAACTCAGCTTTTTAATTATATGTGCTACAGTAATGTGACTTGAATTAAAAAAAGTTATGAGTCTATGAAGAAAAAAGAACCATTATTCAAAGCAGTTCCTGTCTGCACTGACACAGAGGGCCACATCTCATGCTCTCTGTGTTTCTTTCTCTCCATTATGAGCTTTTTTGGCCTTCTCCTCTAGGATGGCATGCACAGTTTGACAAAGCATGATGTGAAGACTGAACAGTCTGCTATTGGTTGCCAATTCATTGTGGGATACAAAACAAACAATATGGCGGATAGCATTAGCCACTAGCAGCAGAAATGAATATGGAAAGCCAACCAAGTTCCCGTCTTGCTAGAGAAGCCTCTATAAGAGCTACGAAGGCATGGATAGCGTCATTAGAGCAGAAAAAAACACAGGGCATTGGCTTTTAGAATTTATGGTTCAAAAGTTATTAAACTTTTAATAACCTCTACTTCTTCTTTGCTTAAACAAGGATGGTCTCAGAGGGTTAAGCCTTAAAGAAATCTCTACAGCACTGGGCTCAAAACAAATCAAACAATAGAGAAGCTTTGCAAAGTAAGCGCACTCACTGTATGTTGCTTTTACTACAGACATTCAACATTTGTCAAATCAATCATTTTCTTTTGTTTGAAAGGTTCCCAAACTCCGTCTGTGGGGTGTTGCCCACATGGATCTTAAGTATGGATTTGTGAAGCAGTTTTTCCAGTTTGTCAAGTTGCACCTTAGCTGAAACTCTGAGGTTTACTTCCTCTTTAAATACATTGCAAGACCAGGAGCAGCCTGTCCAGATTTTATGCCCACAGCTTAACCAGCACCTGTTAAAAATACTGGATTTACGTCACCCTTTTTAATAGCAAACCAAGTAAGAACAGAAAACTCTAAAGCACCTCAGAGGCTTAAAGACCTGTGATTCATACTAGAAGTGGCAGAGCTGTTAGGGTTAGGACTTACAAAAGGTGTGCAAGTGGATTTATTGGACTCAAGTTATTTTGAGTGGTACATTCTGTGCAGGTTTTTAAGATTATAACACCAAATTTTCGCAATCCACGTTATGACACAAATTGAGGCTTTCTTAGCCAGGTCTGCTGCTCACCTATACAGTCTTATAACTAATGCTGTTCCTTGCTTCTGTAACTGAATCACACTATTTCCTCTGTTTACACTAATACACCTCTCCTCAGATTAAAAAAAAAATCTCTTTTCCTCAGCTTCTGTTTGCTTACAGAGTGCTGTAATTATTTCAGGTTCGTAGAGCGCTGACTCTCTTCGCACATGCAGTTGACAAGTGACAAGATGATGGGAATTTGAGCCAAAACACACATAATTGCTCAACTCTTCTTATGCAATCAAAAGGGACAAGAAACAAATCCGTGTTTTCTGATGCTTCCATCACACTGTGGTATAATCCTACTTTTTCCTGCTACAGTCTTCTATTTCCTACTAGCTTATCTTAATGAGAAGAGCAGAAACAGTGAGTGAAAACAAACAGACACCCCCTGATGACATCATTACACCGTGGACCCATTCACCAGGATGACTGACGGCTGTCACAGGAAGTACATCAGGAGGAGGAAAAGGATGCAGTGGGAGCCTCTCAGTGCGGTCACTGTGGCGACTAAGCTGCATATAAAAACACTCAGGTTGCTTTGCTCCAATTCAGATGTTAAAATGAAACATCACTGCATTTTTTTTCCCTCACACTGCAACAGTATGAAACAAGGCTGTCTTTTTTGTCACTCCCATTGTGTGGGTAAGCAAATGCAATGTCATGCTTGTTGCACTTTGCACTGTGGAACAGCCCCAAGACACTAGTTAGATACAATCCAACATCGAGATGAATCGTGGGCTGACTTGGAGCAGCAATGAGGTCAAATACCTCATCAACATTCAGGAGGATCAGCTTATTTATCAAATACTGACCCCACTCAAACAACATCTTTTCCTTCATGAAAGGTTTCAGCACTGGTCTTCATTCTTGCATCAATTAAGTAATTATGGATGCATGATATTGGATTTTTGTCAATATCCATGATGCCATTATTTACAAATTAACATTGGCTATGAAAGAGTGAAAACACTAAATTTCCTGATGTTTCTCTTCAAAATAAAATTCTTCAAAGATGATTAGCATTGGAGACTTTTATTGTGACTGACTTGGCAGGAAAATAAATTTTTATCATCACATACTTGACTAAACTTTAGCATCACAGCGCTAACAGACATGAGGGATTGAACTGAGCTGCTTTGAGAGAGACAAAGCCACAGTCTGCTTCTTTTAATCATCCAGGACTGAAGATAAGTGAAATATGGATTAAAATACACCTTCAGCAGGTACGATGCATATTCCTGCTCTGCTGTCTGCTAAAAACGAGGCAACCATTCCAGCACTTAGCCTGCCCCTTGACCTTATGGTGAACTATGACCAGAGTGCAGCTGCCTAGCTATGTGCCAAAGTCTGTTTTCTGTCACAAATCCCTCTTTTATGATGTTTTTCATGATCTGTAGGCAGCCTGGCTGATAATTTTGGCAAATGTACCTCACAATGAACAAAAACAAAGCATTTAACTCATTGTTATTTTCCAATGAAGGCACTGACATCAACTTACAACGGACTGTGTTAAGTTAGTTGCTCAGTGACTTAATATCGTTGTTGCATTAGAGGGGCAGGGCTATTCCTATGGTGCCCGGTGACAAATGGGGTGCTTTTTTTTTACCTGCTCAAATAAAACCAAGTTATAAGAGAGGTGAAAAACTTTTTAACAGTCAAAATCCAAAATTTTGTGATGCATTTTCAAAATACATGTGCTTTGACACAAATGTTGAATTTCACTTTATGGTGACTTTAAATGTAGTTCAGACCTAAAACTTTAGTCCTTTTAACACACCATTTAAATTTTTAATACGATAAGATTGTGAAGAACATCTGAGCTAATCGCTACACTAGCAGCAGCCATTGCTATCAGCTTCCAGCATGATTAAACCCCGCCCAGAGCTACCGCTTGTTCTCCTCAAATGACACTGATTGGCCAGATCCGTTCTCAGACCTGGCACAAACATTGTAGATTGGAGCTTTGCGAAATGGATTTGCCACATGGAATCTGGCCAATCCATCTTCTGTGCACGGTTAACCAACTTATAGAGCACCCAGAACTATGATTTGAGAAAAAGCATAAATAAATAGTCTTATCGTTATGGGAAAATTGAATAATGATGAGTTTTGAATGTAACAAACAAAGTGTGTACTGGATAAAAAAGTATTTCTCTACCTAAATTTATATTTTTGCAGAAATGCATTCAGTATGCTTGCATATGATATAATAGAATCAATTTATATATTTAGATATACACTATTTTTCTGCTTTTTGCAGAGAACAAAATTAATTCCATCACTTAAAGGTTTTTCTAGAAAATTTTCAACACATGATAAGATGCATGTTGTTTTCATGTGGTGGGGGTATCCTGTTGTTTTAGCTTCTTAGGTTAAAATCCCTCATGGCCGATTTTGTCATGCTTTTTTTATGTTTAGCATTTATTGATGTTCAGAATTGACTCATGGGCAGCAGTGAGAAGGAAGGGGGGCCGCACATGACCCTGGGGCAGTCAGTTGTCCATGCCTGGATTAACTCACGATGAAGTTAACTGGTGTTAAAAGGATCGCTTCTTTGTTTAGGGTTCATTGAAGATAAATCTGAGGAGCTAGTTTTGATATTATAATAAAGATATAGATGAAGAGGCTCCTGCTGGTTCCAACATCTGCTGTAACTACCATAATCACAGACACAGACAGCTGAAGGTCACAAGTTAACACGGTCACTCCTTGAGTCATGACACCTGTTGGCAGCTGGGCAAAAATAGAAGATTTTGTGGTGAGAAGGACAAATTACCTAGTTTGAGTTGGACAGAATTCTCTGAACTAAATGAGCTGTTGAACTAGTCAGTGTTTGCTCTTTGGGACATCATTGTCTTTCAGCACAGCTTGGCGTGCCATCCGAAAATGCAAGTTAAATCTCTATCATGCAAAGGAAAAGTCATATGTGAACACGATTAAGAAACGTCGCCGAAGGGCACAGATGGCCTGGTGGTTAAAGGTGGGCGACCCAGGTTCAAATCTGGCCCTTTCCTGCATGTCTCTTCCCTGTTTCCAACCCTATCCACTGTCCTCCTCTATCAATAAAAAGCACAAAAAGCCCAAAACAAATCTTTAAAAAACAAACAAAAACAAAGAAACGCTGCCATCATCTCCTGGTGAAAGCTCGTTTAAAATGGACTGAACCAAAATGGATAACTGTTCTGTGGTCAAATGAATCAGATTTGAAACACTGTCACTGTCGAGGTAGAGGTTTGAGAGCAACATATGCTCCCATCCAGTTGTCTCTTTTAGGGAAGGCCTTGCATATTTTAGCAAGACAATGCTAAACCACATAGCACATCCATTACAACAGCATGGCTTAGCAAAAGAAGAGCTGGTTCCATCATTAAACAAAAAACTCCAACAAAGAAGACCCAGGACTGGTTAGCAGCTAGTATCCTACATCAGACCAGAACAGGGCAACATTCTTCTCCTGCAACTCTAGACACTGGTCCTCTCACTTGCCAGATATTTACTAAAAGAAGAGGGGATGCTACACAATGGTAAACATGACCATGTCCCTTCTTTTTGAGATGTGTTGCTGCCATCAAAACTTAAAATGAGCTAACATATTCATGAAATGGTAAATGCCTTACTTTCGACATCTGATATGTTGTTTATGTTCTGTTGTGAATAAAATATGGGTTTACTCAACTTAAAAATCATTGCATTCTGTATTTACTATTATTGTACACAGTGCCCCAACTTTTTGGAATTGGGGATGTGGTATCACTGGAGAATTAACCAGCTCTTTGCCTGGTCGACTGCATTCTCACTGCAAACAAAACCGGTCAAAGTTTCAATTGGAGGCAAGCCAAGACCACGTCTTCTGGCTTCCTTATTATATTCAAATACAGAGTATGATGGGGTTTTTTTATTCACATAAGCCCAACCAATACAGTTTTGCATCTGCACTCTTTAAGACCAACACCAGTCTCCAGTCTACCTGTGTTAGCAAGCTTTCGTTTCAGTTATTGCAATATTTAAAAAGAAACAATGAAAAAGTCATTTGGGACTCAGACTGACAAGCCAAACTACAACAATGGATTTTGACAAAGTTTGAACAATGAAACAGGTACATCCAAGAGGACACAATAACACAGTTTAGATAAAAACGCAATCAAAATGGCTAAACCAGAAGGGATAAAAAAAAAATCTAAAGCACTGAAAGAAATGAGAGAAATTAAAAGAACCTGAGGGAAATCAGAGCAGTCTGTCTATGAAAGATGACGGCATTGGTTGAAAGGTTATGAGGTCAACAAAATCAATACGTTTCGATCTTTGAGAAGCTGCATTGTTCTGAAAATGTGGTATTGATGAAGACAGCTAGAAAAATATTCATTTGAAAAGCAAGATAGCCACAGAGGTGATCGTGCTGGGTGTACAGAATATTCAGACTCCTGTCAAAAATCCTTGATGCATTCCTCCATTTCATCTCCAATTTTTAATAGACTTCTCAGGTTAAAGGTTAAATATGCCTTTCAATTCTGAAATCCTGGTGGCTTTAAAATAAAACACTGGCTATGGATGCCTGGGCTCCTTAAATGTCATTTAAAGAGATTCAGCATGGTTGCGGGGGACACTGAAAGCCTCAGCTATTGACTTGGGCTACTGAAACATTTTTCATCACAGCAGCAGAACTCAAAACTGATATGTGACCATGATGCTGTCTGCCATTTAGTGCATGAACAGGAAGAAAAAAAAAACAGAATTCTGTAGGTACAGAAAATTAAAATATGTGAAGAAAATCCTCTGCATTGAAACCCTTCAGTCAATCTTTCATTTTTGAAGGTTTCAGATAGAAGATTCAATAGGTGTAATCAAGTCTTGATGACTTTGAAATAAAAGACTGGCCATGGATGTCTGAGCATCTTTAAAGTAGGAGGCCAATTCTATGGAACCTTCTGCTGTGTGTGATGTAGTCATGACATCTTGAAGGCTTTTACCATTAGGCACTCCAAAAGGTGGACCTCACCCCCCTTTGGATGTTTTACCCTTTGACTGAGCTTATAAATCAATCATGGTCAGTGTAATAAAAATAAAAAATCACAAAAAAACATCTTTAATTTCAAGGTGAAAACAGATTTCTACAAAGTGATGTCAATTAAATAAAATATGTATGGTAAAATAAAAGATAGGATTAATATTTAGCCCCTTCAAGTCAATAATTAGCAGATGCACCTTTGGCCGCAATCACAGCACTGATTCTGTGTTGATAGGTCTTAATCAGGCTTGCACATCTGGACACTACAATTTTATGCTTAAGCTCGGTCAGGTTCCACAGGGATTAGGCATGAACAGCCCTTTTCAAGTCAAGCCACTAATTATCTTTCGGATTGAGGTCTGGGCTTTGACTTAGCCACTCCAGAACATTCACCTTGTTGTCCTTAAACCATTTCTGTGTAGCTTTTGCCATATGCTTTTGCTTTTGCTTGAAAATAAACGTCCCAAGCTGTAGTTCTCTCGTCCTCCAGAATTTTCCTACATTTTGCCGCATTCATTTTACCCTCCACTGTTACAAGCCTTCCAGGGGCTGGCTGCCGAGAAGCATCCCCACAGCATGATGCTGCCACCAATGTGCTTCACAGTGGGGGTGGTTTGTTTGTGGTGATGTGCAGTTTGGTGTCTCATAGTATCTTGTCTATTGGCCAAAAAGCTCAGTTTCAGACTTTTTTTCTACTTGACCTTGTGAATCTTTCTCATGCCTTTTGGTGAGCTTAAGTTTTAATGCAGTAACTTTCTCTTTCCCACTCTCCCATAAAGTTTGACTGGTGAAGAAAGAGTTGATGTATGCAGAGTCTCTCCCATCTCAGCTGCTGAACGTGTCTTGGCAGCCTCTCTCACTAGTCTCCTTCTTGCACGGTCACTCAGTTTGTGAGGACGGCCTAATCTAGGCAGATTTACACATATACCGTATTTCTACCATTTCTTGATGATTGATTAAGCTGAACACGGGGGTAAGTTCAGTGTCTTGGAAAAAACTAATTGTATCCTTCCCCTGACTTATACTTCAATGATCTTTTCCCTGAGCTTCTTGGAGTGTTCTTTTGTCTTCATGGTGTAATGGTAGCCAGTCAAGTTGACAACGAGAGGACTACAAACCACATGAGAGTCCAGTGAGAGTCCAATGTATGCAAGGGCCACTGTTGAATATGGAAGCAACGCCAGATGGGATATCAAAGCCTCTTTTGCTCACAGTTGTTGAGCACAAATAGCATGTTCTCCATAGAAAACAACAGCTGTCTTCCTTTTCACGGTTGATAAAATGGTTTGGGAAGGCTGATGCACCTATTCTCTAGAGCTTAAAGGATTTAGTTAAGGTTGGTGGCTCACTTTTCTTATTCTACTCAGGCTTGATAGCGAACAACAGAGGCACTGCCTGGAATTATGGGCCCATTATAAAGACATCACATCAGGTCCAGTCACCAGAGCTCAAAACAACCCTGCACAATTGCTCCAACCATGCCTCCACAATGCAAGGGAACCAGACCACATGGAACTATTTTTTTAAAGATTTAATCAGTCCTTGTGAGATTTAAACCATACAGGCCATAATGCCGTCTTATTTTATTACTTACACATTATCTTTTTTGAGCAAAAACAAAAAAAGAAACTGTATTTTTATCAGTAATGAGTGACGAAAGTCATCTCCTTAAGTTAACTTGTATGGAAGATAAAAATGATATTACAAATACTATAATATTTTCAGGGCCCCTGCCAGTCATGGACCCTTTGAATAGTCCTCCCTGATAGCACCACAATGCTCCTGTAATAAAAGCATCAGCTGGATCAACATCTCTAAAAGGTCAAATAAAGTCATCCAAAGGGTGCAGTGTGTTGGCATTAAAAATCTGATGTGTCCTATACGTACTGTTAAAGGGATATTTCAGTATTTTTGAAGTCGAGTTGTATGAGGTACCTCATAGTAGTAATGGTATTAGCCTCCAGTGATTTCAGTGAGTATTGCCCCTTTAAGAAGGACTCGCTGGTTGTACCGGCAAGGAAGCTAGGCTATACTTAATAGGAAATATACAGGTGGAAACTACTTAAGTACTGTGTCACAGCTGAGCAAATGTTGGACCAAGCACAGAGTCAGTGAACACAACCTCACCATCTAGAAAGGACACCATAGATAAAGCTGCATCCCAAAAGAGGAAAGACTGTGCATCCACTGCAGCCAACAGGGGGTTGAAACAGGTAGTACAACGGGCAGGTGGTATCAGAGACAAGTTCTTTCCGCTTTTCAGGATGAACTTTGAACAGAAGCTTCCGTATCTGCTGGGTGAAGATCAACATTGTGCAAATGTTGCAGCAGAATGCAGATCTCAGATGCACCCTCTTGCAGACCCCTTCTGTGAGAGGTCTCCTCTGTCAGAGCAGAAGTGGGAAAATTTGCTGGTACAACATTTTAGATATTTTCTTTTTAATTCCACATTTTTAATTCTTAAAAAGTCTGGCAGTTACATAAATGCAATAACCACATTGCAAACATTACAGACTGAGAAACATTTCATAAATAAAACTGAATAAAGTCCAGAGATCTAATTGTTTATTAAATTATGTATGGACATTTTTTTAAATAGTTATGCAAATAGGAATTCACTTTAACCAGTTTAGCCTTAGGTAACACTTATGTATCTACATTAGTTACATAGCTAACATTGCTACATCCGTGTAGCTATGTTAGCTTTAGCAATGTGAGTTTTAGTAAAAGTACCTCAAGCTAACATAGCTAGGTTAGCTATAGGTCACTTTTAGCTCATAAATGCCACTGCTTGCCCCCTTTTATCATCTTTAACCCACATTCATTTCTTTATTAGTGCCTTTTTGCAACATTTTTGCCACTCTTAACCCATTTTTGCAACATTTTGCCCTGTTATGCCCCTTTAACCCATTTTCAATACTTTTTGGTCCTTTTTGCCTCTTTCAACCAATATATTGTGACTCTTTAACCCCCTTTTACCACTTTTCCTGCCAATATTTGCCCCTTCCAACCCATTTAGGCAACTTTTAGGCCATTTTTGCAGTCATTTCATTGTCATTGTCCCAGTCCCTTCTACTTTGTTTTCTGGCATCTTTATATTGTTGCACATCATGGCTTAGCTGTGAAGTCCAACACTACTTTTTCAAGTGGTTTAGATCATCGTGCCTTGCCCTAACCTGATGTTTAATCTGATATTATTTTGAAAGTCTTAGCATGTATTTCTGTCCTGACAGAGGTGGCATCTCACAGTAGAGAGGGGGCAACTAAGATCTGCAGTCTTAAGCCAGACTGGCTAGTCTTAATTTTGTCTCCTAATGTGAAAAAAGGTAGTCAATGAACATTTTTTGTCATAGTTTTTAATCAATGACTTTAACACAACTGCAGGAAAGTATACAAGCTGAAATATGCCATTTGGAACATGTTGTAATCTGTTGCCTACATGCTACTCTCACGTTGGAATCATTGTCATGCTATCTTGCAATTCCTGCATGAACTCATACTTCTTCCATGATCCTGTGATCAGCATTTCAGAAATGCATCCACATGGTAAGGGCATGTACTACTGGCCATGGCAAAACCACAGCAACAACACAATGCTACAGACACAGAGTATGTGGAATATGCAGGTAAATGTGATGTCACACAAATATGGCTGCTGTAGGATTATGGTGTTTCCTCCTGCAGGGCAAAGGTGCAGAACAGCCAGGATTACAGTAAGTGTGACCGCACAGACGAGACACTGCATGGATGATGAGCTTATGACCGCCAGGTGACTGACAGTGCATTCAACAATGCATATAACCCTGCAGAGGCAGAGCTGTACAGCACCGAGGCAGAGAATGATTTCAAAAGCCACGCGGGCTCCCTGGTGGGAAGCCAGACAACCTTGCACAGAGCTGAGAGGCAATCCTCCCAGGGGCAGAGGAACTGTATCTGTGCTTTCCTCATGTCCCAGACAAGAATATACTCAGCTGGAACAAAGTAGGCAGTGCATTCAGCTTGATGCGTACTGTGTAGCCATGTGTTTGTGCAGAAAAAAGTCATGGAAAGGATGAAGGGAGAGCCTGAGCACATGTATGTAGGAGTGCTTCTGTCTCATGCTTGGCGTGACTCCATTGCCACTGGCTTTAGTGTAATTTCACTGCTTGTTTGATTCAGCATAGAAAATTTGTAAGCAGCTGACTAATCTATTATTCCCTCTTTCTCCTCACTCTGCAAATGCATAAACCCTCTTTTTTTTCCATCGGCTGCAAAGCTGCCTCTGTCATTACTCAACCCCTCTCTATCCCTCTCCCTCTCTCTTGCTCTCCTCTCTTGTCATGGCAACAGTATTCTCTCGTGTAGTATTTGCTCTGCAGCACACGGCGAGTTCGCATTGTCCCGCAGTCACTCGCGCCCACATATCAACAGGCAGGCCGGCTGTACTGTACTGAAAAAGTCATTGTTATGCAACCTATGTTATGCTGCCTGCTGCTCCGTCAGTCTGTCTGTTCATCTCTCTCCACTTAGTCTTCACGTGTCTGCTTTCACTTCGCCGAGCTTGTTCTAGGTCACATCCTAACAGCTTTGTCAGGCATTGTCAAAAAAGCATACATGTTTTATTGAAAGAGTTGATGTAGTTTGGTAAAAAGGCAATTTTATGAGTCATCTTTGGTTAAAACTGAGCAGGGCATTTTAACATTGAATAGATGTTGACACAAAAGTCTTTGCTGACAAATGAAAACCTGTGTAAACAGAGGCTGAACCTGAAAGATGAGATGTGCACAACTGTCCAAAGCTGCTGCTCCGTTGTTTTGTGAAATTGGGAGAGACGGCAAACATCTGAAGTAGACCTGCCTACTAATAGTCTTCAGTCCGGTTGAGATCAAAGATTTGCAACACAACCAGACATGTTTCGGACATCACAGGTGAGTGAACTGAGGTATTGCAGCTTGATTCAGGTCAGATGATGGTATTGCATATGCAGTTTGGCTTGTCAAATAAACAGCTGCTTTTTGGATATTGCAAGGAGACAAATGTGAGATGTAAATCTTGCTTTAAAAGGCGAAATGCTCATAAATATTTGTTCAACCCAGAATGTTTCATTAGAAAAAAACAAGCTGTGAATTTTGGAAATGATTAAATGATTTACAACAGCCAGGTAATAAACATGTCTGTCCACTCCATCAGCTGTGCATGTAAGCAGGGTTTGTGGCACTATATGAGCTAACACATAAGAAATTCAAGGCTGCAGTAGCTAAATTTGTCCTTGTAAAAATGTTTTCTGAGATATCTTAGTGATAACAAGACTCAGCTAGCAAAGCATTGTTGTGCTAATATGCAGTTATGAAATCTTTCCCCATGAAATAGAATGAGCTTTCAAGTTCCTGATTCATCATCAATAATCATAGACAGCATACCAGACATTTTCTACAATTGTTTTAAAAATGCTTGTTTGAAATTAAATGGACCCTAATGCATTGATACAACATTAAATTATGATTTTGTATCATTGTCATAACTTTTAAATCTTGCTAATGGTTCTCAAGGCATCTTGGGAGATTTCTCATATTAGTTAGCCTCTGGAAAATCTCAGTTTGTACCCCTAGCTAGTACGTCATCCTACCTCTCCATTCCAACTAGAATCTGCACACCCAGCTCTTACAGGTACACACACAAACACACAAAACCCTGACCTGCAAACCCTGAATACAAAACATAGCAGAGTAAACAGTCTGCTTACAGGAAAAAGCTGGTACTCCGTGAAATCATTCTAACTAATCCAGAATAGCTTACTTAACTCTGTAAGCTGCATAAACTATATAAATAATGGTGCTATGTAGCTTTGGCTATACAAGCTAATGTAGCTAATATAGCTAAAGCTAAGCTCATAAAGCAGCTATGAAGTCTACATAGCTTTGTTCTCTATCTAGCTAAGTTGGCTTTAGCTTTGATTGCAAAATCTCACATTGCTAAAGCTAACTTAGCTACATTGGCTTATATGGCAGTGTTAATCTCATAGGTAGCCTAGTTATGCCAGCTTTAGTATAAGCTAACAAAGCTAGTTTGTGTAACTACTTGTAAAACAGGTCTACCCATAATTTAATCCCAGATTAGACCTCTGATCTTTTTTTTGTTGTTGTTGTTTATTTATGTAATGTTGCTTTGTCTTTAAATTTTGCATTGTGGTGATTTCATATATAGAACTATCTCTCATAAAAACTTGCACTCAAACAAAAATAAAATTTAACTCAAAGAAGCATTTTTTTAAAAATAAAAACAAAACTATTCACTATTCCATTGACCTCCATACTGTAAATGAGGCACTGGTGTCATAGTACAACCCTTGATTTGCTTATCAGTAGAGCTGAATCAATTCAGTCCAAAGGCCATCAACTTTGCCAATGATTAGCTTAGCATCTTCAGATTAGCTGTACGTTATCAAATAAAGTAGATCATTTCTTTAGAAAAAAAATCTATCATTCTGTTACCTAACTAAAGGCAATATCAATTGTGTGTTAGCATCAAGCTAATGTCCAGAATTGTCAGTGGTTATTTTAGCTTCTGTCGCACCTATCTGAAGTGTATGGGGGAGCCTTTCCCTTTCATGAATGTAACTGTAATGTAGTTGATTTGTTATGATAAGCCACATAGCACTGGGGATGCTGTATGCAGCTAAGCTAATGCTCTCAGTGGGTTGTTTAGTTGCTGTAGTTTGCAGAAAGTTCCTGATAAGCTAATGTTAAATTGTTGTTGTTGCAGTAAAGGTACTCCATTGTTTCTGTTTGGCTAATTGCCTGACTATACCTACTGTTTACTGCGTAAAATGTTTTATAGCCTTTCTATGCAGCTAGCTAGCTAGCAGCAACAAGCTGGGCTAAAGACAAATTTTAGTCATTTATAAAAAGGGAGGTCTTGAAAACAACAGTTTAGAGAGGATGCTTTAGCCTTCTTGCAAGTGAAAGAACATTCAGAATCAATAGTATGTTTCCCTGTTAGTACTTTAGCTAAAGGGTGGCTACCTTATGTCGCTTAATGTAAAACAAGTTCACTATTACAGTTTTGTATTTCCTGGTTATGTTCACAATTTTACATCAGACATTATTCTTAAGCTTGTACTTCTACAACACTGACTGATTACTGATTTAATATCATAAACCAGTAAGGATTAGTCTGCTAATGGCTTAAACTTACCACTACTATAACAGTCAAAGATCTGTGTTAACTGGCAGCTCTCGTGTGAGTCTTCTGTATTTATTCTGTAGCCTGAAAGCTCTAGACTCATCCCAATGATTCTTCGGTGTGTGACAGTGCACACACATCCTTGTGTTTGTGTAGGAGTCTGGTCCTCTCTCTGTTTCTCTGCATATGCATATTTAGTCACACTGAAAATGGTAAGCAGGTTATGTGTGAGCCTGCGTGAGGCGGGAGTGGAGAGAGCTTCCTATTTATTTGCCCTGCCGTCTGTTTACAGAACATAAGAAGCACTGCTTCTATCTTGACCTCATCCCTTCAGCCCGTATCTCTCCGCTGCAGCACGGCGGACGGCGAGGATCACAGAGCGACCACATGCCTCGCTATGAGACTGCTGAGCTCACAGGAATCTTAGCCGGGAGCTGGGTGTTAAATCCACTTTGTGTGGCGGGAGGTAAGGTGATCGAGTTCATGAAATGGCTTGGGTTAGGAGGAACTTTTCAGGCCTTGAGTGACCAGGTCAGGACTTTATAATTTTTCTAGCACAGGGGGTGAAAATTAATTGAATCCTTATATGTAGAAACAAAGTTTGCCAGAGAGCAAGAGAGACAAACTATGAAGGAAGAACAGATGTCCGAGGCTGCATGGGTCTTGCTACCTGCTGGCACTGTCAGCAGTCGGAGGTAAGTTTGAAGTCCTAGGGCCAACAGCCCACAGACAGAAACTATCTGACACGAATGCTAACCGTCTGAAAGAGGGCCAACTCTATGACAGCCGAGCAAACTGCACACAGCTTTTAGAGGTGCTTCAAAAGTCATGAAGTAGCCTGCTTTGGAAAGTTGAGTCTCAACAAGAGGTACTGTACCCCACGGGGTACTTGAGCAGAGAGAGTACATGGAAAGATTGTACAGTGGAGCTGCACAGTAAAATAATTGCTGAGCGATCTTATTGAAATCCCAGGCTCAATTTAGGAAGTCAATGAGTAATTTTTGAAGAAGAGAGATTGTGGATTAAGTGTAGAAGGGCTAATAGAGAATAAAATGCTTAGAAAACAATCAAATTCATCTTAGGGTCAATGTGTCAGCCACCAGAGTTTGCTGCTAATGTTAGCGAGTTTGCTAACATTAGCAGCTAGCTTCACAAGCCTTCATTCCTCTTTGCAGATCAACATGGTGCCTTGATATGTGGACTTTTTACTTCAGGTGAGTAGTTATACGTGAGTTCAACCCTCGAAAGCCACCATACCACTTTATTTCCATTTATTACTTAAAAGCTGTCATACCTCGCTGTTCCTACAACACGCTAACTGCTAAGCTTCTCATATTTCATACGGTGAAGTGCTGGGGAGAGCTAAGACAGGAAGGCAGTGGCCATTAACTGAAGCTACAGCAACCTCTAGTGGCAGGAGGTTAATCACAATTTAAAAAAGCATTACAGCCCGGGATTTTAAGCCTGTGTTTATAAAAACATAGATAATTAATCTAACAGACTTGTAAATTGACAGCTAATTTGATAAAGAAATGTAACCGTTTAACCAGGCATCCCTGATTTAAATGCCATTTCAATTTTGAATAAAAAAAATCTACAAAAAAGTCTGGAAAATATTCTATAAAAAAATGATACTTTATGTTTTCCATGATGCAAAAAATGTATTAAACTGATGTTTTGACACACATTTCAATTAATTGCCCAGGCTTGGAGAAGGGTGGGGCAATTAATTGCAAATAGATTAAATCACAATATGGCCTGCTGTGTTTTATAGATCACAGAGGCTGCAATATTTTTTTTCAACTTGAAATGTGTCTAAATACCAGTTTAATACATTCATTTTTGCAGCAGCAGAGATTTTATGCACATTATGCAGATATACAACTGTCTTTTTTTATAATGGTTTGCAAAAATCTTCCTTTTTGGGTTTTTTTTTTATGTTTTTCTTAATCAATCGAGTGACATAAAATTATAATCCTATCCAGTGTAGCAATTGATAACAAATGTACAATATGAGCTCAAAATAATTGCAGTTAGATGTTTTTTAATTGCTCTGCCCTAGTTCATTCTGTAATGACAATGAAGCTTGGTGTTAATTCACAGAAGTCATATGCCCAGCCACAATCACAGCTCTTTCTCTCAACACAGCAGTCCATTTAAGTATGACATACTTCTCACTAATCACTGCTTGCATTAATACTGATGCACAACACTGCTTCTGCTGGTAAAGCTTTACCTCCCCCACCCCAGCAGCCTCCTTTATAGCTTAAAGCTATATATTCAGATTCATGCTTCTATGGATTAACTGCTTAATTCATCATTTTTAGTACACATTGTCATTAATGTATCTAGCCATTTAGGGGTTTCCAGCTACCTAATAATAACTGCATATTAATCGCAATCGCAATCTTGGGGAGAAAATATTTTTGCAAATCATTCAGCTTTGCTTGAAGTCCACAATTTTTAATTGCTTTTGGAAGTAATGCTGTTGAGTCATCTGGATGAAGAGGGAAAGGACCATCCAGATCATTATCAATGGCAAGTCCAAAATCCAGTATCTTTGATGGTGTGGGGTGTGTTGGTGCTCAAGGCATGGGCCCCTTGCATATCTGTGGAGGCACCATACAGGGTTTTTCAGGAAAGTCCCTGCTGGTTTCAGCAAGACAATGCCAAGTCACATCCTGCATGAGTCACACCAGCATTGCTTTAAGAGCCTTGATTTAGAAATCAATGTTTCCTGTTTACATATACAGTGCTTAACAAATTTATTAGGCCACCTGTCATATTTGTCTCAAAGACCATCCAGCATCATGAAGTGCTTTAATGCGGACTCTTTCATTTTCAGTGAGCTCTCCATGTTTTACCAATTTGAACAGGAATGAGGAATTTCAAACTGAATTCACCCAAATTTGAGCCGGTTCACTGGGCTTCTCTGAGAAGTCAGAAATTAATCAAGCATAACATTCAACCACTAAAAAAACTCCTTTTTCTGTTCAGGAATGCAAGTAAATAACTATAATTTGACATATTTATCAAGAAAAAATAATGTGCTTTACTATTTTCTCCGTTTCTTTGTAAATCAGTATATTTGAAAATTCATGGATAACAATAATAATTCTATTTTAGCATTAAAAATATCATTTGGGTTAAAGAGCTTCCACATATTGGTGTATTAACCATTGCAGAAACATTATGAAAATGATTTTGGTTATTTCCAGTGCTGTTAATTTAGGGCATCTGTGGCATTAACCTTACTTTGGTTCGGGTTAGGGTGGTCTAATAAATTTGTTAAGCACTGTACTGAGGTGACCATTTCTACTCTTAGGTTACTTAGAGTGTAAAGTATATTGTTTTTTATAACCAGTTTAAATAAGCAGCTTTAAGAAGGAAAGGAGTGGCAAAAACACTTTAACTTGTACTAGTTATGCTAGGGTTACTTGCAAATAATGAATGGTGTCACTGAAGTGGTTTAAAGTTCACCTGACAGCTGTGGATTTGCATCTCAAAAAGGTTGGGAACCACAGCTTTGGATTGCATGACTTTGCTGTTAAGTGGCTTTTTAGAGGCTCATAATGAGAACTTGCATAAACACTCTGGGGCTGCAGCAGCATGTGCGATATGATAAAAGGATCTTACTGTATTAAAGGCATGTCACTGGCTTCAGCATTCATTTATTTGCCTGGAAACATCGCCTTAAGGACTTGGGTGCACTTGTCCATGAATAATATATCTCATATAGCTTTGCCTTAAGGCCGCAGTGTGGCGTTCCATGCACAACACTGTCTGCTCCAAAGCAATGTGCCACATCCTCAGCCTTATATATGGCCTTGTTTCCCAAACATTGTTCATCTCATTATCATCACCATATGCTGCTTAGCTTTGTCGTCGCTCATTAAGGCACCAGTACACTCCCATTCAGCAAGAGATAGTGCAAGAGAGAGAGGAAAACAATAGAGAGGGTGTCTTGGAATACTCAAGAGAGACGGAGAAATGTGTGCAGCCAACTCTGCTCCAAAAGCGATCTCTTCTCTTGGAGTTATTCCCATGAGGGCTGACCATTGAGCTGATAGGAGTGCAATGCAGTGAAACCGTATTATTGAAAAGTCTGTCATGGAAAATGGCGTCTGGGAGCGATAGAAGACAGAATAGCTTATCTAGCCTTAATTGTTCCTCCCAGAGCCTTTGAAAGCACAATGACTTCCGCTGCACCCTTTTATGATTAGAGCCTTCCGTCATACTTTCCTCATTTTGAAGTGCTATCGATTCCTATTGTTCCTTTTTTTTGTCTCCGATTCACAATGGAGCGTTTGAAGTGGGGTTCAGCATCTATCTTCCTCTTGTGTTGTCCTGCCACCGTATAATGCATTGCTTTGAGTCTCACAGGACATTGTTAAGAGTAGCGGCTGAATCAATACAAGGATCTGATATCTAAAAGACCCCATAGATGCTTAAACTTGTAATATCTTGGTTTGTGGGAATTGTGGATCAAAGGCTGACCATGTACAGGTGTGCCAAATCCTAAAGTCACGCTTTGTAAGTCAATAGTACATAAAAGTCAATTATACAAAAGTCTGAAAGAGCAAAACTTATTTGGAACCCAATAAACAGCAACACTTAATAAGCAACAAAACAACACAACCAGAGCAATTTCAGCCTGAATGTGTTTTCAAAAGGGTAAAACTACTTTAGAGATGTGTTCTTTAAATGAAGTTTAAAAATCAGTTCATTTATTCTTTCAGGCCACAAAAAGCACTTTAGATTTTTGTTTTGTCAAATTTTGAATGATTTTCTCTTCAGTTCAGTTAAAATGAAAACAACGCAATTAAGGGCCTCACACCTTTTTTTTTTTTTTTTTTCAGTGGCATCACCCATTTCTGTACAGATTTTTTTTTTTTTTTTAGCATTTTCAGCATTGTACAACATCCTTGAACAGACCAGGATTATAAAATACTCATTTTATTTTAAAAAGGTACAAAAGTGAGGATGCCAGTGGATTTTTTTCTATTATTTTACATGTGGCCTTTAGATAGTACTTTCACATGTACTATCAAATGGGGCACTTTGTCAAATTTTTTCCACTTACAGGGGACATATTACGCAAAAAAATCACTTTTTCAGGCTTTTCTAACAAAATTATGTGCCCCTGGCCTGTCCACAATCCCCTCAAGTACCAAAAAAATCCATTCCCCACCCACTCTCTCTTTCTCCACCTTTCAGAAATGTGTGCTGAAACAAGCCGTCCTCAGATTTTCCCCTCATGATGTCATGTGGGGAGTTAGCAACACCCCCAGGTTCAGTTGGCTCTCCCTGCTTGGAAGAAAGTTCCGCCCTCCTCTCCTGAGGATCAGAGCTGTTTCTCAATTCAAAGTTCACAAGTTCGAACTTGCATTCTCTGGAAGTTCAGACTTGGCAAGTTCGTTCCAGAGTTCGGACTTCAGGAGTACAGGAGTCCGCTGAACAATCCTACTACTATTGGAACAGCACAGGACTTTGCTAGCGTCCCCTTCTACGTACCTACATGTCACATCCGGTTGTCCCGTTGCTAGCGTTTCCAAAAACACCGACATTGTCCATTTAGAATTTATCAAGGATGAATTTTATCCAACTCATCCAATGTTTCTGGGTTTCAAACACAATTCTATCACAAACAAGTAATTTTTTTCATATTGCAACGCAGCAGCAAGGGTTACTTACAATTGTGTGACTTCAGCTCCGCCATTGTTTGAGTTTCCCGCTGGACTGCGCAAATTGCATTGTGGGATTGTAAATGTGAAAAGTCCGCTCAAGTTATGTCCAGCAGCAGACCTGGTAAAAGGGGCGGGGCGAGTCCACATCCGGGTACTTCGACCGAACTTGTTTCGATGTGGACTTTGAATTGGAACAGAACTTTGGCTTTGATTGATGACGTATCACAAGTCCGTAAGTCCAGAAGTACGCTGAAGTATGCATATTGATAAACAGCTCAGGAGAGCCACATCCATTAAGCCACATCCATTTCCTGAGAGGGGTGTGGTCAGGGGTGGAGTTAGACAGCTCAATAACATTTAAAGCCACAGACACAGAAACAGCTCGTTCTGAGCATGGCTGAAACAGAGGGGTTGTTACAGTCAAAAATCCAATACTGGAGTGTTTTTTCAGCAACAAACTTCACAAGCATGTTTTGGGGACCTCTGAGACCAATATAAATTTGTCTTTAAAGGGTAAAATATGTCTCCCTTAAAGGGCCCCTTTTGTGGGCACAAATTTTACCCACTTATAAGGCACCCTAAAGGTCACTTTGTCAAACTGTGTCTGCTTTTAGCACACTCTAGAGGGCACTTTGTCTAATTTTACCATCTTAAATTGTACTCTTTTGCATGCTTATGGCACTCTTGATGGCACTTTGACAAACATTGTCTAAGATAGCACCAAAAAGGTTGTTTGTGAAATGTTGCCCACTAAAAGGGCACAAAAGAGTGCAGTTTGTCAAATTTTGCCACCCCTTTTAAATAATCTTTTAAATAATTGTCTCACTTGAAAGGCGTCCTTGAGAGCACTTTCATGTTTGTATTACCATGTTGTTTTTAGGGCATCAGAGGAGGCTGATCATGCACTGCACAACTCTGAGTGCACCAGTATGCATCAAGCATTTATCATCAGAATCATTTTTAAATGCACAGAGCTGTCCCACCGGTCTAATCTGCTAGAAACGGCATTCAATTACTGAGAAATCTTTAACTGTAAGAAACTGATCTCTGTTTCAGAACAGGAAATGCTCTGACAATAAGAGCCATTTCAGACTGGCTGCTGCTGATGCTGAGATAGGATTCCTTAAAGTTGTTTTTATGTTTTCTTATTTCTTAACTACAAGCAAATTAAATACATGCAGACCAATTTAAAATAGGCTTAAAAGTCAGTACCAAGGGAAGCAGAAGTACTAAAAGCCAACTTTTGTAATCTAGCAACAGTAAAGTCCGGTAAGAAATGCTCTGAAACAGACTGTTTGCTCAGGCTGGTGCTGCATGATATGGTAATGATGTGCCACTTTGATTATACTGGACAATATTGCTATTTGCTATATGATACAGTATAAATGGTATCATGAGTGTACTTGCAGAAAATATTGATAGTTTTGAAGTGTCTATTTCTCAATTCAAAATACAAATATTAAGTGACATAAAAACATATAAAACCTTACATTTTTACAGTACCACTTTAAAACAACTACATTTTTACAGAAGTTTTTCCTTTTTTGAAAATAAAAGTCAATTTTCTATTGTAAACTTAAGGACCTTTCTGCAGGCACCTTTGTAAGTTGTGTACTACTTAATAAAAAATAATTACAGCCTTTACTGTGGTTATGTATCTGCACAGCATGAGATTTATGATTTTGATTATATTAATCATGCAGCACTAGTGTAGACAAAAGCACTTGGTGAGCAGGAGGACTGGAAATAAGAAGACACAAAAAAGATCATGCATAGGGCACGAGTCCAGTCAGTGCAGTCTGGGTTTCCGAGACCATCGTCAGCTTGTCTCTTTTACAGCAGCTGCAGCATTTCTCCGGGAAAAACTCCACAGATTCATGAGCTATGGCAGGGACCGGCAAGTGAATTTGTCATTCTAAGCCACTACATTGTGGACAAGAACATAATTAAAGATTAATTTGTGATTTTCACTTAATACTTGAATATAACTAGCACTGCTGAAATGCTCATTCAGCTGCAGTCTGTGGTTAACTTTTTAGGATGCTCAGAAACACAAAGCCACAGATGTGATGTGTCTGGGTTTTGTGTTGCATGAAATAATAAAATTGTGTCTGCATTCATCCCTGCATATGCGGGACATAAATAAGATTACTGTTGACCTATTTGAGTCACAAAATATTCTTAATAAATTGTACTTTATTTTTCCATTCCATATCATCAAAAAAGCCACACTTTTATTTTGACAATGACTGACTGCCTCCTTTTACTCACTGGAGTCAGACTTATTCTCATACTTTCTTTGACAACTTTTACTATCAGATTTACTGATTTGCATCAGAAACTCACTGATGGGTCACATTACTGTTTACATGCAGCTTCACGGTTATGTCATGTGGAGAGTAAGTTTTGCTTAACATTTAGGAGAGTTCACAAGGAAAGTCTATAAAAAGCTCCAGGAGAGAAAGTCAAAGCTAAAGCATCCGTTCTCCTGTGGAGAAGAAGTCCAGCACTGAAGCACTTACAGCCAGTTTTCACATGAGGTAGTTCTAAGCCTGTTGTTATGTATTCTGAAGCCCAGCCTTTTCCCAAATTTAAGTATGCCATGGCCTAATTTGAAACCTGAAAATCTTCTGGGGCCCACCAAAAACATCATGCAACCATAACACAAGACTCACAGTATTTAGCTCTATATTTTATATTCATGAGCAAAGAAATCCAACGTGAATGTCTGCAGAGTCATTCATGTTAAAAGCTTCAGCAGAGTCCGTATTAAAGAACCGCCACCCTAGATTTGGATTAGGCATCTGCAAAATCCTCTATATTTTCAAATATCCATCTAATGTTCTTTACTCCACAAAACCTTTCCTTCATTAGTGTCTCAGAAGGCACCAACAACACCAGTTAAACTGTTACACCAGTTCTGCGCATCAGACACAACAAATGATTGTTACATTTTTTGTTTGTTTGTTGTCCACAATAAAAACACAATATGGACAGAAGTATTCAGCCACCTGACCATTACACCATGTCTTATAGTCCTTGTTTTGTGTGCTGGAAAATTGGAAACATAGCGCTGTCAAGCTAAATACCAGTCAACACAGCAAGACACTTAACCCCAATTTTCAACATCTCTTGCATACCAATAAGAAATCAACTATTGATACCAGATTTGATATTTAACCAGGATGAAAACATGTTTATTAATGCTGTTAAAGATGCCATTTTGATACAGGTGTTATTAGGGCATTTGGGGGTTTTGCATTCAGCCTCAAGTGGACACTAGAGGAACTGCACTTTTTACACTTTGTATTAATTTAACTTTTCCAACACTAGCAGTTATCGTAATACAAGACAAAAAGTTGCAGTATGCCAACATCTTTGCTTATGGAGTCTCCCATTAAAGGACAGCTGAATGACTGAAGCAAAGAGGGCTTATCCATGACGTTTATGTGTTTGTGTGAAGTGAGCCAATAGTAGTCAGTCCTTTGGAGCACTGATGAATCAGTGTGTGAGATCAGTGGGAGTTTTCTACAAAGTAAACAGAGAAAACCACTCTGATAATGACTATCACTGTCCCATCAGATTTTTCCTTTAAAAATTCTCCATCATTTTCCCTTCTGACTGCTTCTGTCACCAAGTAGGACAGTTGTCATAGATACTTATCTGTAACAAAATCCTAAATCACAGCAGATGGAGGCAGCCATTTGTAACGGCATTATAATGTGTCATTACAACTGACTTCACACTCTCATTTAGCCGAGAAGGAACCCTACCTTGTGGCATCTGCCCTGCATGACTGATTGGAAACAGCTCACTCATGAAGGTCGTTCAAGCAAATAAGACTCAAAATAACACCTCTGGATAGACGGACCTGTTTATCAGATGCTCAAGACAGTGAGTCTTGTGTGTTGCTGGGTACTGACAGATGTGTGGGAGAACACCGGGTGGGAGACAGACTGTGCAAAAAGATGTTTAGAAAGGATAGCTGCTGAATATTTTCTGCAAACACTTATTTTATATCAACACTTAGTCAACAATAAACCCTTCAATGGCCGTAGCTTGTTTTGTCAAGTGCAACAATTGAATTAGTTGGTGCATGGTGAGAAACGATTGTGATGGTGGTGATGGTCTGAGATTACTGTTTTGCCGATTTTGCAGGAGTAAGTGGTTGGGTGCCAGGTGTCAGGATTATTTGCAAGTTAACAGTTTCTGCCCACAGAATTGTCTGAGCCATTGACAAACCCAGAGAGTGGACCCTCCCCAGTTATGGTTAATTAATATAAATGCATCAGTTGCATTGTTGCAAGCATCCTGGCTAAAAGCTACTTCATTGTGGAGCTGCAAAGTGTATCAAATTTTTGTTTGGCTCTGATGCTCAAATGATTTAATTGTGCTACTTTTTTACCCATTTTCACCATGTTTTTCAGATGTTTTAGCTACTTTTTTACCATTTTTTAACCCATTTCACCACTCCTTTGGCACTTTAATCCCATTTTTGCTTTATTTTGCCCATTTTTGCTACTTTGTATAACTTTTAACCATTTTTTGCCCATTTTCACATTATCTGACAAACTATTGTCATAAAACAAGTTTTGCCACTTTTGACCACACATTCACTCAATATTTGCCCCTTTATTGACACTATTAACCCATTTTTTGTTGCTTTTGCCCATTATTGCCACTTTTGGCCACTCTTTACTCATTTTTGCTGCTTTTCTGCCCATTTTTTTGCCACTTTTAACCTTTTTACTCAGAGCCTGTTTTTGGTGTTTTTCATCCATTTTTCTCATTTTTTGTCTTTAAACCCCAATTGTTTCCACTTTCTGCTAATTTTTGTCACTATTACCCCAGCTTTATTTTTGCCTTTTTTAAAAAATAATTATTTAGGTAATTATTTTCCTTTAAAGTTGTCAAAAATTCTTCTGTTATATTTTCTGGCATCCTGATGTGTGTGCACATAATGGCTTCGCTATGAGATCTGATATTACTTTTCTACATTAGCTAATGTACATAACATAGCAGAGGAAGCTAACATAGTTTTAGCTACCTTTGTTTATTCTAACATCACTAAAGCTAAAGGTGACAAAGCTACATTGGCTTACATAGTAATGCTAACTATGTTTCTGCATGACTATATTTGCAGCTCTCAGACTCTTGCAGACGACTACTGTTGAGACTCTGTCAGGATGGAAATACATGCTAAAACTTTCAAAATCAAATCTGATGTACTTTGGTTTAGGGTTAGGATACAAAACGTCAAAACCTGACCTGTAAAACCTAATTACAAAACAAGAGCAATAGCGTTTCCTCTGTGAAAGCAATCTTACCTATCTGACGTAGCTAAGGCTTAAGTTAACAAAGATAGATAAACAAGCTTTAGCTACCTTTTGCTAATTCTAATGTTGCTACAGCTGACATGTCTACATTGGCTTATGTAGTAACTTCCACCATGTAGATAGCAGAGCTACATTAGCTTTAGCCAAGGATAACAAAGCTTAAGTGAGCCACCTTTCGCGTAACTACTTTTAAACAGGTCAATACATAATCTTAAGCTGGATTAGACCTCTAACTGTTTTTTCTGTTTTATTTATGAAACGTTGCCCAGTCTGTAATATTTGCAATGTGGAAATTCATCAATGCAGCTGCCAGACTTTGATTATGAATAAACTTGAACCAAAAAAGAAGTCTGGCAAACTACGTCACTTCCATCCTGTCAGAAGCGGCGTCTCACAGTAGTCGTCTGCAAGTCTGAGCAGTCTGCTGCCAGATCCCTCTTAATGGTGTGGCACCACTAGACATTTCCAATTCGAGTAGAATATGCTAAGCTCCACCCATGTCTACTCAGAGATTTGAATTGAAGACTGCTCTGTGAATGCTAAAAATGTGTACCATTCATGACTTGCTTGTCTTAAGTCTAGGCTGTGGCTCTGATCATGGTCAAAGAAACTGCTGTAAATACTGGAATTCCATACTTGCTGCTGATTGGAGCATCTGTGTAAATTTGGAATCTCAAATCAACAGGATTTGCAAATGCTGTGATACCACTTATGAAACACTCACCACCCACAGTGTGCTTAACAAAGAAAGCCAATCCATCATGCTACATTATTCAGGGTTTCTTTTAACACCAGAAAGTCAGGAGTTGGACCTGAGTCATGCAATATGTAAATGGGTGGGCTCAAGCCTGTAAGTCTCTCCCACAACCCTGCAGCTGTTGTGCATGCATTTCTTCAAACAGACATCTGACCCCGAAACATCTCAAGAAAATTGACTTTCCTGGCATTTCAAAAAATCAGATTTGAGGCTTCTGTGACATGATTTTATCCCATAAGAGCCCTGGGCGGTCGTCTCTGGTGGCTACAGACTGGGTGTTCCTCCGTGTGACAGGCCTCATCAGTCACAGAGCGAGCCAGAGACAGAGAGAGAGAAAGAGAGAGAGAAAGAGAAAGAGGCAGACAGTGCAAACACAGAAATAAATACCTGCTCCACTAAAGCACATGATTGACAAAGAGGATCCCCCATTCATCATGATGATGGAGCACCACTCAAGAACACAGAGCATTCACAATAACATCTGGGCCTATTGTTTCCTCAACAATCCCTGGTTTCTCTCACAGAAATGTCCTGAACTTTTTTAGGTCATGTCCTGATTGCTCATGATATCTGCCAGGAAATAAGGGGGCAATTTAAAAAGTTAACTTTTTCACTTTACATTGCTAATCCATGCTTTTTCTTTAGTGCTTTCCAAAACGGATGCTAACCTCATAGTGACACCTTGACTTGCTGGACTCTACTGCCCCCCTTCAACCCCTCGTCCACTGTTGTGAGTCAGCAGTGGGACTGCCGCTCCATCAATCGAGGGTAACATGAAGCAAGAGACAAAGTGAGACAGACAGCCGGGGAGGGAAACGGTGGGAGATGGTGATGATAATGATGTGTGTCTCCATGGGGGGGCTGACACCTCTGACAACATGTCAGATGAGCCGACCCAGATTTCACCATGGAGAGGCAGAGAGGACATCGCTTTCCAGTGGATGCTTGGGAGAGCCTGACAGGTGAGGGTATTTAGGAAACAGAAGTAGAGCAAAACAGATTCAATTTGCTGAATGGGGGGCATAAATCTCTATGGGGCCATCGTTTGATAGCTTAATGCTAACACATAACGGAAAATGCCATTAACAGGCTAACCGAATTAGCACAGTAATTTTGACTGAGGAAAAAATTGCTTTTTCATACCTGACAAACAATACAGTATAGTGTCTGTGGAGGCTAACTTTAAAACTGCTGACCTGTTATGCTTGTCAGGTTTGCAGCTCTGAGTCATCTTCATATAAAGTCTATACTCCAATCATGATCATGGCTTGCTCTTCTTGTCTCAGTTCATATAGGACACATCTCTCTACTACTACTCGATGGCAGGGGGTTTGAAATGCAGTTACTCAGCTCTTTGTGGATATCTCCACACTTGTATTTGATGTTTTGTTGCTTTGGGGATTGTGATATAAATACAAATTTAAAAAAGGTGCATCCTGTGCATTGCCTCTAGCGCTACATAGCTGCACCTGTGTCTGATTTCACTTGAAGCAGTTTTGGGCATTCATAACTGTTGTTCCCTCCTATCTAGATCTTTGACTGTGTTGTATGCTCTCAAATGTAAGCCATTTTGGACAAAAGCATCTGCCTAATGGAATTTTGATACTTTAACAAGGTTATGTCAGTGTTTCCAACAGAATGGCACTATCTGGGTCATCCCACCCACCTGACTTCTCTTTTGACAGTATTCATCAGCAGTAGGTTGCATAAAGATGTTCAAATATCATCACCCGTTGAAATTAGTTACGTGTATGAAAACTTGTTGTCTTGAGTATTGCAACCACAATCTTTAGCTGCATAAAAAATGTTAAAACTACATTGTAAAAAGCTTAATTTTTAACAGACCTTACCAACTGAGCCACAGTCATCCTATAAATGTTGCTCTGCAAATAGTGCATTTCTGTAGAAGAATTCCACATATTGTATCTTTAAGTGCATGGATGTGTTTTTTATATAGGTATATATACACCTGGATGGCTATAAATATACCTGGGTGGACCACCCAAGAATCCTGTGGGAAATGTGTTTATTAGAAGCATATGCAATCTGCAATAAGAGTCAATGAAATGCCTAGAGTGCATGTCTTTATGCCCGAGCTGGAAATATAGGACAAGGAAGTAAATAAAAACACTGAGCATTTTTAATTTACTTTTTTGTAGCACATTAAACATTTTACACCATAACCATATCATATTTATTTTGTTATGTAATAGTTTATTTGATATAAATATTTAAATTTTATTTGGTGAGCTAAAGGTCTGTCTGTTTTTCCTAGTTGAAAGTAGTGGGGCAACACTGGTGCCCTCTATTGACCTGCTGCCACTGAGCTGAGCTGAATAAGCTTAAAATCTAATTGGTGTCACTGGGATGTGGACTGGTCAAGATCAATATGCAGAGGCTCAATCCCTTTAGTGACCTGGATTAAATTACAACCGTAATTTCCCCTACTGCTACTCTATGCACATGTTAATAAATATAACAGACAAAATATGCCAAAAAAACGGTAGTATTTAAAATATTGGGATCTTTTACAGCCCCAGTGACCTGTCATATATTCACACACTGGATGGATTGTAATACCTAAGGACATTTATGGTTCTCTTTGGCTGAAGGACATCTTACTTTTCCTTTGGTGCAACCATAAAAGTTCTGTCTTCCAGTGACTCATCTTGTCACCTTTAGGAAAAATTACCCTGTTTTTTTCACTGAGATAGGACTTATTGATTTTAAACTAAAGGCATTCCCTCAGCTGGGTTGCTACAAAAAAAAAACTATGGTGTTGAAAAATGAAGCCAGTGCAGAAGTTTAAAAACTGCAGTTCAGTCAGAACCTAAGTCATAGTTTTACCGCTTTATTATAAAATGCATTGACAGTTTTGCCCAGCATTGAAGGCTCTGCTCAGCAGATGCTTCTTGTGTTAACCAAAGAGCAAGCATTAACTTTAGAGAGAATAGAAAGTTGTATCAAATTCAGGGGATGTCAGATACAATCAGATTAAGTTTGGCAGCAATCCACTCCTTAGCAGCATAAAGGTGAATATGAGGGTGCAGTAAAGCTTTAGGCTAGAAAGAAGGAGGTTAGGATGGTGGAGGTGAAGCCTTGCCAGCAGCAGTGCTGCATGAGTATTGGTGTAGCAGGGATCACTGAGAAGGACATCATATTTAAATGGACTGCTTTGTTGAGAGAAACAGATGTGATTGGTTTAGGGTGGTGGAGATGATAATTCAATCAGCTGGCGGTCAGCTGATTGCAGCTGGGATTGTGACTTCCATGTCCTGCATGAACTAACACTAAACTTCACTTCCTACAGCAGTGATCATCAACTAATGTGGCCCGGGGGCCACATTAGGCCGCCCACAGCTTCCTATCTGGCCCCCAGAGTATTATTAAATTCAGAAAGTTTAAGAGGGCTAAATATGGCATGCAATTGTTTAACTTTTTTCTGGAGGTTTAAAAAAACCTTAAACCTAGTGACTTATCAGAAGCACACTAGTAGTTCTGCAATTTGGCACAGTAAACACCTACTTTGTATTGTTATCTTTATTAAAGTGACAGCTTTTCACAATAATATTTCACATAAGACTCTTTGAGAGTGCAGTTTCCACCTCTGAGATTCTTCACAGCTCTGTTTCCTGCATGTGCTTCTGGCCAATCACAAAACAGCATATCTGCATCAAACTCAGTGATAGTCTTCAGGAGAGCTTCAGAAATATGAGCTAAAATTTCTCAATCGCCCATTATTTTCTGAAGGAAAAAATGTTAAGTAAATATTGATGTTATTTCAGTTTATTTGAATGTCTGGACCCCAAGGCATCAGTCAGGAAAAAGCTGGCCCTTGTGAAAATGGAGTTGATGACCCCTATCCTAGAGTGTCCAACTGAGGTTGGCCTCAGGAGCCAGATACATTTCCATTATATCCTGTACTAAAATGCCTGTTTCTACTGCAGAATAAAAATATGTTTGTAGTCTTGTACAAAAAATTAGTTAATTTCTGTGATAGTAAATGTGTCGGGGGGGGGGGGGGGTTATAGCTTTCATTTCATCAAGGCAAAGTGTGTCATCACACATCTGACCAATCAGCAGTTGCCAAGAGTGTCTCAAACTTCCTGTTTCCTCCAGAACCTGCAAAATGCTGTTTTACATCTTTTATTCCCACCCAAATGGCCCTAACATCACAACTAACCATAGTAAATCGATGAATCTCACACATTATAAAGGTGAATTGTAGGATTTCTAGCAATTACTGCAATTTTAGCTAGAATTAGATGCACTGTATTTGATCATATACTCATTTAGTGGTTTAAAATAATTACATTTCCAAGAAGCATTGTTACAACAAGGAAATAAGCTATCACACAAATCTTCTTACTTTTTTGATTAAGTTTAAATACAGTCTATGTGTTGCTATCACTCTGCCATGTAAGTAATCTTGTTGATGAAACAGTTATCTGTCGTTATATAACTCCACCACTGGGCCACCATTGACTCAGCTTGTTTCAAACCTTGGCAAAACTGCTACTGCAAGAAGTACCATGAATATTGCCAAAGAAAACCACCACAAAATAGCAGTTTCAAGTAAGCTCACTGGAGTGGAGTGATACTACACAGTGAAATGATGCAGAATTTTTAAATGTACAAGATGAGGCAAGTCAAAACTGCCAAAGCCATGAAAAGCTGATCTAGTCCTGCTAAATTAAGGATGTTTACAGAAATACAAGTCTTACAGGTTACTTGGAAAATACAGCAGAAAGGAAAAGACCATTTGGTTTTTATCACATATTCAGTTAAAGCTGAACTTATATTCTTCTTTCAAAGTACGCCTTATAAAGGCAGGGTTGTCTTTGCTGATATGTTTAATGGGGTGCTACCTCAGATCGTGTTCCCATTGCAGCCTTTCACCCACAGCCTGCTCCTCTGGCTCGGCTAAAGAGAAGCTTTATGTTTAAAAGCTTTAGTCTGCTGCACCTGGCCCCTTGGCTGAATCCCTGGCAGGTTTAAGTGTCAGAGCACAGCTGTGAGGGACTTTTCTTGGCCTTCCAACAAGACAGGGCAACAGGCAGATTTCCCGAGCCAGCCAGCCAGCCAGCATGAGAAATGCATGACAATAATTGGTGAATTCAGGCAAACCTGGGAGTTAAACGTGGCAGCGTACACTGCATGCACTTCACATGGCATCAGAACAATCTAATCAATCCCAGACTGCAATTACCAGGCTTTCTTTGTTCGGGGAACAAAGAAACAGCTTCTAGGTGTGTGTCTAGAAAGCTGCAGTACAAATAACCTCTTGTTTCACGCTTTCTGGAAATGGCTGGAAGCATGCAGCTTGATAACATGATGCTTTATCATCCACAGACGTAATTTGTTTTGCTCTCAGACTCATAATTTCTTGACATTTCGAAGTTTCCTCAATAACAACACTGTAACTGAAATCTATTCCGCTTTTGTCTGTCTCTCCGGCGCCGTCTTGCAAAAAGCCACAGGACAATACTTCATTGACAAAGTGAGTGAAAGTGATGCAGAACAATAGCCTTGCAACCTTCACATCACTCCATCTGTGAAGAGAATAATCTCCCTCAGATTTTTAAGTCTGCCTGCCTACTTTGGGCAGTGATAAGATCCTTTTTGTGCTCCTTCCATCAGTATCCACCAGTGTCTCTTTGTTTGTTCTGGAAAACTGTGGCATAAATGCCAGCGTTTAGATTTCAACATAGAAGAGTGTGAAGGGTGGGGGTGAAAGTGGTGTGAAAGGTTGCATTTGAATCAAACACGTCAATAAATACAGTGAATTCGATTTTAATTTACCTAATAATAACTAACATTGATTTTTCACTGAAACAAACAAACAAACATTAAATGGAAAACTGTGTTCTGGGAAATTGTAATGGGTGATTTTTATTAGAACAACAACTGGTACAATGTATTGATTTAAATATGTCAGTTATGAATAAAATATTTAGATGAAATGCTGCATATGCATGTGGTAAAAAGAAACACACTAGATTATGACATTTTAAAGACAATAAAATAATTGATTCAGATGTAGGCTGTTGTTTTGTGCAATGCATTCTGGGTAGTGATGTGACCTTACTGTATTGCTTGTTGTCCCCCTTAAAACCATTCATGTCTAAACCCAGAGTGCAGTTTTAGTGCAGAGAAGATGGAGGAAGAAAAACAATGCAGCTATATGATGTTACATCCTAAGTGCATTAGACATAAATGGCCGCCTATACATGTAAATATATTTGATCGATTTTTCCTGCAAAATGTAGAAATCAAGTGTGTTTCTTTGTACTTTATAGATATAAAGGACAATGATGTTAAACTTTTACGGCCGCTATGTCTTGAGAGGATCATTTTAAGTGAAAATTATTCTGAAATTAGTCAAAAGTTGCGAGAAAATGACTCAAAGCTACAATATGACAAAATATGAATTTAGCAGATAGAGTTACTGATCAAATATGCCAACGAGAAATTAATTTCTAGAGAGAGTGAACCCCTCTGGTTTTGTTGTTCTCAGCTCTGTGTTCACAACACCACAGTACTTTCTAAGGACTAAGGATGTTCCTAAGTGTCTATCTCTCCATTTGGATAAACTGTCATTTACATTCCATCAAACCGGCTAGTCTAAAGAGGAGAAAATTCTTAGAAAACAGTCAAATTCATCACAGGGTCACTGTGTGAGCAGATGAGATGTGAGCCTGATATACTCTCTACAGCGTGGCTAACATTAAAAGCTAGCTCCGCCAGTTGGGCAGTTATACATGAGCTCAACCCTAAACCTACATAACACTTTATTTCTATTTACTACTTAAAAACTGTCAGACTGTGCTGTTCCTACTACATGCTAACCGCTAAGCTTCTGATATTTACATCTGGTGAAGTGGGGGGAAAGCATTATACAGGAAAGGGAAAGCGCAGACAGGAATGCAGCGGCCATTCACTGAAGCTACAGCGGCCTTTAGTGGTGGGAGGTTCATCACAGTTTAAAGACCATTAAAGGCCGGGATTTCAAACCTGTGTTTTTGAAAAAAATGTAGGTAATAAGTTTAACTGGCTTGTAAATCTCATGCCGGTTAATTTGATACACAAATTTAACCATTTAACCACACACTTCCCTAGCTCAGACATAACTTTTGTGGTGACAGATAACTCTCCCCTCTGCCCATTATTTGTCCTGTACTCATAGCTCACAGCTTTATTTGCCACTTTTAACCCATTTCTGTTACTTTTGAAATCCAATTTCACCACCTTTTCCACTATTCTTTTGCCAATAACCTATTTTATCATTCATAAATCCATTTAGGCTATTTACTACTCAAATTCATAAAAATACATTTTTTGTTATGATAAGACTGGTTGTTATTCAGGTCAAATATAAAGTGTTGATACCACAGCTTAACCTCACAATGGACCATGATTTTGCTGACCTCCACAGGCCCCCAGTTGGGCTGGGCCCGAGAAAGCTCTCTCCTTTATCCCTCCTTATTGGCGGCCTTGTCTGAATATGACTATTCTTGAATGTGCATGGCTGTGTTCAACCACCTTCAGGTATAGTGGCGGTCCCTGGCCTCTGGCATCTTTATTTTAGGGGCTGTGGTCTGAAAAGGTTGAGAAACCCTACCTTGGAGCACAAGGCAATAGCCTACAGTTGGTAAAACTCCCTCTGGAGACCTGGAAGTGGCCTTTAAATACAGGAGCAACCCAGGAAAAAGGAGTTTTTGCAGGTATGAGATGTGCATGTGTGCTCCTGACTGTGCTGGAAGTTTAACTTCTTTTAATTAAAGTGATAAGGTACTTTATTGAAGATGTGATATTGCTTTACTAAGAGGGAGATAGTTATCCACAGGACCAGATTGAGGGGCTTGGTGTTTTGAGTGATCTCCACTCCCTCAATCTCTGCCTCTGCGTTGCTGCCATATGCCCGTCTTGATATCAGCACATGGTAGGCACCACACTCTTATCCTCGTGCCTGTTTATTTGTGTACCTGTTTATCTCACTTCTCCTTCTCCCTGCGCTCTCTCTAAATCTCCTGCTCCTTCAGTCCATCTGTTGTCAAAAGCATCCTGAGTATTTATCTGCCTTTCTCTCTGCCTTCATGTTTAGAGCACCATTGTACTCTTGAACACATATCCACATGGGTATTTGCAACCTTTTTCACTTCTTTTCCCCATGGCTCACAAAGATGTAAAGTTTGGGGAGAGATTGCCACAAAAATGAGATAGATTAGCCACCGACTGGAGCCGCTCTCACTACACCGCAGGACATGTCTATCCATCCACAAAGATGCCTCAGTGACTTGCTATTATTAGTGCAGAATAAACTAAAAGTGGCGCTTATTGATATTGAGGAAGACATCCGTATTCCCTGAGAGAGTTGAAGACTCAAACAGAAAAAGGAGAAGGGGGAGAAAAAGTAGGTTACCAAAGAAAGACCGGCTGCCTCGCTTCATTTGTAAGCACGAGTCCACGAGCACAGACAGGGTGTAAGTGTACAGTGTGAGTGTGTCATTGTGTTCGGAGCGTGTTAATGTGCCAGTGTGTCGTCGTGCCTTGCTGAGAAAGGCACGATGCTGGCTGCAAGCATTGGCCGGAGAACAACAGAAACGGTGGCAAACATTGATGCATAAGTGTAGGTGTACTGTATGAGTGCACATGCTGTTGCAGATTGCTTTCCACTAATGAGCGAATGCACATTCCCACATGGAGCGATTGTTCGTTTGTGCAACAGTTTAGAGATGCTTCCTGTGATGCTTCATGCCTTCAGTGCAAGAACAACTGCATGTTATGTGATAACATTCATGTGAGAGTCCTTGCGAGACAGTGCCCCTGCAGAAAGCCGCTGTAACCGTCGCCTCTTCTGCACCAATCCGTGTCTTGGCAACAGGGGAGCGCGAGCAGTGCGAGCAGACAAAGACACCTCCTTCTGCTTGACGAATGTGGCTGTGCGAGGAGGCATGCAGGCAGGCGAGAAATGGTTTCAGTGCACCAGCATGGGGTAAGAAGTGGGTCAGAAGGAAATCCCCATATGGGCAACCACCCCAACCCCAATGCCTTACCCCTGCTGGGCACTGTCGCACAGCCAGAAGCCCTCCGAAACCAACTAGGAGTCCAGAGGGAGAAGCACCATGGGGGGCTAATTCTTGGCTGCATGTTCAGGAAGAGCCAATCATTGCCTTGACACAGATTTGCATTCTTCTTACTTCACTTGTCTCTAGATTTAAACAATTCTTGCATCAGTTATTATAAATGCAAGTAAATAAAACAAATTAATGTAGAATTAAGACAGTGTGAAGAAATTACTTCCTTAAAAGTGAGTAAAATCAATCCCACTCCCTCTGATTTGTTGTTCTTAGCTCTGTGTTAACAACCCCCCTGACTAACGTCTTGCTCTTATGTAGCTTGTTCATGTGTCACTTGAAGTCTCACACAAGCTTCATACATGTTTTTAGCCCTGCCATCACTTGGGGGAAGAGAGCCCTGTCCTCTCAGGGATGCTGTTTCTTGTTGCATGATGATGGATTGTCAACTGAAGGAGAAACAGCAGCCTTTTCAAAATGTAGGAAAAGATTTTCTCTGGTCTAAAAACAAATAGATGGCAACCAAAGAAACTCTGAAAGATTCTACAAATGGCTGCACTCAGCTCAAACTTAAACATGTTGAACTTGCAAAAAGTTGCATAAAAATACCTTTCAAGCAGCAGAATGACAATCACAGAGAAATTTAAAGCCTGTGCAAAGGTTTAAAGTGTGCACTTAAGGCTGCTAACACTTGGTACCAACGTTGTCTGCAGAGAACAGTGGAATTTGTTGCTGGAATACAGACTCTTAACATAGACTTGGGGTCCTATTTTGGTGGCATAAAACATGTGGTAGTGGTGGGTGGTGAACCGGCAGTAATGCCGTCACCAGTATAATTCCAGCCATGGAAATTTTTTATCAATATAATCTGTAATCTATAATGTCAATTAAATAAAAATATGTAAGGTACACTAAATGACTGCATAAATATTTACCCCTTCTAACATGACAGACTTAATTCAACAGAGGTCCAGCTAATTATGGCATAATAATGACACCTGTGTCTGGAATGTCCAGTCACTAGTGAATCATTATTCCTGGCTACCATTACACCATGAAGACAAAAGAATACCCCAAGCAACTCAGAGAAAAGGTTACTGAAAATTAAAAGTCAGGGGATGGATACAATTGTTTTTATAAGGCACTGAACATCCCCTGGAGTCCCATTAAATCCATCATCAAGAAATGGAAGGTATATGGCACATGTGTAAATCTGCCTGGATCAGGCCGTCCTCACAAACCGAGCGAGCGTGCAAGAAGGAGACAAGTGAGAGAGACCACCAAGACAGCTGTGACTACTCTGAAGGAGTTACGAGCTTCAGGAAGATGGGAGAAACTCTGCATACAACTGCTGTGCAAGTTCTTCACCAGTCGAAGCTTTATAGTAAAGAAAAGCCATGTTAAATCTGGACTAGAGTTCACCAAAAGGCATGTGGAAGACTTCATGGTCAAATGGAAGAAAGTTCTTTTGGTCTGATGAGACCAAACGGTGCTTTTTGGCAATCGATACAACGCTATGTTTGGTGGAAACCAAACACTGCACATCACCACAAACACACCATCCCCCCTGTGGCAGCATCATGCTGTGGGGATGCTTCTCTACAGCCAGCCCTGGAAGGCTTTAGCAGCTTAATTTTACATAGATATAATTTGGGATTGACATGAATCATTCCGATCAGAGTGCAAGCTTTCTTCTCTGGTTTTTGTGCTGGTATTTACTTTAGACCAGGTTTTAGATGGTCTAAGGTGTTCTGCACCTTCAGGATAAGAATACATCAGCTTTGCATCTGACCATTTATTTTAAACACACAACTGTGTGAGGACAAAAGAAAGACATCTAAGTTTTAACTAAAAACTATCAGTGCTTGAGCTTCAACCAATGAAAATTTAGCTCAAACTTTAAGATCCCAACAAAAGCTCGATCTAGATATTTGCTCCTGGTCCATTAGGTTTTTTCTCTAATGTTTCCTCCTTTGCATGCATGCACGCTCACCAAACACATGCTCACTTAACACACGTCTGCACACTTTCCTCGCACTCACGTCTCCCCAAATGAACTACATCCAAACTGCTTAATTATGAGATTCATGGCTGTTAGCACCTGTTGGGTAATTAATGTCAATCACTGCCTTCTGGGGAGGAAAATTATCCTCCATAAAAACATGCTTTAGCTAGCTTACTCTCTCCCTCTCATCTCTTCTTTCCAGCTTCTTTTTCTCTCTCTCCCCTGCTTATCAACCTGTGTGCCCCGTGCCTGCTGTTCTCAAATCATCCCAGAAAATAAATAAAGACGGTTATAAACAAACGTTGCAGGAACGGCTGTACTCATGATTACGGCAATCTTGGAATTCCGTCCGTCACAGATGGGTAGACGGTGTAGGAGTTTGCACATGGTGATGGAGAAACCCGAGACGTCAGTCAGCCATCAGAAAACAATCAATAATTTAAGAATGCTGGGAGGGTTCAGGTGCTTCTGGCTGGCTTAGACGTGTTTGGCTTGTGCAGCAATTTCATGACTGTATTTTGATATTCAAACTAATAGTATTCTATGAAATTTTAAGGTATATGCTGCAGATTTAATCAGCATTCATAATTTGGTATAGCACCTCAATGATGAGAGCTTGAGCCAACGAAAGATGCTTCTGCATGTGTTGCATTGTCTTTGTCGGATTTGATATGGCATGTCTGGCAGGTTTATGCTGTCAACACATGATGTTGATCTTTTCTCCGTTTGCTGCTGAAATTGCAGCTAAAATGAAGAACAACTAGAGATGCAAAAGCTTTGGAATCAATAAACCAATCGCACAAACAAGACAAAAAAGGCTTATCACTGAAAATTGGCAGCTTCTGTTGACTCATACTGTGCTCTGCACTTTTTGCTAAAACTATTCTTTAGTAATTTATGGCACGGAGAGATTGCTACACAATAAAAGCATTTCTAACATTGAGAGAGTAGAAATCTAACAGGAAAAAGATCCCTGAAGAGAAGATTTCAGATTCTTTAAAAGTAGCAGAAGAGAGTGAAACTTGAGACATTTTTGCATATGCACTCCTGAAAATTTCAAGAAGATTTCAGGCAGATTGCCTCTGAAATCTTACATTGCTTGATCACACCAGTCCATCACAGCGTGAAGTTTTCTCCATAGGAAGAGGTATTAGGAGTATACTCGCTTATTTAGAGTATTACAACTGCAAATCCCCTCTGTTGGGATGGGAAATGCAACAAATAGCAATGTGATTACAGAATTACTTTGCTTTACCACCCTGCACTGCCAAGGAATCCTGATTAGTTGACTCAGAGTGCTACATGTAGTTGTCTCAGCCTTTAGTCTGTTGGCCAGCATTGATTGTTAAATCTCTTTATTTAAAATCATGAAAGAATGGCTTTAGATGTTTATGTTTAGAACAGACTGGTTATCCTTTTCTGAATGGGCCATTCCAGACACCACTACACCACTGGAAGGAGCGCATTGGGGTGCAAACTCACTAAATTTAATTGTGTTAGCTCATCTCTAGGCTTAAAAAATTTTGCACACAGTAATTCACAGATTCATCTAACTATAATTTGCTTGATATGAAGACAATTTTGGGGCTTTTTGAGGGGGTTGGACCTTGCCGTTGGGATCCTTCCAGGAGATTGTTCCAGACAACTTGCAATTTATAAAAATTAATGATAACGTGCCCACTATTGGTGAAATATGTGTTTCATGTCATGACTTTTTGAAAATTGCATGCCATTTTGCCATACAGCAAGAAATGTCTAGAGCAGGGATAATCAACTGGAGGCCCAGGGGCCACATCAGGCCCCCCACAGTTGCACATCTGGCCCCCAGAGGATTATTAAATTCAGAAAATTTGAGGAGGCAAAAATATGGCATGCTATCGTTTAACTTTTTTTTCTTGAAGTCTTAAGAAAACCTTCAAACTAGCAGCTTATCAGACAAGAAGCACTAGTCTTTCTGTAATTAAGCATAGTAAACACCTTCTTAGTATTGTGATTGATTAATTTTTTGTAGTTTTTACAATATTTTCCACTTAAGGCCATTTGAGAGTGCAATTTCCCTCCTCTGAGATTCACCGAACTGCTTCCTGCATGTATTTTTGGCTAATCACAGCACAGCATATTAGCATCAAACTCAGTGATAGACGTCAAGAGGGCTCCAGAAATATGCAGCTAAGATATCTCAATCGCCCCCTTGTGGCTGTCCGCAGTAAAGGTGATAGGGACTGACCTCACTTATAAAGGCTTAAAGTTCCATTAATTTTAGAAGGAAAAAAGAAAAAGCCGGCCTTTGTGAAAATGGAGTTGACGTCCCCTGGTCTCGAGGAATATACCCAACAATACGTTGCGTGTTATAAAGGCATTTCAGGGTTTTTTAAGGGGCTTGGAGCTTGCTGTTGGGACCAAGGCTCCTTCTAGGGGACTTTTTTTTTTTTTTTACAATCTAAATCTATTTTGATGCCATTTCTTGACCCATTCTTTAAGTTCAAAGTACACATTGTAATCACTGAAATAAATTTCAGGCATGTACATCATATTTGATGCACACCTAAAACGACTATATCTTGAGGCTCCTTGGAGTACGAAGCCCCCTGCAGTTGTCTTCCTTTGCCTTGTGGGTAAACATAGGGGGACATAAGGAGGCAATTTATAACACCCGCAACAGCCGCCATATTGGAAATGCTGCTCAAACCAGGACAGCTGAGTAACAAGACAAATAGGTGGAGTTGAGGCAAGTCTTAAGCATCCTGTCAAGCAGCAACAACATGCAGTTTTATCATCTATGCCCCTAGAAATGCATACATCAAAATCCATGCCGAGATTTAAAAAGGATGAGTTATAGAATGATCACCCCAGTACAGTGTGTGCCCATAGAGGTACAAACTATTCTGACCAAAGCTGCTTTTTAAACAGCTTTTTTCTTTTTATTAAAGATATATAGTACAGTACATTTAAGCATGTTCGGGCCAAAACTTGAGGCCGAAGTAAGGCATGTAATGAAGAGTACGTCCTCCTGAGGGCACCATCGGGCATGGGGGAGGACTCAAACAAGCCATGCTCTGGATGTCCTTGCATATTAACAGGGGCAAGGGAAAATAATCAGTTGAAAAAATAACAGTCCACACCTTTTAAGTAAGGGATGGATTTGGCGAGTAAGCCAAGCCTAGGCTGCTGTCCAGGCGGATATGTGGCAATCCACGCTTCTGCAGCCAGTCTCAAGTGGATATAAATTTGTCTTTCATCTGTTGTTTTGTTGTTTCTCTGGTCCCTCTCCTCTTCCTAACCCTACCAGAGCTTCAACAGAGAGTTATCAACATGAGTCTGGTCTGCCCTTTAATAGGGAAGGTTTTTGTCACCACTGTAACGGGGCTAAATGCTGTTAGTGCTGAGCTCATGGCCTTTATTATAACAGAGTATAGTCTACTGTATAATACAATATCAATGATTGGTGCTGGTCTATTATAAAATGCTACAACAAAGAGCACGGTGCAAACCTGTCCTCTTTGAAAAGTGGCTCAAGATAACATTGATTTTAAATTGGTGCTATACCAACAAAGATTGAATGATTGATTGACATGCAAGAAGCAAACTTTTTTTTGCTAGTTTTGGAGTTTGTCAGCCATCAGACTGAATTTGAAGTGCGTGCTGCTGTCACGTAGTTTGTTAAAGTTTTTGTTTCTCACTTTCACTTACTTTTACTTCCATTTCCACCACAGCTAAACTTGCTAATGTTGTTATTGGTGGACTGAGGGTATTCTCCTGTTAATTTGATTTCAGCCACATTGATACAATGCTATGATTTGGTTGGTGTAAAGCCAAAGGGCATGTAGCTTCCCTTGCTTTGGCAGAGTTCTAACTAATTATAGTTTGGCAGCATCATAGCTCCATCTGATCACTTTAATCAAATTTATTTACCAATGAATGCCAACTTCAGCTGGCTTCCCTTGTTAAGTGAAAGAAGGGAATAAGTCCAACACAACCACAGTTTCAGCTCATATCTACCATGATACACATAGAGGGGAAGGGTTTCACTATTGTAAAAAGAGAAATGAGGACAAGCATTGGTTTGAAAAATGTAAAACCTGGCTTCCTATGGCTTTAGATGAGACACCAATGTATAAATACGAGTTTTTGCTCATTTACGACCATCACATTCTGTTTCATTTACATTGACAGTGCCTATAAAAAGTATTCACCGCCTTGGATGTTTTACCTTTTGATTTATTTTATAAATCAATCATGGTCAATATAATTTGGCTTTTAAAAAAAAAAAGCAAAAAACCTCTCTGATGTCAAAGTGAAAACAGATTTCAATGTAGAAATGTCAATGAAACACAAATATCTGAGGTAAAATAAGTGACTGCATAAATATCACCCCCTTTAAAGTGACTGACCTAATTTAACAGAAGTCCAGCCAACTGAAAGCAGTGAATGTGTCTCAAATGATTATGGAATAAAGACACCTGTGTCTGGAAGGTCCAGTCACGGGTTAATCAGTATTCCTGGCTACTATTACATCATGAATACATGAGAACAGTTCAAGCAACTCAGAGAAAAGGATTTTGAAAAGAGTAAGTCAGGGGATGGATACAATTTTTGGGGGGGGTCTCCACCCATCAAAGTTTCATGGGGGAGTGGCAAAGAGAGTTCACCAGAAGGCATGTGGGGACTCCATGGTCAAGTGACAGTTCTTTGGTCTGATGAGACCAAAATGGTGCTTTTTTGGCCATCAGACAAGACACTATGTTTGGTGGACACCAAACACCACACCGACACAAAGACACCATCCCTGCTGTGAAGCACGGTGGTGGCAGCATCATGCTGTTGGGATGCCTCTCAGCAGCTGACCCCGGAAGGCTCATAAAGGTAGAGGGTAAAATGAATGTTGCAAAATATAGAAAAAAGAATGTGCAAGCCTGAGTTTTTGCAATTTTGTTGTAAAGAAAAAAAAAAAAAACGCCAAATTACACTGACCATGATTGAGTTATGAAATCAGTTAAAAGGATAAACACTGAAGGGGGTGGATATTTCTCTTAAAAGCACTGTCACACAATGTCCCAACATTTTTGGAAAAGGGTTGTCTTCAGTTTATTCAGACAATCAAGTAAATCGCTCTGAGTTTCTAAACGGTTTCAGAACTTTCAGAGAAAAGAAGCATGATTTCAACAATAACCAAATCTGAATTAATGTGAGATGCATTATTATTTAGAAGCGTTCTTAGAAATGGATATTGTGGGTCGAGGGGCAGGCACTCATACATAAATCTAATCTGTTGCGTGGGCAGTGCTGCGTGGAATGAGTAATACATCATTTATGGCTTTAACTGTTGATCTTTGGGTGACGCAGAGCCTGGTGGAGCAATGTACACAATCAGAGCGGAGGAGATGATGAGAAAGAGGGAAAACGCCAGGGGACAGCTGAAGAGAGGAGGTATGACGGGGGATGTATTAAGGGTGCAGATTAAAATCAATACAAACATGCAGCCAGGCGAAATGAGTCAAGTACAGAGGGATGAAATTGAATATGGTGCTAAAAAACATGGGGAGCAGACAGGCAGTTAAGTGGCATGTTTGTACTCAAGGCCATGTATGTCACATTAAGACCTTCACTGTACACAGCACATTAGCAAAGCCTCACAGACAAGCATGGGCATGATGGGAAGTGAGATTAATTTGAACCAAGCACAAAAAGAAGAGGGTGCCTGAAAAGTTATCTTGAAGTTCTGACCTTTAAAAATCCCTGAGAGATAAAATATTAATAAGTTGAATCAGGCAGTCCATGCACAGCCATCAATCTTAAATATTTCATTATTGGGCCTGTGTATTAGAAGGACTAAGACTCCTCTAGAAAATCTTAAATGAAGACATGTTACAGCTGTAAAAGTAAATTGTTAAGACTTACTAGTAAAATTATTGCACATATTGGAGGAAATGCTGAGATCAAAAGACACATTATCACTTCAAAGTCTGTTGTGCAAAAAAGCTACGTAGAACCAGATTCACTGGACACCAAAATCTGTCTTTTAATTACTGAACGTAAAAAACTTAGCTGATTAAAATGTAAGTGGGTCTCATTTATTGGGTCAACAATCAAGTTAATGTCACGGGGTGTGTTTAGTGGGACGTTCTAGGGTGGTATGGCCCCTTTCTAGGAATCTAAAGGGTCACCCCATATTCTATTTATGCTATGACTGGGTATTTGTGTAGTCAGAAGCAGGACTTGTGTCAGAACCAACCATTAAGACTGACATATAACCAGCTGCTAGTAGCTTTCTTTAAACTTAATGTAGTAAATTTAGGTTTGTTTGTATTTCGGTAGCCCAAAGATGCAATCGTGAACAACCAAAAAAATCGTGCAGTCTGAGCCGGCCTTAACCCGTGTCTCTTCTAGTCGTATACGACAACGCTGGTCTCAGGGGGTTAAACTGCACTAGCCTGGCTACTTAATGCTGCTCCTTCTGCAAGATGCCTTTTGCAATCTTCCTCCACCCCAGCTCCTCCTTTATGCTAAATATGACTTAATCAATATCACTCTGTTGTTATTGATGCCTGCTCTGCTCTGGGAGAGCAGGAATGTGTGCTGTTTCTGCTTGATGCTTACCACATAAGCTCGTGGTAAGCATCAAGCAGCAAGCAGCAAGGTCAGCGTAATCCAAGAACAGCCACTCTGCCAAATACTAATGACAGCAATAAGAAAAAATAAATAACTGCTAATAATGAGAAATATTTGTAACTGAAAAAACGTCTTTCTTGACAGTGTGGCTAATTGCACCCTTGCTGCCATATTTAAACTGCTCTAGAATGGCCATGCTTTGCTTCTCCTTCTGCTGTGTTTTGCAACCTTCCTCCACCCCAGCTCTTCCTTTATGCTACATATGACTTAATCAATGTCATTCAGTTGCCGTTGATGCTTGCTCTGCTCCGGGCTTTTTGCTGCTTCTTTCCCTGCCTCAGGCTTTCCTTATCGGCACAGGAGGGGCATGAACATGTGCTGTTCCTGCTTGATGCTTTCTACATAGGCTTGTGGAAGGACAGGAGAATCCCAGAACAGGCACACCACCAAACAGAGATAATGGCAATGGCAAAGGTTGCGGTTTGGTTAAATGACCACTCTGACTCAGGGATCCCTGCCAGCATGTCCATGTGGGCCCTATATAGGTTATATGCTTATGAGGCCTAGTGGGTTTGACTGTTGGTTCCATGGTGGCCCCGCCCTTGATTGCTCATGTGGACCCACTATGGAACCCCAGACAAACCCTCTTGGTTCCCATATTTGCAGCCCACGTGTGACCCATATGGGGCCCACATGGACAGCTCACAGAAGAATATTTCCCAGGTGGCAGTCCAAGTTTTCCTTTTTGTTTCCCTTCCCACAGCTGCCATTGAAACAAGCAGAGACACGTATGTTTTTACCAGTTGTCAGTTCATTCAGTTTTGTTCATTCACATTCCAGCAAACACAAATTATACGTTCTCCAAACTTCACTCCCTTCTGCCCCTTCAGTCCACTCTCACTTAATTGCCTACCGACAAAAACAAATCAATATCTCTCATCTTCCACCTGAACTATGCAAGACTGATGCACCTGCCACCTTCACATCAATACTGTTTGTTCACATCTGACATGTAACAGACTCGCTGATGCTCCAACAAACGGGGGCTTTGTACACAGAGGAGCTTAAGACCAATTCAGCACTAAATGAATGTCAAAGCTCAGACGCCACATTGTCACAACGGTAGAATTTCGCCATTGTGTGCTTGAAGACGAAACCCTAGTGGGAGCTTTGTCTGAATCCTATCTGCTCAGTTTCCCACTTTCATATCAGGAGAGGCCTGAAAGATCGATGGTCTCGGTATAGATTTCCTCACTCCATCTTTCTGCAAACACTCTTGGCCTCCCCTCTGTGGGCTCCATTCTTTCTTTTCTCATCTCTCCTCCTTCACTCGCTCTCATCTCATTTTTTTTCTTCCCTCACTTTATTTCTCCTGCTGTCTCCATCTTTCAGACTTGGCGTGTACCACTACTCTCCGCCAGACTCCGAATATCAGAATAGTAGTGAGGAAAAAAAAAAGAGGCGCTTTCAGATCCCCTCTGCTTCCATTTCCCCAGATTCCTGAGAGGGACTGATTCAATCGCTGCCTGCTGGTTGAGGTTGACAGTGACATCTGAAGGTAGCGCTCCCTCTGGATGTCTGTCTCGTATGATTCTCCAGAATTCCTACTCTCTGCTCACTGCAGGACAAGGTGCAATTTCCATCTCTCTGTAGTGAAAAACTCTCTTTTTTGGTGTGATTGGAGATTGTTATCATATGTGCAGAGATGTCTACTGTGGTGTATGATTATAGACTGCATAGACACTTAAGGGAGGTATGAATTCTGAATGCAGTAGCCTTATACATAATAACTGAGTTAAATAGAATTTGAATGCCTCATCAAAAGCATTGCACTGTGTATCATATATCACAAGGCAGCCATCTAAGTTATCATGCTCTCTGATTTTCCAATAAAGTAGGACCTGTCTGGATTATGAAGCTCATTAAGTTCCTTTGTGCATACATGGCGTCATGCAGCTGCCTGTAATCTGATAAGGAGATACTCAAATGGTGCATTTGCATACAAGCGTCAGTGGCCAATGGAAAACAAATGAATCTCAATACTGAGACAACAGGTTCACCAAAGCATAGAGGGTAAGCTTTAGGCAGGAAAGGCATCCACTTTTTTGCAAATTGCAATTGCACATGCATCTTTGTTTAGACAGGACTGATGTGTCTCGCATTCGCTAACAACCTTGTGCTTGGAAACAGACTATTGAGCCCTTGCCAGACCTGGAACTGCTGAATGTGCTATGTATTTATAATCTTGTTTGAGCACACATCAATCAGAATTATTGATAAGCGAAGGCTTTCCACATTCACCCTCCGCTCACAGACTTTTTACACTTTGATATAAAAACTGTTTTTCAGACTTTCACACTGCTCTTGCAGTCATGTTGTGTACTTTTTCAATAAAAAACTTAGGAGTCAGCTGACTATCAGCATGGGTCAGGATCAAGGTCAATATTTTGCATTTGGCAGAGAACATTGTGTTCCAAATGATTCTACATTTTTGTTTTTTTCTAAATAGTCTGTAAAATTGGCAGTCGATAGGATATTTCATTCCTCAACATTTATAAAGTAATCTGGATTTCATTCCACAAAATTACCGATGATGACAATGGCTTTTTTTTTTTCAAAATAACTTAAAATACAGTGTTCTTAATTATTATGCAAAACAGAGTTTCAAAACTTCAATAATTTCTAAAGGATTGAAAACAGAAATCTGTTGTAATTTTTTGCATTAGTAGGTGATTTTTCTCAAATTAAAGCTATTTGAATCAAAACATCTTCACAGGTTAAGTGTCATATTGATACAGGAGCCCTTCTTTGATATCACCATAACATCTCTCACACCCATTGAACTTGTAATTCCATGTATATCTTGTGCCTGTGTTTCCTTTGAGGAGCCCAGAATTGCCTCCCAGAACTGCCGTTTTTAGATAAACTGCCGTCCACCCTCAAAGAGCTGTGGATTCTCCACAGGTTCCCAATAGGGTTGAGGCCAGGGGATGATGGTGGCCACCACCATGATTTTTCCCCTTCAATACCCATAGCAGCCAAGGCCTCAGTGGAATTTTTTGCTGCATGGGATGTGTGTTCTCTTACATGAAAATGATTTTACACTGGAAGGCACAGTTCTTCTTTTTATACCACAGCAGTAAATAGGCAATTAGGAACTCCACATATTTTGATTTCATTTTGACACTTTCAGGCACATCAAAGGAGTCAACCAACTCACTTTCTAGTGAATTCCCTGAAGTCATCATGTGGGGAATCCTGCAGCATCCCATTTACCTCAGAAGTGGGATGTCCGAACTGGGAATGACGTCACACCCAAGTTAAAAGAGTTCCATTTGCTACGAACTCGTGAAAGTAAGTGGCAGAGCCGGAAAACAATTGGACTTTGTTGAAACATGCCCACAAGGAAACATAATTGGGTGAGATGATGCACCTGCTCCACAATCCCTGAGTAAAGTAGGCATCCTTTAAAGGAATGTTTCCTAACCATTTTCCTCTGAGCCACCCTATATGTACTTAAGAGAAGCAAAGCCCCCCCAGGACCCAAGGGAGAAGAAAAAGTGGCAAACTGCCACCAAAAGTCAACATAGATTTAAACTGTTTCACTGATAAAACCCTGAAAAAGGTCTATGTATGCTTTTCTAATCAAAAGACCTTTGTATAAACTACTTAATAACTATCATGGTTTTAGTCAATATTTGCAAACTAATTTTGTAACCTCAGAGCAGACAAAGCCATGTGCCCCCTTAAGACCTTTTGCACCCCCCCTCGGGGGGTCCCAGACCCCAGGTTGGGGTCAAATGCTTTAAAGCACTTCTCCGTGCACAATATCATAACACAGGAGATGCTGTCACAATCATTCACTGAGAAATTGCTGTTTTGTCAGCTGTAGTTGCCAGTGAATATGGTTTTGCCAGCAGGTGGTTTGTGTGATGCCTTGTTAAAGAGCCACTAAAACTTTGTAAATAAGTCACATGGCACAGCCTTAATGCTCCCCTTTTAGTGTTGTTGACCTATGCCTAGCACGCAGAGATGCTGAACCATTATGCAGCTATTTGGGGAAAAAAAACACCCCTTTCCATATAAATTGGCCTTATTGAATTGAGCACCTAATGATTAAAATGGCAATATCATTGCATTTATAAAGATTGGCCTACTGTCTGTGAGAGCTGATGGAGGTTCGCTGCAGTTTTAATGATGCACAAATTTTCCAGAGATCAGGAAACAGTTTCTTCTCTGTATGACCCAGAAATAAATGATATGTAACATTACTATTATGAGGCCATAACCCTGAGTTAAATCAGCCTGAGACTCCCAGCTGCTTTTTTTAATCCATGTGAGGCACAGTTACAAAAGACAAAGATGTGGTTGTTTTCTTCGGGTTTCCTTCATTCAGAGAGAACGCTTTGTCAAGATGGTGCTCAAGTGAACATACCAATATTGCCTTAAATTCAATGCATTGTCTGTTATTCTGAATCTTTAACATGGATAGTAAGAATCCATGCAGGGTGCTGGGTGGGATTGAAATACTTCTTGGGAGTGCAGGAGGGAATGGATGGCATGCGGTACGTGGACGAGCGTCAATTAAGAAGATTAAGAAGATTCCTGCATACGACTCTAGTTTTTTATGAAGTGCATTTTGTTTTCTGATGAAAACTGAAGCATACAGGTCCATTTAGAGCTGTAAAGTACTAACTTTCCTCCTTCTAATTCATTTCTGATTGGCTGTTTTTAATCAAATTTATTGGCACCCACTTCCTGACTCCTGATGGACATTCAGGATCATGTGATTGTAAACAACCTATTGTCATGAATTGCGTAATGACTCAAAATGCATATGTTCATCATGTGCCCCCTGCTCATATCTGCCCTTTGGCCCTTTCCTTTCCTCCTCTCTCTTCCATGCATTGCCCCTATCTGTGCATTCACTATCAATTAAAGGCAAAAATGGCCGGGGGAGAATGCTCAACAAAAGACTTGTATTCAGTCAGACCTGTATAAGATGTCAAAGCAAGAACAACTGCAGAGATCATGGATTATATTATGCATTCAGCTGGTGTAGTCTCCTCCCCTGCAGGAGTCAGGTTTATGCAGGCAAAAGAAATGAAGTTGACATTTGACCTTTACCAAAGGAAAATCTCCTGATCACAAACAAAACAACACTGATGTATCTCTCTTTCAAAACCCATAAGGAATGAGATTTGTTGCTCAGTTGCAGACTTTGCTCATTTACCATCTCACAGCACAAACTATTAAGCAATGTTACGCTTACAACATGTTTATCTGCATCCTCTTAGCTTGTTGCAAACATAATATAAATTGCAACAGACAGAATCACTTTGGCTTCTCTCTGGGGAAAACCGTGGGAATGTTGTAGAGGAACTACTACAAGAGCAACACCAAGAGTAGGAAGAAGAAACAAATTCTGTAACCAACTACAGCCATTAAAGACAGAAATATGAAATGCCAAGAGAAAAGGCAACAGTTGCCAGAAGCTGAAGAGAGCTGAGAGTGGGGCGATTGCTGCAATCAGAAGGGCAGAAAACAAAACTCCTTCTCTGTTTTTGTGAGTTGTTCCAGGCCGGTAATTTTGCAGGCAGGCAGTCAGGCACAAGATCTGTCGGAGCGAAAGCCCAGCTTCGTGACGCATTTCTCCCAGCCACATGTCCCCTATCCATGGGCCAGCGCCCAGCAGGATGGGGGGCGGTGGGGGCGGGGGCTGTGAGCCTATCCATGAGTTTGTGTGTCAGTGTTTGTGCATGTCCATATGTAAGAACGAGGATGGCAGGGTGAGCAACAGGAAGCCTGCCAATGTATCCGTCCCTCCTTGGGGCAGGGGTGGGGAGAGCGCCAGGCCATACTGACACCCCTAGGCAAAAGAGAGCACCAGGGGGAGCTTGCAGCCAGAACGCCACCCGAAGTTTGGTGATGGGTGTGTGCGTGAGGGGTTACAAGGGTGGTGCATGAGGATGGATTGTGTTCATAAATGTGCCACCAGCATGAGCTGCCTGTGACTTAACATCGCTGGTGGCATCCGTCAGCCAGCCAAGCAAATCTGCTGCCTGCCCCAAGGCCAAGGGAAAAGCAGGCCTGGGAGAGGATATGAGTGTATGTGGATGGCTGTACATGTGTGGGAGTTATTCGGTGTCCATATGTATATGTGTGTGAGAATGAGAGACGAAAAAAAAAGAGCCTTTTGCACCTTGGGGACATGGGAACTGATATGTTTCTTTGGCTAGTTCATCCAAAACAGACTGTTCTCTTTCAAAGCCAAGACTTTCAAAATGCACACAGAGAGAAGTGACTGACCAACACCAGGCTCAGATCAGAATGCTTTATGTGTAAAATGAATGGCTTTTCTTCTGTTAGCCCCGGTAAACGTAGGGTGATGTATCATCAACACAACCTGTCACAAGATCAGGTGGAGTTGTTCTAAACTGTATTTTTTCATTTAACAATGTTAAAGTATTTACTTTGTCAAGGTTGCATTCACTTAGATAAGCTGAACATTTAAACCACTTATTTAATGGACCTTCTTCGCTAAATATTTAAACTCTTAGCCTATCAATTATTTATACACTAAATATTCATACTGTTTGAAAATTTAATCATATATTCATTTTTTTATCTTGCTATTTAAAAGTTGATCTGATACTTTGAGCTCACTTTGGAGTCATTACTTTATGCTGAGAGTTTGACTGTTACTTTGGTTAATTATGTTTAAATTCAGCTATTTCATCAACTTAATTGTTTGTGTTCATTATTGCTGTTCTTGGCAAGTAAAGGTGTAGATGCACCACTGTAAATAACCATATCATCAGCATAAATATGAGATGAGGAGTTGGGAATATTCTGTCCAAGGCAATTTATATGGATTGTTAATAACAGCGGGCCCAGTACCGAATCTTGTGGCACCCCCTTTTCCATTCATAGTGCCCAAGAGCAACTGGCCTTGTGTCAGGACCAATTGTGACCTAAATTTATGAAAAATTTCAATAATAATAATAATAACCAGACATTTTAATGAAAAATTGGACAATTTGAACTTGAGAAGAAACAAAAGATGTGACGTAACAAGAGATGGTGATGCATCCTTCAAAATAAAAGCGCATCATACACTTAATGCTTCATGTTTTTTCAGGCACACATCTGTGACCCACTGAAAAAGGTCTCGCAACCCACTTTTGGGTTACCAACCCACCAGTTGAGAACAAAGACCTCAGAGGTAACATCCTATAATTGAACAGCATGGGTTCTACCAGGCAGAAAGTTAAGAAACCAACTGACAGCATGCTCTGAAATCCCAGTAGCTTCAAGAAAGTCCAAAAAGATAGTATGAACAGTGGTGTCAAACGCCTTCATTTTTTTGCTATTTTCTGTACCAAAAACAATTCAAACTTCTGACTGTCCTTTATAATATTATCTAGACAGTGCCCCTTTCACTTATCTTGACACTGTAAAGAAAGTAAATTTAGTTTTATCTGCATTTAGTACAAGTTGAAGCTGAGAAACCTGATGTTGGACTTAATCAAAGCATGCTAAAGATTTGCAGAAGCTTATGGTGTAGGTCCACTGCAGTACATAACCATGTCATCAGCATGATGAGGATATTTTGTCTATGGCAACTTATATAGATGGTAAGCAGGCCCAGTACTGAACCTTGTGGAACCCCCTTCTAAATTTTTAGTACCTTAGAGATAACGCCCTATAATTGAACAGTCCAGGTCTTACCAGTCAGAAAGTTAGCAAACCAACTGACAGCATGCTCTGAAAACCCAGTAGCTTCAAGACGGTCCAAAACAAGATACTATGATCCACAGTATCAAAGGCCCTCTTTTTGCTTTGTCCTTGTACCACAGTCTTTCCACATACTCCCCTTTAAACTGCATAAGCATCCCCAGAGATTCCCATACTTAGCGTTGGAAATCCCTGATGTACACCTCAAGTGGAGAGCTTCCACGTTGAATGCTTACAGTAGTACAACACTTGAACACTGTTGGGAAGTGGCAGGAAAATGCATACTGTTATTGTCATTCATACAGCAGATTAAAGCCCTATTTTCCCAAACTGTATAAAAAGGAAAAACTGTGAGAAGCTGCAGATTACATAGGATTTCACAGCTGTAACACAGCTATGTTGGGGGTCTGAATAGACTTATAATTCCACTATAGGAACTGGCTGTATGTCTAACTCGCTGCTTTCTCAGTAGCTTCTCTTCTGTGGTAACAAGTACGAGGATTTATGCATTGAGACAAGTGCCTCTCATGACAAACACGGCCTAAATTGCAAACAAAACCCTTGACTTCAAAACCCTGTTTACATTCATCTGCTTTAATAATTACAGTTTTGAATAAATTCCTATGATGGAAAATAATCCTAATATTTGCAGGGGGCTTGACTCATTAATTTCAATAGTCGATTAAGGAGCGCCATTGTAGCAGTTAATTAGAAAGCAGTGGTGATAACCACCTGTTCAAACATACAGATGGAAAGTCTGTCTGCTTATCCCATGACTGCCTGCGAGGGCTGTATCATTACAGATAGCAGAATGTAAATGTGGCTGAAATGGATGAAGATGGATGGATCAAATATTGCTTCTTGGGGTTTGATTGAAGAATGGTACAGGTTATGTGCTTGACATACACATGCACACACGTGCACAGCTGCAGGTTCGTGAGCATGGACTGTAACACACATGTATTAAAGCATGCACACAGTCACACACATAATTACCTGTCAAATGCAAGATGTGACTTCCTGGGAGTAAATGAACTGATTAATATTCGTCAGGAGGGTAGGGGGAGTCAGCTGATTAGAAGTTAAGATATTCACTGTCCCTATCGCTTCTTTTATTACCACACCACTTTGACAAGATGGGAAATTACACACCAGGTGATGCAAATATTAAGGGCAGCAAAGGACAGGCTGAATGGATTAGACCACTCTCTTCGCACGTCAGAATACTATTTGATTTCTTAAAATACCCAAAGAACGTGCGTGCTTGTTCCAGTTTATAGTAGCTTAAATTAAGGAGCTAATGCTCAGTAGCAGGAGAGTGACGCAGATAGGGGTCACCTGCTACTTAAGAGGAAAAAACAGACTTTAATTTTGAGTTCCTCTTCTTGTTTATTTTTTTTGTGTCTTCTCTTCTAAGTTTTGTGTCGTCACGTCCCTAGTCGACCTCCCTCTGTGTAAAGTGAGAGGATGTCAGCCACTGGTCGATGCTTGCAGGCTGCGCTGCCCCACAGCTCTGATAAAACAGGAGTCTAATGGCGTCCCCAGGCTGCTGAGGGGCCTTACATTAAGATAATTAGGTGAAGAGAGGGTGCAGGAATGAGACCCTGGGGAGGAAGAGGAGGAGACACTTTTGCACTTTCTGAGAATTTGAGCCTTTGAATTTAGCCGCTTTTAGGCCCTAGTAGGGAAAGTGTAAGAGCGTCTGTGGCATGCAATATTCTGTATTTTCCCACCAGAACGACTGGCAACAGAAATGACAGTTGTTTTAAAGTGTGGCTGTAGGAGGCACTTGTTAGTATTTATGAGTATATAAGCAGCAGAAGATGCTGGTCAGTTTGGACCTTATATAAAGGAGTGGAAAAAATCTGAGCTACATCAGAAATTTGGTTACAGAAGGAGGCTTTTGAAGCCAATTTATCACTGAAAAATGGTCTCAAACAAGAAAAAGAGGCCTTTAGCCTCCTGATAAAGGCTACACTGACTTGCAGTCACATCAGCCACACCCTTTATTATGCACAATGTAATATCTGTCTTAAAACTAAAACAAGAGTTATGAAAATCCCTTCTATTACTGTTATCATGTTAACTTGTGCTGTCTAAATCAGGATTTTAACATGGCTTGTGTTGTGACTTCTGATGCTTTTGGAGTCAGCCTCAAGTGGACACTTCAGAAACTGCAGTTTTTTTCACTTCCACATTGGCTTCATGTTTTTCTAACGCAGAGGTTGCTGTCTGGGAGCAACTGGTCATCGGTTATGCTCTCACAAAAAGGTTGTTTGCTCTATGTCAGTGGTTCTCAACTGGTGGGTCGGGACCCAAAAGTGGGTCGAGCAGTTTTCAGATGGTCGCTGATGTGTGTCTGGAAAAAATGGTGGCAAAAGTCCATGAAGAACATGCAACCACACCATTTTTTTTACTCGGTTTTATTGTGATAATGCAGGGATGTCAGACTCAATCACATCAGGGGTTGGATTCTGAATTTGGGTCTGACCTGAGGGCCTAACAGGGTCAAAATTTCCCATAAACTGTCAACCTCATTTTCACCTCTAACAAATTATAGGGAAAAAAATAAACATTGATGATAAATGATTTTGAGACTAAAAAAGGAAAAAAAAAAAAAAAAAAAAAAAGATTGTGACTTTTAACAGTGAAAATGCTGGATAAAATTCAAAAGTCATGAGCTCTAAATGTCAAAATATGAGATAATATTCAAAATCATGAGTTTAAAAAGTCAAAAGATAAGATAAAAATGTAGAATTTTGAATTTTGAGTTTAAAAGGTGAAAATATGAGATAGAGTTCAACATTTTTAAAGGTTAAAATATAAGACAAAACTCTAAATTGTGAAATTTAAATGTCAAATTATGAGATACAATTTAAAATTATGAGTTTTAAAGGTCAAGAGATGAGATGAAACTTTAGATTTTGAATCAAAAAGGTCAATATTTGTGATTTAAAGTCGGAGTTAGGAGTTGAAAATGTCAAAATATGGTTTAGAAATCAAATGGTAGAAAATATGAGATAAAAAGTCAAATTTATGATTTGAAAATGTCATAATACAAATTTCTTTTCCCACATTCCTGACTGCTTATCAAATTATTTTAAATCTTTTATGCTTACTAATCATATGACTTAAAAAGGAAATTTTTAATCATCAAGGCTAAGTTTACATTTTTATACTGGAAGAGATGTGCAGACCTCATACTAGTGGGCCAGTTATAACAAAAACAAAACAGTAGTCGTTTATGGATTTATGCACTCTGGGACCTGTTTTCAAAAAGTATTGTTGAAACGTCGTTTCCGTGTGGATGAAACGCCGATACGACAAAAAACCTTTGCATATATACCTGAATTTGTTTCGGTGTGGACGTGGCCTTAGTTATATAATTTTCATGGGATAACAAAGCTGGTTTTCCAAAGATAACAAGACAATTCCTCAGTAATTTACAAAAACTGCATGCTGTCCAGGAAAAGGGGAGTAAAAATAAAATACATGCACGCAGACTTGTTGTATCTATGCACTTTTCTACTTTTCTTTTTCTTTCTTCTGTTTAAGTTGTCCTGTGTCTTTGTTACCTCCGCCAAGGAAGTTATGTGATCGGGTGGGTTTGTTCGTTTGTTAGTTTTTTTGTTAGTTTGTTTGTTTGGTAGCAAAATAACTCAAAAAAGTTGTGGACGGATTTTGATGAATTTTTGGGAAATGTCAGTAATGGCATATGGAAGAACTGATTAGATTTTGGGAGTGATCCGGATCACCATCTGGATCCAGGAATGTTTTTTAAGGATTCTGTACAGTTGGGAGTTAGGGCTAATGGCAGAGGTCTGCTTTTCTCGTTTAGTCATGTTTTGTTCCATTTAAGGTCTAAAATGCAACATTTTTCATAAATAAATTGAAGCAATTGATTTTTTTATTGGTATTTTTTATTTTTACAGGGTGGGTCCTGATGCTTGACCATTTGAGACCCACTGCTCTAAATTGCCCGTAGGTTTGAGTGTGCCTGGTTGTTTTATTGTCTGGTTTTAAAATGTTAATTAGGCACCAAAGTATATTAATGTGTTTATTTATTTTATTTATATTTGATCCCCACTAGTTGTTACCACAGTAACAACGATTCTTCTTGAGGTCCATAGAAAGAGATAGGGCATTACATTGCAGTTTATATGAAGTCTCACCCCTACAGCATCTTTCAAGTTGAAAGATGGCCCTTGCGCTTCATGACCCTTATAAAGTATGATGGAATATATTAATTACATAAAACTCTATCTAGGTTTGTTGTCACCACCACCCAGAGTTTAAAGATAGACTGCCCCACCAGTGTGTAAGAGCAAAAGTAGTAGCAAAAGTAAATTTATCTGAACAAATTGCAGATAATCAGCAACACTCATCTGCCACTGTAAGTCTCACAGAAACTTGCTGGTGAGTATATGTGGAGACAGATGCGTCTGAACAGAGCTTTTGTTTTGGTCTTAAAATCTGCTCTGAAAGTCTTTAATATAAAGTGTCTGTATAAGACAGACATTGATGTTTAACAGCTTGCAGAACATGTTAATCTGTCTGATGAGGGCACAAAAGTGTGTTTCTTCTAGCTAAAACTACAATATTTGGAGTAAAATCAACATTCAGCTTAAATAATACCCTTAGGGATTTCACCACAACTTTGATCTTTTCCTATGCGTTAAGCAATGTTAAATATAATAATATTAAAACATATGACACTTAAAGCAAAACATCTTTTGGGGCATATTTGTTCTGACTGACAAGAGTCTCGGACAAAAAACATAATTAACGGATTAACGGATTTAGCAAATGAGGTGTTATTTGTTGATCCATAAATATGTTTGACACTTATGTCACCTCATACAAATCCAGCCCTGCTGTTTCTGTGTTCTTCTGGCTCTCTGCTAAGCTAAGCTAACCATCTTACTAAGCCTAGAGATATGGATCTTGTGTTAAAACACTAAGTGAATAGTTTCCAAATTCCAAACATTTCCTTTGAGTGTAGTTATGAAAGCAAAATACTTTTTTTGTGGAGTGTCTGCGTGACTTTGAACAAACTTTTTTCTTATAAATATCTAGGATGATAAAATAAGTAAAAAAAAAATGGAAGCATATAAAGAATTTTTCTCACACAAAACCTGTCTGTATACATAGCAGAAGCCTGACTGTCACAGCGTGGAGCTGTGAGCCTGAAAGACAAACTCAGGGATGACACCACAACTTCACCTGCTTTTCTTGCCTGTTTGAACACGAGGACAGAAGCTGAGCTTCAAACGGAGCTGGAGCTGGAGTGACGCCTCACAGATAACTACCTCCAGCTCTGTCATTTTCTCTTTCACAGCGTCTCTTTGCTTGTTTCTATGGCCCGCTCGGCGGTGTGTAGGTTCACTCGCATGGAGCTCCACTTTCCGCTCTGACACTCCGCAATCAGATGTGACACACTGAAGGCTCGGATGACAGCTGGAAAGACAAGGTCACACAGTCACCTACTTCTAACGGAGGATATGCACCGCTCCTTTTGACAGGCCTGCGCGCCGCACACATCTTCGCACACACGCACCTATGCAGTCACAAGGCGGAGCAGGAGTGTTTTGCAGACAGGGCCTTTTCTCGTGCCTGTGCAATCTCCGAAGCAATTACCTATTAAATTTCATCCTTCCCATCTCAGAATGTTTAGGAAAAGATTATAACTGCTGAGGAGGTAATTAAGCCTGCAAATGGTGAACTGAGTTGTGAATACAGAGTGCTGCTTATGTGTGTGAATGTGCATTATTCTGTGTGTGTTTTTGTCTTAATAAAACTAATAGCACTGCCCACCTAAAGCTCCTCAGTGTGATACCCCAAATGACAATTACTGAATTAAGAAGCACAGTAGTCGTCAGAGAGAAGTGTTCAGTCTAATAGTTCTCAAGGATAAAGGCTATTTTCCTATTTATTCTCATGACTTATGCCTTCATTAGATTATACAGTAAGTGTAGTGACAATGAGATTAGCTGCTACTGCTTGTCGGTTACACTTGTGAAACTGAATTTGTAGTTTTAGAGCAAATACCGAGGGAACGTCAGCTAGATTAAACTCACAATGTTTTACACTTTTTCTACTAATCTTAACAGGATTGTAGCTTTGGTCCTACTTTGATTTAATTCCAGCTACAACCAGTATTCAAAGTCACATTTCTATCATCATTATTGCATATTTTATTGCTTATAGTTGTATCTTCTATTAATATTGGCATTGTTACTGTAACTAAATTCACTATATGGACAAAAGTATTCACTCTTCTTGGAAGGATTTCCACAAGGTTTTGAAGTATTTGTGTGCATTCATTCTGTAGAGCATTTCTGAGGTCAGGCTCTGATGTTGCACAAGAAGACCAGACTCCTAATCTCCATTCCAGGTCATCCCAAAAGTGCGCAATGGGGTTGGAGTCAGGGCTCCATGCGGGCCAGTCAAGTTCTTCCACTCCAACCACTCAAACCATGTCTTTATAGTCCTTTCTTTGTGCACTGGGGCACGGTCATGTTGGACAAGAAAAGAGCCTACCCCAAACTGTTGCCACACAGTTGGAAGTGTAGCATTATCCAAAATGTTCTGGTATGCTGAAGTATGAAGACTGCTCTCACTGGAGATAAGGGGACTAGCCCTAATCCTGAAAAAAGCCCCATATCATATCCCTCCTCCATAAAACTTCACAATTGACACATTACAGTCAGGTAGGTAATGTTCTCCCAGCATCTGCCAAACCCAGACTCACCCATCTGACTGCCAAACAGAGAAATGTTCCATAGAACACAATTCCACTGCTCCACAGTTCAGTGTCGGTGTGCTTTACACCACTTCATTGCACGCTTGGTATTGAACTTGGTGGCTTGAGGCTTCTTGCTGCTGCTCAGCCTTGGAAAATCTTTCCATGAAGTTTACACATCATGTGTAAGCAGTCGTTGACCCCGACCTGTGATTTTACATGGTCTTCTGCTTCGTGGCTAAGATGCTGTTGCTCCTAAACGCTTCCACTTTCTAATACTATCACCTACTGTGGGATATCAAGCAGGGATAAAATTGCACGAATCGTGTTTTTGCAAAGATGGCATCCATCACAGCACCACGCTTGAACTCACGGAGACTGCATGGCTAGGTGCTTGATTATGTACACCTACAGCAACGGGTCTGATTGCTGAATTCAGTCATTAGCAGGAGTGACCAAATACTTTTGTTCAAGTAGTGTACTTACAGCACACATCCTTGTCTTTACTGAATAACTGCACTAAATATAGATCAGCACTTACTGTCGTTTTGATTCAAAGTTATTGATGATTGATTAGGTCTGTGTCCACTGCATTGGTAGGGCTCTTTTTTCTTTACAAAACCAACATGTTTCAGTATTTTCAGCACTCTTGGTGTCATCTATTGATACTTTTAATACAGATTTTGTCTACCACAATGTCAAAAAACTAATGTAAAATGTGGTCAAATACACACTTGAAAACTTTTTTTTTAATGTACAGAATCACATTATAGTACTAGTGTGCCCAGTACACCAGTAAAAGAGGCTGGGAAGTATGCTGCCATGATTACAAGTGCATCATCAATTTTGAATGTCCTAATGCAATTAAACATTTGGTCTCATTTTCTGTGTATTGCAAGCAGTTTCCTTCTGCTGGGATATGTAGTAACATGGACAGACTGGTACTTTTTAAAAGCTTTTCTCTCTTGTTAGATCACTCATCTGCATTTAAGGAAAACAGTGGTATTCTGTTACAAGAGTACAGCTTGTGGAGCACTGGTTTGATTGAAGATAACACATGACCAAGGCAATTGGTCACAAGTTATTGGTCCATACTTTATAACTATTACCCTTACTCTCATAGACATTGCATATGTAGATGTTGCACTGACTTGCTGGGTTGTGCATCAATGGCACTACAATATTGTTGAGTTCTGCAATATGCCAGTTGCAGTGTTTCCAGTGATTTTTCAGTCAGACAACTCATGTTGATATATGATATTTTAAAATAAAGCCTAGCGTTAGTTCTTGCAGGACACAGTAGTCATACACCTAGCTGTGATCAGCTGACAACCAGCTGATCCGAATTATCGCCTCCCAGCTCCCACATCCAATAACAGCTCTCTCTCTCTCTCTCATCCCAGCAATGTATTTAAATATGACGTGCTTCTCACTAATCCCTGCTTGCATTAATGCTGATGCACCACTCTGATGCTGCTGGCAAAGCTTCACCTCCTCCACCCCAGCCTCCTCCTTTTCAGCATAAAGCTTATTGCACCCTTATATTGAGATTCATGCTACTATGGATTCATTGCTTTTTAACTAATTTACTGTAATCAATACAAATTTTCAAATGTATCTAACCATATGGGGGTTTCTAGTCATGCACTTCCTGGAAAGTCAAATCATGGTGCTTGACTAACCCAAGGGAGCATCTTTTGAGCAGAGCCTTCTCCACCAAGTTAAACTATGTATATACTTTGCAATAAAATGGTTAAATGTATAATGAGAGTGTTCCTGACCAAATTTATTTTCTTAAATGCAAAACAATATAAGTTTGGCATCTAGGCTCCAGCTTAATCACTCCTGGCATATTAAAGTGCAGAATCTAAAGATGTCATGATATTAACATATAATTCAGGAGGTGGCTGGGGTGGAGGGGGATTTATAAGAGCAGCACTGGCAAAGGCAGCAAGGGCAAGGGAGGCGGAGATCTGGAAATCCTACCGTTTGAATAATCTGCCAAATCAAGCGGATGCCAGTGATAGGAGAAAAAAAAATTGTTTTCCACCTCCACTTGTGTGTTACCTACAGTGGACCTGCCACTACCAATATGGTAGACACAATGACATATTGCAGTTGCAGGCAAACACAGTCAATGTAGCATCAATGTATATAATTTCTATGTTACAGTTGGCTTGGAGCTCAACTATCGTAACACAAGCCAGCAGGATTGTAAACTCATGGGCTTTGCTGAATGCCATGGAAAATCTCTTGCAGTAAGACGCTTTGAACCTTTAATTCTCTCTGGGAGACCCCAAAACAGTGTCTTTATCTACCAATGCAACTTCTATCGCAGATATTACGGTAATCCTTTTCTATTACTGTTTACGTTTATTTTCATTTATTTATTTATTTTTTTTAACAGGGTCACATTTCCATGTCTGGAGCTGCTTCTAATACCACATAACAAGAAAACAATCCTTGCAAATACATAGAGCATGGTTCACCACCAAGGGAAGTGAAAGTGCAGTGAGATAACTTTCTGAACCTAGCAACAGAGAGCACCAATGAGAAGTGCTCTGAAATTGGTGTTGTGGACACTGCCAAAACAAGAAATGCTCACAGTGGACAGAGGCCCTTTATGCTGCATCTCTGCGTCATATTACAATTGTACAGCCCTTATCAAGGTATCATGATGTAATTATTTGGGGCCATACAGTCAAAAGTTGATTGGTTGATTCAATCCAGACGTTGTCTTCCAAGCCTCAAACTAAATGCTGCCATCAGTCAGACTGCTGCCACTCACATCTCCCGACTGTTTCCTCCCCGTTCTTCCTCCGTCCTCCTCTCTCCCTTCATCCCTCTCTTCTTTGTCTCTTCAGCTCTTTGAAGCCGAGAGTGAAGCAACGCGGGATTTTCTGCCTTTTAAGGATTCAAACAAAGTCTCCGGGTTTGGAGATGACATGAAAGTCTGCCTGGCAGCCCACCTGGGGATCAGTGGGCCGACTGGTTTCTGGTTCACAAAGCAACCAAGGCGTCCATTTTTAATATGCAGGAGGTTCGCTAAAGGGGCCCTGGCTGGATGTGTTGAGGGGCCCGAGACACAACAAACATGAACCTCAGGCTTTTGTATTACTGATTAATGCTGTGTGTTTCTCACCTGTGTGTTTCAACAATAACTTATTTGAAATGCATTCTGGGAGATTATACAGACCCTTATGGTCATTGGTAATTTCTTTATAAACAAGGAGCAGTCTTTGATGGACGGTTGCACAACACCCAAAGGACTTTTCTCCTCCTATTAGGCCTGCCAGACGACATTCACTGATGCCAGCAATTGGGCAATCTTGCCATAAGCTATAATCAATATGTGGCTTGCACTAAAAATAGATTTCCCACAACAATCCTCCCAGAAATGTCAACAAATTTCCACTCATGCCATTGTGCATTAGGCCTTTCAACCCAAGCACTTATCTTTACATTGCACTTGTGCTCTCTTTGCTCTCCTTGTCTGCTCTTAGCTTTTACTAATGCACTAAATGAGAAATCGTCTTGCCCTTTTCAGTCTGTTTATCTTCACTTAAAACAAGAATAACACGTCCATTCCCAGAGAATCCGTATCTAATTCCTCCCCCCTACTACCCCTCCTCCTCTCCCTGTGATGAATCGTGTCCCGCGCTGGCGGAGGGACCTGTAATCAGGTGGCTCTTGGCGAATCCCGCCAGATCACAGAGGTTAATAACATTGCACATCATCACCCACAAGCCAGAGGGATTAGGAGGTTCAGGGGAGCAGGTTACACATTGCAAATGATAAACGCTATTTCACAGTGACCGCTCAGGTGATAGACCACCTCACCATCTCATCTCTTCCACTACGAGGAAGGAAAAAAAGGACTGGAGCGGACCCCATCACTGACTGAAAGTGTCAATTATCTCTTTCCACCATGTAATGGAAGCACTTTTTTTGAGACTGAGCCCCCCCACCTCCCTTCTGAAAGCAAACCATTTTAATGAATGTAACCTTTCTGTCCCCCTTTCCACGAGATGTGCTCTCAACATGATGTTGATGGCGTCTGTGGGCGTCATGCTTCACGCTGAGTAGGGTTATGTCACCTTGTCGTTAGCCAGGGGAGTTGTAGGATTATATACTTATTTTATTCTCACAAATAGAAGTAGTTACTCACAACTCCCCCCACCCCACACAGCAGCACTTCCAACACTACCACCACTTCCTTACATGTACACTTCCTCTCTGTCATGTGCAAACACTTCCTGCCAGCTCACTGTTGATAGTTCAAACTCGACAGTGAACTCTGCACACTCGTTCCAAATATAATCTGGAAGCTGCAATGAAAAATTGCATGTTTCAGGATGATATTGATTGTTCTTTTCTGAATTGGAGCCAAAGCAAGCTGCCAATGTGAAAAAAATCATACAACTCATTTTGCATCTGAAATGTGCAGATTACTGTCATCCAACTGATAAGAACGGTTCACTTCACCTAAAACTAGGATATTAAAGCTCATCTTGAGAAGTTTTTAACTGATTCTGAAACAGAATTCCAAGTGACTCCTAAAAAAGCTAACAAGACCATTTTAAAGCTGAAACTTCCTCCATGAGTAGGTGTCAGGTAAACAACATAATGCAAAAACAGCTTTTTATGCATTTCCTATGGCAAAGAACAATGAGTTTATTTGCAGTTGTGTTTTTCTCTTTAATTCAAAAAAATCTTCTTATGCACAAAGCAGATTATTCAATGCCTCATTAAGCCTGTTGCATCCAACACTTGCCTGAGCATATACGCTCTAAATTTACATAGCCCTTAGCCTATGCAGAGGTCTACACATGCAGCCTGAAAAATGTAACTAAGCCTCAAAATGACTCAAACTGCAAGTCCAGTCGGCAGGGTAGCAGAGGTGACTGCCAGTCACATAGCTGCAGAGAGCTACAAATTCTTAAAGCCTACATGTCAATGTCTAAAAATATGGCTGATGCATTTCGTCATTCATGTCTTTCAGTGACTAAACAAGTGCAAAACTTCCCCCATCCTCTGTCTGCATCGCCTCCTCTCAACGTCTCCTCTCTTCTAAGCAAATAGCTGCTCAATTTATCAGCTTTAACATAACACATTTTAGTTTGCCATGGTTTCCCCCATACATACTGGCAGAGAATGGGACCAGACCAGCAACCAGCAATGTAACTGCGCTGCGCACCGAAATGCCGTGGGTTTGGTCCGACCAAAGATGAGTGACCACACCCACTAGAAGTGAGTCCAGAGCGCTGCGGCACAAAGCCCTGATTAGCAGGAAGAGATCACCGGAGAACTGTGAGTTCACGCAGGAACAGTATGTCAACAGTGGACTATTTTACCTTTAGGGCTCAATTTATCATCCTTTCCGGTATAAGTCCATGATATTATTGCCTCCACCATTGAGTTAGTACATTAGGAAGTTAAAAGGTTAATTTTTGCTAAAGGATCTGTGGATTTATGCAAAATTATTTGGCTAAATATCTCCAAAAGTTAACCTTTCCTCATCAGTCTGACACACTGACCTCTCGTAACCCTTTACTCTCACTGCAGGATGAGACGCAATGTTGATGCAGTGATGACTTACGATCGGGAGTCCGTGCATTGTGTTGTATTTTGAAAGAACCGGATATTCTATGCTTGTGACTTCCTCTTCTGGAGCTTTCCGATCGACGGTGCTGAAAATAGACCTGCAGCATATCTCGAACGAAGCGGAGCAAATTGTCAGTCAAGGCTCGCGCCACCGCCTGTCTGGAAAGCTGACTGTGGAAATGCTCTGATAGACTAGAGAGGGAGCAATGCGCTCCGCAGTATGATTCGCCGGCGGTTCGCACTCACTGTATGCATTTTAAAAACTCCAATCTACATCATTCATGCCAAATGGAAACCTGTTCTAACTATTCAGCATCATTTGAGGAGAGCTACAGTTATCTACAGGTGGGGTTTAATTGTACTGGAAGCCGTGCGCAAAGTCTTCCACCAGTGTAGCATTAAGCTAGCTAAAATGTAGCTATCAAGTAGCGGTAGTTTCATCAGAACTGGCCCATATTTCTTTATTTTCTTTATTAAATAAAAAGCAAAAGACAGCACTGAAAGCTTTTCTCCTAGCGTGCTTCAGCATGAGTTTGCATGAGTCACAAGGGTGGTTGTTGTACTTTGTTTTACTATATTCAATGGTGTAGTGATTAGCTTGGATGTAGCTATAGTATAATGGCAGTTTAATCAGAACTGGACCACACTCTTTATTAAAACAAGAGCACTAGAGATAAGTATCAAAAACCAAAACATCCATTACCTACCGAACCACTTACTTTCAACATATATTTTTCCCCCTCCAATGTATTAATTCAGGCCCCATTTAGGCACCGGCACTGTATAGAAAGTATTGATTTAGCAACGGTGTCAAAAAAAAATCCAAACAATACCCAACCTTAAGAGCATAGAGCCACACCGAAAGCTTTTCATGACAGAAAAAATGATCACTCTACTCCCAACGTGCCTCGGCATAAGATTGTGATAGTTCCAGATGGATCTAGTTGTACAGTAAACCGGTGTTTATAATGGCTGCTTTTTTTTTATCTAGTGAGAGAGGCCACCAAGACAGCTATGACTACTCTAAAGGAGTTACAAGTTTCAGCAGCTGAGATTGGAGAGACTCTGTTTACAACAATTGATGCACAGGTTCATCACCAGTCAAAGGAAAGTGAAAGCCAAACTCCATGGTTAAGTGGAGGAAAATTCTTTGGCTATCAGACAAGACGCCAAGCACTGCACATCACCACAAACACACCATCCCCAATGTGAAGCATGATGGCGGCAGCATCATGCTGTGGGTATGCTTCCCGACAGCTGGCACTGGAAGGCTTGTAAAGGTGAGATGAATGCAGCAAAATACAGGAAAATCCTGGAGGACCATCTTACTCAGTCTGCAAGAGAACTAGGACAATGACCCGAAGTGGCCAAGTCAAAATGCAGACCTCAATCCAAAAGAGATTTTCAAGCATCCGAGGGGGTGATTACTTTTTGCCTGTCATTTCTGCCAATTGAATTTCCCTCTGGATTCATAAAGTATCAATCTATCATGGTCATGTTTTTTCATGTCAGTGGTATTGACCAATAGGAGCACAGAGAACTCTGCACATGCAGAAGTTACAAGCTTAAAGAAACCAAATGGCAGAGCAAAAGTTTGTCGAGCTTTGGCAACAACATACCCTTAAGCCCCGCCCCTGTTTCTCCTCACAGTGGTTGTGATGATTGGCCAAGTATGATTTCGTGGTCTGTCATGTTTGCGGGTTGAGCCATGGCATGACTCATAGCTCTTATGTGACAAAGTGACAATCATAACAGACAAAAGGTCGTGCAGTCTGACCTCAGCATTACGCGTTGTAACAGCTGAAATTGTGTAAGGTACCTACAAGAAATACTGTGATATTGTGTGGGCACATTTCACTAGGGGGCGCTTTGGTTCTCCTTGAAGTCAGTTTGAGCAGCACTCTTATAGATGCATGCCTGTGACTAAACTCCTGTTTTCCTTCTTGCCTCTGAACTCAGCAGCACTGCCAGGCTTTGTAAGGCTGATGTGAAGTTTGCAACAAAAGATGGGCATTTTAGAAACCCTAGACACATGTGATTGTGCACCTTCAGTGCCGACAACCCTCTTAAAAACACCAAGAAACAAGGACTAAAACTGTTACAGCATGCAGAGGACAAACTCAGTGACAACCACAGGGGTCCCCAAATTCACACAAGCAGAAAGTTCCACTCAGGAGCTTTAAACAACTCAGAGAAACGGATTTATTCCTCCTCTTATGTCTGTGAAGATTGAGCCTTTATTTTCCTTTCATATGCCGTCAGATGAAATTTAACCGGGTGTCATTTACTTAAAGCTTCACAGTAACATAAGAGATGAGGAAAGACAGACATTTACTGGACTAAATGTGTCTTTTATTGTGAAATTCAGCCTTGATCTGCTTTTTTGCTTTGGCACTTCTTTGAGGGGAATCTAAATCTGTCTGTCTCCATGTGTGCGGACTGTAAGCTCTGGTCTGAGCGTGCATCTGTTTGATCTTTGGTGTTAAAAAACACAAAGAAGCCCGCTACTGTAGCAGCCCACGGGACGCTACAGAAATAGACGGCATACATACTCGCCGTATTCTACCGCCACTACCCTTCAAACCCCCCCTCTCCCCCCCAATTCCCCCACACCCTACACCGACACCATCAGCACCACCGCTACCACGACTTCCTCACCGACTCACACACTCCCACTTTTCTTTTTCTCTCTCCTCTCGCTCTCTCTCATTATATCATGTAGGCATGAACCAAAATAAATCGGTGAATAATGGTCGGATTTGAAAAGCTGCAGCGAGAGCAGGCAGATCTTCTCCATCCAGCGTGTTATGAAATGGATGGATATCTGGCCGGTGGAGGATGAAACAAAAAACCAATGCTGTCATTTGAAACCAAACTGCCTGCAGGGCTTTGTGTGCTCTCTCTCTGCTTCTGCCTCTGCTGGATTTTCTCACTACGTGCACCACGAGAAGTCCAGCTGAGACGAGCGACTTTCTCCTCCTTACATCACTCTGAATGACTCCTGAGGGCCCTCTGACACCAACGTTCATATTCCTGTAAATAAGCATCTTTTCTTGCTTACGCAAGCCTCACCCACACCTCCAAAAAGTTCGACACAACCCTCACAACAGCCAGTAATGAAGCCGCCAAAAGAATAAAAACTTACGGAGGTTTGTGGCCCTGGAAACAAAGTGCTGCGAATGCATCCCAAGGGCCTCTTCCCCCCGAAACTGCTCACCTGGACACCCGCCCTGCAGCACGCTGGCTACGGCCCTGTTAGACAAAAAGAAGGAGATGAAGAGAGAGACAAGGAGGCGGTGAAGGATTAGGGGGTGCAGACAAGAGGAACTGTGCATAACATGGTTAATTTAATTATTCAGTCGGGCTGCACCGCTGTACAGCATGAAACACTGAGGTGCAGCTAAGTGGAAGAAATGAGATTCCCTGAAGAATGGGGAATGTTTGTTTGCATTTCTGCTGCTTTTGCAGCAATCAGTGTACAAACACTTTATTATCTCACACAAAGAAGCATTTTTACAAATGCACAATGCAATGCCACCTTACTGAGGTGAAAGAAACCGCCCCCATGTATAAAGAGAAGCACTACACCTCAATGGAAAGATAGACAGAGGTGCAGGGAGCATGCATGCACTTTTTCCTTAAGTCTCGATGACATAATTTGATCTGGTTGCCAAGAAACACCAGTATCTCTGCCATATAGGATGTGCCAAGCAAGTTTAAAAGCAAATCTGCATTTTTTTTAAACGTGCATTTTTGATTTTAGCGAAGCAGATGAGGAACAGAAGCACACATTGCGCGCTCTAGATCACTGTGTGCGTAGGCTACTACTGCAAGTCTCTTTGTAAACAAGCGCACTGAGTGAAGCAGGGAGAGAGAGAGAGAGGAGGAGAGTGAGAGAGGAAGAAGAGCAGGAGAGAGAGAGAGAGACAGACACCCACCTGGACATGTTCTCTCTCTGGGGCCGGTGCGCCTTTTCCAGCCCCAGTTTGGTGAAAATTCCCACGAGAGCCACAATGGCCACTACTCCACAAATGATGTAAACAATTAAGTTCGTCTTGTCTTTGGTGCTGTCGTGCATCTTGTTCATCTTTTTGTAGGGAGTCTGTCCAGTCTTCATCCATAAAGGGGTGTCATAATTCTTGCAGGTGCTCTGGTCCAGACGCGAGTGCTTGTAGGAGCAGCAGAAGCGGAAGCCACAGGTGCCGCAGCAGTACAGATAATTCCCCGTTTTGCAGGTGAACGGCGGGTCCCACTGGCCCATCACGTCGAAGTAACCCCGACATTTGTCTTCCGTGTGCGGGGTCTCCTCGGACACGCTCTCCTCCTCCCTGGAGCCGTTGGAGGTGGCGATCATTACGAATCCACCGAGCAGCCCTGGCTCCCCGTCAGCCTTGCAGACGAGAGCCATAAGTTTGAGCAACAAGAAGCCGAGGAGAAAGTATTTTCCTCTCATGGTGCTTCCTCCTCCGTTTAACTTCACGCAGACAAGAAACGACTTGAAAAGAGAGGGAAAGGCGCGCGGTCATGGTATGCTGAAAAGTCCACAAACACGCGTCCAAATTGCGGCGCACCTTCATCCGCGCAGATGAACATCTTTATGGACATGTCATCATCCAAAAATTCCCGCGCAGAAATTAAAACATCCGTGGTTTATTTACTTAATGTCACTGACTGGTCCCTAGCGCGCTCTGTGCTGCGCACACGTCTCCTCAGAAAGGCTCGGATTTCGCGTTTTCAGGAGTGCATCACTTATCCACCGGTGCGCTCTTACGCACAGGAGTAGGCAGAGACACATGCCGCACAGAGGATGAGAGCGCAGTGAGCGAATAGAAGAGCCGAGGGTGGGAGAGCCTGGTGCGCAAAAGGGAGAGGAGGAGGAGGAGGAGGAGGAAAACATGGGGAGGGAGAGAGACTGTGAGGGCTGAAGAGAGCGAGAGAAGAGAAGGAGGAATAGGGGGAGCCTTTGTTGTGAAATATTACGATAAAAGCACCAGAATACGCACATCACTACTTGTTATGCCGTCGAGGAAAGGCGTGGGAGCCCTTTTCCCCTATTTTTTTTCAGTTTATATTTTTCCAGTCGTGGGTTGACATTGTTTTAGAAAAAAATCACAAGCAGCTTAATGTGCTGCAATTGACAGACGCTGGCAGAGCTTCTAGAGGGGAATGTTTTTCTAAAAGGGGGCCAAATCACTAAATACATGGCTTTGTGACACAATGACCGCTACATCCCAAGAGCTAAACTGACTTTTTAATCCGAAGGACAACCTTTACAATGTTTGAGAGATTTTTCTGCTCTAAGGTGTTGTAAAGCTCCTCTGTGGGTTTGTTGGTTTGAGTTGATTTTGTCACCACCTGTGGGCACGTGAAAGCTCTTTTCTCTTTGCTGATCTTATTCTGTGGTCCAAATGTTTAAAGGTGACATATCATACGCCTTTTCCACCATAATACAGTCTCCAACTGGTCTAAACCAGTGGTTCTTAACTGGTGGGTTAGGACCCAAAAGTGGGTCCCAAAGCTGTTTCCATTGGGTCGTGAATGTGTGTCAGAGAAAAATGTGGCAGAGTACATCCTTAAATTTTTATTAGCTTTTCCAGTGATGACAAGAAGATTTAGGTATTTTTTCTAAACGATCCAACGAACTGTGCTGGTGTCGGGCCAAAACCTTGTATCTCCATTTTTCATGATTTTTCTTTTTAATCTGTCTTGTTGGTCTCTCTTTACATCTGTGAGTTTTAACCAAGCGGCAACCTTCAGTCCTGAAAAATGAAGCCAATGCGGAAGTGCAAAAAATTGTAATACCACGAGTGTTCACTTGAGGCTGGCTGCAGGAACACCGGAAGTCCCGTCTGGACACATGTTAAACAACTGGTTTTTACACTAGAAATAAACTGGTTTACAGCCCTGTCCAAAAAAACCAAACGTGTCTCATTAGCTAGTGTCTTATTGTGCTTTCACTGTACGGGGTTTTTCTTTGTTCCACCCGCCTATCATCGGGCAAGAGGCGGGGTACACCCTGGACTGGCCACCAGTCAATCACAGGGCTGACATATAGAGACAGACAACCAGGCACACTCACATTCACACCTACGGGCAATTTAGAGTCACCAGTTAACCTAACGAGCATGTTTTTGGTGGTGGGAGGAAGCTGGAGTACCCGGAGGGAACCCATGCGTGCACGGGGAGAACATGCAAACCCTGCACAGAAAGGCCCTGACCCTGACCGGGAAGCGAACCAGCAACCTTCTCGCTGTGAGGCAACAGCTAACCCCTGCGCCGCCGTGCCGCCCGTTTGGATTATATTTAGGACAAACCTCACTTCACGGTGATTGGTGCTTCTCATTTGATTGACAGATAGCTCGGCAGACAGAGGCTCCATTTCTGTCAACCAGAATGCTAGCTAGCTGACAGGAAGTCACGCTTGGTGGGCGGGCCATTAGGTTGATCCAAAGTTCGGTTGAGACCACAATTTCAATATGGAAGCCCCCGCAGATTGGCTTCAAGAGCTGTTTGAGTCTGGGTTAGTCTGGCAGACGACTGACGTCACACAGGGTTTGTCCAGTTCTTTCTACAGTCTATGGTTTTAACCAATTTTAAAGCAATAAAATGTGTCAAAAAGATGCTGGCTATGATCATTCAGTGATAAATTAATTAAAAAAATACTGTTTTTTTCAAGCACTTAAAAGGGATGGGTTTGGAGATACAAGGTTTTGGCCCAATGCCAGTGTAATATGCTTTCCCTCCACAATGTAACTGATTTCAACAAGATAATGAAGAAATTCCCTGACAAATGACCAAATTTCCATGCTGACTAAGGAAAATCCAGTAAAATAAAAAGTGTGCCTATAATGATGCACCTTTCAATCATGTTTGTTTTGTCCTTTCTCTAGGATTTCTACAATTTTGGGTCCAAACTGCAACAATCTTTATCAGAAACATTTGGTTATGATTGAATAATTTCACAAATCTGGGTCACAATTGGTCAACAAAGAGGTGGTGGTGAGACCTGGCTGAACCAGTGGTTCTCAAATGGTGGGTCAGGACCCAAAAGTGGATCGTGAAGCTCTTTCCAGTGGGTTATAAATGGCTGACAGGAAAAAAATGTGGCAAAGTCTTTAAAAGTGTGTGGTACATCCTTTTTTTCAGTGATAACAAGTAAATTTATCTATGGAATCGGGCCAAAACCTTGTATCTCCATTTTTGTGTTTGTTTTTTTCTTTTTTTCATAAATCAGTGCTACTGGTCATCCTTTACGTCTGTCAGTGGGTTTTAACCAACTTTAAAGCAATAAAAAGTGTAAAAAGATGTCTACTATGACCATTCAATGTTAAATTCATTGAAAAAAGTATTTGTTTTTTTTTAATTCCCTTATTTTAGAGATCTGTTTTTGGCCTGACACCAGCATAATATTCTTTACACCCATGATAAAAAATGTTTCCCCAAGGAAATGAAGAAATTCCTTGAGGAATGACCCAATTTCCAAGTGGTCTGAGGAAAATCAAGTAAAACAAATCAGTTCTTAATGATTCTTAATGGTTGTAGATGATTGACTGATGGATTTCTGCTCTGTGACTCAGGATTTGGTTGATCTGTGATTGTAATTTCTCTGTTTTAATGTCACAACAAACTGTATTCTTTATAACAAAGAAATAAAATCAACTTGATTTAACTCAGGAACGCTCTGGTCATACACTTAACCATTTTACAGGAAAATGGATGTACATTTAGAAGAGTCTGCTGAAAAGATGCTCCCTGGGTTCGTCAGGCAACATGCTTTACCTTCCAGGGAGTGCATAGCTAGAAACCTCCCTTTTTTTAAGTACGAACCTTAGACACAAATTTGGTTTGATCGGTGCTTCCTAAAGTTTGGGCTGGTAAAAGGTCATTTGCAGTAACTTTTGAAATGGAAATCACATTTCAAATGATCATGATCATTACCTGTTTCTTTTTCTAAAAAGTCCCAGAACTAAAAATGTTTTCTATCAGTGAAAGCTCTGGACCGTAGGCCATTTCAGCTTCCAGACTCCTTTACTGTGAAGCCATGCTGTTGCAATGGATGTGCTATCTGATTTGGCATTGTCTTGCTAAAATATGCAAGGCCTTCCCTGAAAGAGATGTTCTAGATGAGAGTAAAAGTGGATCTAAAACCGCTACAGTTGAAACCAGAAGTTTACATACACTACATAAAAAGGCACATAAACGTTTTTTTCTCACCGTCTATCATTAAATCAAATTAAACTTTTCCTGTTTTTGGTCAATTAGGATTACCAAAATTATTTCTATTTGCTAAATGCCAGAATAATGAGAGAGATAATTTTTTAGACAATTTTTTATTATTTTCCTGAGAGTCAGAAGTCTACATACATTTCATTAGTATTTGGTAGCATTGCCTTTAAACTGTACGACTTGGGTCAAACGTCTTAGATATGCTTCCACAAGCTTCTCACAATAGTTTGCAGGAATTTTGGCCCATTCCTCCTGGCAGAACTGGTGTAACTGAGCCAAGTTTGTAGGCCGCCTTGCTCGCACATGCCTTTTCAGCTCTGCCCATAAATTTTAAATGGGATTGAGATCACGGCTTTGTGATGGCCACTCCAAAACATTGACTTTGTTATCCTTAAGCCACTTTGTAACCAGTTTGGCAGTATGCTTAGGGTCATTGCCCATTTGGAAAACCAATTTGCGCCCAAGCTTTAACTTCCTGGCTGATGTCTTGAGATGTTGCTTCAGTATTTCCACATAATGTTCTTTCCTCATGATGCCATCTATTGTGTGAAGTGCACCAGTCCCTCCTGCAGCAAAACAACCCCACAACATGATGCTGCCATCCCCATGTTTCACAGTTGGGATGGTGTTCTCAGGCTTGCAAGCTTCCCCCTTTTTTCTCCAAATGTAACGATGGTCATTATGGCCAAAAAGTTCAATTTTAGATTCGTCAGACCACAGAACATGTCTCCAAAACACTCTTACCAGCTTCAGCCAGCATCTTCACAAGGTCTTTTGCTTTTGTTCTTGGGTTGAGATCACTTATCGGACCAAAGCACGTTCATCTCTGGGACACAGAACCCGTCTCCTTCCTGAGCGGTATGATGGCTGGACATTCCAATGGTGTTTATATTTGCGTATAATTGTTTGAACAGATGAACGTGGCACCTTCAGGCATCTGGAAATTGCACCCAAGGATGAACCAGACTTGTGCAAGTCCACAATTCTCTTCCTGATATCTTGGCTGATTTGTTTTGATTTTCCCATGATGTTACACAAAGAAGCAGTGTGTTTCAGGTGTGCCTTAAAATACATCCACAGGTGTGCCTCTAATTAACTCAAATGTTGTCAATAAACCTATCAGAGGCTTCCAATGATACGACATCATCATCTGGGCTTTCCCAAATTGTTTAAAGGCATAGTAATCTTAGTGTATGTAAACTTCTGACTCTCAAGAAAGTAATAAAAAATTGTCTAAAAAAATCATTTTCTCATTATTCTGGCATTTAGCAAATAGAAATAATTTTGGTAATCCTAATTGACCAAAAACAGGAAAAGTTTAATCTGATTTAATGTTAGACGGTGAGAAAAAAAAGTTTATGTGCCTTTTTATATAGTGTATGTAAACTTCTGGTTTCAACTGTATATACTTTTCAGCATTGATAGTACCTTTCCTGCCATGTAAGCTGCCCATAGGTACAAATTTACCCTACGATACCCATACGATAAGAAAAGCAGGCTTTGAACCGTGCGCTGATAACAAGCTGGACCATCTCTTTCCTCTGTAGTCTGTAAGACACAACATTTGTGGTTTCAGAGAAGAATTTCAAATCTTAATAGTTTTCTTAACAGTTTCCATTTTGCCTCAGTCAATGATAAATGAGCTCTGGCCCAGAGAAGACAGCACCAAGTGCAATGTGCCACCTGAGGGCTCACAAGCATCCGGTATTGACCTTCAGCCTTGTCCTGTCGATGGTGGGTATTCAAAGTCTTCACAATTATATGTTGAGGAACTTTTTTCTGAAATTTCTAAATTTTTAGATGCAGTTTTTTTTGTTCAAATTAGTGAACCTCAAACCATCTTTACTTCTGAGAGACTCTGCTTCTCTAAAATAATCCTTTTGTACCCATTCATGTTACTGACCTGTTGCCAATTAACCTGATTAATAGCAAAATGCTCCTCTAGCTGTTTAAAATTATTAACACTTAAATTAATTTCCTGACTTTTGTTGCCCCGTCCCTACTTTTTTAAAGGTCACATTTTATGCAAAATTCTCTTTTTCAGGCTTTTCTATCAAAAATATGTGCCCCTGGCCTGTCCACAATCCCCCCAAGAATCAGAGCCCCCCCCCCCAACCTTTCAGAAAATGTGTGCTGAAACAAGCTGTTCTCAGATTTTCCCCTCATGATGTCATGTGGGGAATTAGCCCCGCCCCCAGGTTTGGTTGGCCCTCCCTGCCTGGACGAAGATTCTTCCGTGCTCTCCTGATCCTTCTCTCTGGATCTCTGGATCAGGAGAGCCACATTCATTAAGCCACATCCATTTCCTGAGAGGGGCGGAGCCAGGGGTGGAGTCATACAGCTCATTAACATTTAAAGGTACAGACACAGAAACAGCTTTTTCTGAGCAGGGCTAAAACAGAGGGTTTTTTAGACATGCAAAAACCCAATACTGGTGTGTTTTACCAGCAACAAACTTCACAGGCATGTTTTGGGGACCTCCAGGACCAAAATAAACTTGTCTTAAATGGCTAAAATATGTGACCTTTAAGGTAAGTTAATGCCATCAAGTTCAAACTTAGATGTTCTATTGTGAATAAAAAAAAAAAAAAAAAAAAAATATATATATATATATATATATATATATATATATATACATGTGTATATCTTTTTTTGGGGGGTTACAGCAATATGTTAGGTAGCTGATTGTAGCCTTACTTTTCATGAAGTAGTCACAGCCTGCACAAGGTCTGTCTGACTCTACTACTGCAGACTAGACAGAAGTCTTTATCAATGTCTGTCATCATTTCTCTGTTTCTTTGTGAGCTTTATTCCAGTTTGACCAGTTGGCACAGCTCTAGGCGTGCTTCTATGCAGAAATCACTTCCTGCCTGTGGGTGACATGACTCCAAAAAGCCTACACTGCTTTACTGGGTCGACTGAAGCTCTGGTGGAAGGGCCCAGTTTAATACCTTTTCATAGGCCCCAGAAATCTTGGCAACGCCCCTGGACATAGTCGTCAGTATTGATTTCACTCTATTTCAGCTAAAATCTTCTCACAAGGGAGAATTCTTGAGGGTTTATATTCCTTTTATACCCTGCATTGTCAGAGTTAATACATCATTTTGGGACAGCCTGTCTTCTGTAGCCACGCTGAGAGCCGCTGCAGAGAAAGTCCCACACAGTCACAGACGGGCGGTGCAGTCGACAGCCGATAGTGACCAGCGTCAGAGGGACAGCTGGGGACACCCACCTCACAGCTCCACAACAAACCTGCCCCGAGGTTTCCTGACAGGCTCACAAGTCACGAAACGGTTTCCCCTTGGACACGCGCTCACCGTTGGAGCTTATGGCTGAGAGTGAGGATATCTTTCTCAGAGCTAAACATCGGACATTCAGCGGACTGACTGAAGGTAGCAGACTGACGGCGGTTTTTTTAGACCCGCCCGTTAGCTTGCTCACATGCTAGCTTGTTAGCTAACTGTGTCTGTAACTCAGCCTTACTCAAGTTGTAGCCTGCTACAGGTTAACAGTCTGACAGCACAGTTCATTGACAGCTATGACGTAGTTTTGTTTGATAGTCATGTCGCTACTGTCAACCGTTGCATAGCTTGCTGGGGCGTGTGTTTGCGAAGTAAATATTATGTTAATGTTATGCCCTTGTTACGGTTCAAAGAGTGACCGTGCTATCTGGTGACTTTCAGCCGAAAGCGTCTGCTGTTGTCCTAGTTACAGCAGATGTTGAGGACCGAACGTGTCCACATGAATGTAACTTTGTTTATTTTTTACTGTAATGTTAGATAAATCGTTAATGAAATTACATTACACCGGCTGTAACTCCAACAACCACTGATACGTTCGGCTGAAAGGCTCCAGTTAACATGGTAACTCTTTAAACCATAACACCGTGTTTACCAGGCTAATTAATCAAATTAGTGCTGTAAACAAGGCTCCCGTTGTCTGTTAGTGTTGCAGTGTAGAAGCGTTTTAACCTAAAACTATGAGAGTACAGTTCATGGTAAGTGACAGCCATAGACTAATAAAAGTTCACTTTAAATATGAAATTGTTTCTTGTTCCCAATCTTAAACTAGAGGCTGGAGCAAGCTTGGCGGGACATTTATGCACATCTGCATGTGTAAGCACAACTTTAAGTATTCCCTTTGTCACGTTTTGTAGGCCTTGATTAACTCAGTTTACATTCTACTGTTTACTAAAGCAGTAGTTAAGCTCCAACACGAGATACTCAACATGCAGTAATCATACCAAAATGCTCAGTTTTGCCTTCAGTTTTCCAGTTTTCATGTCTGTTCAGCCTTTCTCTAGGAAAGAAACAACTTTTGAGAACACCTAAGGGAAGGAATTTAAGTGTGCTGTATTTTATTATTTGCAGCAGAAGCTATCCCCCTCGTGCTTTCATCTCAGACGATGATTAGTTTTATTTAGAGCTCACAATACGCCACCTGAGAAATCTCTGCAAGGAGGAATGTTTGAAGTTGGTTTGGACCTCAGCAGCCACACAAAGCTGCTGCTTCTTATCTCCTGTCTGGGGAGCGCTGCAAGCCCTTGTGTTTTTTTTAAAATCTCTTTTTCATTCGTTAGAAAAATAGTTCACACATCTGGCTCCACAGAGAGACATTCTGCCATAACGTATGTTCAGTGTAACAAAAGAAATGTAGAACTTATTCAAATGCATCTTGAAGATTTATGAAATCTTTGCTGATTGTGTCTTTTGTCAGGGGTGCTCACAATGGCAATGGTTATTAACGCAGGTATATAGGAACGACATACATGGGGGCACATTCTATGTTACACACGTATGCCTTGCAATCAGAAAACACACCTATGCCAACAAGAGGAGGTCTGCACACCTCTAACAGACATTACCTGCTTACTAAAAGATCATTTTTATGCAAATGCAAATGCTGCACAAGTTCACAGTATCTCAGTTAAAGCTACGGATTGTAGTTTTAAAGATCCTTTGGTGCATTTTGGGCTTTTCTGATACTGATTCTGGCACCAAAAAGAAAAGCAGCTGTATGTTACCAACCTGGTGACGACTGCAATTTGGAGTCGTGTTAGGGGTTGGTAGAAGGGGGAGGTAGAGCGTCAGCCTAGCCCATCGGGGCTGAGCACTAGCCCCAGTCAGGACACCTAACCCCAGCTCTGCCTCCTCCACCCTCTTGCTATACCTGGATCTGTAGAAGGTGTAAGTATAAGGCCCCGTCCACGCAGAGACGAAAACATTTTATTTGCGTTTCGTTTAGAAAAAGTTTTTCGTAAAGACGGGATCATTTCAGGAAATATCCGTGTAAGCATGGAACCACTGAAAATGCTGTAGTGCATATACTAAGCCTGTATGTGGTGCTGTAATGCTGCCACGAAAATGCAACAAAAGAGAGAAGAAGATCATGGAGAACTGACACGAACTTTCCTCTAGTTGCCCTTCTGGTTGTTCTCTGCGTAGGCTTTAAGAACATATGGTGTATGCTTTTTGCAGTGGTGGTATAGGAGCATCAGATTTTGCTGTAAAAGCCATAACAAGCTCAGTAGCTTCTACAACATGAAAACAACCCTGTAACCTGCCATTGTTGATTTGGCCGGACCCGTGCAGACATCTTAAGAGAGCTACGCTATGTGTGACGTAATTGTTTCAAGAAAGATGTGGTTCGCCATCCACACGGAGATAAAACGGTGGTCGTTTATGGATCTGTACACTCTGGGACTAACCTTGCAAAGCAGACGGATTCGCCCGTTTCCTTGTTTTTCACTGGTGAATCCATCTTGCAAAGCTCCCATCTGAACCGTTTGGGCCTGGTTAGAAAGTGACAGGACCAATCAGTTACGAGGGGCAGTACTTTCAGCCGCAGCAGAGTCGTGACGTAAACAAGCAGCAGCAAGAGCTGGTGCAGTTATGGAGGAAGAGATTAGCGTGGATGCTGCTAAAGTGCCAGATTTATCAGAGCTTGATGACACGTCTTCGTTAAGAGAAGGACAAAGAACAGCAGTGAGTTGTTTTCTTTTCAAAAACGACAAAAGTTGAGTACTTACATGTCTATAGTCGCCCATGTTTCACGTTATTCCTCAGCAGCCGCGCACGCGCAGCTTGCTAGCGGCTACATCTCATGCTTTGTTGCTCTGATTGGCCCGTAGAGATGTGACAGACAGAACGTTCACCCAATCATACTCCGAGGATTTTTCAAAGCCTCTGCCTTTTCTCAAACGTTTTCTATTGAAGCTTTCCCACACATCCATCTGACATGTTAGGTTAGTTGAAACGCAGATACCACAAAAAAAGTTTTGTGTATACACCTGAATTCATCTCCATGTGGACGGGGCCTAAGTCATGCTAGGGTAGGTAGAAGGGGGAGGTAGAGTTTCAGCCTAGTTCGGCAGGGCTGAGTACTGGCCCCAGCCAGGGCCCGTCACCCTAGCTCTGCCTCCCCCACCTTCTTGCTAACCTCTCTCTCTCTCTTCTTGTCTTTTGCAGTTTCATATGTCATGTTGGTGATAGGAATTGTCATCTTGTTGTAGTTGGAGTTGTGGTAGGCTGGGGGGGGGGGTAGAGCGTCAGCCTAGTCTGGAGGGGGTGAGCGCTAGCCCCAGTCAGGGCACCTCACCCTAGCTCTGCCTCCCAAACCCTCTTGCTAAGCTTGGGTCTTTAAAGGTGGCATTACTGTTGGTCATGTTGTAGGGTAGGCAAGAGAAAGAATGTCTCCCTGTATGCATGATGGGCAGTGAGAGCTAGCATGGAGGGGGTGGCTCTGAGATGCTCGAGATCACTGTTCAGCCCTCTGGAGGTGCGATGGGACTAACTGAATGGTACACAGATGAAGGGGGGTTCCCACTTGGCAACCCTGGTGAAGTGTCGGCTTCTTGCTGCCCGTCAGTTGGCCCGGTTGACTTGAGAAGGTAATCTTTGTCTGCAAGAGACGATTGTAAAACACTTGGTGAAACTATTATCTGTTTTATTAGTTTTGATAAACTGACTTTGTCTTTTATAATAACAGCCTTTAAAAAGTGTTAGGAACTTCCTTTTTCTGCCAATTTGTTAGTTTTGAGGAACATAGCAATCTGCTGGCTTTGCTCTTTTTTGCTTGCTATTGTCACAGGAGAGCTGACTTAAAACGGTTCTTTTTTACCATGAAACAGCATCAGTAGAAATGTTCCCGAGCAACTGTTTTAAATGCTGATTGGATGGAAATTTGAATTCCAGACTTGTCCTAAAGTAAGAGAAAGGCAATGCTGTAAGATAAGCACAATTTTATGCAGCTAATATCTTTAAACAGTGCCATGCTGCTGCACCACCAGCCTTTGGTGCACCTCGCTGTTAGAAATTTACCCTACATGTTAGCTTTAGCTGATGCAGCTTGCTTCACATCTGGGTTTTAGAGCATTATCTTGTTATGGCTGTAGCCAATGACCGGAGCTATAGCAATTGCTAGTGACTGGCAGACTTATAGGGCCCTCTTACACCAGGCCAGGTTGCTCTGTATCATGCCGAAACAGGACGGCCCAACCTCCCCAGTCCTAGGCTGGTTTGCTCTCACGTTGCTCCAGGCCCAAGCACGGTTGGCTCTTGTAACATGACTAAAACTTTACTTGCTTTATGATTATTTGAATCGTTATCAGATATGGACCTCTAACATTCCACCATTGTTTGCAATTATTATTGATAGTGCCTTTCTTATTTGTCATGTCCATATTGTGTGTCCCTGCTTGTATGTGTACATGAACCAATGCACTGTGCTGCAGCCCACCCCCTCCATCCATGCCATTGCCAGGTAAGTTTAACATGCCAGAGTGCAGTTTTGAGCAATTACTATAGTCTCACAAACTGGACCTCTGCTGGGGCACAGTAAAGATTGACTAGTTTGAATATGTCCTAACTGGCTTTGCAGCCCTCAACCTCTAAAAAAATTAATACAATTTTACAACATTTATAATTCCCCCATTGGGGGGGCGCGAGACACTGAGAGAGGGTCTCCAGATGCCTTAAAAAAACTAACAACATTTTGAATTACACTGTTGCCTCTTTACACAAATTTTACCTAATTTTAACCCATTTTTATCACCTTTTCCCACCTATTTTGCCCATTTTAACACATTTTTGCAACTTAAAACCCATTTTTTGTCAATTTTAAACCCTTTTCATTACTTTCTTTCTGTCTGTTTTTGCCCATTCTAAACCAAATCTTGCCACTCTCTGCCAACTGTTGGCTCTGTTGACACATTATTGCCACTATTAACTCCTTTTACCATTTTTTTAAGCCACATTTCACCATTTGATATGCCAATTTTTGCCAGTTTCTCACTATTTCTGCCTCAGCTAACCTTTTTTAGCAAGTTTATATCAATTTTCATCCCATTTCGCCAAATTTCCACCTATTTTTGCCACTTAAGCGCCATTTCAGCCACTTTGAATCTCCTTTTACCACTTCATATGCCCATTTTTGTCACATTAACCCATTTTTGCCATTTTTTTTTTCTTTTTGGTTATTTTGCCACTTTTATCTAATGTTTGGCATTTCTAACCCATTTCTGCTACTTTTAAAATCCACTTTCAACACCTTTCCCACCATTTTTTGCCATTATTAACCCATTTTAGCTATTTTTTAACATATTCTAATTCTATATATAACAAAAGGATTTACATTTTTAAGAGTGCTACTTACTACACAGATGGCCCCCAATGGGCGGCCTTGTCTGCACATGACTATTCTTGAATGTGCATGGCTGTGTTCAACCACCGTCAGGTGCAGTGGGGGTCCCTGGTCACTGTCACCTTTCTTTTGGGGGTTGTGGGGTGAAAAGGTTGAGAACCCCTGACTTAGACACATGTATGCCCCATTAAGAAATGTAACTTCTGAGTGCAGTGGTCAGAGCAGCTGTTTCAGTTGAAAAAATTATCAACAGTTCCAACTCTGCAGTTGTAAATTAAGATCCCAGCAAGCCTAGCTTGGACTACAGGCGTTCTTAAGTAATTCGATTGGAGAAATGATGATGATAATCATTAAAGTAAATTGTCTTTCCTTGCATGGTTTCATAAATGTCAATTAAAGCAATGAGATGATTGTTGAGCTTTGACTCATATGGTTCCCAGGAGGGCTGAGTCTCTTTGTTGCTCTTTTTTTTCTCCTCATCTCTGCATAGGCTTCTCTGGAGGAAAGAATTATTGTGAATTCATTTGGGAGTGAGATAAAATGGATAGCATGTTAAACACAGAGAACTCTGAACAGCCAGTAGCCTCTGCTTTGTGTGAGGGAGGAGACTGGTGCAGAATATCAATTCAGTTTTCACAGCCATAGCAATGCAAAAAGACAGAAACAAGGTTTTTATCCACTGGTAAATTAAAAATGTGGAGTAGAAAGCTGATGTTTACGCCTGCACTTAGCATATGTTCATTTGCAGGCAACAAGGGGACAGAATTTCCATTTACTTTGCGGGAACACTTCCTCTTGTGCCCTTCATATCAAACCTTGTCATTACCATCAGCCAGGCTGTGCTGAGTGCCTGCTTCCGTCCTTTTGCCTTGTTAATGAATATTGAGAGTGATTAGATTGCAGGGCCGTCGTGTTATGTAATGTCAGGATTATGCAAAACACTTGTTCTTTGCCTCAACATGTGGTTGTTTGTTAATTATTTGGCATTGGTTACTTAAAAAGTGAGCATGTACAACTTTAACAAAAGGATGTGCACTGCATTTCCGGGAACTTCAGTTACCAGTCCTGAATCCTGAGCCTTTTCTACGTATCGAGTGTTATTCCAAGAATGAATGCAAGACTTCTACATGAAGCTTTCACAGCAGGCCTCACACTACCTGAATGAGTAAGGCTGTAATGACGCGTAATCCCTAGAGCTTTTATATTTCTGTGTACTGCTCTTTGCTATGTTTTGTGCAAGCATCCTGTGTGACCTTAACATATTGTAATGAAAATGTTCAGATGCTGCCTGAATGTGACAGTAATACCCGGAAGATAAAAAGAAAGGTCAGCTGCCAATATAGGCTGTGTTTCTTAAAACAAATGTATACAGCAAGTTTAAAATCAAGCCAAATTAGATTATTATTAATTACCGTAAAAAAGCTGAAACACTCATTTTTGTCTTCTCTGTGTGACAGCCTTTACTGGGCTCAGCTACGTCCACAATGTGCAGGTTCTGTGCAGCTGTGCAGCTCTTGTACTAGTATTTGTTTTCGCCATAAGAGGGGTCTGGCTGCAGACCATTTGTTTCTGATTGCCACTCGTGGTCATCTGGGACACCGTACATCTCAGAAAGGAAGTGCTGCAGTTTGCCTGTACAACATATGTCAATTTTTTTTTTTAATTCAACTTTATTCATAATCAAAGTCTGGTAGTTACAGTCATCAATCAACTACATTGCAAACATAGAAGGCTAAGAAACATGTCATAAATAAACAGAAAAAGATCCTCAGATAAACAGAAGGTATAATCTAGAATTATATTATGTATACTAGTAGATGTGTTTCAGAAGTTGTAACACAAATGGTGGCTTGCTTTAGCTTTTTTAGCTTAAGCTAAAGATTACTTAGCTATGCTAGCGACACAATTGATGTTACTACATAAGTCAATATAGCTAACTTAGCTTAGAAATATGAGCTTTAGCAACCAAGCTTAAACTAGCTTAGCTACGTAGATTAGATACCTATGTAGCATATATATAGATGCTTTGTGAACCTATCTTTAGCTATGTAGCTCCGCTATCTTTAGCTCTTAGCTTTAACAACGTGAGCTTTAGCAAACATAGCTTAAGCTACCTTAGCTATGCAGATAGTGTAGATATGTAGCTTATGTAGCTGCTTTGTGAGCTTAGTTTTAGCTACATTGGCTATGTAGCTCTGTTTTCATCATTCATCATCTGTTAGCTCCATAAGTTGTATGTTTGCTGAATTTGGATGTTTTCATTGAGGACAAGCTTTTTTCTTGTAAGCAGACTGCTTACTCTGCTTTATTAAACATTTTGTAATCAGGTTTTGCAGGTCAGGGTTTTAAATTTTGGTATCCTAAACTTTACCTTAACTCTTACCCTTTACCCTCCAGTCTACAGCCAGACTGTTTAACTTTCTGCCCACAATCTCGATAATAGTGAAGTACATACACAGAGACTATGAGAAGTTTGTTTAGATTTCACCTCCATTGGTCATTTTTATTTTATTAAGGAGTCACTTCAAACCAGCTTTCCTTAGATTTAATTTACTTAACAGTACAATACAGTTTTCTTTAAATATGATTACAGCTCAACGAAGGAGCACAGCTGGCAAAAGTGGTGCAACCAGCCTGATCTGTGCTGTTGTTTCTCCCAACATCCATGATAGCCTGTCATGTCATCTTTTCATTCTTGTTAACAAAGTTTATTCTGGTCTCATCTTGTTCCAGATGCAGAGCGTGAGTGGACCGGACCATTTTACTTCATCCAGGCTGCAGACCCCCAGCTCGGCCTGATGAAAGCCTGGAGGATGGGCGACTGTGACGGTGGAGGAGATGAGTGGCAGGAAGAGGTGGAGCTTACCAAGGAGGCAGTAGAGGCCATGAACAAACTCATACCCAGGCCAAAGTTCATGGTGCTGTGTGGAGACCTGGTCCATGCCATGCCAGGTAAGAATTTGAGATGGGTCGTTCACAACAACTGGATCATGTTATCAGGATAGCTTCCTAAAAATATTGTCCAGAGGTTGTAGGAGTACAAGTACTTATATTTGAGTACTCACTGGTACAGAGTACAAACATGAGTACTTAATAATACCATAACTGTTCTTTAAGTGCTTTTGAAAGGTTTATTTTCATCAGATGTTCTTAATCCCCCTTACTGGCTATTTTTCAGAGCCTAGTTTTCACTCTCTTCTACTATTGTCATCTTCATTTATGCTAAAATATCACAAAACTGGAGACATGGCTCCAACTTTGACTGCTTACTTACATAATGAGAGGCTAACATCATGCTTTAAAATTATACCAAGTACTGTATCTGCTATAAGAGTGCGAGTATGTAGGCTAGGTATCGGCACCAATACCTGATACTGGTATTGGTATCAATGCATCCCTAATACTACCAAAGTGTATCTGAAAGCTGTTAACCAACATGAAATAACAAAAGAAGAAGAAACCATTGCCAAGTGCTGGTGAAACATCCATCCACCTATCCATTTTCCACACTGCTTTTCCATTCGGGGTCACAGTGGGGGGCTGGAGCCTGTCCCAGCAGTCACTGGGGGAGGCAGGGTACACCCTGGACTGCTTGCCTGTCAATTGCAGGGCTGTCACACAGAGACAAACAACCAGGCTCACAGTTACACCTATGGCCAGTTCAGAGTCCTGGTGAAACATGGTTCTAAAAGATTCTAAAATGGAAACAATCACAGACTTCTGCAGCCATTAGATAATTTTGTTTCAACTTATTTTTGTGTGGAACTCTTAAAAAAGAGGTGTAGTGTTTGTCAGGTAAAACTAACATATCAGAAGTCTACAACAACTATGCTGTCTTAAAGAGTAAAGCACCCAACTGAATGTCCATCCATGTAACAGTCAGTAGCTAGATTTGTCACTGCACTACCTACCCTAAGATCTGGTGTATAAGATGCAATTGTATTATCTTTTTTCCATCTAAATGGTTGGCTTCCTCCTGTGTACTGGTGTGACCTACCAGTATAAAATGCAGAGGCATATGTTTTCTTTATTGCAAGTGCAGCCACCACCATAACATAATGCATACAATCTGACCCCGTTAAATAGGACTAGGTTAAAAAAAAAAACATTCTCCAATTCAGATTTTTAAAAATTACAGCATCAATTCAAATTATGAAGAGATCGATATTTAAACATTGGCCTTCTCCTTGTCCTGGTGGCTCCTGTAAGTCTCAGACTTGCTCCACTCATGCAGCTTGAAACTTCACCTACACACGCCTCCAAAAGCTTTTAGGCTCTAATTCATGGTTTTTCCAGTCATTTTATTTTGAATATCTTGTCACGTTATCGATACAAGCTGCATAGCTCTTCCTCACATGTAGAGCTCAGCCTGTGCAGCACGAGCTTCTACAGGTGACTGGATGGAGTGAGCTTAAGCTGCTGCTACTACAGACTGGGCTGACTCACACACATAATACAGATGATCATCTAGGGTGCTGCGTACCAGAGTTGTGCGGCCTCAAACCCTGTGTACAACGCTCTGTAAAGTGTGCTTTATTTTACTACCCGTATTCCTCTGTTTCACAGCCGCACTTATTACACATGGACTGTCGCTGTTTACAGTGGGGGAATAACAGAGCGCTCAGAAAGAAGAGGAACTCTTCTTATTTACAAAGAGATGAGTAATAAACTCGCTTTTTATATAAAGTTAGCATAATATGACATTCACAACCACATACAATGTACATAACATGATGCACATTTTTTTCTGTGGGTTCTGTCTTTTAATTAATGAGCAAAGGTGTCTGCCTATAGCACACGCATTCCAGACAGCAAACTGACAGGCAGGAGTTTATGATGGAGGGGGAAATCAAGTAGAAACTGTCACAGTTTACAACAGGTACTCATTCAAGCACCATACTGCATAAACTATATCTGAAAATGCCTAGTGTGACAATTACTATTACTATCACACTGTAAACATTAGCTATAAGCTTCAGTGTAATTAAACACTATGGACATGCTATAATTGACTTATATTTACCTTTAAATAAACATGATGGAGCCTGCTCCACTGAGCAACCTCCAAATTTAAAAGAGGATATCAGGTGGCATTTTGGATTTAAAACTATAGAGACAGAGGCGAGCTGGATGAAGGAAACTTTTGAACCTTTGAATCAGAACTGAACTGATTCAGGCAATCAGTGGCAATACCCAGCCCTACCATTGAAAATGTATCTCTATTTTTTGTGTATTATAAGCGCCCATCTTTTTGCTTAATTTTGCTGTGCTACATAACACAGCTCTACTTTTAAACAGCTTTTCTCCCTAAAAACCTGCATTTAAAGAAAACTGTGGAATACTGTGAAGTAAATACTGTAAACCATGTGGAGCACTGGTTTGATTAAGAAGAGTTTTGATTAAGACAACAAGGGACCAGTGGAGGTGGGTGGTGTGAATTTTGGACTGAGTTCAAATTTCACCACCCAATTTGCACACAGGGGGCTTAAACTTTTACCATGTTGAGCCCTTCTGTTGGTAGTACATTTGTTGTCTGAGCAGTATTAACCAATCACACATAATAAAGATATAATATACAGATAAAGCGTTCTGTAAGAAGATCCTAAACTTGAGCCAGAAATCTGTTAGACATTGTGTGTAAAGTCAATCAGTGGTTAGATAACAGCATGAAACACATCAGAAAGGATCAAACAAAATCCCATTCAAAAACTATGCAATTTAAAAGTTGTTTTCCTCAACCATGCCGAGCTCCAAGACCGCCAAGAAACTTCAACATCCAATGTATTTGAATGACAACACAGTGGCTTAAATATGCAAAGACTAAAAAATGAAACCAAGATACTGGCCTCAACTGTAGCTGCCAATTATCCTCCTCCTGTTTGAAGACATAATGTGAACGCACAGATGTCAGATTCATGAGCTCTAACTCTGCTCTAACTCTCCTCGTCAGACCGAAACATCACAGCAGTTTGCTCCATGAGCATCATCTCATAGCATCTGGTACATGACATGCTAATGCTCCTCTCACTTTAAAGTGTCTGAAAGTGCACCCAAATTAAAGATAACATCGAACTATTTAGGAACACATGCTCGGTTTTCAGTACTTCTCACCGTTTTACTGATGAGCTGTAGTTTGGGGAGGGGCTATTTTATATGCAGCGTGGCAGTTTTTTTTTTCCTCACCCAAAATCTGTGAGCTGGTTTTCACATCAGAGAGATCAAACGAAGGTTGTGGGTGAAGTTGGAAATGATTAACAAATCACCGCCCATGCAATGTAACACAGTTTAATGTTTGATCATTTTATCAGGAGTCAAATCAAACCATATCTTTGTATTCTTAGGAAAAGAAAATCTACTTAACTTTGGCGTTTGTAGTGAGCATGAAAAATTTCTTCTTGAGTCATGAGGCTCTGTATTGCTTTCCTACTTACATCACAGCTTTGTATGACTGGCATCTTATTCATTTTCTTTAAAATTTCAGATCTGAGTTAGAATTAATATATGTTAAACTTACAGTTCAGATCAGGCAATAACAGCCTAAAAACAGCTAGAAACAATGAGTTGTCAATGCTAGAAAGATTAACTGAGCATTAGATGGCCTAAGCATATCAGTCACCTCACTTACTTATCTAATGATGGATTTAACCACTAGCTTCCTACATCTCAGTGCTTTTGCTGATGTTGAAGCATGCTTTATGCTAGGACTGAACAATATTGGAGAAAAACTGACAATGACAGTTTTTTGTATTATGTATTGCAGTTTTTTTAAATAAATACAAAGATTTTTCCTTATATATGCAGTCCTTTTTAAGTATATTGATCACATTTTGAATTGAACAATATTTTTTTGGTCTTTTTGGGCGTCTTCAAACCATTTTCAGATTACGATCTTGATCCTCTCCTCCTATGATCGCACACAACCCCCTGACACACATTCAGAGGAAGAGATGTTGTAGAGAGAGAGTAAAGGTGCACCTCTCTCTCTCTCACAGTGGAGCTACACATTTCTTTGCAAACATAAAACAATTTTCTTGCTTATTATGTGTTTCTTAAATGTCATCAGTCACTTCTAACAATGTTAAAAGTTACATTAAGTCAACATGATCGGCCCCAGTGTTTAACTAAAAGCTGAGCTGTTGTGATTTTCACACACTGCAGCATGTCTGTTCCATTAATGCTGGCAACAGTATTAACAAACAGGCCTAAGTGCTGTTGATAGGAAAACACTCACCTACTATTACAAAGGTAATGGACATCAATCATTTCCAACACATAAACTTTACCTTGTTTATACATTTATTGGTTTGCATTTGAATAAATATCAGATGTAATCAATTAATAAACTAACACTCTGCACTTGCTGACCTGCTGTGACAGAAACACTTTGATGGATATACACACACACGGTGCTGTGGACCATGTTGATTCCACCCCTCTTGCAAAATAACTGGTTGTTTTGAATTTATTCTGTTAAATATTATCTTCTGTCTGTCGTTTAATAATGGCAAAATCTGTGTTTTTGTAATGGTATCACATTAAGATCATTTTAATACAAGTTTGCTCATTAATTGCACATTAATTGCAACAAACAACATATCCTCTAGCCCTGGTTTTTACGTGAACCAGTTGCAAGGTTGCCGCTGTTTGAATTAAAGTGCTGTTGTGCATTTTTCACAATTAAGCCCCACCACAGTGCATGATGGATGTATCAAGTAGAGACTAGTTAAAAGACCAATGAAGCCTCTGTTGCCCAATTGACTTCCTGCATGTTTGGGTGCCTTTAATTGGATTTTTCTGTGCAGATCTGGTAAACATCTTTGCGCGCACCTAAAACCTCTCTGCATGCTGCCAGTAACTCTTTCACCTTTTGTTTATTCAAAATTGAGAATTTCAAAGTTTATCATTATGCCCATTATGCCACACAGGAATAAAAGAGAAATAGACTTCTACAGTAATGGTAATATTTGAATTTAACCCTTACATACTGTTCGGGTCAAATTTGACCCGTTTTGACATTTGACAGCAGTAAAAATACCCTAAATGCCATTCTTTTAGCCTGAAATTTGATGACTTTCCCTGAAGTGACCCAAAATACATACAAATAAAAATATTTTATTAATTCATATTTTTGTTTAGGTGCTACACATTTTTGCACACTGAGGCTGTTACAGGTCAAATTTGACCCGTATCTATTCAGATGGATTTTAAATCTATCAGTATGGGTCAAATAAAGGAAAATTGTAGTTTTATGGAATCCCAAATATTGAAACAGTAAAGAATAGTAATAGTAATAGAATAGTAACAACATAGGAGTGATCATATAGGGTGCATAAAGGGAACAGAAGTCATCCAGAGGTCAGACGGTGCCTTCATAGACACAAGATGTACACCTGCAAGCACCTGCACCTGCAATGTAATAAAATAATGTGCAAAGTAACAAATTGGAATCTGTTTGGGTTGGGAGGGAGGTGGTGGGGTCACAACATTATAAAGGTATTTATGAGCTGCCATTTCAGTGACAGACATCATGGCAGCAAGACTGGATGTCCAACAGGCATTGGTAAGGGCAGCGCAGCAATCTGAGTCTGGCCCTGATCAAAAAGCAAACATGAGGGAACAGAAGAGAAGGAGACGCAGCTTCTGCCCTGCAAAAAAGACTGTAAAACAGGGACAACCTGCTGCAAATGTGGGAAACATGCAAGATCCACACACAGAAAATGTCCCACCTCTACTTTGAATGCAGAGACTAGTTCACAATGAGCACTTTATATCGTATGATATAACAGTGAGGACAGTGTTCAGTGGTTGTATTATGAAGTCCAAAAGTTCCAGCATGTTAATTTAATTTTCAAGGTCAATAATATATATTCAAATCATTATGGCTTTTATATTTTGTATTTCTTACATATATTACATGACATTACACTGTGTAATATGTATTTTTCACCAAAAACGAGTGGTGTAAAACTTAAAAAATACACTTTCCCTGCTCTTTGAAACATTTATGAAGGATTAATCATTCATTTTTTTAAGTGGCATAGGCTATTTAAACATTCTGAATAGGTCTGTATTTAAAAAATTAGTGGAAATGCTTGCTACAAGGGAATTCTTGTTCCGGGTCAAAATTGACCCAGAATATACTGTGAAGGTACAGGATATGAACAGTATGTAAGGGTTAAATAAAATAGAAAAAATATGATTAGTATTTAAATACATGAAAGGGTAAAAGTTGCTCTAGAAGAATGAATACAATAAAATCTAAATTAAATATACATACACAAATTGACATTTCACACCATGTGCAGTATTAGTTTAATATGCAGGTTGTAGAGCAACAAAAGCAGCTGCTCCCTTCACTCCTTTTCCACTGTGAGTTTCATTTTTTGCCCTGCCCAGCTGGAGATCGATTTCTGATTAGGCAGGAGAGCTCCTCTGAAAGGAGCTATTATACTGATGTCAAATATATTTGTCATCATTGTACAATGTGACAAGAAAGTCTGTGACTGGAATCATTAAAAATTTCATGCTATTTCTGTCATGTATTTTTCTAAAGGAACTGGAGTCTCATCGTGAAAGGGGGTTGTCATAATTGTGCCACAGGCAGAGCTGTGTACTTTGACCCCATTGCAGCAGGCAGGAGGGTATGTGTTGACCTGTAAATCAATACATGCATGGCAATACCAAATAGCTTCAACCAGAGTATGTATCATAATCTCAAATGGCTAGACCCCACTGATATAGCTTTGAAACTAATAAGGATTTTACTGGGAAAACTTATTAATAATGTGCCCAGTCAGTAAGTATTGAGCTAGAATGAGGGAAAAAAGCCTTCTCTTTGTGGATTGACTTTGCAGAAAGGCTTCTGTTTTACTTTATTAAATAATACCAAACATTAGAACACATTTTCAACCAGTTCATTGAACACTGACCTGAGTATGCCGAGCTGCTTGGAATGTAAAGGTGACTTGTAATCCAATATCTTTCGTGATGCTGGTTTCATGATATGGTTTTTGTAGGTTGCAAGTAAACCACTTCCTGCTCAAGCTTTGAAAGGTTACCTCATGAAACGGTTAGTTTATGCTTTTATTTATTCTTTTTTTCCAACACAGTCTAGCTGCAGACCACCGCTGTTAGACACCACCACTGACAGGATGAAAATGCAAACAATTTTTTGGAAATTTCTTTTGATAATAAAATATGATTACACTCCCAGTTAGGGTTACAGTAGGGTGGGTTGGTAACAGCATGAACAACAGTAGAACTTAACATATTTTAAAAGATTTTTTTGTTTTGTTTTTTTGGCCTTTTTGGTTTTATTCTGATAGGGCAGCTGAAGGGAGACCGGCAATATGTGGAGAGAGAATGGGGGAAGACATGCCCCAGACATTGCCAAGACCAAGCAATTCCTCATGGTCCGATTGATTCACGGTCCTGCATTAACAGAGTTAAACTGGTCCCCAAAACATAACAGTTTTATTACAAAATCCAAGTTTATTTTATATTATATCAAAAGTGATCAACCTGACTGCCAAAATCCATTTACTAAATGTTTAATAAAGCAGACTAAACAGTGTGCATACAGAATAGAGCTCATCAGCTATGTTTCTAAAGCTCACCACCGTTCACTGCTTCTTGCCTTATAACCTTTATTTCTTAATGTCCTTTTGATAACGAGTTTTCACTTAGAAGGGCCACAAAATGTACTTCAAGTCAGAGAGGGAAAAGGTACACAACTTTTGTACACAAGCAAAAGCACACTTACTCTGATTAAAATGGACTTAAGTAAAAGTAGAAATTCTGGTCTAAAAAACTACCAAAGTAAAAGTAAACATTTTTCAAATCAAAGTTTACTTTAAGTACTGAGTAGCTACAGAGGAGCTGTACAGTAAAATATGATCTTTCCTTATTGGCAGTAATAAGTAACCTGACACGCCAGATGGAATTGTTTCACACAACCATCTAGAAAACCTTCAATACTAAGCGTTGGGGAAAGGGCAGAGGATTTGATTGGATGAACGTTCTGTCTGTCACATCATTACGGGCCAATCAGTGCAACAAAACACGTGACGTAGCCACGACCGAGGTGCGCGTGCTACCGAGGAATAACGCAAGCCATGGCGACTATAGACATGTAAGTACACAACTTTTGTCGTTTTAGAAAAGAAAACAACTCACTGCTGTTCTTTGTTCTTCTTTTAACGAAGAAATGTTGTCAAGTTCTGATAAAACTGGCGCTTTAGCAGCATCCACGCTAATCTCTTCCGCCATGATTGCACCGGCCTCTTGTTGCTGCTTGCTTACATCACAACTCCGCCGCACCTGAAAGTACTGCCCCTCGTCACTGATTGGTCCTGTCACTTTCTAACAGGGCCCAAACGGTTCAGACGGGAGCATTGCAAGATGGATTGGCCATCAAGTGGATTATAGAAAATACTATGGTTGCATTTTCTCATATATTCAATCTTTCACTACAAGGGATTGAAGTTAAAAGTGTTATCTGTATGTACACATTAAACAAGGGCTATTAACTGTATAAATACATGGAGAAGTTTAGCACAGAGATCTGTAGTATGAACAAGATGGTCCAAACTTTATTGGTTGTACCATATTTGATGAGGAGCATCTTGTTTATGTGAACTCTCTGATGACGCAGCTGTTTATTGGAAATGTGTGATGACAGAACAACAGTCACGCGGTCTTGTTGCTTAGGGGAATGTTTTCAACCCTCCCCTTACCACTCTGTTTCAAGGGGAGGGGGTAGACGGAAGGGATAGGCTGAGGGGAAGACATGGGATTGGCCCTAAAGACTGGTGCTAACTCAGTGGATAACTTCACTTATGATGCAAATGTGTCCAACAACAAAAACAACAACTCAGCAGGAATCATTCTCTTGCTGCTGTAAAGTCAACAGAGGTAGAAAACGTGAAAGAATATAGTACTCAAGTAAAAGTACAGTTACTCTGGTTACTTAGGTAGAGGTACAAGTACTGATTTCAAAACGTTCTCAAAAAAGTACAAGTACCCAAAAAATACTCAGTTACAGTAATCTGAGTGAATGTAATTAGTTTCTTTGCACCCCTGTTTTTAGAGTAGCAAATGAAGCCAACCAACAGAATACTGCCAGTAAAAATGTTTAAGGTATTCCTTGTCGTAACAACAACCTGTTATATCTCACATTCTCTGTTAACTGCAGAGCAGGTGTAGCCACTCTGCTACTAACATACAGTATATACATGAAGTCCAAACAGAGAGAGAGAGAGCATGAACTAGTTTGTGATAGAAAAGAGTAATGCTGCATGGATGAAAATGAAAAAACAGTAGGATGGTTGGCAAATTTACTGTAGTGGGCCACCCAGGTACCGTCTGTGTGTGGGAAACACTAGTGATGCATCATCCACCTCAAAACCTTCGCCTGCTGCCACCATTCCAGTACCTTTATGCAGCTCCAGAAGTATGAGAAGGCAGATAAAATCAAATCAAATAAAAACTCTCTTACTGATTATAAAACTCATGATTCATAGGTGAAGTCACTGATTTGACTAGTGTCTTTTGTGTATCTTTTTCACTGGCTATACCTGCTGTGTCAGTCACATGGATGGGGATGGTATCTTCAATGTTGGGACCAAGTACAGCATTACTAACATTAATTTTCTGATTCATGTTATTCGGACCACTCTGCATGAGAGGAAATGAAGTAGAGGAAGGTCAAAGTGGTTTTTGAGACAAGTGACAGAGCACAATGAAGTATTTAAACTTAAAGGCCTTTTTCTGTTTCAAGGTTTATGAAAACATGTCGAAATGAACTTTTAAAGTCTGAATTGTTTTGTGCTTCAATTTTTCATGCAGCAGACTTCTGCCTTCTTTTCACTGAGACTCTATGCAGATTCTCGGATCGCATCAGAGTTTTCGTACTCAGTTGAATTTGAAGCCACTGTGTGCCGCCCTGCGAGAAAGTAGTTCCTCTTATTTCTTTGCTGATCTTGTCCTGTACATTTTTTTTCCCTCAGCCTAGCTATCAGTTGTGTCACTCACTGTGGATCTTTGGAATCAAAATTCAAACAAAGGTTTTTAGGCAGCATACTGTCCTTTACCTGATGTGACACTTGGCTCACAGCGGGGTTTTAGGCATTGAAAATAACCATAAAGAAATGATCAGTTTTGTTGCTGATGGTCTTGTTTACTGATGAAGCTTTCTAAACAGAGACTGGATCATGTCTCATTTATACAATATGTTTATTGATTGATGTATTTTCAGATGCCCTTGGAGATAGTCCAAATCAAATGAATGCATTCTGTGGAAAACATCAGCATTTGGATGCTTCTCTACAGAATATTCTTGTTTGAGTTATGTTCCAGCATTAGCCTTCTCTGTTTCCCATTAGAGTCTGTAAACAACACTCTCCCCTATGACAGCAGCTGATATTTATCTATGAAATAGTACTGGCCTTCTGGCTGCTCCAATACAAGTTTTGCTTCTGTGCAGATGAATATTTCAGCTGTTGAATAAACAAGACTCATTTTAAATTCATTTTCACTTCTTGAAATCCCTGTAAGCTTTTGGTAGAGGTTGTTTCAGGTGCTGCGGAGCTTAGCTGGGAGGTAAAGAAGTTTGTTTGCTCACAAAAGATCTCTAACGAGAGCATCCTTTATCTATCTGTAGAGCTTATCTAGTCTTTTTAATCTTTTTTATATGATACAAGAGCTTGCTTCCATGTAATGGATCAGCAGGTGAGAACTGGTTGCAGATCATTTACTAAGTAAATAATGTTGAACAGAGCTGTGCATTGGTTTCTCTCCATCGGTCTTATCCTGGGAGTTAGATGTGTTAGATGTCTTGGAACCAGGACAGCGAGCCGACTTAATTCGCCTCAGTGGCAGCTGGTTTCCCCAATTCACCAGATGCTCCCGCTGTCGAGCCAGACAAATAGATTTTTTAGAAAAGGACTGGCTTAGAAAACATTTCAGTTACCTCCAGAAATGTCTGGACTAGAACAAAATAATCATTTTTGAGCTCATTTCTCACCTTGTATGGAACTGTCACGTTGGGTTTGACTCACGCTGTGTTCGTCTGTATCTCTGTAAAATAGTGGCAGATTTATGATGAATAATCCTGACTTGTAAACAGAAACCAAACAATCCCACTCATAATGGAACACTTGTTAAAGCTGTAGACTCTTGTGTCTCAGAAGAGGAGCAGCAAATGGAAACCTTGAAGTGACTGTTATGAAATGAGTTGCCATCAGGAGGGTTGTGTATTTCTCAATGTCCAACTGGCTGTTTGTTAACAGGGAAAGATGAGCAAGCTGGCACAAACCCACCGCAGAGTTAATGTTCAGCAAAAAGAGCCACAAGAACCCAACAAATGCTAACTACCTTTGTATAACAATTAGCATGAACTGCCTGCAGAAATGGGCATTAAATTGAAATCAGCATCCCCTTCTCTTCTGCATTTCCTCTCTCTGTCAGTCTGAAATCACGTTTGGGTTCATGGTATGGATGTAACAATACATTCACTCTTGGTGGGATATATATCACACAACTTGGTTCATTTTTTAGAAAGTAATAATTTCTATAAAGATAAAATTCAAGTCACCGTATGGATAAATGTTACTAATATATGTCAATTTTCTGTTCAAATTAGCTGGCGCTGCATTTATGAGTAGGTTAAACTAATTACGTATCATTTTTTATAAACACGGGCTTGAAACACCGGTCTGTTATGCCCTTTTAAACTGTAATGGACCTCCCGCCACTAGAGGTCAATGTATATTCAGTTAATGGCTGCTGCCTTCCTGTCTGGCACTTCATCGGTTGTAGAAAGAATACAATTGAGACTTAGCGGTTAGCATATAGTAGGAACAGTGTGGTATGACAGCTTTTTAACATAGTAAATGAAAATAAAGTGTTTTTTAGGATGTCTGTGTTTGAAATCACTTATAACTACTCACCCCAAGTGAAAAGAGGCGAAATATCAAAGCACAGTATTAATCTGCAAAGAGGAACGAAGGCCTATCGGTGCTAGCTTTTAATGTTAGCCACGCTGGAGAAAGTATCAGGCTAACTTCACACCTGCTGACTCAGTGACCCTGTGAGGAATTTGACTGTTTTCTATGTATTTTCTCCTCTTTAGACTAGTAAATTAAACACAATTTAAATGAGTGTTTAGTGGAATAGGGACAAAGATGCTTAGGAAAATCCTTAGTAACAACAGATAGTAGCTTAAAAACTCAAGTATTTGTATCAGCAGATCTAATCATTTCTTATGTTTACTGATAGATCGCTGCACATAGCTGTTATTGATGTACATTTCAAAGAAAATTAATATTTGAAAGTCACAAGAAAAGTCGAAGATTCTCAGAGATGGCCCTGGATGTACTGTGCTTATAAAAAGTATTCACCCTCTTGGATAATTTACCCTTTTATTGACTTTATACATCAATATTACTTGGCTTTTTTGATTCTTTAATGTGAAAGTGAAACCAGATTTCTACAAAGTAATGTTGATCAATTAAAAATATGTCATTCACCTTGTTGGTGGGTTTAAACCTTTTCTGTGTAGCTTGAGCTGTATGCTTCAGGTCATTGCCATGCTGGAAAAAAAAATCTTCTTCCAAGCCATAGTTCAGTTTTACACTGAATAACATTCTCCTCCAGGATTTTCTTATATGTATTTTCATTTTACCCTCTGCCTATACAAGCCTTTCAGCTGCCAAGAAGCATCCCCACAGCATGATGCTGCCACCACCAAGCTTCATAGTAGGGATGGTGTCTTGTTTCTGATGGCCAAAAAGCACATTTTTAGTCTCATCAGACCAACGGTCTTTTTCCCACTTGACCATGGAGTTTCCCACATGCCTTTGCTGAACTCAAGTCATGATTTAATCTGAGTTTTCTTTATCTTGCTACTGTCCTATAGAGCTTTGACGGGTGAAGAATCCAGGCAATAGTTGTTGAAGCTTGTAACTCCTTCAGAGTAGTCAAAGGTGTCTTGGTGGCCTCGCTGGTCACCTTCTTGCACAGTGTCTCAGTTTGTGAGGACAGCCTGATCTAGGCAGATTTACACATATGCCATATGCCTTTCATTTCTTGATGGGATGTTCAGTGCCTTGAAGAGGTTTTTGTATCTATCCCCTGACTTATACTTTTCAATAAACTTTTCTCTGAGTTGCTTGGAGTGTTCTTTTTGTCTTCATGGTGTAATGGTAGCCAAGAGTAGTGATTCCCCAGTGACTGGACCTTCCAGACACAGGTGTTTTTATACTGTAATCACTTGAGCCACATTCACTGCATTCCATTTCACTAATTGTGGGACTACAAGCACCGATTGGCTGGACCTTTTATGTGGATCCCTCACCATTCCCATTTTGGCCTGAAAGAGTTAGTAGCATTCACAGAGTTTTGCTTTGTTTACTCTACTTTCAGTGTTTACTTCAGAAATTAGTGGATGGTATTCCAATCAAACAAATAAGTCTAATATTCTTCAGTGAGGTATCACTACATCCCTGTTGCATAATGGTGAAAGTGTGGCCTTGATACCTACTTAAATATTACATAAGGTACTGAGCAGGAGGAGGATGTTTTGTTGTATGTGGTGCAGTATGTCAACTGTGAAACGTCCTTGGCCCCTGTTTTTAGAGTTTGACTCAAGGCAAACTATTTATATGCAGCACAGATTTTGCTTGGCTTAGTCACAGAACAACTCTTGCCCTCCTCTTCTCTTTTTCTGGGTCATTATGGTCACCAATTTTAGCTGCACATGAGCACGACTGAAGCTGTCTCCCCCTATCATCTTTGATTCTTGCTGTTGGCGTCCAAGTATCCCTATCATCTCCATGACTGCAGCATTTATACCGAAACATGGCCGTCGTCCATATCCCACATCTCCCCCTCATCTCCCTCCAATCAGTCGCATTTATAGGTCACAGCAAGATCTATTTCAGATGCACAGTAGGATAGTAGATTGTGTTAGCATGGGGTTTAAACCGCGAGGCCTCGGGGACCTTTAAACGCCGTAGCGTCAGCTCTCGTTACTGTCAGCCCCAACAGAGCAGGTTGTGTGTGCCATCCTCATTACTCTCCATGTCCGTCACTTGCCTGGCAACCAGGGTGGAGCGTCGGTAGGATGCAGGGAGGAGATATTTTAGCCGAAACTGCTCCCTCCATCTCTCGTCTGACATTTCCCCTTAAACTGTTTATTTACAATACAGAATGAATGGGTGGCGGCCAGAGGAAGCTGGCTGTCAAGCGCCATTGTCAACACTGCTGGCTGCCGGCGACAGGAAATTGGCAACTGTATTTTCTGCTCCCATGGATTTCTCTCTTCATCTCCCCTCCTCTTGCTCGCTCTCACATTCTCTATCCCTGTCTGTCTCTTTCGTTCTCATCTGTCTGTTCCCTTTAGTAAACAGCTGTGGTCTCATGCCTCATACCTTATTTTGACAACCTTCATTTGCAAGTGTGACAGTACACAAACATGCTGATTTATTCCTGCCTCTGATGAATGTATTTGAAGCATCCATTTGAAATAAATCTGCTGAAGAATGGGAAGTTCTGTTTGATCTTGTAATTGTTCTGTTACAATAATAGAAAAACAACGGGGCTGTCACGTTTGTTGGGATTGGTTTGTGCTTTGGACCTTGATATGAAGTCGGAAATTGACGGCTTACTTGCTGGGGTAGTTCCAGTTAATGCTTCCTTGTCAGTAGAGATGTCCTGATTCCATTTTTGCCATTGAAACTTCCAATCTGATTCTGGTACTCTCATTATTATTTGATACCAGTGGCAAAATATGTGTCTAAGGGATGAAGATCAGTCAACTTTTCTAAATCTGATAAATTAAATGTGTTTGAATGTAGGCACTGCCTCTTGAGCCTTAAGTGCTATCGTATAACATTGTTTGTTATCAAGAAAAAGATAGCATAGACTGGTGAGAAACGAATACACTGAGATTGTCAAAACTTTTAATGCTTTGATATTTTTTGATACCACATACTTTAAACAATACAATATCCATTTTTATATCTGATAGTACTGAAAATATTGATATTTCGAAGAATAAGCAAATAATCATTCATATTTTAAGCCAAAGATGCTGTAAGTGGAGAGAGAGACAGATTGTGTTGTCAAATGAGAGCAAGTGCTGGTGTACTGTTGTGAAAACAGAGCGGGGATAGAGAGATGCTGTTCGCTGATTTTTCAATGCCGCTACACTCAAAAGAAATTAAAAACACACCAGTACCCCTGCACAGACATGGAGGAATATTTTTTGTTTTCCTTAAAGGACAAGCAATTAGTTTTGGCAGACGCCAAACACTGCACATCACCATAAACACACCATCCTGACTATGAAGCACAGTGGTGGCAGCACCGTGCTGCAGGGATGCTTCTCAGCAGCTGGCCTTAGAAGGCTTGTGAAGGCAGAGTGTAAATGCAACAAAATATGGAAAATCCTGGAGGACAATCTTATTCAGTCTGCAAGAGAACTGCAGCTTGAGATAATATTTATTTTCCAGTATGACAATAACTAAGCATACAGAGAAAGCTACACAGAAAAGGTTAAAAGACATTAAGGTGAATGTTCGAGTCAAAGCGCAGACCTCAATCCAGCAGAAAATTTGTGGCTCAATTTGAAAAGGGCTAATCACACCCCATGCCCATGCAGCCTGACAGAGCTTGAGCAGTTTTACAAAGAAGGATGGAGTAAAATTGCAGTGTCAGGATGTGCAAGCCTGACTGAGAACTATTCACACGGACTCAGTGCTGTGATTGCAGCCAAAGGTACATCTACTAAATGCTGACTGGGTGAATATCTATATTTATGCTGTCACTTATTTTATATGTTTCATATATATTATTATTATTGTTATTTTTATTATTATTATTATTATTCATTTGTAGAAATCTGTTTTAACTTTGACTGTGTAAGAATTGTAATTTTTTTTGTCAAAAAAGCCAAATTATATTGACCATGATTGATATTTAAAATCAATTAAAGGGTGAAACATCTATGGGGGTACATATTTTGGGGGTGTATAAAATGATCTAAATAGGGAATAAAATAGAAATTACAGAGAGAAGAATTACTGTATGCACTTCCTCTGGATAATTCATCGTGATTCAGAGGAAATATTGATTTTTAGGTTGGTTCCAATCTTCAAGGAAAATTTGATTTTTATTTCCTTAGGACTGTAAAGTAAATATTACAAATATAATTCTGGCCTGTTTTCTAATGTGAGCTTATAATACATTAATACATCTACTGATGCCAAAAAAAAATTCAAAGCAGATGTTCAAGTAAAAAACAAAAATTTATTTCCTGATCATTGTCAAGGTCAGTGGTCTGTACTTATATCTGGTCCCATCTAACTTCATTCACATACATTGTCCCACATGGCTATACCTGAAAATCATCTGAAGACTGTATAAAGCATGGGTATGGTCTTAGTGAAGGTGCTGGTTGGTTCCTAATGCAGTGTTTTGAAGCCCAGTAGTGGTGGTTGCCATATTGGAAAGGCTGTCTTTAGGTCAACGTAGATTTGGAGCTGAGAGGGGCCTCTAGTTTCCGAGCACATGCCAGCTTGGTGATCACCTTAGCCACACCTCTAATTATTACAACTCATTGTCTTATTAATAGTTCAGTTTTAATAAATACAACCCCCATTCAGTGTGGACCAATAAAGACTGTGGCTATTCACACCCAACTGATTTTGAACAAGGCTGTAACCATATTTATATTTGCTGCCTAAATAGGCATTTCTAAATGAACGTTGGTGGAATTAAAGGGACTTTTGCTGCCAGCCCACAGTGGCCTCTGGGGGAACTGCACCTTTTTCTTCTTCTGCATTGCCTTAATTTATTTTTTAAGCTCCAAAGGAATGGTGGTCACTCGGGAGCAACTTGTGGCTCAATGTCTTGCCTGAGGACCCTTTAACATGTTGACTGCAGGAGTCTGAGATTGAACTGCCAGTCTGCTGATTAAAAGCCAACCAGCTCTACCTCTGAGCCATGGCTGCCTCTGTTGAAGTGCTAATTAGAGGACCTCATTCATGCAAGATAAAGAGAGAACCTGGCTTTCCTTTGCGTCCCATTGCAGCCATCTACAGAGTACAATCATGTTCCAAAAACAGCAAAGTCTATGTCCTGCTTACTGTGGAGATGTTTGCCTTTGTTTTTGTCATCCAGACCTTTCCTGATACGATGTTTCTTGATCCCAATTCCCCTGTCTCCACTCCAATCTAAGCCAGCCCTCAAGAGACACTTTCTCATCTCAAGGACTTCCTTCAATCTCTCTTCCTTTCCCTATCGCAGCTTCTCACTCACTCACTCCATCTTTCTCTTACTTATTTTCCAAAGCTGACAAATGAAGAGGATAAAGAGCAGCGGAAAGAGGGGCGGCAGCAGAGGGGGGGGGGGGAGCAAGATACAGAGCTGATTAGATTAGAGAAACATGCTGGACTTAACGCTCTCCTAATGAGCACTACAAAGGATTCAAGCCGAGTCTCTGGGGCTTCATGAGGGATGTTATTCATGATACAGAGAGGGTCTTCAGTATGTGTGTGCATCTTCATGTGTGTAAAATTCACAAAGGTGAAGTAAAGGTTGCCTTGAGAAGTCCCTGTCCTTCTCTGGAACTGTGGAAACCTGTTTAATTGTAGGTTGACGGCAGATAATGTGGGGCTGTTGGTATAAAAGAGAGGAGTATGAATACTGCCTGTGGAGGAGTTTTTGGGACACATGGAAGTATTTAAATTTTTTTTTCTTGTTTTTTTTTTTTTTTTTGGAAGGGGTTAGTTTGAGGATGGTGTGTGTTTATCTAATGAGATTCCCCACTGGTATGTGGGCAGAAATAGGTCTTTCAGGAGTGCAGAAGTTTGGAAATATTTCTGTATTAACTCTTCCCCACCATATTTCACCATATTTCCATACTATTTTCATCAACTATGCTCTGGCTTTGCCCTAGGGTCTGCTTGGTGAGATACATGCCTAGAAAACCTCTATAGGAAGACATACAAGTGGAATTCTTAGGTGCCAATATACTCCATCAGAATTCTTGACATGTGGTTGAATGATTGAAAGATTCCCAAGCTTTCCAGCACTGGAAGTGGAGGATTACATCCTTACTAGTTTTGTAAGCTCCTGAAACACATATCGTGCATTCATAGGGCATTTATTGTGTTGGGCAAGTGTGTAAAGTTGAAGCAGTTTTTTTGGGTTAACTGTTCTCCTTACAGCTGTAAATCCCTAGTTGACTAAATGTAAAAATGTCTGCGGTGATGGTTGGTTTTGTGTGTAATGGCATTATTTTGCTATTTTGTGAGAATTTGGGCTCATTCATTCAATAGAGCGTTTATGGAAAAGGCACTGATGTTGGATTGCAAGCTCTGTTCCAGTTCATTCCAAAAGACCTGGATGGGGTTAAGGTCAGGGCTCTGTGCAGGCCAGTCAAATTCTTCCACAACAAACTCATTAAACCATGTCTTTATAGTCCTTGCTTTGTGCACTGAGGCACAGTCATTTTGGAATGTAAAAGGGCCTTCCCCAAACTGTTGCCAAAAGTTTGAAGTATAGCATTGTCCAAAATGTCTTGAATGTCTGAAGCATTAATACTACCCTTCACTGGCGATAAGGGGACTTGCCCTAACCCTGAAAATAAGTCCTATACCATTATTGCTTCACCACCAAACTTCACAGTTGGCACAGTGCAGTCAGGCAGGTAATGTTCCCCCAGGATCTCCTGATACAGGACTTGCCCATCCTCTGATATCAAAGGGGCCAGCTGGTTGCAACCACCAGCACCATCCCCTAAGTGTGGCGCCCATCCAGCATGGCTGGTTCAATCGTAGGTGTATCCACTCACACTAATCTTGCCAGTGCCAGGATGCTCCACCCCAGACAAGGCAGCAACAGCAATCCCAATCCTAGCCAGCTCCCTTGAGATTGCAAGTATGCAAGTGACGTTCCAGGTGCCAACTTGGAAAGACTGTCCCAAACTGAGCTGAAACTGGTGAGAACTGGTCTACGACACCTCAGCACCACCAGCAACGCTTGACCTTCCTAACTGACACTTGTCATGCAGGGATTTCCCGCAGCTCGTCTAATGGCTGTAGCGTCAGGAGTCTACCCCTGCATGGATCTTTTTCTTTGTAGGTGTTTGTGCGTGTAGTCCGGAGTTTGTACCCCGTGCCCCGAGGCTCTGGAGGCAAGGGACACCAAACCCCTTTCAGCTGCATTAGTACCTGACTGTGCACAGCATTGGACTATGGAGCAGGCCACACGTGTTCTGTGGAGTGACACAATGTGCTTCTTTGTTTGGCGGTCAGATTTGCAAGTCTGGTTTTTGTAGATGCTCTGAGAATGTTACCTTAGTTGGAGGGAGATAATTGTATGGGGCTGGTTTTTTCAGGATTTGGCTAGGCCCCTTATCCCCACTGAAGGGCAGTATTAATGCATCAGCATACCAAGACATTTTGGACAATGCCATGCTTCCAACTTTGTGACAACAGTTTGGGCAAGGCCCTTTTAAATTTTTTACATGACTATGGCTCAGTGCACAAAGCAAGGACTATAAGGGCAAGGTTTGATGAGTTGGGTATGGAAGAACTTTACTAGCCCTGACTTAAACCCCATCCAGCACCTTTGGGATGAACTGGAACAGAGATTCAGCATCAGTGCCAGGGCCCATAAATGCTTTGGAGAATCAATGGGCGCAAATTCCCACAGAAACAGTCCAAAATCTTGTGGAAAGCCTTTCAAGATGTGTGGAAGCTGTTACAGCTGCAATATGGGGGAAGTTCCATGTTAAAATACATGTATTTAAATACAGTGTCATTACAGCTGTTGGTGTAATTGTCAGGCAGCCGGTTAACTTCTCTTGAAAAGTACCTAACTATACCTTTATGTCTGAGCCAAGCCACACCAAAGGTCATTTACCTAAACACTGTGAAAATGTAGAAAAATTGGAAGGATTTTACTGTGTACTGTAATGAAACTAAGTTGTGAGTTTTTGTGAATGGTACTTATGCATTTATAACAACTTCATCCTAGCCAGCACCTCGTCACAAACTGCAGTCCACTTCCACATCAGCACAACCTGTCAGTGCCAGTACAAACTGCAGTTAGTCACAAATATAAAGGTCCCCACACAGCGGAAATTGTTAAAGTGTGGAAAATGTATGCGACAGCGGGGACCCCGCACACTGAGGCCTGTGTGCAGTCTCCACAGTCTTTAGAGCAAAATTGAGAGGAGTGCTTACAGTGTTGGACAGGCTCAACGAGAACCTGCCAAAGTCTCCTGTCAGGGTTTGAGAATCACAGTGTGGCAATCTCATTAAACGAACAAGGCCTTTCAGTCAGAGCTCCAGAGAGAGACGAGGGCTGCATTGTGTTTTTATTTCCATATATACCACTCTGTGCATACAGTATATTGCTTATTCAGAGGAGAGCAAAGCCTCGGTGCTAAATGTATGCATAAAAATTCATCGGTTATAAAATGTTTAATGAGGCTCCATTATATACTCTGCATATGGAATCCTGCTTATTAAAGAAATTAAATTATTGCCAGCATTTTATTCCTCCGTCTTGCGTACTTCTATTTATTTTTTTTCAAAGCCTTATACTTTACATTAATGGCTTCTTATCGCACGTCCTCTTCTCACTTTGCATATTGGTGCTTTTTCCTGTATTGAAGGGGTAATAACATACATAAACAACCTACAAATGTTAAACTACTGCTGCTGTAATGGTGTCATGGCCATTACCACTCCCTATTCATCTTAAGCAAGGGGGGTCAAATGTAGATTGATGGGGTGCTGTATGGTTTAGGATTGGTTTGCACTTTGTGACACAGTTGGATAATTCATGGGTATTGCCGTGATGGTGGATGGCTATGGTTGTGGGAAGGCAGCTGGAGGTGTGAGGAAGCAGAAGGCATCACAGTGTCCCTGCCCCACTGTGTCTGGCTACAAGTGCTATTTTTTCACATCCATTTATCCACAGAGTGCCCCACCCTGCTTCACACTCACTCCATTACACAAATTCACACTCTAGCAGTGTCAAACCTAAGCCATTTTTTTCTGTTTTCAGATCCCGACCGGCTCCAGTGGAGCAGCTGACAAGGTCAGGATTCTTAGTAAAGGGCACGCTGATGTGTTTAAGCGAGGGCAACGCCTTTCTCGTTCACTTCCCCTGATAGTTTTGATTATATAGGTAAATACTTTGGAAAACTCCTTGGATGACCTTAAAGAAATAAATCAGGAACAGATCTCCACTTGTGAATTAATGATTTAAGTAAAATTTTAACAGCATGAGTGATTTTGTACTCCAAGTCCCCTATCCCAAAAAGAATGAGCAACTGATCTTTTGATGGTTCAGAAGATTATCTTGCTAAATTGCCTGTGGAAAAAGTACTTAATGGGCTGTTCCTATGAGATACTATTGTTGCTATCTTTTTAAGAGTTTCCTGGCCAAGACAGGCAGCAGCAGTCAAATTACAAATTTACAGACAAACAGTGACAAATTATATGGATAAAATGTCGAACATCTTAATACATTGTAAGAGAAATAGCAAGTTTTTGTTAAGATCAGCTACAATCTAAATATATCATTCAAAACATCTGCTGCCAGATGAATCTGCTTCCAAGCCAACCAACCTCCTCTTTAAAGCTTCCAGTGAGACCATTGGCACTGCAAATCATTCCAGGCAGAGGGAGCACCTTTTTTTTCTAGTTTAGATCAGACCTGGGGACAGACAGCAAGAAAAGATCCTGATATCAGGGATTTTGAGTTCCAGAGTTCTTTTGACGGAGGTAGGTCAGAAGGTAGGAAGGAAGAAGACCAAGAATCGCCTTGTAGCTAAGAATGTGCCCGTGTTTTTGTCTACATGAAGACAAAGAAGAATGTCCAACTTGTTCATACAACCAGGCCTGCCCACGTGATTGGCTGGGCCCCTCCAAAAAAACCTTGTGAATGGGCCCTTCCCAGTTGTGATTTGTTGATAATATCAACATGGGCATAGCACAGGGGGGAAAAGGGTACTGACTACCCAGGCCCACAGTAGAGAGTGGCCCTTGGGAAGCCTGCAATGAAAAGTGCATTTTTATTTATTTTTTCTTAGTAATTAGTGTCATTACTGAAGCAAAAGTGAATCAAAAGTTGGTCAACAAACTGAAATCTGTATCAAATAGAGTGGAATAAACTACCTGCTCCGCCCTTAAAAATGTCCAAATGGTATAGTCCAGCACTGCAAAATAATGCAACTAAATATAATTTAACTATAGTAAAAATATTGCTCATACATTGGGAAATTATGGTTCAGAAATACATTTAAATGCATAGATATTTGTAAAAATTGACGCAACATTTGTTGCTCGGCTAGGCAACCCTAGCTACGCTCCTGGATATCAATACAGGTGTGTGGGATCAGTAGCAATGGTGTTAATGTCGCAGCTAAAAATTACTATTTGGAGCAATCTAATATTGGGCTTTGATGTTCAAATAATTTATTCATACCACCCCCCCCCCCTTCATCACTGTCTCTACCCATTTTGCCACTTTAGTTTCCACATAGACCAATTTTTGCCATTTTTAGCTAATTTTGCTACTTTTAACCCTTCTCACTTCTTTAGCTGCCCATTTTGCCATTTATAAACCATTTTTACCACTTTTCAACTGCTTTTCACCCTTTTTACCATCTATTTTTTACCACTTTTAGCACATTTTTATCCACTTTTCACCCATTTTTGCAATTTTTTTCTTTCCAACACTCATTTGCCACATTGACCAAATCAGCCACTATTTAACAACTCACAACTTTCTGCTTCATTTCCTTACTCTAAATTCCCATTTGACTTATGCGAGATTTCAAGTTTTCGAGTCAGAACTCTGTTGGTGAACAGTATTGGTTCATGTGCAGTGTGTTGTTTTGGTCAAGTCATTGCTCTCTTCACACTAGAGAAAAATCTTGTATTATTTGTCCTTGCGTGTGAGTTTTCTCATATTTTCCTCACCTGTTCAGATTTCTAAAATCTTTCAGGCTTTAGTCGCTGCTGTGCCATTCCAACCAAATTCAAACTTTTGTGCCCTCCAGTCTTCTTAGTCAGAGCAGCTGCCTTTGTTTGTCTTCTATAATGGCTGTGGTCAAATATTGTGATAGTGCAGAAATGAGTCCACATTGCTGTGAGCTCAGCTGTTTTGATTTTTCATCAAGACTTTACTTCAGACTTTGAGCTTCTCTGTGACCTCTTGCAGTCTTTTGACAAACTGCATCAGACATCATCCACTCAAACATTGATTGGATTATTTGTAAAACCTTAATAATGATTGAAAGCGTGTAGTCTACCAAAGAAAACTTGGTGGACAGGATTTACACCCAAACACCAACTAATTGATTGGTTGTTTCCTTCCTGCACCCTTTTGGTAGTCTAAAAGATTGAAATAACAAGCTTTTTGAAGCATTTTATTTTTCTTTAGCCTCATCACATTGTACTAAAAGAAATTTACTTCAAGGACCAGCAGTGTGCCCCTGCTTTTGATCATATGATCTCCATGATCTCGGAACGATAACTCTTTAAACTCATGTAGTCTTTAGAATAACCTCAGATGATTGTTTTTGTATTAATTAGTAATGATAACTAAGCATGCACTGTTTCTTTACTGAGGTGAAGGGAAAAAAAGGTTTCAGGTCGGGACTTAATGACCAGGAAGTTTGGTCTTTTATCTTCTCTGCTTTCCATCTGTCTGTAAGAGACACTAACACTAACTTGAACACTTCAGTGAAATGAGAAAGGGAGATGATGCCGCATGGCTGAATTAAACTGGGGGCAGGAGTTGATGCTGTGAGGGATGGCAGAGCAGAGACATTTAGCTGCATTTCAATAAAAACAGCCTGCATCTTTGTGTTGAGTTGAAGATTTGTTGTTTTGTTTCTAAGTTATTCTGAGCATAACTGCTGTAAAATAATCCAGATATAACTCATTCTGCCACACTTTGCATGCTTCTCTCTACCTGTATTCCCCAGAGCAGCATTACTCCTCTCTGTCTCCTGCAGTGCCTCTCTTTATCAGTCCGCTGCACGCTTGCGCCGTTTCTGGCTCCAAACAGGGTGATCTTGATCGGAAAGAGCTTTTTGACCAAGAAATCGACCAACAGAATGGAAGCTGTCAGCCCTGAATCAGAACTAAAAATCACAGTAAAGATACTCTGAATTTGTAGTTGTGGTCAATTGTCCACAGAACAGAAATGTTTCTCTTTCCTCATTGAATTTCAAGTTAGCATTATAACTTTGCCTCACATAATTAGCAGGTAATGCTAGTTGATGTAGACAGGATCTCATCCAGAGATCTAAAATGTCAGAATCACGACCTATATGTTGACGAGAAATCTATTCAGATAAGAAAAAGAAATTATAAAAAACATTTCATTTGTTTTACAGGCTTCTGGGAATCTCAGGCTTTCTTTAATCTCTTTTAAGTCAGAACAGTCAAAGAAAAGCAGTTAATCCTTGCTGTAAACAGGCATATCACTGTCTAGCACTTCAAATCAGCCTGCATTAACAATAACACCTGAAAATGAGGTATTGCAGGCACTCTCCTCTCAGTCTGCAGTGCTTTCTTGCTGCTTCTTTAAGAATCAAAACACACCTTTATACCCCCATCTTAAGAGCCGACCACATTTGTAAAACACAGATGTAAAGAATATTTATTGTATTCTGAATATAAAGAATTATGGTAATATCATATATAAGTCAGAAATCATGGCTCTATAAATTAAATATTCTAATATCAGCTGGAGTTCGATTGACTGCAACAACACTGTTAACCACAGCAGTGATTTCCTTCCACATGCAGCGTTTCTGATTCTTTTTCATGCTACTTTTTAGGCTTAAAAATGAAGCAGGTATTTTTGCTGTATTATGTATTTTCACATTGTAAACTCTGGGAGTGAAGCCGGCTGAATCGTGAATATACAGAGGTGGGTTGTTCAAATCAGTATAAATTTTGGCAGCAATTTTTAATTTTAGTCTTAGTTTAAGTCTTTAAATAAAATGCATTTTAGTTTTAGTCACATTTTAGTCATTTCTATCCTTTTTAGTTTTAGTTTAGTTTTAGTCGACAAAAACTCCAAATATTTTAGACTAGTTTTAGTCCATAGAAAGTCCTTACATTTTAGTCTTTACTTTTAGTCTTGGCACTTATTTTCTTGCCTAAATTTTGTACCAAGTCATGGTAGTGTGCTACATGCACTCTGCCAAACCTGGGGTCCTTGCTTTCTACAGCTCAGAGGCAGAAAAGATAGAGATGAATTGTTTTTTGACAGATTTGCCCACAGTGGAGAAATAGAAGAGATTTTGAATGGTTCAACGAAGACTACATTACATTTTAGTCTAGTTTTGGTCATCTTGATAAAAACTTAACTGACTTTTTGTCAGTTTTAGTCATCACAGATCTATTTTTGTTAGTCTAGTTTTTGTCATGGAAAGCAAGGCTGTCGACAAACATTTTGAGTCATAGTTTTAGTTGACAAAATTAACACTGGTTTAAATCAGTGGTTCTCAACTGATCTGGACTCAGGACCCACCACCAACTCCTGATCCATCAAACACGACCCGAATATCCTAAAATTTTCAACAAATCAATGTTATTTAGCAATGAGTGTAGGCGTTTGTATCTCATTTGGAATATACTGTAAGAGAAAGAGACAGGATAAGAACGTCCTTATAGAAACTCTTTACTGATATGCATGCACAGATTGTTTTTATTCCATTTTCTATTATAAGGTGTAAATTTTGGATGCTTTCCAGACTGAAACATTTAAGCAAGAAAGCGAGTGTTATGTCCCCCAGAAAAGGAGTTAAGCAGGGTTACATCTCAAGAAAATGATTAAAACATATTCGTTATCATGGAAAAACAGAGAAAAATAAAATGCATGAATGTATTTTGGCTTTGGCCTTCCATAGGTCATGAACTTTTAGATGCAGTTTTTCTCCACAAACACCTTCGTGACCCACTGAAAACAGCTCCGCGACCTCCTTTTGGCTCCCGACCCACCAGTTGAGAAACACTGGTTTAAATGATGGTTGTTTTCACATGCTGTATTTCACAACACCTGCTCTGTGGTACGCTGTAACTTGCAAGATACACATGGTTTTTTAAATTATATGTGGACCTTGTGGTAAGATGATTTCTACACCCACATCTGTGTTTCATGACAGAGCATTACTTTAAATGGTAAAAAGATGCGCCTAGCTAGCTCTTCTCTAGTCTTTAAACCTGAACGGGGGTAGAATTAGAAGTCTACTTGTATATTAGATAACAAACTGGCCTTCATGTTTCTCTTTGTAATTTAACTGTCTGTCTGTGTGTTGTATTGTCACCTTGAATTCTGACAGGTTGGCTTAATTATAGATGAGTGACAGGTGAGAACAGCGCTTCACCTTTTATCTGGCTACGTTTTAAGCCCTTCACTCACTCGCTCTGTCATGAACGAGATGTTCTGTCGGTAAAGACTCTTATGTAATGAGCCAAATCCAAACATCCAAGGAAACGTTTGCTCCAAAAGTGGGCCAGTAAAATAATTACTCAGATGAATAAAAAGGGAAAAGAAATAAGCGAGGAGGGAAAGGAAGGAATAATTTAAGAACAGGGGCTGCTAGCTTTGTTTGATATACATTCTAAATTATGAATAGATCTGAGTCTCAGCCATTCTCAGCCCCTTTACCTACGCTGAGACTGAATTAATTTTACTTAAAACATTTCCCTCCTCTCAGCACACGTCTCCTCTCAGTGAACTCCAGGTTCAGTATCATAACACTCCTGTTTTAACGCAGCATACAGTGTAAAGAGCGTGTAAAACCAATAGCCTCATGTTTCTTGGACTACTGAATCTGATAAAGATGAGGAGCTTGTGGAGTTCGCCATGTGGACAGAGGAAGCTTCCACCAGATCGCTACTCATCATGCCCGTAACCATGGTGATATAAAGTCGAGCTGTACAGAGCATTGATCATTCCCTGAGCTGTCATCATTATCGTCCAAATAATTCCCCTTCCCTTAGGCGACTCTCGCCTGTAGTACCCTTCACACTCTGACACTTTTCATCAACATTGGTATAAATTTCACTCTCTCGCTTATTTTATTCAGATGTTATTATCAATACTAATAATAAAGCAAGGATTTTCTGATCTATTTTGGATGGCTCTAGCTACAATCTCATTTATCACTGATACTCAGCTTTTCATGTGACCATGAGTTCCCCTTTTTTCCTCCCCAGACACCCCGTTCAGAGAAGGTCAGGAACGGGACCTGAAGGCGGCCTTGAAGGGGACGGATCCTTCCATCCCACTGGTGTTTGTCAGTGGGAACCATGACCTAGGAAACGCCCCCACCCCCAGGACAGTGGAGCAGTACTGCAGTGCATGGGGAGATGATTATTTTAGTTTCTGGGTAAGCTGACACACTAGACATTTAGTAGCAGTAGTGTTGTAAGCTTTATCAGAAGAAGGGTTGTTGTGATACCAGAACTCTTCTTGTATGTTTTAAAATCTATTTAATTGTACATTAGGTAAACTTTAAAGCTGTGATTTTTGTTTTTAAAGCATGTCGACAATAAACAGAATTCCTACAGGTATAGCTTTGCATAAGTAGACTGCTCATATGCATTTTCATGACAGTTATTTCACCCTTGTGTACAGTCTACAAAATAAATAAATGTCAACATAACCCGGACTATAATTAATTTCTGAAATATGTGGTTATGCAGTTGAGTAGCCTACCAACCGTGTTTTATTCGAATGTAATTTTGATTTTTGTTTATAAAAGCATTGGGAAAATGTTAATTCATGGAGTTGTAAAGTATGCAACATGCCACACTCGTACTTGTTTGCTGCTCACAATGAAGAAGAGAGGAGATGCGTTCAGCAGCATGCATATGGGCTAAAGAAATGCATGGTAATCAATTATTATTATACTTTTTTAAACATTTATGTCCATTTAGAGAGCACAAATCCAAATTTTGTCCACTTCAAGGGCACCAAAGAGTACAATTTGTCAAGTTATGTCCATTGTAATGGCATCAGAGAGGACAGATTGTCCAATTTTTGTCCACTTCTGTCTAAGAGAGCACCAAGCCAAGTTTTTGTTGACTTAAAGGCACAAAAGATGGCAGTTAGTCAAATAATGTCCTATTTAAGGACATCAAAGAGGACAGATTGTCCAATTTTTGTCCACTTCTGACTTAGAGAGCACAAAGCCAAGTTTTGAGTGACTTAAATGCAGAAAAGATGGTACTTGACAAATAATGTCCACTTTGAGGGCACCAAAGAGGAAAATTCATCACATTTTGTCCACTTTAAGGGTGTCAAAGAGGACAAAATTAGACCAATTTTGACCACTTACAGAGCAAATATCCAAATTTTGACCACTTAGAGGGCACCAAAGCGGGCAATTAGTCAATTTTTGTCCACTTAGAGAGCACTAAGCCAAGGTTTTGTTGACTTAAGGGCACCAAAAATGTCAATTTGTCAAATAATGTCCACTTTGAGGGCACCAAAGAGGGAAATTTGTCACATTATGTACACTTAAAGCAAATAAGAGAGGACAAAATAGGACAAACTGTGACCACTTAGAGAGCAAATATCAAAATTTTTGACCACTTAGAGGGCACCAAAGAGGACAATCAGTCAATTTTTGGCCACTTAGAGAGTACTTAGCCACATTTTGTTCTCTTAGAGAGCACGAATCCAAATTTTCTTCACTTAGAAGACACCGATTTGGGCACTTTGGCAAATTTTGTTCACACCAAATTGAGCACTTTATTGTGCTTATCTACAACTGTTGCATACAAGGCAATACAGCAGCAACTTTTCAAAGATTGGGGAACCAAGGGGGGCAATCACCCCCTCTAACTCCACCAGTGGTCACTCACGAAAGCTCCCTCAATCATCTTAAACTCAACTTTGATTGCCTACCACATGTCTCCCTGTCTCTCTGTTCCTCTCTTGCTTGAAGCTTAAACAGGAATGTATACAAATACTGTTACATGGCTGTCTCTTCTTTCTTCTCTTGTCTCAGGTGGGAGGAGTCCTCTGTCTTGTTCTGAATTCCCAGCTCTTCTACGACGCTTCAGGCTGCCCTCAGCTGAAGGAGGCCCAGGAGACGTGGCTGGAGGAGCAGCTGAGCAAAGCCTCCTCCTCAACGGTAAATTGCATCAATGACTTAATTTTATTCTCCTCTGATTTATGAAGACATTCAGCTAGATAATGTCTTTCTTTGCTGTGTCTGGACCTTTGGATTCTTTCCGCCGCCATTCAACAAAAAAATTGAATTTTGTTTTCTGGTTAAGGCGCCTCACATCTGTCTCTGTTTAGGAACCCAAACCCAAACACGTCCTGGTGTTCCAGCATATTCCTCTGTACCTGAAGAGACCAGATGAGGAAGACGACTACTTCAACCTGCAGAGGGAAGTCAGACAAAACCTGCTGGACAGGTTCAAGAAGGCAGGTAGGAGAAAAATCAACATCTTTTAATTACTTTCCCCTCAAGGGATTTTTGTTAGCAAGTTTTTGGTTGGTATTTTTCTTAAAGGCACTTCAGCACTACAGAAGATAGAACATCTCTAAATGATTAAATCCTTGAAGTCCAGATTAATCTTTGCAAGATTTAAGAAATACATCATTTCAACAACAGACCCACATTGGGACTGCCAGGATATTAATTTTTATAATGTGCACAAAATGTTTGTAGGCCAGTCACTGTTCTTTGGAAAATTGTAAACCCTTCAGCAAGTATGTTTTTGGGACTTTGTGGGGTCTTTTTGCTGATAGCTTGGCCTCGCGTAGGCGTCTTCTAATTGTTACAGTACTCACAGGTAACTTTAGACCTTCTTTGATCATCCTGGGGCTGATCATTGTCTCAGTCTTTCCCTTTTTGGCAGTTCTTCGATCTATTCAAATGGTAGTTTTGCCCTTCTTCCCCATCTTTCTGGTTTTGGTTGCCATTTTAAAGCATTTGAGATTATTTTAGCCAAGCAGCATGTCATTTTTTGCACTTCTTTATGTGTTTTCCTCTCTCCAATCATCTTTTTAATCAAAGTATGCTGATCTACTGAACAATGTCTGGAAGGACCCATTTTCTCTAATTTTCATAGAGAACTGCACTAGAACCAGCATGTACAACATTTGCTGCCTTCATCCTTAAATATGGGACACCTGTTTGACACCTGTTTTTTCACAGAATGAATGACCTCTCTAATAGAATTCCACACTGCTATTATTTTGAACAATTAATGATTTAATTACAGAGAATCAGCAACATGCATGCCATGACTGTTGGGTTTGTTGGTTTTCTATTATTCTACTACACCTACTAGTGAATTATTTACCATTTAGAAAAATAATTTCTTCCAAAAATAGTGATTAGTGATGTTGGCTCTTATTTTGAACACAGCTGTACATCAGTGTCTGTTGTAAATAGAGACCAGAAAGACAGACAGCAACATCACCTTTCGTCCTAATGTTTCAGTCCTGACCTGTTGAGAATTTCAAAACACTTCACAAACACTGATGCTCACAAAAGGCCCTGAATGAAAAAAGAGAAATACAGGCTGTTGTAAGAAAATCGTATTTATTCTGCCTTGCATGACAGTATGCCTTATTTTTTATACTGTGTGATCAGTGACCCTTGCTACTGCTCTGGATGGAAATCAACATAACAAAATGAACCTGTTTTGGGTGCCTTGTGAGGTCATTTCATGTTTCAGTATCAATTAAATTTGACCTGTATCTCATCAAAATTTAAATTTCTGTAAAATATTTTATATATTTGTTTGGATAAAACTTTATCAAGACGCTACCAAAGATGTTAGTTTTATAGTTTTAAAGCCAGACACTTTAAACCCCTGACATCAGCAGTTTTTGTTCTATGGATGGATTTATTCCACTCTAACATGGTGTTAAATTTCTTATCTTAATTCTTCTTAGCCATTATTCTTTTTAAACCTGTTCACTTGTAGCATTTCTTTCTAAAGCACAGTTTAGATCCCAGCCAAGGGGATTAATATGCCATTAGCCTGGACCACGAGAGGAACTGCTGGCACTGGCAGACAACACAGGCGTAATTGAATTAATTAATGCTTTCACTCCCTATAAGAAGAACAATTACATAATCAGAATCCATTGTTGTCTGCTTATAGGAGTCCGATACAAGGGTATTGGATAGGGAGTCTCTCATAAGGGCGTTAGTCTGCATGAAAATCCTGTGCACATCGCTCCATCCAGACAGTTCTGCACGGCTGATTGACAGGACAGCTCAAACAGACACGCATCCTTTCTATCATGCATCAAGGTGACTGCCAGGGCGTGGTTTTAATTTCATTATCAAGTGATTATCTGACGTGTATTTAACCATGGTGGCCTGTTTTGGTCTGATGGCCCTCCTCTCTCATAATTGAATGCTCCTCTAAGGGAATGCTGGTTAAAGATTTAAAGGGCGACCCGTACAAGCTTTTATATGCAGGAACAGTGTATGTAGAACATGCTCTTTTTTCATCCACACTCTTGTTCACACTTCTTCTGTCTGCAATTATAAATTCAGACCACATACAGTGTATGCCCAGTATGACTATATGCATACAGTTATTAATATCTGATGATGGGAACACTCTTACTCATGTAGAGCTGTGTTCACATGGCTTTCTCATGTCGGTTTGCACATACAGTCATGTAGGGATGTACACTAAATGTCACTTTAGATTCCTGCTAGAGAGGAGCTGAGATTTTGCGCTGTGATTTATCTACAAGCAGTCATATTTTACTCATGCAGCCTCTCTGTCCAGCTCTGTCCCATACATAACAATGGGCACCGGGAAAATGTCAAGCTCTGTCTGTCGAAGTTATTGGCACATGTCTGTCTCCCTGCAGCCCCGATGGAGAATGTCAATGTAACAAGAACTTATTTTTGTCACTTTGGTATCTTTATACAATTTAAAGTGATTCAGATCGACTGTGAAAAACCTAGAAGAAGTTGAGAAAAGTGTGAATTCTATATAAAAGTTACAGAAGTGGAAAAAAAAAAATCAAAACAGCTTTGTCATTGTTAGCAGTTCTTGAAAAGTCAGCTCAGTGTATAAAACCTAAAACTACAATCCCATGATGTGACAGAAAGGCAGTACTTGCACAAAAGGAATCCTTCCAGTTATTGTTGAATAATCCAGCCTTTGTCTCTCATTTCTTTCTGCACTCCTCTGATCCTCAGGCTGCTCTTTCATGCTCTTCATCTCCTTCAGCAGTTTCTTGGTGACTGATGCTGTAACGTCTGTACCCTCAGTCTACTACAGCTTGTCCTTGAGGCATGATTGTTGAATAAAGAGCTGTGATTAGCACTGTGCTCTGTGTTTATGAAAGAGATGCTACTGTAAATCTATACCAGATGTTTAAATTTTGATTTGATTTTAGCAGTGTTAGCAGAGTTGATCTTTTAATGGGAGATGGAAGAGATGGTCTTAATTACAATGACCTGACTGCAGTCTTGCTTTTACCGACAAAGAATTGTTGCAGAAAGGGTTAGGAAAACTTGTCCTCTGCTGCCATACAAAAATTGGAGTATACATCCAGATGGCTCATAACTTTCTGATGTGAAATAACCACAAGTTACTGTTAGCTATATTTCTACCACCAGTTTGGCTGCACAGGCAAAATGCAGCATCACTGTAAAATTCAGAAATGGTTGATAAAGGGCCAAGCTGACCAGCATCTCCTGTGGATAATCCACTTTCTATTGACAAGCACCTTATGGAAGCCTACATTAGAAAAACAAAAACTATCCCAAAACTATGATTATCCAAAAACTATGATTCTCAGCTTTAGATATCTGATGCAGCTCAAGGTAACTTCCTGTCCAGAGGCCAGTTGTTTCTAAATGGTGTGGTGCAGCAAACCGGTGTGCCTTGACACAAGGCTTGGTGTGCTGTGAGAGTTTGTACAACCACACGTTAATAAAACAACTATAAATCAAGAAAGGAAGTGTAATATGTGTAAAAGAGGTTGTTTTTTGCATAGATATGAATATGATGTGCCTTGAGAAAACAACTAAAATGATTTTGTTATCACAGAAAAACTGAGTAAAATATAATATATGGAGGAAGTCAGCTTAGGGCCTCCGTATTATTTTTTTTTTTCTAGGCACACATTCACAACTCATTTTGGGTTCTGACCCACTAGTTGAGAGCCACTGCTCTAAACTTTGTAAAAAATTATTGCAAGTGATGGAAAGGCATTACTTGGATGAAAGTTTACGTGTTGAGGACTTACATAAACATCTTTGTGTCCCACACTCCACCTACTCATAGTTTAGGCTGACTTTCAAGCATATTGGATATCACTGACATTGTGATCCATTTATTTTTTTCTACAATATATAGGCCTAGTAATTCTTTAAAATAAAGGAGAAACTACTGTGCCGTGAAAAAGTATTTGCCCCCTTTCTGATTCCTGATGTTTTGCATATTTATCATATTTAAATGTTTCGGATCATCAAACCAATTTCAATATCTTACAAAGACAACCCAAGTAAATACAAAATGCAGTTTCTAAATAATAATTTTATTTATTAGGGGAAAAAATCCAAACCTATCTGGCCCTATGTGAAAAGTAATTGCCCCCCCCTTGTTAAATCATGAGTTAACTGTGACTATCCACAGTTCTTGGAAAGCGGAGTTCAGTTTCATTGGCCACACCCAGGCCTGACTACGACCAGATTTTTTTCAAGAAATCACTTAAATAGAAGCTGTCAGACAAAGTGAAGTAGGCCACAAGATCTCAAAAAGAAATGCATCATGCCATGATCCAAAGAAATTCTTTGGGAAGCCTTTGGGACTTCAGCGAACCACAGTCAGAGCCATTATCCACAAATGGAGAAAACTGAGAACAGTGGTAAACCTTCCCATTAGTGGTCGGCCAACCAAAGTAACTCCAAGAGTGCAACAACGACTCATCCAGGAGGTCACGAAAGAACCCAGAATGACAGCTAAAAAAACTGCAGGCTTCACTGGCATCAGTTAAGGTCAGAGTTCATGACTCAACCATAAGAAAGACACTGGGCAAAAATGGCATCATGGGAGAGTTCAAAGGCCAAAACCACTGCTGACAAAAAGGAACACAAACGCTCGTTTCACATTTACCAAGAAACATCTTGATGATCCCTAAGACTTTTGGTGAAATATTCCAGGGCCTGACGAGAAAAAAATGGGCTATTTTGGAAGGTGTGCGGCCCGTTACATGTGGCGTAAAAATAACAGCATTTGATAAAAAGAACCTCATGACTTGATGCGTTGCATGAAGTGCCAACCCAAGACATATTGGCAGCAGCGCATGAACCTGGGATTTTCTTTCCCAAAACAGTCTGCAAGGTGATGGCACCCTCACTAGTCCCCAACCAGAACAGAGAAAGATGGAGAGGCAAGATCTGGATATTTTCTATCTTGACAGTTGATCTTCCTCATCCATTTTTATGGAAACAGAAAGATGTGACTGGAAAATGACACTAAATATCTTCTCTGCTCTCAAACAGAGCTGCTACTACAGCAGCCTGGATGTGTAAAACAGCTGTTCTATGAGGAAGAAAACTTTGCTGGCTGCCATCAGCTGCACTGAAATAGAGCAATGGCTTAAATTGCTGTGGCGTGTCATATCCAAGCACGTCTGGCTGCCGCCAATGTGGGTTTGTATATAGAGAATAATGGGGTCGGAGGTTTGGACACGTGTCGGATACCATCACTGATCTGCAAATTTCTCAGGCTTGTGTGTTTAACTCTGCATTAACATTTTATCAAAAATATCTTAGATCTAACAAGAGTTTGCATGATGAAGGTAGAGATACCTGATGCATTGGTTAAAAATCTTTATCAGTCATGTTGACAAACAGCAGCCATTGGCAAATAATATGGCATGAGCAGGTATTAGCAGCCAGTGTTTATCTGTTGTGTCAAATGAATTTAACACTGGCGTCTGGGATACCTAACTTTTGAATCAAATAAGAGATTTTCTCCTTGGCTGAAGCCACCTGTTGGACAAACTCGGATCTGTTCTGGCAATCGGATACATTGCCATTTTTAACACTGGTATCAGTGTTGAGCCCAATTTTCACAGCTGGCGCATCTCTAGATGTAGAAATTTCCTGCCAGGTAGACAAAAAACATTAAAACAGAGACACTGCAGGCTTTTTTAGAGAAAACTAATAGAAACTAGTGAGGAATTGCAGCTAAAATGTTGTTTTTACAGCATATTGAAGGAAAAAAAGACCAAAAAACACTGGTTGCTGTGTCTGTGCATTGAGCGTCTGCGCTTCCTCTCATGCGTATTAAATTATGTCTCCTCTGGACATTGACTAGATTGGCTGTGATACATATTTTCCTCTTCTTTGCGTTGAGTTATTCATGCATCATGTGCCTCCCATGTTGGTCTGTGCTCACCGCTGCACCCTGTGATCCGAAGCCTCCAGATGTGCTCTTGTACTCTAGTGATCATTACTGTCATTACAGTAAAGGGCAGCATCATTAGCCTCACACACACACATTCTCAGCAGAGGAATAGTAAAGCGCTGGAACGGATGGAGCATTCATGCCATTTTTCTAGTGAGATTTTCATTAAAGTCCACAGTTGACAAGGATAAGTCTCTATCTCTGTCTGTGCGGCCAGATAGTCTGTAATTTCTCCTGGAGACAAATGCAGCTTTACCCAGAGCTGGAAAATTACATGATTTATAGTAAAAAAGGAATGTAGCTTCAGGATTCCTTATTGGAGCACTTAATTCAGCTCTCTAACAGTATTTCTTGTTATCAATAGCACACAGACATTATTCAAAATACTTTTCAAGGATATTCTTCTTAGTAAGCTGCCTCAGAGTTCTTGTATGTTGGTCTTTCAGCAAAGCGAAGCTGCAGTCTGGCAGGAACAAAGAGGTAAAATTGGATGGCTTTCCTCATTCTCTGTCTCATAATTCTTATTCTACAGAAAGCTGCCTTGAAATGGACTCGCTGGATGTTTCACAAACGTGTCTTTGGCCTCACATCAAACCTTGTAACATGCTGCCGAGTTCTCCGTCCACTCTAAAGGTGTCTTTGTGTGGTGTCAGTTGACTTACAGCAGCCTGGGGTTTAGCTCAACATTTGTGAGTGTTACAACTGCAGCTGCTTGGTTTGTAAAGCCCCCCCTCCTCCAGGGATGTATGATGGAAATAGAAAATATAGCCCCTGCAGACAAAGAAATACATGTAATTGATTTTTCCTCACTGAGGTATTTTTCATTTCTCCCCCTCCTTCTCCTTCTTCTCATAGAGTATGGAGATGTTTGAGTAATTGTGTGTGCGTGACTGTTTATTTTGTACGTGTTTTTCTGTGCCTGTGTGTTTTTTTTGCCTTTGCATATAAATCACTTTGCAGTAGTGCATTTCTCTACGCTTGATATATTCTACAGTAAATATCTATATGTTATCTCAGGCGCACAGCTGCACATGGAGAAGGTGTGACACCAATTAGTCTTCCTGTGGCTCATCAGAGCGTGCAGCTCCACCTTCTGGGAACTGTTGACTGCTTTCCAGCTCATATTACTGATCCTCTGTTCTTGTATGATGACCCCCTTTAGGTCCAGAAAACTATCAGGCAATCCCTTTTTAATTGCAAAAGCAATTAGAACAGTTTTTTAATTTGACATTGATTTGATTTGATTTGAAGGTTCAACGTTAATTGTGCACTTGCTCTCTGTGTTGAGCAACATTTGTCACTAAACCCAGTTGGTGTAGTGATGCCTGGAGAAGAGGGTGTACTCTTGATCCCCACCATGCTAAGGAAAACACCCTGTGTTATAAACATGTTACAAATGGGCCCCTGGTATTTGCACATTTATTCTTTAATTCCTCAGCAACATTTATAGCTTAATGAGGCAGTTTAACCTGACTACCCTTCTTGAACAGTTTACATGTACAGCAGCAGAACTGATTTTTTTGTGGATCTGTTAGGGGAGTTGGTCGTTCAACAACTGAAATGACCTTCCTGCTGCTCACATCCCTAACAAGGTAGGAATCAGTGAATTAGGCCCCATCCACACGGAGACGAAAACGATATTGCTGTTTCGTTTTTAAAAAGTTTTCTGTAAAGATGGGATCGTTTCAGGAAATATCCGCCAAGCCTGTACGTAGTGCTGTATTGCTGCCATGGAAATGCCCCAAAAGAGAGATAAGATCACAGAAAATTGACACAAACTTTCTTCTAGATGCCCTTCTGGTTGTTCTCCGCATTGGATTTAAGAACATCTGGTGTATGTGTTACACAGTGGTGGTAAAGGAGCATCAGATTTTGCTGTAAAAGCCATAACAAGCTCAGTAGCTTCTGCAGCACGGACACAACCCTGTATTCCACCATTGATGTTTTGGTCGGACCCGCGCGGCGTCTTCAGAGAGCTATGCTATTTGTGACATAATCGTTTCAAGAAAGATGCGGATAGCCGTCCACACGGAGACGAAACGATAGTCGTTCATGGATTTGTGCACTCTGGTACCCGTTTTCAAAAAGTATCGTTTACAGCCACTCAAAACGCCGTTTCTGTATGGATGATACTCCGACACGACAAAAATCTTTTGCATATACTCCTGAATTCGTCTCCATGTGGACGGGGCCTTAGTCTCATGTAGAGAGATGAAAACGGACCAACTTTACGGCTCTGTACATTTCCCAGTGTTCCTCACAGGATGTCAGGAGACTTTAGTGGGGGGACTCTGAACTGTCTAGGGGCATCCAATCTATTGGGAGAACATTTTAAATATTTTTAAGTTAAATGCAACAATCTTTTGCGATCTTTGAGAGCAAATAAGGGGCTTAACATGAAAATGTTATTCTCTTTAAACAATTTTGTGCTCTTGTAGTAATTAATTCAGAGATGTAGTGATTATAATTTGACTCTTTCTACAGTCCTCCTCTCCAAAAATGGAATAAAAAGCCCCAAAAATATCTTTAAAAAAGTTTTAGGCATTAACAGTGAGATTAGTCCCCATGGCCCATGGGCAATCAGAATACTTTAGCTACAGATTTCTAGGACTGTCATGTTGTCCATCACTAGACTTGATGCTAATATGCTGGAGGAAGGAGGAAACAGGTCTTTTGTTTTGATTCTCAGGCAGGGAACATTCCCCAAGAGCCGGAAGTGAAAAGTTAGAACACAAGCTAGCAGATTTAATCAGGACTAGACTAATAAATACATGTTTATCATGCAACATATTTAGTTATAATAGCTGACAGGTGGATTTCTATTTAAAGAAGAGACAGGGGGAGCAGAGACAGTGCTCTACCTCCCCTTACGCCCATGTTTTCTTTGTGGGGCAAAGGAAAAGAAAAGAGATAAACAGAGGAGTTGAGTTATTTTTTTGTCCACCTATATTTTGGTCCCTAACTTGCATTATTCATCCTCCTCTAAACCAACTGATTTTTCTAACAGTATCTTCTGATATCTCCATAACTGTCTTCTACAAACTGTGTCCCTGCACTCCTAGCTTTCTATAATGAAACAGCTGACCTTGCTATTAACCCCCTACATTCCACTTCCAACAGACAGACCTTTACCTTCCATCCTTGCTCTTCAGCTTCTGCCCCTACATCTGCAGAACTATGCTGTTTTCTTTTATACAGTTATATTTTTTTCATCCCCTGGGAGACCCCCAATCTTATTTACCAGACTGTAGACTTGTTGTCTAGTAGACAATCATTGACACCCTCCACAAGGAGGGTACGCCACAGAAGGTCATGTCTGTTCTCAGTGGCTGTATCAAAGCACAGTCATGGAAAGTTGACTGGAAAGGAAAAAAAAAGAAGTGAGAAAAGCACAAGCAACAGGGATGAGCTCAGCCTCCAGAGGATTGTCAAACAAAGCAGAATCAAGAGCTCAGGGGAGTTTCACAAGGAGTGGACAGAGACTGGAGTCAGTGGATCAAGAGCAACGACAAACGATCTTGTCCAAAAGATGGGTGCTACGTGCAGCCTGGAGTGCTGCATACTCTCTCTCTCCCTGACTGTCTGGTCTCCCTTCTCCCTCTACCTGTGGGCTGCAGTACACCTGAGTGATGTCATCATTTAGAGAGGCAGGGGAGAGGAGCATGCAGAGAGAGAGCCTGGCACACACTCCTGGACAACACACAAGGAGGCTTGTTTAAGTTACCGTTCCTTCATTTTTTAGTTGATCAATTTGTTATTACTTCTGAGTGTTTTCCTTTGCTTCAGTTTATTGATCCCCCATGCATGTTTAGATTGCTGGGTTTTGTTGTTTTGGTTTGGGCTGAAGTTCCTGGTAGTCCTGTTTTCTTGTTTTCTTCTCAATCTTAGTTTACTTTTGGTTAGGCAGTTTTAGTTGGAGTGGTGGCTGGTCCAGTGGCCCATTGCAGATCAGCCACATCTGCCATCCCTCTTCTGTTCTTTTTGGCCGGCACCTACAGCCCTTTTTGTTTCAGTGATTTAATTTAAACTGATTGCCTTTATTAATTTACCGGAAGGGAATTTATTTTGACACTCAATTCATTTATTTGTCCGTTTTTATACGTTACTGGTCTCTTTCTGTTTGAGCCTTATTTTGTTTGTTTATTAATTATCCAAGAAGCCGTAACAATGGGCTAGTGCTGTGTTCCTTGTGCCAAACCAATGCTGAATCAAAGATGTCATTAGCGTCTCACCCAGGGCTAAGAAGAAAAAGAACCGCACTGTTGCTCAGTGGTACAAAGTCCTGTTTTCAGATGAAAGTAAATTTGAATTTCATTTGAAAACCAAGGTCCCAGAGTCTGGAAGAAGATCAGAGAGGCGCAGAATCCATGGGGCTTGGAATCCAGCGTATCATTGTCCACAGTCAGTGAAGGTAGGCGATGCCATGTCACCTGCTGGTGTTGGTCCACTGTTCTTAATCAAGTCTGGAGTCAGTGCCGTCAGCATCTACCAGGAGATTTTAGTACACTTCACACTTTCCTCTGCTGAGAAGCTTTATGGAGGTTTCCTTTTCCAGCAGGACTTGGCACCTGCCCACAGTGAAGCCAGAACTACCAGAGACTGGTTTGCTGACCATGGCATTACTGTGCTTGATTGGCCAGCCAACTGGTCTGAACCCCATGGAGAATCTCTGGGGAAATTTGAAGAGGAAGATGAGAGACACCAGACTCATAAGGCTGCTATAAGAGCAACCTGGGCATCAAAACACCCCAGCAGTGCCACGGACTGATTGGCTCCATGCCATGTCAAAATGATGCCGTAACTAAGAGGATCCCTGACCAAATACTGAGTGCATAAATTAACTCATCAGATTTTTTTTATGAGCTGTTCGCCCCTGAAAGTTTCACTTTAAATGAAATCACAGCAAAACAAATTGGTATGTAAGATGCGTTCTGTATATTACAGATTTTACTGCAGGAATGTTCTGTATGCCTGTATATCCTATATTTTATAGTATTTGAATGCATAAAGGATCTATTGCTTTTCAACATTTTATGAAAATCAGCAAACAAAGCCAATATATTTCTTTGTAGAGCCTTTTCACTTTTTACAGTTGCTTTGTTTGAAGCAAACACTCAGCCCTAAAGGCCCCAGAGGAAGTACTTTCCTCTTATTATGAGAACCTTTGTGCTACCTCGTCACTGTCATATCTGTAATCAAACTAAATAATGCTCTCTGTTGCTCTTATATACCAATTTTTCACTGAATGTATGCATGCAGTTCAAGCCACATTTACGGAGTAAGAAGAACAAACATGCAGGAATAGTCCGCTGAATGCTCGATGAGGATGTTGAATTCAGAGGGAACAGGTTCCACGCACATCCAGAATCTCTTTAGAGCACACTGAATCCCTTCACTGGGAACCAGTGTCTCCTTTCCCAGAAGCAGGAGGAGTGGCAGAAATCCCAGCAGTGATCTCTGCCTCTCTTGTGCTCATACATGGATGTTAGGTAATTAGATTTCTTCAGTCTCCTCTTCCTCCTCTTCCACCCAGGTTTATATCTTGCATTCAGCTTACCTTCACGTACAAACAAGGACAAATGAAAGCACACCCAGATATAGACAGACACATACTTCAGAGCTGCCTCCAACCCCTGTTTATGTATCAGAAAAAACAAAACAGCAAGTGCAGCTGAGAAATTTATTGGAATTCCCAACATCACTAGCGGCTGTAGAGTTGTACATACAGTAGCTAATTAGAGGCAAAGATAAGCTCTGCATAGCTGCCCTGTCTTTCCTCCTCTGTCTCTCTTTCTGCCGCTGGTTGTCTTTATCAGCAAGGGTCCTTCTCTGTTCAGATGGGAAGACACATTTATCACCCACTGGGGATTTGATAAGAGGCCACGGTTAAGCCTTTCACCCCATTGTTTAAATGATGAAGCTGAATAATTCTTTCACTCTTCCCTCTTTTTCTTTGTTTCTCTCGGCTCTAGTGAAAGGTGAGGGTTACCGAGCATTTAGGAATAAAACAGGAGCCAGGATGATTAGGATGTAGGATTTCAGGTATGGATGAGATGATACGATACCATAGACTGGTTTCAGTAATAGATTCATGAGTTTCAAGGCTTATCAGGCGTTTGTGCACAGCGCTTTATAATGTATTATAAGGATGGATTTCTAAACTCTGGAAGGTTATCACTGTGACAGTATCATATTCACTGCTTCAGTAATCACCAGGTAGAACTACCTGGTTAAAGTAACCTAACCAAACTGTTTACTAGTAATGTGTATTTGAGGTACTTCATTAGTCAGTGTTATGCCTTTATTATTATTTGAACTGTATTGCATGGCTGGATTGAGTGATATTGATCTTTTTTTTCAAAGACATAGTGGCATATATTGCATATATTTTACATATTTTATTTTCCCAATAATAAATGAAATATTAACTGATAAAATCCATCAATAGTAAAGGCATTTGTTTTCTCTTTCACAAGACTACACATTCTGAAACAGTAGGTGGCGACATGGTACGTGACCCGCTGTTAAGCACCAGAGAAGAAGAGGAAGCATACTACTAAGGGCTAATAACACAATGGTACTGGTGGAAATATATTTACAGGGAGGATAACACAACAGTGTTTGTGAAATTTGCCCTGCAAAGATCCCGACGAGCGGAGAAAAGTCCTTGAGTTTTAACACAACAGATCTTATAAGCGGTTTAAAAGTCTTCATCCTAACGACGTTAAAATGAAGCGGCAGTTGCCGTTAGCCTCAGCTGCGGGCATTAGGACCAAGCCAAAGGCTAATACCAGGCAGAGTGTGGATTCAGCAGGCATTGGAAACTGCAGAAAGTTTGCCAGAGCCAAAAGGCAACACTAAAATGACAAAGTCAGTCTGACAGTTTCCTGAACCACCGCTACTTTCATAGACATATCACGTAGATGTTTGTTGCATGGCAGCCTGTTATCATTTAGTTTTATGTCTGATTTGACATGATTCAACTGAATTCTTGTTTAGCTGATTGAAATGTCAGATTTCAAAAAGAAAAAAATTTATCGATTCTTATCGGTTATCAACCATCAGGAGTAGGAAATTATCAGTTATCAGTATCAGTTAAAAAAGAAAAAAAACTTTTCCTCCATCACTACAGTCAGTCAAGGTTAAAAGAGGAAGGAAAATCCAATTAAGGAATAAAGTAATTGTGATTAGAATTTAATTAAGTGCAGGTAAAATTACTGGTCTCCAAAACTACACAAGTAAAAGAACAAGAGTAATTCACTTGAACTACGTGTAAAGTGATAAAATAATCTTTATTTTAAGTTTGTTATATGACAGGACACAGTGTTATGAACCACCAGGTCAAATTTCAGTCATGAAAAACATCTCTTAAGTTTTCAAAATTAAGCTTAAAATCATAAAAAATGAGGCAGTAATATCTGCTTTAGGATAGTGTGGGCATGTCAGCTGAATGTGCTGAAAGTCTCTATGTTCTCATTAAGCTGTCTCTGTCTTCCGTATATGAGAAGCCTTTGTTAAGTTGCTGCTAAAAAAAAAAAAAAAAAAAAAAAATTCCTCATGTTGCTCTTCAAAATTAAAGTCTTCACTGAGGATCAGCATTGGAGGCTTTTATTGTCTATCATTGGATACTGAACTTAGGCATTGAGATGCTAACAGACTGGAGGCATTAAAATGTTACTGCTTTGAGAGAGACAAAGCCACAGCCACTTTGTTAATCATCCAGGACTTAAAACAATTGAAATATGATTAAAACATTCCTTCAGCTGCAAATTGTTTTGACATTGTAATGCATCAGTCTGTCCAACTGTGGTCAGAAGTTACTTTGAGTTTTGACTCCTGAGCTGATTTAAGTTCCCAGGCTCCTTCCAAAGACCTCACTGTTGTTTACAGTGCTGTTGTTCATTCCACAGCTCACCTCCACTCACCTTGTTCTCTCTCCCCCTGCTGCAGTTGAAGCAGCGCTTAGAGCTGTTTTACTTCTATATACTGTATCTACTCTACAGTGCTTGTGTTATGGGCTGTCAGCATCCCCAAAACAAGGGTGACCTACACTTAGACCTGTGCCTTAAAACCAACTGTGTAGACTGTGTCAAAGGACCGAAGCAGCTGCTGCTCAGTTACATGCTGCTCACGCTGCAACTCCTGCTTGGAAACTGTTGAACACTGGATGAGGAATAATGGAGTGTGTAATCGCTCACCATGATATATGTTAGATTAATTTCAAAGTCATGATAAAGAAGCAAACCAAGAAAAAAGTGAAGATAGAGTTAATGTGAATAATTTTTTTAAAGTAATGATTTTCTCTAAATTGATTGGTTTCAGTGTTTTATTATCAAGGTCATTTATTTTGAACCAAAAACTGAACACCCAAAGAGTAAAAAAGCTTTCTCCTTTTATTAAAGTCTTTTAAAGGACAAAAACTGGTATCATCCAAAATCTTAATCAAATATTACAGACCATGAAACAGTAGAAATTAGAATTGGTCAATTGAACTAAATCAGTGTATCTCTGGTTTAAGTAGCTCCAAGGAAATACCATTGTTTAAAAATATTTTTTTTAAGATTTGGCATCTTATTTTTGCTCTCAAAATGCACTATTTTGATGTATCTAACTTCAAATGTACACATTTTTCTCCTGGGATGAAGTTTTAGTTCCAAATAGGGCTGGGCAATTAATCACAAATCAGATTAAATCGCAATATGGCCTGCTGCAATTTACAAGTTGCAATATTTCTTTTACTTGAAATGTGTCAAAATACCAGTTTAATAAATCAAATTTTTGCAGCGGCAGAGATTTTATGCACATTATGCAAACATTCAAGTGTCAAATTTTTTATAAAGGTTTACAAAAATCCTCTTTTTGTGTTTTATGTATGTTTTCCTTAATCAAAATGAGGGACATAAAAATGCCATTCGATAAAGCAAATGACATTAAATTTGCAATATGAGCAAAAATAATTAGTTCATTCTATCTAAATTTGGGAAAGCTTAGTGTTAGTTCACAAAGTTGTACTCCAAGTTGCAATCAGCTGATAGCCAGCTTCACCTCCACCCCAGCTGCCACTGTTATAGCATAAAGCTTGTTGCCTCCTTATATTCAGATTCATGCTACTATGGATTCATTGTTTCTGAATAATTTCATTGTTTTTCAGTACATAAGTATGTGTATCTATATGGGGATTTCTTGCCACGTCTTCTCTGCAAAGTCAAAGCAGCTGCTTGAGTGACCCAGGGAGCTTCTTTCGAGCAGAACCTTTTCTGGCAAGTAAAACTGTAGTAGATCCATTTTGCAATAAAATGGTTAAATGTATGATGAGTGTCCTGGCTGAATGTAGGCCATAATATGGAATGATTTATTGCTTGAATTTCTTGAAAAATACATAAGACAAAACCTAAGAATAATTGCATTTTTAATTGCAATTGCAATATTGGTGAAAAAAATTGCAATTAGATTATTTTTGTAAATCGTTCAGCCACAGTTCTGAACTACACTTAGATATCAGAATCGATATAGGTATCGGATGAAAGTAAATCCTATATCATGCTCCACTTTTGAGAACTAGAGTACTTGTCCCCAACCCAAGCAAGCACAAATGAAAAGCACCCAAATTTTGTAGACACAGGCCTTTTTTTGTTTGTAGCACATCTTCATTTTTGTATTTTACTTGTCCTTCATTCATATTTGCATTCTCTTTTTTGCTGCATATTTCTTTTATTGAAGTTACAGAGGCTTTGCACTGTTTGTCCTCGGCAACACCTGCATTTCATAACATTACAGGATATCATCCTCAAACCTTTTCTATCTTTGAAATCTCAAATTATATATTTAAAAAAATGAAAAATAAAGGCATATTTGTGCACGAAGCTTTCTTAGTGTCTCTCAGGTTGGGGTACTGTGTTTCACCCCTCACTAGTAAACTCCTGTATGTCTGTTTGATTCTCACAGTTTCAAGGCCAGTTTTACTTTGAAGAGATCACAGCTTGGTGAACGCACAGAGATTAGGGACCATGTATGGTCCCAACACCCAAAAGGCATGTATGCTCTCTGAGGAATAGATGACACGCCGACTACTTTCATTCCCAGCTCCTTTGTGAGTGTGTGCATAAACTGTACGTGTGTTTGATGTGTGTGACTGGAGGACACAGAAAGGGGATGCTGCGCTGGGACTGATGGCTGAGAGTGATTTATGGGTAGCCGTGGCTGTACGATGCCTCACCACGCCGCATCATTTTGTATCCCTCTGTCATGCAAATTATCAACAGCCGTCCTTTCATGATAAATTATTACCCAGACCTGCACTTTAATGACAACCGCCCTTCAATACAAGCACACACGTTGCGTGTTCACTCCTACGCAGCCCCATTTCACAGATGTGTAGATGACAGCTTTGTTCTGAAATAAAGACTTCTGGTCAGTGAATGAGAGAGGAAGAAAGAGGAATGATCAGAATGGAAATGACTGTTTTTTCTAGAGGGGATCAGTGATAGGAGGTTTAGCTAGATAGGAACTTAGCTGACAATTAGCAAATCCAATCAGTGACCAAAAGATGAAAGGAAGATGACGGAGGGTGGGAAGGTAAAGAAGGAGAGGGCAGACTGACGAAAAGCTTAGATGTTGCCGGAGGTTTCTTTACTCTCTTTAATCCTTTATTTTGCAGCCTGAAAATCATAAAGATATTGTAGAAAATTCAAAAGCAGTCACCAAAAGACAAATATGGCAACCACAGTGTATAAATTTTACACTACAAAGAAAATACAGTTGCATATTGTCAGGGACCCCCCCCCTTTCCTTTCTCCACATTTCTTCATTTCCATTCCAAATTCAATTTGACTGTGGGTAATTTCCCTCCGCTAGCATTCAGTATGTTTTCATCACTCTGACTGCTTACTCTGTGTATTTCCTGAGCACTCTTTCCCACAATCCCCACCTCCTCCCCATCCCCCTCTTACCTCTGTCTGTCAAAGCAAAGGCCAGTTTCCCAGAAGGGAGTCTTTATCACAAAGAAAAGCACAAAAGAACCAGCACTGTTTCAAGGCTGACAGGTAAATGGGATTTCCTCTGAGACAAGACGTGGAATTATCAGCTCAGCGAGAGAGAGAGAGAGAGAGAGAGAGAGAGAGTTTCAGCGAGAGCACACACTCAGCAAGAAAAGGGAAACAGGAGGATGAACTAAAGCGTGGCAAAAAAAGACAAAAAGGAGAGGAAATTGGACTAAATAACCTTTTGCAGAATGTGACACTGCTTACAAACTCCTTCTGAAAGTGCACTGTCCCCCGCACTTACACATACACTCACTGGCCACTTTATTAGGTACACCTTGCTTGCACCAGGTTAGATCACCTTTTGACTTCAGAACTACCTTGAATCTCAGTGGAATACTCTCAACAAGGTGTTGTAAGCATTCCTCAGAGGTTTTGGTCCACGCTGACCTAATAGCATCACATAGTTCCTGCAGAATTGTCAACTGCACATCAGGGATGCAAATCTCCCGTTCCACCACATCCAGTAGGGGCTCTATTGGACTGAGATCTGGTGACTGTGGAGGCCATTGGAGTACAATGAACTCAACTCAACCATGCCACGTTCAAAGTCACTTAAATCCCCTGATGGGTCTGATGGTTTTAGCATGGCATTCCTATAGGATGAATTTTATGCTTCATACTTTCCGAAGGCTAGAGCTCAGACACATTGCAAAAGTTTTGCTTTTAAGTCCCAGCAGGCAAACAGCTCTGATTGTTCTGAGAAGCACACTGGAGAACAATGCAGAGAAGCAGGGTGCTTTGATTGGAGTGAAACGTTGAAAATGGGCTACTTATCGTATTTCTTCATTGTCAAATCAAGGCTATTTTCTCTGAAGGGTGCCAGCCATCATCATCTTTGAGGCAGTGGTAGCCTAGTGCAGATCATCTAAGCCCACAAGTTTCTTTTTTAAAAAGTACTGCAGCTTTCTTTTCTGGTTGAAGGAAGGCACATGAGGTTAAATCAGCGGCTGTATTTGTGGATTCTTGTCCCTGAAGTGATGCAGACCTTTAAAGGAGCAAAAAGCTTCCTGCTAAAATCAGACAATGCCTCAGTAAGAAAAAGGAAAAGGATCCTCTGTTTCACATCTCAATAGCATTTTAAGAATTTGCAGTAAGATTTCAGTTAGTACCTTTATGTAGGTACCTTTCAGTATCTGACAAATTAATTCTGATTCCAGTTCACAGGCGCTGGGAGAGAACAGGAATAACACATGTCCACTCACTTCTTCTGTGCTGATTTTTTGATTTAGTTATTAGCCATAATGTTGTTACCATCCCAGATAAACTTACCATGAGTTACCTGAGAGTATAACAATGATGAATAGTCATGTAGAGGGCATAAGCTCAGTTATTATCTACCTTATTTTTGAAGAAAAGTGTAGTTATAAGTGTAATTACAAGCTCAGGATCCAGCACTACATTACCCACAATCCTAAAGTGTCACAGCGACATTTCAGCTTTTTTTTTTTAGTCTGCCTTTTCCAGCTAGACTTGTTTTCTGCTTGATAAAGCCAGTTGTCCAGTTTTATGGCTTAATCAAACTGTAACTGTAGCTCATATAAACTATGCATGTGAACATTCTGTCTTCAGCAAAACTTGCCAGTACATAATCAAGTCAATATGAGGTTTCCAACCTAGGTCAAATGGACACAAGTAGGTTTCAAGTAGGGCTGCAGTAAGTAAGGCTCGATTCATTTTGTAATCAAGAATTCTATCGATTCTTCTGGCGATTAATCGGGTACTCAAATGAGAAATATTGCTTCTTTTTTTTTTTTACCAATCACTTTTGCTTTTTAAGAGAAGCAGCACTAGACGAATGAGAAAAGAAGCTGGGCCCCTAAAACAAACTACTTCTACTACTTCTATATTAGAAAATGGTATTAACAGATTCTCTAAAGAAAATATATTTTACAAAGTGCAATGAAGTTCTGATGGCAATTTACATTTCTTAAAGTTACAAGGAAAGGAAGTGAAATAATTACATTAGATTATGCCATATTTGGAGTTTTCGGGATCTTTTCCCAGGAAACTTTTGCTGCTAACACTTTATTTCTTCTATTGTAGTTTCTTTCTATTGTCCAATTTGTCATTAAAGTAAAGGGACATTTAGTCATTTTAACATCCTCTACTTTATGTATGAATGTAATATTTCACATTAAAGCAACAATAAAGCTCCATCATTCACACAGTGGTCTGATGATGGGTGAAAGGTGAACCTTTAGATTACAGAAATATGGCCTATTTTTAAAGGGTGTTCACTGTTAATATTTGCACATTCTTGTTTGTGAGTTCATCCATCATAATAATCTGATCTTTAAGACCATCCACTGACATGGAGAACACATTTTAAGGGATAAAGCTGCTTCTGTGACCTGTTGAATCCTGACTCTAAGATGATGAACTTTGACCTATTTAGTCTCAGTCTGTCTGTGGCAATAGCGTTTTTCTATTTGATTGGTGTCAGTTCATTATCAATATGTCTTATCAAATTATCCGGGATGCTGAAACTTTTTGAAAAAATGTGCTGGAATCAAGACGTCAATGAGTTGAATTTAAATAATTTATAATTACATGTATAACGTGTGCACGTGGAAGAGAGGGTTTCGGTAAAACTGTAAATTAGGTCGATCAGAGAAGTTTATGAGATGCCTTGAAGTCTGCAGACACAAACTAAGCACTGTCTCACACCAGCGAGTCATGTCGGCAGCGCGTAAACTCGGAGATCAGCGTAGGTTCACTGGTGCGGGCGTAGTGCCATATTTTCCATGAAGCCACAGGCAGTGGATGCGTAACACAGAACGCGTGCCTGTAAACATCACTGCATCAACTTCTCTTCTCTTGTGGCTTTCACACCTAAAATAATGCATGTTACGTTATAGTAACAGCAAAAACAAGTGCATTGTGCCCCATAAATAACTGTCTGTGCAAAACACAGCTCACCGTGCGACACATGGCAATGTCTAAGCTTACAGCATGGGCGTAAATGGATATAAGACTGATTTAAGCGAAGCCTCGAGGCAGATGATTTGCCTCGAGGAATTCTTTTAATCGAATCACCCGAATAATTTGAGGAATCATTTCAGCCCTAGTTTCAAGCACTTTGTAAAGTTGCTTTTCAGGCAGAATAAGTGGCACAGCTAAGTGGATGTCAAATTAGGCCAACAGTTGGTCCACCATTTATGATGTGGACTGAAATAAATACTCAGCTTCAGGATGATTTGCATAGAAAATTATTATAAACAATCCTGATTTCAAGAAGATTAAACATTCTGTCTTTTGTGGTTCATTAGCTTGTGCTGTAGCGTTACCCTCTGGTTGAATAATGGAGTTTAAATAAAATTTCCCCACAGCAAGGCTCTCTGGGCAAGCCTGTTGTCCTAGCCAGCATTGATTACCTATGTAAAGTCAATATTTCCCTGAACTTCTAAATGGGATCTGAAGATCATGAGCTGCCCTTTATTCTTTATTTGTGAAGACAAGCTGAACAGCAGCGCTGATAATGAATGAAAACTATGAAAACAGCACCAAGGGAGACAGCATTTTAAGTTAAAAAGTTAAATATTACTTGAATTGCATGTATTAATGGCTAAGAATAGACTGTTTTAATGAACTTGGATTGCTGAGGATCTGAATTGTCATGTTTTACAGTGTAGGAACCTTAAAACTATACCTTTTCAGTTGTCCCTTGAAGTAAAGATCAGCTACTTTGAAGAATTCTGTGTAAGATATGTTTATTATCACTTTTATTGGGCCAAATCAACATGTATCCTGATTCATATCATACCTAGGCCTCTGTATTGTGATATGTCTTGTATCGTGAGGCTGTGGGAAATACCCAGCCCTTCTACCCCACTCCACACTCCATGTGGCCTTCAGATTAGCTCAAGAGCAGTGCGTAGAGAGCTTCATGGAATGGGTTTCCATGGCCGAGCAGCTGCATCCAAGCCATACATCACCGAGTGCAATGCAAAGCGTGGGATGCAGTGGTGTAAAGCACGCCACCACTGGACTCTAGAGCATTGGAGACACATTCTCTGGAGTGACGAATCGCACTTCTCCATCTGGCAATCTGATGGACGAGTCTGGGTTTGGCGGTTGCCGGAGAACAGTACTTGTCTGACTGCATTGTGCCAAGTGTAAAGTTTGGTGGAGGGGGGATTATGGTGTGGGGTTGTTTTTCAGGAATTGGGTTTGGCCCCTTAGTTCCAGTGAGAGGAACTCTGAATGCTTCAGCATACCAAGAGATTTTGGACAATTCCATCCCAGCTTTGTGGGAACAGTTTGGGGATGGCCCCTTCCTGTTCCAACATGACTGTGCACCATTGCACAAAGCAAGGTCCATAAAGACATGGATGAGAGAGTTCGATATGGATGAACTTGATTGGCCTGTACAGAGTCCTGACCTCAACCCGATAGAACACCTTTGGGATGAATTAGAGCGGAGACTGAGAGCCAGGCCTTCTCGTCCTCTCGTCCTTCTCAAAGAGTTGAAGCTGTTATAGCTGCAAAGGGTGGACCAGCGTCATATCAAACCCTATGGATTAAGAATGGGATGTCACTTAAGTTCATATGCGAGTCAAGGCAGGTGAGTAAATACTTTTGGCAATATGTAGTAAAGAGAAAAAAATTGGGAAATTCTTACTCGCTTTTGTGCTGAGAAAGAGATTGATACTACTGTATGGTCATGTTGGTGACAGGTCTATAAGCCTACAAACACTTCTGAAGGTCTCAAATTTACCCAGGATGTCTGGGTAAAGACAGTAGAAAGTATTGGACAAAATCTGAGATACATTACCCATTTTGTTACTGAAGCCATTCCTTGGTGGCCACCATATCGAACACTCTGCCTCAAACCGACTTAGTAATCTAAAAACAGGCAAACAGGTGGAGACAGACAGGTGTTTCGCCTCCTAACAAACAGCTAAAACCAGTTGGCTTGCAATCATATCAGCCATACCTTACTTCTGTAGCCAGCCTTAAGTGGACACTCAAGGAATTGCAGCATTTTGTTCTTTTGCACTGGCTTCATTTCTCAACCTTAGAGGGTGCTGCTTGTGTATGCCAAATACAGCATGTAAAATTGACCATAGTGGCATTAGTATGTCACAGAAATCACTGCTTCCAGTTTTTGGCCGTTACCCATAGGGTTGCTGATCTCCCTTCTTTCACTGGTTATGTCTAACCATTGCAAGAATCTTGGCAGTCTTAGTCACCTGCTTTGATGTGCATATCAGCTTAAGGGATTTAAAAAGGTATTCCTTCTACCTCAGTAGGGCTTGGCTGATGTTTTACCCAGGTAAATCGATACTTTCAGTATAGTCCACGGGCTTTAAGACAATGCTCAGGTATTAAGGGGTTTGGATTCTTTGTGTGTGTGTTGTTTTTTGATGTTGTGTATCTTTTTATTCCCATGCAGGCAATCTCAGTCTCCACAACTCACTCTGAAAAAGTGCTTCCCCGCATTCAGTTTTCTGACAGACAATTTCAGAGGTCAGCTTTATTTACTGACCACATCGCAAAGAGGACAACTTTCTTTTTATTTTCTCATATATTTTTTATTAGGTGTTATTCTGTTATTCATGCAGGCAGTTTTGGAGATGGTAAATGCTTTTCTTTCTGAGACAGCCCGTTGTTTCAGTATTTCTTTGCAGAAAGACCCAGTGAGGAGGTTTCACTTCTAAAGCCGGAGTATTGACGCCACTCTGAAAGGGACATGCTCAAATGAATTCATGTCAGGGTGTTATCTCTGGGCCTTGACTAAATTGTTTCTAAGAAATAGTTTTTTGCTTCATAAAGAGCCATTGGGACAGGCCAGCAGAGCAAGCAGATTCATTTTCATCACAGAAAAAATGTTCATTGGTTCAGTCCACTTCAAATCTCAGCCATACTAAAGACTTTGAAAGAAAGCATTTAGTGTTGTGAAGAAGATCCAATTTAGCCTGATAGACATTAGACAGGTTAGCCAAGCGCAACTCTCCCTGGGACCCTGAGCCTTGCAGAAGGAAATTAGGCACAGAAAAGAAACAGTTCTTAGGGTATTTAAATAGTGGCATTAAAAAAAAATAATTCCAGTGAGCTGAGTGATTTTCACAGGCATAATATACTAATCAAGCACAGATTTGAGCACACTGAAATATCCAAATCTCATCACTTTCAAAAAAATGTCTCCCAGGGTATTCAGTAGTCGTTTATGCATGTTTTAGATGACAAGTATTTCTTATTACTTTTTAAGTGTACACTCTACTGCCAAAAGTATTCACTCACCCATCCACATAATTGAAATCAGGTGTTCCAATCACTTCCGTGGCCACAGGTGTATAAAATCAAGCACCTAGGCATGCAGACTGTTTCTACAAACATTTGTGAAAGAATGGGTCGCTCTCAGGAGCTCAGTGAATTCCAGCGTGGTACTGTGATAGGATACCAGCTGTGCAACAAGTCCAGTCGTGAAATTTCCTCGCTCCTAAATATTCCACAGTCAACTGTCAGTGGTATTATAACAGAGTGGAAGTGATTGGGAACGACAGTGATTCAGCCATGAAGTGGTAGGCCACGTAAAATGACGGAGCGGGGTCAGCGGATGTTGAGGCACAGAGGTCGCCAACTTTCTGCAGAGTCAATCGCTAACACTCCACACTCCATGTGGCCTTCAGATTAGCTCAAGAGCAGTGCGTAGAGAGCTTCATGGAATGGGTTTCCATGGCCGAGCAGCTGCATCCAAGCCATACATCACCGAGTGCAATGCAAAGCGTGGGATGCAGTGGTGTAAAGCACGCCACCACTGGACTCTAGAGCATTGGAGACACATTCTCTGGAGTGACGAATCGCACTTCTCCATCTGGCAATCTGATGGACGAGTCTGGGTTTGGCGGTTGCCGGAGAACAGTACTTGTCTGACTGCATTGTGCCAAGTGTAAAGTTTGGTGGAGGGGGGATTATGGTGTGGGGTTGTTTTTCAGGAATTGGGTTTGGCCCCTTAGTTCCAGTGAGAGGAACTCTGAATGCTTCAGCATACCAAGAGATTTTGGACAATTCCATCCCAGCTTTGTGGGAACAGTTTGGGGATGGCCCCTTCCTGTTCCAACATGACTGTGCACCATTGCACAAAGCAAGGTCCATAAAGACATGGATGAGAGAGTTCGATATGGATGAACTTGATTGGCCTGTACAGAGTCCTGACCTCAACCCGGTAGAACACCTTTGGGATGAATTAGAGCGGAGACTGAGAGCCAGGCCTTCTCGTCCTCTCGTCCTTCTCAAAGAGTTGAAGCTGTTATAGCTGCAAAGGGTGGACCAGCGTCATATCAAACCCTATGGATTAAGAATGGGATGTCACTTAAGTTCATATGCGAGTCAAGGCAGGTGAGTAAATACTTTTGGCAATATGTAGTAAAGAGAAAAAAATTGGGAAATTCTTACTCGCTTTTGTGCTGAGAAAGAGATTGATACTACTGTATGGTCATGTTGGTGACAGGTCTATAAGCCTACAAACACTTCTGAAGGTCTCAAATTTACCCAGGATGTCTTGTTTTTTACCTTTTTACTTGTTTTGAGAGAATCAGCTCCTTTACCTACAGGAAAAGTAGCCCACTTGAGTAGAAGTCTAACAAAATAACCCTGATCTTTTTCTGCGTTATTTATGATTTATTTGTTAATAGTCTCAAACCCAAGTGTCAAGTTGTTTTGAATACAGAATGGTCATTTTGTTAGCTGTGGTTAAAATAGACTAGTAAGTCTTTGCAGATTAATATTGTGCTTTGATATGCGGCTTCTTTTAACTTCGGTTGAGTAGTTGTACATGAGCACCACCCTCAGCCTCTTCATTTCCTTTTTCTAATTTTAAAAAAATATTCATACCGCACTGTTCCTACTACCCGCTAGCTGCTAAGCTTTTCATGTTTACATTGGGCAAAGCTCTGACAGGAAGGTGCGGCCATTAACTGAAGCTACATCTGCTTCTAGTGGCAGATGTAGCATTATTGACCGGGATTTCAAGACTGTCTTTATAAAAAATGACAGGGAAATTAGTTTAACTGATGCTTAAATCTTGCTCCGGCTAATTTGATAAACGAATTTAAACATTTAACGAGTACATCCCTACTTATAACCCATCTATTCCCCCCATTTTCCTCTTTTTCCCTTTGTAGAATCTCCTCATTCCCCTTTATATTACATTTCCATCTTATTTCCTACTAATTTCTCTATTTTCTCTGAAAATCGCTATTATTATTAGAATGATTATTATTACTATTTTACCTCTTATCACCTGCTCATTCGCCTCTTACTCCCAACTTATTTACCTCTGATTCTCTTTGAATTATTCCCCTATTCCCCTCTTATTTCCCCTCTTTGCCTCTCTCTTTCCCTCCTTATTTTGGCTGTCATGTTAAACTGAAATAAGGATTGAACCTATGTGCAGCCACATCATTTAGACCAGATCTGGCAGACACAGGATTGTGGCCATATGCCGGGTGTGTTTAAGCCAGTCTCAGCTTAAAAAGTGAGTGATGAAAGTGAGTTTCAGACAGCATTTCTAACAGGGTGACCGCCATGCATGGGCTGAAAAACTGCTTCAGGAACAAATGGGTACATTCATGCCTAAGAGCCATGTTAAAAAGCCAGAATGGCAACATCCCAAATGCCAGACTTCATATTTCAGGTTAATTGTACAAAACCCAGTGGGTTACATCCCAGCAGCCACAGCACTTCTTATTGAGTCTACTCCTACTGTACCGTTTGGGACATTGTTTTTTGTCTATTTAAAGCCATGACCAACAAACAACCAGTACCAGGCTCCTCTGCATCACATATATGCCACATACATATGGGGCAGCTCTCTGCTGGTGCATGATGGTGTCATGTGGTGTGTATGTGGGATGTGGTTCATGAGACACATGGCGATGAACTCAGACCCATTGAGACGTATATATTCACATGCACAGTTACACTCCCACATGCTTTATTTGGCAGCATGATTAATCAGGGCAGCTTTGGAGTTAAAGAGGCGGTTTGGAAAAAGATTTGAGCTCACAGAAGGTTGTCTGTTTTCCTGCTGACTTGTTTGTCATTACTATTACAGTATTAATTCCTGTCTATCACCTCCTTACTATTACTGTCTCTGTGTCTCCCTCCCACTGCCTCATTTCTCTGAGGTGACGGAGGAGTCACAGCCCTCATGTGGATAATGTAACAAATCCAATGTTTCCACAATCAGCGTAGCTAAATGAGTCATCAGGTGATCCCATCAAACATTTTCCCTGCTTCACACTTCTGCTGCTGCTTGGCTTTGTTTTTTCATTTTCAGTCTGAGTAATTGTAGACGAGCTGTGTAAACCCTCACAGGAAGAATAAAAACACTTGTGTCTGTCAGCAGGGAGGGAAGACAACACAGAAAACACACGCAGGGTATTAACGATTATTTGTTTCTGTATTAAGGTGTAGACAAAAGGGATGTAAAGATACCTCTCAATTAGGAGTGTATTTGAAGTAAACACAAGATGTTTGTCCTCCAAGTGCTCTTCAGCTTGAGGTCATGAACTGGATTTTCTGGTAGAGAGGAGAATTCATGTTCCATTAATTATGGCGAATCATCCAGGTCCTGAGGCAGCAAAGCAGCCCCAGACCATCACACTAGCACCACCATGTTTGACTGTTGGCATGATGTTCTTTCTGTGAAATGCTGTGTTAGTTTTACACCAGTTGTTAAGGGATGCACACCTTCCAAAAAGTTCAACTTTTGTCTCGTAAGTCCACAGAATGTTTTCCCAAAAGTTTTGGGAATCATAGAGATGTTTTTGGCAAGTGTGAGACAAGTCTTTGTGTTCTTTTTGATCAGCAGTGGTTCTGCTTTGGTACTCTAGCATGGATGCCATTTTGTCTTTCTTATTGTTGAATCATGAACACTGACCTTAACTGAGTCAAGTGAGGCCTGCAGGGCTTTAGATGTTGTTCTCGGTTCTTTTGTGACCTCCTGGATGAGTCTCTGATGCACTCTTGGAGTAATTTTAGTAGTCTGGTGAGGTTCACCACTGTTCCAAGGTTTCCCTCTTTGTGGATAATGGCTCTCAGCATGGTTTGTTTGAGTTCCAAAGCCTTAGAAATGGCTTTGTAAACCTTTTGTAACTGGTAGATGTCAGTGACTTTGTTTCTTATCTGTTCTCAAATTTCTTTAGACCAGTGGTTCCCAGCCTTTTTTCCCAAGTCCCTCCAGTCACATTTCAGAAAAAGCAAAGCCCCAGGACCCACTTCGAATGAGTACACATCAAGTGGAATTTAAGCTGACAAAAGTAGTCCTGCTTACACTTGTTATTGACAAAGATCTATGTATAAACTATCCATTATTATTATTAGGGATCACCGATATTATCGGCCAGATATCGGTATCAGCAGATATCAAAATTTTTGCTGATTTTTACATCTGATATTTTGGCCGTGCATATCAGCATATATCAACTGTAATATTTGGCCAAATATAGTAATAAATTAGTGGAGTTTTAGGCTGAACAGACCTATGTAAGTTGAGATCTTTGTCTCTATTCATTCTTATTCTTTAAACTTTAAAGTGTGTTTTAAGAACAAAACGTTTGTTTCTTTTTTCATCCTCAAACCTAAAATTGTGTTCAAAGGACTGAATTTTTAGTTATTTCACATATATTTAGATATCAGTATCGATATCGGCATCGGCTAAAATGAATCCATAAATATCAGCATATCAGATATTGGCAAAAATCCAATATCGTGCATCCCTAATTATTATAATTATGACAGTGTGTTAGGGCTACTCCCAAAAAAATTAGAAACAAAGAAGATTGTTTAATTTTCAAGGAAAAACTCAAAATTCCAAAGCTCAAAAAGTCAGTAATTTACACAAAAATGAATGTTTTGTTTTACTTTAAAAGTCAGAAAAGTATGTAAGCCAAAACTTTGAATTTTTGTGATTAAAAAGTAAAAAATCTAATCGACTGTTTTCAGTTTGTTTCTTATAATTTTTTACTTTAAGATGTTGTGAATTTTTAAAAAATGGCTTTTGAGATTTTAATGTCCAAATTTGAGCAATTTTTAACTCTGATATTTTAATTTTTTTCATGTAAATGTACATTTTCTCAACTCTATAATTCTAAGTTTTTTTGTTGTAAATATGGACTTAATAATCACACACACACACACACACACTTTCTTGCTCAAAGAATTAATGGATACTCTTTATTTCTTTGTCTGTTACAGTGACCCTAATACCTTTTCATGCATCATGCTTGTTATCATGTTTTTTTTTTTTTTTTTAAAATGTATTTACATCTAAATTTGACAAAATCAGCATAGACAAGGTTAAAGGATGTGTTAATAATCATAGCCAATGCATTTTAATTCAGGATAAATGAGGAGCTGAGCAGTCACGTTTGGTGTAAATTAACATGACAGTGGAAAAAAAGCATGATACCTTTCGTACCTTCCTTGTTAAGATCATTTCTTTTTCTTCCACTATGGTATTGTGTAGTCGCTACATTGATGTAATCTCCGCACTAACACCTCGAACACTTCTGCAGGGGTGAAGGCGGTCTTCTCCGGCCATTATCACCGAAACGCTGGAGGTTGCTACGGTGGCCTGGACATGGTGGTGAGCTCGGCCATTGGCTGCCAGCTGGGAGAGGACGCACATGGAGTCAGGGTGGTGGTGGTGACCGCGGACAAAGTCATCCATCGATACCACAGCCTGGAGCAGCTGAAGGAGCGAGGCATGGACGAAGACCTCAGGAAACTCCTGCAGGCCTGAAGGCGGAACCAGGGAACATCAGGAACACTTTGCTTTATGTCGGTTTGTGTTTACTGCTTTGTTTTGTCATAAAGTCTCAATCCCCTGCTCTTAGAAGTAACAAAATGGTTAAAGAATTCTTGGAAACCTGTAGCAGAAGATACAAACTTCAGAAGCAAAAGTTTACCAGCAACAGAGTCTCATCAGTTATTTGGAATCTGGTTTAATCTTCAAAATTTCTCATGTTTTCACATATAAAAAAATCTTCTGATATGCAGCTTGGTTCAAATATGTGACTATCTAGGTATCACCTTACCATCATTGCCTTGGGTAGCCCTCTGTATTTGATTTGGCAATAATAATGACAATAATCTTGGCCAACAGAACGTGCAGCTGATGAAAAAGAATAATCGTGGTCCATCACAAGTAAGCAGCACAAAACATGGCTGAGATGTAGCTTCCTGTAGCACTTCCGCTTCCTTAGCTGTGTTTGACATAACATCCAACAATAAACATGTCAGGTATTGTCTTAACAGCTGCCATGACAAGACTCAGACAAATACATAACATAGGAGTAGTTATTTTTTTATTAGTTTAGACATTTCTGGACAAAATATTCTACTGTAATGTTCCTTTTAAGGCTCTTCTGAAGAAACAAAATATGCAAAATGTAAAAAATGTCATCCTCATTCTCCATTGTTGTCTAATCTTGTTGGTATATTTACAGATCCTCTAATCATCCTAGCATCCCGCTGTCACAGCTACTTGTACTATATTTTCTGTTGCCGCAGTCCACAGTGATGCCTTGGTAGCCATCCTATGCAAACTATTCCATGTATTGTAATCGTGATTTTGTTATGTTGAGTGTGGTGAATTGTTTTACTGCCCTGAAGATGTTGAGCCGACTTAAAACACCTCACACTGCCATGCAGGCAAAACATGAATGTTTAAAGGAACAGCTTATTTTCATTTTTTGCAGTGTTAAAAGTTTTTTGGTTTACTATGTTGACGTGAGAGATTGTTAATCTTCATGAGGTAAAACAATGAATTTTGTTTCTGTTGACTTTGGTAACACAGACTTACTGGCAGTTATATCGACAATTTAGTAAAACCAACAGTGATGTCAATCATCTATCAGTTTCTCCTCAAGAGTTTTTGAATGAGAAGATAAGAAGAAAAACAAATAGGATTTCAAGAAGAGGGGAAAATCAGCTTAAAAGGACACAAATAAAACATTCATATGAATAAAAAGACAATGTGCAAAGAGACACTGATTTGGGTGTCAGAATGTTTCAGTAAACACCTTTAATTACAACTTACATGATTTTTGTGGCCAAAGAAAACCTCTCTACAATCTTTAGCCCTCTGAGACTGGCATTTCTTTCATATTCGACAAGAAGAGACACGTTATTTTTATTGAACTTTAAATCATGGCCACTTGCTTTTTTCCTCTGAAAGCCCTTTGTTTTGCCATTCTAATGGCACCATCCACGCCTTCGTAGCTCTTCCAGAACATTTTCTAGTGAGCCTGAAACTTTGGTGATGTTTCGGGGTCTTTAAAGATTAAATCTACACCAGTAACTCCGATATCATTCATTCATAATCAGTTTTCAAATCATTCCTGCAGCAAGCGGCTAATACTGTTGACACTTTGTATCTGTCTGTTTGTATCCCAGAATGCATCTTGACTGGGCTGTGACAACTAATGGCAGGCTGTTCTGTCGTCACATCAAGCTTTGCCAAACAGCGCATGTGCACAGACTTAGAAACTGGAGGAGAGAGCCTGAATGACTCATAATGGAGAGAAAGAGACACAGAGAGGCTGTGATGTGGGCCTCTGTGTCACTGCAGACAGGAACTGCTTGAAATAATGACTAAAATTCACAAAAGCACAAGGACTTTTTTCGTAAGAAAGTGAAGACTTTTTGTCATAGAATGATATATTTTTTAACCTTTTTAGTCCTAGATTGTAGATTAGTGCAAAAAGAAAAACCTTTTTCATTAATATTCACTGTGTTTAATGCAAGAAAATCGTTTAACTTTAATGTTCAGTTCATTTCTTTTGTCTTTATAGTCCCATTTTTTTTTTTTTTTAATTCAAGTGATATTGCTGTAGCACACATATTCTTAAAGCCCAGGATGTCCTGATGAAAAGGATGTGTAGAGCTTGACTGCTCCACAGGGTTGATGTTTTGTAAGCTTCAAGACAAAAACTCCATGTGAGACAAAATGGTTAAAAATAGCTTAGGGCTCAGAGGGTTAAAGCTGTTTTCACATAAACACTCCTGAAAAATTCAGGAAAATTTCAGGCTTCCCCCCCAAATCTTTCTGAGAAGCTTTCTTTCCACATGTACCTCATAGCTGAAATCTTTTATTGTCGTGCAGAAAGTTCAGATATCAGGGTGTAAAGCATTATGTATAAAGGACATAGAAATTGTGGATGAAGCGACGTCATGATGATTGTTTTTGCCTTTGTTTCAGGTCATTGTGTATTCCAGCATATTTACAGTATTAATAAATGAGCAGAAAACATCAAACTGGAAAGCACAGAACATAATGAAGTAGTTTCGTGACATGCACAGAGATCACAGCGATCCAACATCATATGCAAGGATTTAAGAGAGATCACATTCACATCAATTCAAAAATGGCATAAAAGAAATCAGCCTTTACTGCCTGGTTCAGAAAAATAACTTTTGCCTGAATAGCTTGTGTCTTTAACGGCATACACAGGTGAATACTTGATTTTTTTTTTTTTCTCCAACTAATAAATCAACAATTTGGATTTTATACACAGCACAGTTTAGCTGTCATGGGAGGTTTAACACCTGCCACAGATCCAACTCTTTATTTGGTGGTAGGTTTAAAAAAAAGTCGAAGTTGAGACAGCATATCCAATATGAGATGTCAATGCACAGGCTTCTAAAATCTTCTCCAGTGACCAAATGGAGTACATCACTGATGGCACATTCACACTAAGCTAAGGAATGCACGATATGATGTTGGTATCCGCATGTTTTTGCTTCAACAGTGAATAACTGGCATCAGCAGATATAAGAATTTCACAACTGATATTTTGGCTATCAAAATCTGCCTTTAATATTGGCCGTACAAACAAATAAGCTTGTAGAGTTTTAGGCTGGACCGTCAGCCAAAGTCTTTTTCCTTTTTCATCATCATTCCTTACACTTAAAACTCAGTTTTATGGACTGAATTTTAATTATTTGTTCATCTTCAAACTTTTAATTTAAGGACTGATGTTTTAGGTCTGAGCTACATTTAAATATCTGTATCGGCTGAAATTATTTTGTAAATATCAGCATTTCAGATGTCAGCAAAAATCCTCTATCGTGCATCCCTCACTAAGCCCATTTGCTCTTGCTGTAGCATGCTTATCCTCTTCACCAGGCCTGTCTGGGTTGCATTCATAATGCTCCAAGCCTAAGCAGGGCATGGATACATCATCACATCATAATATGACATGACCTTTGCAAGACTGCTGTATTCGACAGTATATTGGACATATACATGGACAACATTAACTCACTAAAGCCTGGATGGATTCTGCTCCTCACATCTCTGCAAATCTTTTCAGGGTGATGATGAAGTGGCACCTTATTTTATTTGCATTCCCCACCAGATGTGTCACCACAGCCTGACAGTGTCTGCATGGTTTTTTTTTTTTCTTTGTTTTTTTTATTCGTCACCTTTTCTCCTTTCTCCTATCTTGACACTGAGAAACCAAAATGCTTCTGCATGACATTTAGAAGTTGCTGGAGCCTCCATGATCTCAAAAAGTTTGTTGCTTGGTTTTTATCGCCACTCTTAGCATCCACCATTTTCGTGCTGTAAGGTCAAGCCAGCAAGTAGAGCACAAAGGATGATGGGTTTGCGAGGGCCGATGGTAACTGTAATTCTCACTTCCCTTCACGCAGCTCCACTTAAAAAATTTACTTTTTGCCCTGAAGACTTAACTTTTGAAACGATCACACCACAATGGTATTGAGATGCTTCTGCCACCGCCATACCGCAATCTTATCAATACTGTTACATCTCTAGTATCAATTATATGTCATTTTACGCACTGCAAGCTCATGTATGAGCAATCGTACCATGTCAAAGCCTACCACTTCTATCCACCAGGACCAAGGAACTGTGCTACGCTTCAGTGCTGTGTGGAGGACTCAAACTTGTCAAAGAAAACTGGACTTTGGGGCTCAAGTGTCCTTAGGCCTGGTACAGACTGAATAGTGGGAAACATCCTTGAGACGTTGTCCATGTTTATATACAGTCTTTGGCCAAAACAAAACACTAAATGTTACCATTTTCAGCCAAATGAAGCTCATTGTTAGTTTATGCAAGACACGGTAGTCATACGCCCAGCCATGATCAGCTGACGGCCAGCTAATCCCAGCTCCCACAGCCAATCACAGCTCTTCCTCTCAACACAGCGGTGTATTTAAATGTGACGCACTTCTCACTAACCCCAGCTTGCATTAATGCTGATGAACCTCGCAGCTCCATGCTGCTACAAAGCTTAACCTCCTCCACCCCAGCCTCCTCCTTTATAGTATAAAGCTTGTTGCACCCTCATTTTCAGATTCATGCTGCTATGGATTAATTGCTTTTGAACTAATTCTGTTGTGTTCAATTTGCATTGTCATAGATGTATTCATCCAAATGGGGGTCTCTAGCCAGGCGCTGCCTGGATTGTTGAAGCATGACTTTTGAGCAGAGCCTTCTCTGCCAAGTAAAACTGTGTAGCCATTTTGAAATAAAATGGTTAAATGTATGACGGGAGCATTCCTGAACGAAAACAGTTTTTTTGTCAAATTCCCTGTGTATGTGAATTAAAGCACAGAAGGTAGGGCCTTTATAAAGTTTAACTTTTACAAAAACAGTTAATTAGAGAAAAAAGAAACATAGAATGTACGCTAAAGAATGACGGGACCTTAAATTACCTCAAAAACAGGGGAGATCTCAAGGATTTTAACTTTTTATATGCTCCACTGTGTTGCTTATTTACAGTATGTCCAAATCAGTTCCAGCAACATCACTATAATTCAAATAAATTATGGTGTTGAAAGGCTTCTTTTTCATGCTACTTGTTTACGAAAGTGTAGATCAAACTGACTGGTGTTCCTTCACTGTGACGATTATGTGATCGAAATATTTCATCATCTGATCTGAGTTTTAGGTCTAAATTTATGATGCAACACTCGCTATATCAATCACATGTAATGGCTTTAATCTGCTCGGGATCCTCAGCGTGAACTCTGCTCAGAGCTGCCTGCAGTGAGGAAGACGAATAAAGTGTGATCTGTTGTTAAATGAGGAGCTAAAGGACTGTTGTCAGGCTGGTAAAACACAGTGATCTGTGTGTGATTAATGGCGGGAGGTGAACAGTATTTCCTGAGTGTTTAGTCATCACTGAGACATCTTCACTATGTTAGCGTAGCTTCGACTAGCTGCAGGCTGATTTGGAAGCTCCCAGTCCTGAAATTGTCTTTAAAATGGACATTACTGCAAGAAAATGACTTTTCCTGTGAGCCCTAAATGACTCTACTCGATTACACTTTCCACACACACACGAGCACCGTCTGAATTTAAGAAAGTCGTCATGGCAACCCGTTAGCAACACATTTGTGTCTCAGAGAGAGACTGAGTGTCGGGAGAGAGAGTGAACCCACTCCTTGTGTGTGAATGTGTGCGTGTCGGTGGTCTAGAGGGCTCTGTAGGTGATTTCAGCAGGGCGACGCCATCGCTGACCTCATTTCACACTGCCAGATTCAGACTCTTTCCCAAAATTCAGCATGTGATGGCGGGAGGAGGAGGGGGCGTCTGAGAGGAATGGGTAATGAGTGTGATGTGTGAAAGACGTCTCAGTCCATCTCCTTCATTTCCTGTTTGAGAAGGAACCTTATGTCCTTATCTATTTTTATATCCTCATGGTAGCTGAGCTCACTCACATTGTTGCTTATCTCTTTTTTGTGTTTTAGAGCACATTTGCTCGATGAATTGGGGAACATCACACACTTGGACTTGTTGCTGTGTTGAATTCTAATGAATGACCGTACTGAACACTATGACTGTGACATGAATGGGTGGATTTTTTTTTAATAAACAGTGATTTCATCTAATGTTTGTGGCATGTTATTGTGTTTCTAATACTGTGATCGTTTAAAAGAAACTTAAACACCCATTCAAAAAAAAGTTGGGATGCTGTAAGATGTCAATAAAAAACAGAATGCAGTGCTTTGCAAATCTCATAAAGCCATATTCTATTCACATAGAAACATGCAGAACATGTCAGATGTTACAACAGAAAGATTTTATCATTTCAGAAAAAATACTAGCTCATTTTAAATTTGATGGCAACAACACATCTCAAAAAAATAAGGATGGGGCAACAAAAGGCTGGAAAAGTAAGTGTTACTATGAATGAAAACAGCCAGAAGAGCATTTAAAACTAATTTCATCAACTGACAACAGATCAATAACATGACCTGGTATAAAAGGAGGATTTTAGAGGGGCACAGTCTTCCAGAAGTAAAGGTGTGCAGAGGGTCGCCAGTCTGGGGAAAATGTAAAAATTGCAGAAAATTTTCAGAAATATGGTCCTCACTGTGAAAATGTGAGCTCTCTGATTATCCCGCCACCTGCAGCTGTGGTTCCCAAACTTTTCAGCCACAAAACAATGGTGATGGAGGCCAGGGACCCCCACTTGCACTAAGGATGGTCGTGGCATGGTTGAACACAGCCGTGCACATTCAAGAAAAGTCGATTTTTTTAAACAATTCCTTAGTAATTCCTCAGTATAAATCTCCCAAATGACCGTTTTTTTTATTGGACCAATTTCATGCCATATATCTTTAAAAAAAATTGGTGAAATATACAATTTTTGACCGTTTAAAAATACTCTGTTTCTTGGAACGGTATCTTGCAACCCCTTCAGTGTCCCAACCCCCACTTTGGGAGCTACTGTCGTACAGTACGTAATATTAGGCCATTTCTGGAGAGATCTCTGCACACAAGGGGGCCCAAAGGTCAGTATTGGATGCCCATAATCTTTGAGCCCTCAGACAGCATTGCATTGATAACAGACACAGTTCTGTACTGGAAATCATCGCATGGGCTCAGAAACATTTCCAGAAATCATTGTCTGTCAACACAATATGCTGTGCCATCCACAAATGCTGTATCATGCAAAGAAGAAGCCATATGTGAACAGGGTCCAGAAATGTTGCCGTCTTCTCAGGGCCATAGCTCATTTAAAATGGAAGAGACACAATGGAAAACTGTTCTGTGGTCAGATGAATCATAACTTGAAATTCTTTGTGGAAACCATGGATGCTGTGTCCTGTAGACTAAAGAGGAAAGGGGCCATCCAGCTTGCTATCAAAAGCCTGTGGTACAGGCTTGCATTGATGCCTATGGTGTGGGCAGCTTACACATCTGGAAAGGCACCATGGTAAATGGACTTGAGCCTGTATAGCGCTTCATCTGAATACTCAAAGTACTTTTACACTGCAGGTCACTACTGCCTATTCGCACTTCGGATTGCAAAGACGACAGAAGCCACAGTCCAAAACCTATCAATGCAGAATAGAGATTTTAGAGCAACATACAGGCATGCTTCCATCTATCCATCTCTTTCAAGGAAGGTCTTGCATATTTTTAGCAAGACAATGCAAAAACCACATAACACAGCATCACACTAGAATGGCTTTGCAGTAAAGGAGTCCAGCTGCTGAACTGGCCTGCCTGCAGTCCAAACCTTTCACCAATAGAAAGCTTTTCCCCTATCTCAAAACGAAAGAATCCAGCAAAGAAAACCCAGGAGTGTTGAGCTGCTAGAATTGTACATCAGACAAGAATAAGACAACATTCCTGTCTCAAAACTCCAGCAACTAGTCTCCTTACCTCTCAGACATTTACAGACCATTGTTAAAAGAAGAAGGGATGCTACACAACGGTAAACATGGCCCTGTCCCAGCTTTTTTGACGTGTTGCTAGCATCAAACTCAAAATGAGCACATATTTTCACGGCATGGTAAAATGTCAATTTCAACATCTGACATGTTATGTTCTATTGTGAATAAAATGTGCTTATGACATTTGAAAATCACTGCACTCTGTTTCATGTACATGTCATTCTGCATCCCAGTTTCTTTGGAATTGGCGTTGTTTTTTTAGGATTAAATGTGTTTTCAATACATTACCGAGAAATCTATAATGCTGGGGCCTGTACTATAAAATCTGGCCCTTACATCACAGAATCTGACATCCCATTAAGAATCTGTACTCATCTGACATGACAACACAACTACAAGCCTTCAGGGGTTGTCAGTCTCTGTTGATGGATTATTTGAGACAAGGGCAATTATTACTTTCTGTTAATGCACAATCATTGAAAAATCAGGTGTATGTCAGTCTCTCCCTACTCATGATTGTGCTCCCAGTGTTTTTTTCAGGCAGTAATTCTGCATGTAGTATTCCAGTCTGGGACACCCCTGCTGAGGCCTGAGAATAAATCATTTCCCTAAGTATGTGGGAGGACTAGTAAGTGCCTGGCACCCTGATTTGGCTGGTCTGCACCATGCAGACAGAACGCCTCATCAACCTCTAAGCTAAGGAGGACACAGTAAGGCATGTAAAACTAAAAAATATGTAGCTGACCTATCCAGCAATCAAGAGTACAATTCAAAAGAAAGATTTGCGTCACACTTGTATGACCATTGAATGACTTTGAAAACCAGTCGCCCACATTAGGCAGCACAAAAAATAACACCAACAATGACCCTGTTCTTACTTCCACATTTACCATACAGCTCAGCAGATGAAATGAGACAGTGCTGTGACAAGGCATTCTCAATGTCTCTCATCTCTTCAAAACTCTTGTTACTGCACAGCAAGGACCCATTTCATCGACTAAGTTTCACAGTACAAGTGGAACAAGGACGAAGGTCAATGTTGGTATCTCAAAAATAATAAAAAATATCTATAGTAGCCTGCAGGATTGACTCAGATTTCTACATGGAGCATAAGCTAATGCCATCCTGGTAATATTGTACCATTGCTGCTTCATTTTCTTCTTGGCAGATTTGCAAAACAACTCAATGCACATTACCACACACTGTATCAGACTGTGCACATATGTAACAATGCTCGCGCACAGAACAGTTTCATTAATGTCAGAGTAGAAAAGTGGGGGAGGAGGGAGCAATCATGCTTGGGCATAGAACAGTGTCATTAATGTAAAAGCAGATGAGTGGGGGAGGAAGGAGCAACCATGCTCAGGCACAGAACAGTGTCATTAATGTAAAAGTATAAAAGTGGGGGAGGAAGGAGCAACGATACTCAGGCACAGAACAGTGTCATTAATGTAACAGTAGATGAGTGGGGGAGGAAGGAGCAACCATGCTCAGGCACAGAACAGTGTCACTAAAACTAAAGTAGAAAAGTGGAGGAGGAAGGAGCACCCATGCCCGGGCACAGAACAGTGTCATTAATGTTGAAGTATGTAAGTGGGGAAGAAGGGAGCAATCATGCTCAGGCACAGAACGGTGTCATTTATGTAAGAATAGATAAGTGGGGGAGGAAGGAGCAACTATGCTCGGGCACAGAACAGTGTCATTAATGTAAAAGTAGAAAAGTGGGGGAGGTAGGAGCAACGATGCTCAGGCACAGAACAGTGTCATTAATACTAAAGTAGAAAAGTGGGGGAGGAAGGAGCACCCATGCTCGGGCACAGAACAGTGTCATTAATGTTGAAGTATATAAGGGGGGAAGAACAGACCAATCATGCTCAGGCGCAGAACGGTGACATTATTGTTAGAGTAGAAAAGTGGGGAAGGAAGGAGCAATCATGCTTGGGCATAGAACAGTGTCATTATTGTAAGACTAGATAATTGGGGGAGGAAGGAGAAATGATGCTCAGGCATAGAACAGTGTCATTAATGTAAGACTAGATAAGTCGGGGAGGAAGGAGAAATGAAGCTCAGGCACAGAACAGTGTCATTAATGTTAGAGTAGATTAGTGGGGGAGGGAGGAACAACCATGCTCCGGCACAGAACAGTGTCATTAATGTTGAAGTATATAAGGGGGGAAGAACGGACCAATCATGCTCAGGCGCAGAATGGTGACATTATTGTTAGAGTAGAAAAGTGGGGAAGGAAGGAGCAACCATGCTACGGCACAGAACAGTGTCATTAATGTTAGAGTAGATAAGTGGGGGAGGGAGGAACAACCATGCCCCGGCACAGAACATTGTCATTAATGTAAGACTAGATAAGTGGGGGAGGAAGAAGCAACCATGCTTGGGCACAGAACAGTGTCATTAATATTAGAGTAGATAACTGGGGGAGGAAGGAGCAACCATGCTTGGGTACAATACAATACAATCTTGCCTGAAGTGAAAACGCCCTTAGAAGGATCCAGGGAGAGATAATGATTTATTTCCCCTGATCTCTGATGTTTTAGTATTGACACTGACATTTAAGAACACCAAAAGAAAAACTTTTCAGAAGACATGGTCTGTGACTGCAACAACAGGATCTAATTACTGAGATATTTTAAAATGTTTTATATCAGATCCTTACAGCATGTTTTCATCCCTTCCAACAAATTTCAAAATCATAAGATGCATTCAGTTCACTAAATACTATTTTATGACACATCCGTTTTTTGGCTTTTATCTTAATGATTTCATCATCCAGCTCAAGCTAGGCTTTTTGTGTTTGAAACCGCCTCTCTCATTCTCTCTATTGTGTTTCCATTGTTCTATTATTGTGAATGGTGTGAATAAGGGGTACGGCTGTTGTTAAAGAGCCCTGTAACCTGAAATTATGTGTACTGTGGAAGCAGAGGGGAAATAAGGAGGCAGGTTTTAGCAAAAGAGCTCCATAAATATTGAAAATACAAATCTCCATCTTCTGATAAGAGGCATGATAAGTGAGAGATACTGTGCCAATAAAAAGTTTCCACCCCCTTGAATGTTTTACCCTTTTATTAATTTTTATAAGTCAATCATGGTCAATACATTTTGGCTTTAGTACAAAAAAACGTACATGAATAAAAACTCTTTAATGTCAAGGTGAACAAAGATTTCGATAAAGTAATGCCAACTAAATAAAAATAAGTCATGTAAAATAAGTGATTGCATAAATATTGGAATTTGGTGTGAACAGCCCTTTTAAAGTCCAGCCACTAATTCTCTATTGGATTCAGGTCTGGGCTTTGACTCGGCCACTCCAGAACATTTAAATTCTTGTCTTTAAACCATTTCTGTGTAGCTTTCACTGTATTCTTCAAGTCATTGTTTTGCTGGAAAATAAATCTTCTCTGAAGCCGTGGTTCTCTTGCAGACTGAATAAGATTGCCCTCTGGGGATTTTCCTACTGTTTGCCACATTTATTTTATTTTTCTACCTTTACAGGCCTCGCGGGGTGAGAGAAGCATCCCCACAGCATGATGCTGCTACCACTGTGCTTCAAAGTGGGGATGGTTTGTTTGTGGGAATGTGTAGTGTTTGGTATCATGCCTAATGGCTAAAAAGCACCATTTTGGTCTCATCAGACCAAAGAACTTTCTTCCACTTGACCATGGAGTCTCTCACATACCTTTTGGCAAACTCTAGTCCATGTTTAATATGACTCTTCCTTAACACTGGCTTTCTCTTTGCCACTCTCCCATAAAGCTTTGACTGGTGAAGAACAGAGGTAACAGTTGTTGTATGCAGAGTCTCTCCCATCTCAGCTGCTGAAGCTTGTAACTCCTTCAGAGTAGTCATAGTCTTGGTGGCCTCTCTCACTAGCCTCCATTTTGTTTAGTTGATTTATGACTTATGATTTAGTTGATACAGGATCATATCCCAACAACTGGGATTAAAACAATCTGGAATATGTGATCCTTGTTAGAAAAATAAAGTGGACTAACGAATCTAGTTTACTTTTATCTGGATGAATATTTGTGCCCTGGTTTGCTGAGCCACATTAAGAAAACACCCTCCAGGATGAGTCAATTAGTGCGTGTTGTTTTGGATATGCAGTCATCAAATTTTAACTAGAGAGTGTCTGTTTCCTGTCTGTCTCTGTTTGTTTAAGTATTCATGTGACACAGTTTGTGTGTGGCCTCATCAGACAGCAGAAACATGTCTGACTCCAAAAAACGCCCACTCAATTCTGTTTGCTAAATGGATGATGATCACTCTGACATTTCTCCATCACTTTAAATTTAGTCACTCTAAACATTCTGCGTATTAAACAGGCACCAGTCTGGAGGAGATATGTCACTGACTTTGCAAACAAACAGATAAAAACAGAGAAACCAAACCAGCGAGGCTTCTGATTAGATTTGATATCTCCACATACAAATATTACCTTGATCCTGGACTAAATCCAACCCATCGCACTAATATTTTTTCTTCCTCCAGTTTGAAATTGGAGATTAGCTGACTCCACTGGAGCTGCAGGGCAGTGAGCAGGTGGGGACTGCTTATTCCAAGACTGCCAATAACAAATAACTGTGATTGGACACAACAAGCCAGCATGAATGTGGGACCGGCTGCTTAGGAGGACAAATTCATCCACAAAGCTTCTCACATCAGGATAAAAACACAGTTTGAGCTCTTCTGCTCTGGTATTGAAATTTAAGGCTTTTGTGTGCTCTGCTTTGGATACAAATACTGATAGTGACAGAGCATTCCTGTCTGTACTTTGAGCTCATTTTGTATGCAATTCTACGCATGGTCTGGAGGTTTTCAGATTTGGATGTTGAGTAAGACATTGCTGTTTGTAGACAACTTGTTTCAATTCCACTTAGTCCATGTTTGCAGTGTTCAGTGTGGTTTTGCTTTTACTGACATTACGTGCCTTTGCCCACTGGGTCATGCGGAGTAGAGTGCAGCACAGCCCTGAGCAGCTTGACAAGACCAAAAGATCAGGAGAATGCGAGTTCACAATGAAATTGCAGAATCCCACAGTAACAACCAAGTCCAAAGTAAGAATAGCGTACAACAGATTATGTCAATCTGACGCTGACTTTAATTATTTTCCGTGAATGTTGTGACTGTGGTACAACTTGTGTTGTACCACGGGTGAATACGACAGGAAATTAAAAGGCGCATGTTTTCTAGAAGGATATGTGGTGTCAGATAAATCTTGTGGGTTTTTTACCTCCAAAATCCCCTTCTTTTAATCCATGGTGTTGTGACCTGTGGCTAGTGCTGATTGAAAAACGCTACCAAAAGGCCTTGTTTTGAGCTGTTTATGACTATGCCAAGATTTCGAAGTGCAAAAAAAAATCATTCCTAATGCTTAAGTAAAAACATCCCCATTGTCTTTGAGCAGGATTATCTGGGAAACTTTTCTTTAAAAAATCCACACAAATTTGTTAAAATGTTAAAGAAATTACCTACAAATTCAATGAAAGTTATTAATGATAAATTTGAAGTATTACTCAAAAAGTACCCCAAAATTTCTGTAAAAAGTCTCCAAATGTTTCAGTGAAACTCTATTACAAAGGTGAAGCATTCCAATAAAAAATGGACTCCCAAAATTCCGAGATACTTGAACTCCTCCACTTGGGGCAGGATCTCATTCCCAACCTGGAGAGGGCATTCCACCCTTATCCGACTGAGGACCATGGTCTCAGATTTGGAGGTGCTGATTCTCATCCCAGCCGCTTCAAACTCTGTTGCGAACCGTTCCAGTGAGAGCTGAAGGTCACGGCCTGATGAAGCCAACAGAACCACATCATCCGCAAAAAGCAGAGACCTAATCCTGAGGCCACCAAACCAGACGCCCTCAACACCTTGGCTGCGCCTAGAAATTCTGTCCATAAAAGTTATGAACAGAACCGGTGACAAAGGGCAGCCCTGGCGGAGTCCAACACGCACTGGGAACGAGTCCGACTTACTTCCGGCAATGCGGACCAAACTCTGGCACCGGCCGTACAGGGACTGAACTGCCCTTATCAGGGGGTCCGGCACCCCATACTCCCAGAGCACCCTCCACAGGATTCCCCGTGGGACACGGTCGAATGCCTTCTCCAGATCCACAAAACACATGTAGACTGGTTGGGCAAACTAAAAAATTCCCGAGTGAGGGAAGAATGGAGCGGGAGATCAACAGGCGGATCGGTGCAGCGTCAGCAGCGATGCGGTCTCTGCATCGGTCTGTCATGGTGAAGAAAGAGCTGAGTCGAAAGGCGAAGCTCTCGATTTACCGGTCGATCTATGTTCCCACCCTCACCTATGGTCACGAGCGGTGGGTAGTGACCGAAAGAACAAGATCACGGATACAGGCAGCTGAAATGAGTTTCCTCCGCAGGGTGTCTGGGCTCTCCCTTAGAGATAGGGTGAGAAGCTCAGTCATCCGGGAGAGACTCGGAGTAGAGCCGCTGCTCCTCCACATTGAGAGGAGCCAGATGAGGTGGCTCAGGCATCTAGTCCAGATGCCTCCTGGACGCCTCCCTGGTGAGGTGTTCCGGGCAAGTCCCACTGGGAGGAGGCCCCAGGGAAGACGGGAAGACCCAGGACACGCTGGAGAGACTATGTCGCTCGGCTGGCCTGGGAACGCCTTGGGATCCCCTGGGAAGAGCTGGATGAAGTGGCCGGGGAGAGGGAAGTCTGGGCTTCCCTGCTTAGGCTGCTGCCCCTGCGACCTGATCTCGGATAAGCGGAAGAAGATGGATGGATGGATGGATGGACTCCCAAAATTCCAGGTAAATTCCTAAAATGTTTTTGCAAAAAAAATCCCTAAAAATTCACCAGCAAATTTTCAAAAAGGTACAAATACATTCCCCCAAATTCCTTAGCAAAGACAGAAACATCAAAAAAAAAAAAAAAAAAAATGCTGAAATGTCCTTGTAAATTCTGGAAAATTCAAGATTACTATATCCCACCCTCAAAGTCACAATTAAATACCCCAAATTAACAAATAAATATTCAGAATTTCCATGAAAGGCTCAACATTTCCCCAAACATCTTAAAAAAATTCCTGAAATGCCCAAGAAATTCCAAGCATATTCCTTGAAATATCCAAACAGCAAAATTCTCACAACATTTTAAAGAAATTACTTAAACTTTGATGGACATTCTGGGCAACTATCTCAAAAATTCTAATGGTAGAAATTATTACTATGTTGTAGGAAAGCCAAAGTGTAATGTCCTTATGTGTACATGCAGGGTCTTAGGAGGTTAGATAACAACAAAGGACGGAAGAAAGGAAACTAAGTTCTATAAGTGCTGTTTCGTACAACAGGCTCGTTCATGAATGACACATCTTTACCTGGTCTCCTACCTCACAAGGTTTACTTGGTTAATAGCACATCAAAGTATTTTTGTGACAAAATGAGGAGTTTTTTATATTAAAGGAGATCGGCTACCCTCTTAGTTCAGTACAAGGCTCCTCAAGACTCTTGACTCTGTTCATCTGTCTAGACGATGCTAGACGCTTGGAGGCCTGCAGGACTGAGTAATTTGTGATATTGATATCCTCCCTGCCAGGTAAATCTGTGGAAAAATTTCCTTTTTTGTAAAGTGTTGTAATGTAGAAATTTTCAGGTGATTTTTGCAGCAAACAGGTCCATTTAGAGTGTTTAAGTACCAATTTTCCTCCATTCCCATTCATTCCAAACAGAGTTTAAGGTTAAAATGGGAAAAAAAGAACAATGTTAGCCTCAATGTATGCTAAGATGAAAAATAATTAGGCATTTTATTTTTCACCCTGAAAGGGAGGCAACCTTCGGCCACAAACTAAATTAAATTAGTGATTTCAGCTTAGTTAAAAAACAGGCACATTATTACACTGAGATCCCCTTGCACAGCCTAAGTTCTCAGGTACCAGTAGGTTGCAGGAGCAAATGAGAACTAATCCACCACCTACTGACAATGACTTTACTGTGAAAAACAATGCATTTCACCTGTAGCTTCCTCAGGTTTGCCAGGATGATACAGTGGTTTCATAATTTAAACATACTGTGCCAACTGTAGCTTGTCTAATTATAAGCCATTAGAAGTAACAGCTGAAAACTTCCATTCAGCTTGTCTGGTAGGGGTCATTTTTTCCATTGTATCTTAAGAAAGTTGAAGAAGGTCCATAAAACACCAGCATTCAGTAAGGTAGGGAACTCTGGATGGGGAGTGATGCAGGCTGCAGGAGTAGATTGTGAAGTCCCACTCATATAAAATAGTAGTCTTCCAAGTTTGTGGGCATGGACTCACATGGGACCTCTCCTGCTCACCAGTTTCCATTGAAGTTTCTCTTCTCTCTCTTCCCACTGAGTCTCCATCTGGGGAAGCTGTTGCTTAAGTTTTTTAAAATTATTTTAATTTTAAAAAGGCTGCGTCGTCACTCAAGTCAAAATCGCTAATTTTTTGTTTAGTTTGTTGTTTTATCTGATAAGGCAAACACAAGCAACTGATCCGGAGAGAGTGATATGCTGAGGCGGAAGAACACTTAGCAAAAGGATGCATCGCAAAATAGTGCCTAACACAGAGGCTTTCTGGGCAAGCCAGTGTTGTTTTATGGCCAATTTTTACATAAAACTCGCTAAAATTCACAGAGCAATTGTACCCACCTGTAGTGCTGTATAGTCTAGCTTCCTTGCCCGCGCCCCCAGTGGGTCCTTCTTGAAAAAGGCAACGCACAATGAAATCTGGAGGCTTTTGCCACTACTATGGCAAAGCAGGCAGGCTCACCCACCCATCCACTGGGCTAGTTTACATCTGGGCTGTAGTACTTGTAGAGCAAGTTAACCACAGCTACAGCCCCATCTAGTGGTAGGTTGCTATATTACAGCCTAGACACAACATTTTACTGCCATTGTGGGCTTACGTGAACAAAAAAAATATTAATGGTAGATTTAACAAACTACTGAGCCAGGATTCTGGTTTGCAAGAGTGTTTGATCATTTAGTCAGGTAATTACACACATCCTTGGTTGTTTTCAGAGGACAAAAGAAAGAAATGGAGAAAAAACAATCCTTGCGATATGGCAGCTATCTAGGCAGTCTTGAGGTCAGTGGCTTAACCTTTGCCTCTGTTTCATTCCTGTAGAAGATTTATTCTACTGTGACAGATGAAAGCTAGTTCATGTTCATTGATCCAAAGCACTGCCGCTGTTTTCTGGTGCTTTCATGTGTAAAAATGCAGACATATATGCAGACAAATGTACACAACCCACACAAATGGATCTCTGTGAAACACTTTCATCAGCTGCCATGGTGTAAAATCAACAGAGCTGATGTTTTTATCATACCACTGTGCACTTCAAGTGCAGCTGAAGAGGACTGAGGTCAAAAGATCACTTGCTTTCAATGTACATGAGAGGCCAATATACAGCCAGCTAGCAGGAGGAGGATGTTAACATTTCACAAGAAAGCCTGCTAAATCACCAGAGACACAACAAGGAGATTATTTGATGTTTGCCGCAATGTTTTGGTTCCTAATGGAATCCAAGAAGTGATCATTACACGGTGGCAAGATCAATTTGGCCCTCAGATATTTTTGGCCTTGTGCTGTTGGCTGGGTGAGCAAGAAACTTGCAAAGAGAAGTGTCTTACGCTATGAACACACACATTTTCATCCAAGGCTCATCAAAGTTTTCAAAGTAAAGATAGACATGGCAGTGAAATTACATGCTTCATAAAGTGGGAGTCTCATTCCTGGTAGTGGGAAAAGAAAGTCTAAATCTTCTTTGGTAAAATGCCCGAGGATTTAAATCCACTTTTGTACTCTTTGAAATAACACCATGCTGGATGGGCACCAAAGCAAGTTTTGGTTGATTCCCTATGGTAATGTGGCGATCCAAATGCACAACAAGAAGTTAAAATAAAAGAAAATGACACAGAGACAACAGCTGGATAAAAGAATTGGGACAAATTAAATCCAACTCCACAAAACACTGTGGCAAACAGAAAATTTCATTCCTGGGAGTATATTTGAGACATGTGGAGCATGAAAAGTGAGTGCTGTTTGTCTGTGTATTTTTCTCTTTTTAGACTCAGGGGACAGAAAGCAGACATATCCCAAAGGATGAGATGATATGAAACAGCTTTCAGTCAAGGACTCTAGCAACAGTTCTGAAGAAGTGTAGCTGTCTTTTGACTGTACATTTTACAAATGTGAACTGCACTCCTGAAAATGCCCAAATGTCCCTGATACTGTCCTGAAAGGATGCACATGTGAATGTAAAATATGAACTATGTCAGCTCTGACTTTTTTATGCCAGCTCCCTCCAGATGGAGATTTTCACACGGACACAAACTCCAGAAATTTGAGGGTGACCTGCATGTGTGAATGTGAACAGATACATTTTTGTTTTACTTCAAATTTAACTGGAATTAAGGGCACGTAGGCACTTGCCTGGGGTCTAGTCCATGAGCAGGGCCTCGAGAATTTGCCTAGGTTTTAAGTTATAGCTCACTTATTTTTATGCCACACCCTAGTTTGAAGAAAATTAATGTTAGTTTCTGGTTTATGCAATTAGTCTTTTTGCAAAGGCAAATACAATTAATTACCTATATTTGTCTATGTGGTATCTCCCCCACCATTCACATCTAATGGAAGATTCCATCTTGTCCACCTGTTCTTGCACCCAGAGATCTCATTCATTAACGTGCCTATAAACAAAATGCAGGCCTGAAGTCGGCGTGCACATGCAAAGCACGTGATCTATAAAAAACAGACATGATGGTAAAATGCGCACGCCTACAAGCCAACCCTGACCCATGCGTACAAATGTTTTGGAGGCAGACGGAGATTGGCTACACACGGTGAGGGGGTGAATTGAGGCCAATTACTATATTTATGCTTCTGATACAATTAATTTCACTAAATTCAAATGTGTTTCCACTATCCACATCATTGGCAGACAGTTTCATTTTTACACATACCTAGCAAGTAGGTAACCTGACACTCCACTGTTTGGGATAGGGCAGAGGATTTAAAAAATAATCAGAGTGTGATTGGATGAAAATTCTGTCTGTCACATCTTTATGGGCCAATCAGAACAACAAAACACGTGACGTAGCCGCGACCAAGGTGCGCGTGCACAGCTACCGAGGAATAACACGAACCATGGCGACTATAGACATGTCAGTTCACGACTTTTTTGAAATGAAAACCACTCACTGCTGTTCTTTGTTCTTTTTTTAACAAAGTAATGTTGTCAAGTTCTGATAAAACTGGCGCTTTAGCAGTATCCACGCTAATCTCTTCCGCCTTAATTGTGCAGGCCTCTTGTTGCTGCTTGCTTACGTCACGACTCCGTCACGCCTGAAAGTACTGACCCTCGTCACTGATTGGTCCTGTCACTTTCTATTCGGGGCAAAACTGGAGCTTTGCAAGAGGGATTCGCCAGTGAGGAACAAGGAAAACAGGCATTTCTATCTGCTTTGCAAGGTTAGCAAGTAGGGGTGAAGAAAACAAAAAAAAATTAATACAGCATGGTATTGTGACATTTTCCACAGCAATGTATCGTATCGTATCTTCCGACAAGTATTGATTTTTTTCAAATTAATTGCTAATATAAACTGAAGTCTATGATACTGGATAAATAGCACCAGCTGCTTTTCTGTCCACTTGATGATGCAGTTGCACCCTTTATCCGGTGAGGTTGGCAGAGGTTATGGTCATACAGCAGGAGAAAGTTAGTACAGCTAGTATGGCAGCACCAGGGAAAGGACATGAGGAATGCAAGCATGGCACGAACTACATGGACATGACACATGGGGTTTGCAAAGATTGCTGCATGAAAATAAAATACTGTGGTGACAGGATAAAAATGAAGGCAAGGCTAATGCTAAATCATCTAAACAGCTGAAAACATGGTGTCGATGGCAATATATCGCAATGTATGGTATCGCAGAACTCTGTGTATTGCAAAATATTTAAAATCGCAACAACATCAAATTGTAGCATAAGGCTTTGGCGGCATGTACACTTTTAGTCTGGATTCTACAGAGGGACTATATTTTCTTCACAAGAACCGATAAGCAACAATTAATCTTAGATAACGTTTCAATGGAGAAAGGTTTGACCTGCTATGGTGCTTAGTTAGCCAACTCGAGACCAGGCAGCTAACCGGGATCTCAGCCTGTTACTCAGTGCCATCTGAGAACCTACATTCAACCTGGTCGGATGCTCCAGATTTACAGTTTTGGAAAAACAAACAGAGCTTCAGATATATGATGTCCAGTTCCCCAAACAGACAAAACCCTAAGATGATTCTCAAAATAAAACTATCAAAACTATGAGATAATACTGAAAAAAAGAGAGAAAATAACAAAGAAGAGGCTAACATCTTCAGTGGATTTATTTACTTGTAAAATTGTTATAATTTTCCCCTTATTACTGTAATAAGGGTGTGCCAAAGGACATGCTTCTCGTGACATAATCTCTCTCCAGGTTGTCCTTAGCATACTTTAGTCTGGCTTGAAGGTGTCTCTTCTGCAGAAATGTTTTTCCTTTTTCTTGGCCTGCAACCTTGCAGTCCATTCGAATGCAGGGCTCTAGTGATAGTCTTCTTTCCTGAGTTGGCTAAGTCAGTCACTTGTGCTTTGGCAGTTTTAATGGGGTCTTTAGACACATCTCTCACTAGTTTTCTTTCCAGATTCTTTGGAATCTTTCACGTCCTACTTCTGCCAGGCTTGTTCTGCTTGGTGGCTCGCTTTGAATTTCTTGATGGTACTTGAAATGCTGTGATAACTTTGTATACCCTTCTGCTTTTGGAGCATTAGACATTATAATGAAAGAGAGATGTGCAAAATCTTTTGCAACTAGACTCCATCATGATGACTTTGTGTACATGAAGGGATAGTGAGGCAACCAGCAGGAATAGGATACCCCCCTATGTAGTCTAGACATTGGTGGTGGTGGTGATGAGGGATGAAAGATTAGATAAGAAGTAGACTCCTGAGAAGCTGGACCAGGAACCAATGATGTGGCTAGGTGGAGGAACCTGAGGTATGCACGATGAGATGAGCAGAAGACCAGTAACGATCTGGAACAGATGCTGATGAACTGAATGGAGGTGGCTGGGGTAGAGGAGGGTTGCTACTTAAGTTTTTATACTGTGTGTAAACTGGAAGATAGCCCTCAGTTTAACCTGATTTTACAAGATTTAAGCATTACAAACTTAAACCACATCATTGCACAACAGTGGTTTGTGCTATGGTGCATAGGTCAGTTCTTCAGGGGGCTAATGATTTTGACCCTGTTAGTTTTGGGTTTTTGTTAAAAATTTGTAACTCTTTATTGAAAGTAAGGTTATCTAAGTATCCAAAATAAACCTACGATAATTGGAAAAGCTGTGTTAAAAAAAATCCTTATTCTGTTAAACAGCATTTGGGAAATACTGGGGGACAACTGCAATTTTTACAACATGCCCTACTCAGTGATTTCACCTAACTACAGGAGGTTTCGATGAGTGAGTGCCTCTTAATTTGAAACAAGTTGTCTGGATTGTTTTATTTGAAAGTGGATTTTGAGTTGCAGCAGGGGGGAAATAATTGAAGAATGGGCAGGTGTATTTTAGACAATGTCTTTGAATATTTTACCATTCAAACCAGGTTAGTTTTATTCACATTTTACTCAACGTTCTAATGTTTTTGAAAATAGGGTTGTTCTTTTTCACCTTGACAAAGGTTCAATCAGTCAAGAGAAACCAGAACTTCCCATAAATAACCACAGTTAGCAAGTCTTCGGTCTAGATTGACTCACTAAGAAAGCCAAGAACATGCGTTGACACTCGGCCAGCTCTGGCACCACCACCCCGTCATTTTTCCACACAGTCCACAGGTGTTGCAAATAAAACTTGGCCTTTCCAGTCATGGCCTGACGTCAGGGTGCCTCCCCTTCTGGTAGCGAGCCCGCTGACAAGAGCAAGCCATCTGGGCGGCAAAGAGCCTGATGACATGCCCATCCATCCCTGTGCCCTGCCCTCTGGGCCCTCAGCCAGCGACACAGGCTGGGAGAGCTGGCAGGGATCAGCAACACTCACACGCCAACCTGGAGCATGTTTAGATGATTCAAGCATTCAGTGGAGTTATAGATGTAAATGATTAACATGATTTAATGCAAAGGGTCAGTTTCACACATGTAGTCTAACTGGTAACAGATTTATCCCAACTGTTGCAATGTAGGCCGTGGATGGTGTCATGGTCTTGGTGGTGTTTGGTTTTGTATGGATCCTGTGCATTATGGGCCATCTGCTGTATGTCTGTGTTTTCATATCATAGCGATTTGTTGTGCACATACCTTCAGAAAAGTTTCTCCTACTTTCAAGTCTAATTCAAAGAAATCTCACCTATTTATTGAATAATCTTGAAAATGAAGCAGGTATTTTTCCCTCATGTTCTGCATAAAAGGTTTGTTGTGTGTTAGAGGTTTAATGCAGTTATGCCCCAAATTCACAGCCTCAGCACCAAAATGAGAGACACTGCTGGTGGAGAGATAAGACATCAATAGCTGCAAAGGCACACAATATGTGAGAGACTTTAAATATCTTTCAGCTAGAATAACCATGGCTGACAGAAAGTATGTGCACATAACTTATTGAGTTCACTGGATAATAATTGGGAGGTGGAGACCGGGTGTGATGAGAAAATTAAAATGGTAATTGTCTTCCTGCTTGAACTAAAAGCTTCTCTTTTTTCCTACATTTGAATTTCAGAGGAAAGTTTTTAGCCAGGTTGTCACACTTGAAGCAGCCCAGAGAGCAGATGTGTTTAAGCATTCATGACATCAGCCCCGCTGTGTCTTTGAGCAGCATGCTGACATGTTCTACATACAAAGGTGCTGATCTTTGGCACAACGCTGGCTTCAAGGGGAAGAGAAGACTGACGCAATATTAACTAGAAAAAGTGTGCTACAAAATCAGAGATGTAGTCACTGACCTTTAAACTGTTTCACCTGTCCAACTCATGTCAGTGCTAGTTTTTCATGCCCCATTTCAAGGGCTGCAGCCAGAATCCATCCGGGACATCCCTTGAGGCTAAACTTATCCTGAGATTCATTTTGTGCCAATTTAAAAATGCTGGAAGACTCTCAAGTGAGTAATGCATTCCTTACTTTCAGTGCAGCGGCTGAGGTAGGAAGTAGGGGTGACGAGATCTTGTCAATGAGATTGAAACATCACAACATTCCTCATGTGATCAATAAGCTACATAGACGCAGGGCAGCAGACACCATGACTACCAAACCATTCGCTTGTGAGCTGGTGGAGAAACAGAGCACAGCTGATCAACCCGGTCTGATGACCCCTGGTGCACACTAAACACCTGTGCAGAGTCTCACTTCAGAAGAAAACTATGTCTACGCTGGCCACATACTGCATGATTTTAAGCCTGATTTTAGGCCAGATTTTTCTCCTCCAACGAACATGGGGCATGTCGAAATGATTATTTTACTTCTCCAAATCCAAAACCTAGACTCCCGACCTTAAACTATAAATAACAAACATATTGATTTTAACAATTCTTTGTCTTACTGCCGTTGGCAGAATCCCTACAACAACCAATGAGAGTGAGCAGAACTTTTTACTTACAATATGTTGTCAAAAGTATTCACTCATCCATCCAAATAATTGAAATCACATGTTCCAATCACTTCCGTGGTCACACGTGTATAAAATCAAGCACCTAGGCATGCAGACTGTTTCTACAAACATTTGTGAAAGAATGGGTCACTCTCAGGAGCTCAGTGAACTCCAGCATGTACTGTGATAGGATGCCACCTGTACAACAAGTCCAGTCGTGAAATTTCCTCACTCCTAAATATTCCACAGTCAACTGTCAGTGGTATCATAACAAAGTGGAAGCGATTGGAAATGACAGCAACTCAGCCACGAAGTGGAAGGCCATGTAAAATGACGGAGCGGGGTCAGCGGATGCTGAGGCACAGAGGTCGCCAACTTTCTGCAGAGTTGATTGCTAATCGCTCCAAACTTCATCTGGCCTTCAGATTAGCTCAAGAACAGTGCATAGAGAGCTGCATGGAATGGGTTTCCATGGCCGAGCAGCTGCATCCAAGCCATACATCACCGAGTGCAATGCAAAGCGTGGGATGCGGTGGTGTAAAGCATGCCGCCACTGGACTCTAGAGCAGTGTAGATGGGTTTGTAGGAGTGACGAATCGCGCTTCTCCATCTGGCAATCTGATGGACGAGTCTGGGTTTGGCGGTTGCCAGGAGAACGCTACTCGTCTGGCTGCATTATGCTAAGTGTAAAGTTTGGTGGAGGGGGGATTATGGTGTGGGCTTGTTTTTCAGGAGCTGGGCTTGACCCCTTGGTTCCAGTGAAAGGAACTCTGAATGCTTCAGCATACCAAGGGATTTTAGACAATTCCATGCTCCCAACTTTGAGGGAACAGTTTGGGGATGGCCCCTTCCTGTTCCAACATGACTGTGCACCAGTGCACAAAGCAAGGTCCATAAAGACATGGATGAGAGAGTTTAGTGTGGATGAACTTGACTGGCCTGCACAGAGTCCTGACCTCAACCCGATAGAACACCTTTGGGATGAATTAGAGCGGAGACTGAGAGCCAGGCCTTCTCCTCCAACATCAGTGTTTGACCTCACAAATTTGCTTCTGGAAAAATGGTCAAAAATTCCCATAAACACACTCCTAAACCTTGTGGAAAGCCTTCCCAGAAGAGTTGAAACAGTTATAGCTGCAAAGGGAGGACTGACATCATATGAAACCCTATGGATTAAGAATGGGATGTCACTTAAGTTCATATGCGAGTCAAGGCAGGTGAGCGAATACTTTTGGCAATATAGTGTACTTTAACGTTCTTCCACACCAACCTCATCAAACCACGTCTTTATAGTCCTCGCTTTCTGCACTTAGTCAAGTCATGTTGGAATTGAAAAGAGACTTCCCCAAACTGTTGCCACAACGTTTGAAGCAAAGCATTGTCAAAAAAGTCTCGGTATGCTGAAGCATTAAGATTGCCCTTCACCAATAAGTGGCTAAGCCCAAACCCTGATATACAGCCCCATACCCATAACCTCCACTAAACTTCACAGTTGGCACAATGCAGTCAGGAAGGTAAAATTCTCCCAGCATCCACCAAATCTAGAGTCTCCAATTTTACCACCAAACATAGAAGTGTGATTCATCACTCCTCAGAACCTGTTTCCACTGCTCCACAGTCTGGTGTTGGTGTGCTCTACACCACTCCATCTGACGCTTGGCATTGGGCTTGGTGATGTTAGGCTTATGGGCAGCAGCTCAGTCATGGTAAGCCATTCCATAAGACTCCTGCTGCAGTTTTTGTAATGCCATTGGTAGTTCAGTACTCTTCAACTATGGATCAGCAGAGCTGAGATGAGTTGCTGTTTTTTCCTAAACTCTTCCACTTTCAAATAATATCCAACAGGGATGAAATTTCACAAACTGTCTTATTGCAAAGGTGGCATCCATCACAGTGTCATGCTTGAAGTCACTGAGCTCTTCAGAATGACCCATCTTGTACCACAAATGTTTGCAAAAGGAGAATGTCAGTTTAGGTGCTTGATTTTATTACACTGGTGGCAACTGGGTCTAATTGAAACACCAGAATTCAATAATTGGCAGGAGTGGCCAAATACTTTTGTCCATAAGTGTTAAAAAAAAATCACAAAATGATTTTAGAAAAAAGATAAAGGTTTTGTAGACTCCAGAGATTGTTGGTTGAAAGAGCTGTTTGAGTGCTTATGTTGACATACCTGATAAAGTGTGAGAAACACTTATGAAATGATGCAATTTTATATATTTTAGTGATTTGTACTCTAATTGTTGAATTTTCTTTGTAAATAAAAGTGTTCGTTTTAGATTGCTGGAATTGTTGCAATGTGTATAAAGTGAAGAATATTGAGGATGTGATACACTATTAAAATACATGGTTTGATCTAAATTGCTGTTAGAACTAGAAAAGTACTCAGAAGGCTCAGACCTCCGCTATTAGCCCTATCTCCCAATAGTGAAGAATCCTTTAAAAAATTCTTGGATCTGTCCCCATGTGCCCCCTACCACAGAATTCGTCGATTACTCCCTCCCTGGTGGGGTGGAAACATGGCGAGGCAAAGCATTGGCTTTGCTACGTGTGCCATCAGATACACCCATGGTCTCATCGGACGACTGGAAGTCATGGCAGAGGGTGAATATTCCTCTGTTCCTCCCAGCATTATATTCTCTTTACAATTCACTGTCTCTCTCTGTTACGTTCTGACTCCTCGACCGGACGTGCATCTTTCAAACTCTATCAGCTCCAAAACTTTGAATAGAAACACACCCAAAAACTGCTGCTGGGATTGAAGTTACTCATGTCCGCCATCTCCTGGTGTAAAGTGGTAACAGCGCAGACCTCCGCCATTAGCCCTATCTCCCAATAATACAGAATCCTTTAAAAAATTCCTGGATCCAGACGGTGATCCGGATCACTCCCAAATTAATGTAAATGTTAAATGTTAATGAGCTGTCTGACTCCGCCTCTGAGTCCACCCTTCTCAGAAAATGGATGTGGCTTAATGGATGTGGCTCTGGATATTTGGATATTTTTGTTAGAAAGCCTAAAAAAGTATATTTTGCATTATATGTGGCCTTTAATATTAGATACATAATCTGTCTTTTAATTATGATCAAGTTTGCTTTTGTAGATGTTATAGACTCATCAGTATAACATTCAGTCTGTTTCATAACCAATTAAAAACTCCTCACAGAAGCTTTAAGGCAATGATCCAAAGTTAATTTTCTGTTTATGTTTATTTATGAAAATTTTGACAAATGTTGGAGAAGTTGCCATTATCTGCATGATGATAGTCCTCAGTCATTACTGCAGAATTCTGCCTCTGTTTTTGAGTGTTGTTGTCTGTCATCGGAGCAGACAAACTGTTGGATGTGCCTGAGGTCCCCCTACCCCCCGCTCACTTAGTCAGATATGGAACAGAAGGCTCCATGTGACATTTACCCACAATACTGTTCTTCACACCACCACCACCAACTGGACACCCACTCTCTCACAGGGAAGATTGTTTCAACAGTTCGTTTGGACGTCGAACACAACCCTCCTCAACAACGAGCCACCTGCTGACTAAAAATGGCCAAATGCTGTTTTTTAATCCTCACACAGGATGTGGATGTAGTGGCTGAGAGGCGGAGAGAGACAGGAGTGGTTCATCAGAACAACAAGGAGCACCTGCGCCCACCTGGCTACACAACACAGCGTGAGTCTGTGTATCACTGTGTGTGTGTGTGGAAACAAAGTTTGTGAGGAACCAGAAAGTGTGCCTACGATGGAAAGTGTTAAACTGAGACCATACCTGCCTCATATTAAGGGCTGCAGTGTGCAATGATAAGTTTGATGAAGGATTAGAACCAGAAATATTATGGCTCTGTAAAACGAACAATGTGCCAGTATACAACAGTTTTGTGTAATTTGCGTCCATCTGATGTGTAAACCTGACATGGTCCCCTGCAATTCCTGTGATCACAGAAGCACAGTTAGATTTTAAAGTTACCTCATTTCTCACCAAAGTGCCACAGAAGGCTCCAGTGTTTTCACACAGGGATGAATTTGGATTAATATAAACGGCAAAGACCTATAGGTGTTATATCTACTCATGACCACTTTATTAGGTACACCTGCAAATGTTCAACCACATGACAGCAACCAAAGTTCAAACCAAGGATCAGAATAGAGAAGAATGATGATTTAAATTTGGTTATTGGTGCCACACAAGCTGGTCTGGTTTACTTGGATTTTCATGCCCAACCGTCTCTGGGTTTTACAGGGAATGGTCTGAAAAAGAGATATTATCGAGCGAGTGGCATTTCACTGTTGATGCCAGAGGTCAGAGGTGATCAGCAATAACAACAATAATGCTACTAACCACTCATTACGACTCAGATGATTATTAGCCTCCACAGTCAATAGATCTAAACACCTTAGAGCACCTTTGGGATTTAGTGGAGTAGGAGATTATGCAACAATTGCATAATGTGATCATGTCAACAGGTTGTTTGCAGCTGACATTACACAGCAATGGAGAACTCCCTTTGGGGTGCAAGACGTGATTTCTGCATAGGAAATCTATTATTATTCACAATAGAACATAAAAAACAAGCTAGATGTTGAAACTGACACATTTTACTATTTCATTCAAATTTATTAGCTTATTTTGAATTCAATGGCCTCAATAAATAAAGAATAAAGTTTGGATGGGACAATGTTTACCCTTGTGTAGCATCCCCTCTGCTTATAACAACAGTCTGTAGACATCTGGGAAGTGAGGGGACCGGTTGCTGGAGTTTTGGGAGAGGGATGTTGTCCCATTCTTGTCTGATGTAGAATTTTTGTCGCTCAACAGTCCTGGGTCTTCTTTGCCGGATTTTCCGTTTTATGATGCGCCAAATGTTTTCCGTTGGTAAAAGGTGTGGACTGCAGGCAGGCCGCTGTAGCACCTAGACCTGTGATCATCAACTGGCGGCTCGAGGGCCACATCCGGCCCCCAGAACATTATTAAATTCAGAACTATGCAGAGGCTATATGTGCTATAATATTAGCTCTTTGACTAACCAGGCCAAGGGTGAATGGCAATCACTTAAGCACACCCATGATCTTGTGCAATATATCAGCACACTTGCACTTTAGCACTACAGCACTTTACCATCTGCTTTATGCACTGTAATTGCAATAGTCACTTTATTCCTGGTCTGTCTTAAGCTAAGGTCATGCAGCAACCTACTGTATCATTATATTTGGGTCTTTGTGTGTTATTGTACGTCTATGTTGTCTGGTCTCTTGGTGTTGTCTGATTTTTATATACCATCAACCTGCCGGGGACTACAGATGGAAATTAGCCTATGGCTACAACCTGGCACATTTACAAGTCCATGTTCATTAATGTGTATTGTCCCTTGTAATAAATAAATAAAATTTGAAAATGTTTGAATTATATAAGGTAAATCTCATACAGCTATTATAAAAAAATCCCTAACAATTAAGATTGATAAAAAAAAAAATGTCCAGATTGGTTAAAATGATTCATTTCACAGAAATCCACCTGTCACCCATTAGCAAATATGACCCATAATAAGGTCATATTTATCGTTCATTCTGGATTATAACTACTGTATGGTGTTCTTTTGACCTCAAATGTTTTCCTACTTGAGAATCAACACTCAATATACTTTTTCTAACACAGATTTTTCTTCAGTCAGGGCACACCTTTATAGCATCAAACTCAGTGATGGAGGACATCACAGTCCTGGAGATATCCAGCTAAAATACCTCAACCGCCCCCTTGTGGCAGGCTATAGTATAGGGACTGATCTTATGTTTCGAGGCTAAAAATGACAAAAAGTTGAAATAAAACCAAATATTTTTTAAAGTTTGTTAATGACACCAAAATGTCTCTTAATTTAAGTTTAGTTTAAAGTCCAGCTCCCAAAGCATTTATCAGGGAAAAACCTGGCCTTTGTACAAATGTAGTTGATGACCTCTGACCTAGACTCTTCTACTACAAAGCCATGTTGTTATGATGGATGTATGTTGTTTGCATTATCTTGCTGAAATATAAAAACCCTTCCCTGAAGTAAATGTCTGGAGGGGAGGATATGTTGCACTAAAACCTCTATATATACTTTTCCGCATTAACAGTGTCTTTACAGGCATGTAAACTACCCACGCCATACATACTAATGTAACCCCATACCATCAGAGATGCAGGCTTTTTAACTGTTTGATAATAAGCTGGATAGCCCCTCTACTCTTTAGTCAGCAGGACAAGAACACACAGAACAGTTTTCCATTTTGCCTCAGTCCATTTTAAATGAGCTTTGGCCCAGAGAAAGTGGCATGTTTCTGTATGGCTTCTTCTTTGCATGATACAGCTCTAACCTGCATTTGTGGATGGCCCAGTGAACTGAGTGGACAGACAATGATTTCTCAAAGAGTTCCTGAGCTCATACAGTAATTTCCAGGACAGAATCATGCCTGCTTTTAATGCAGTGCCACCTTAGGGTACTGAAGATCATAGGCAGATCCTTTAATTCTATGTAGATGGTGGGATATTCAAAGTCTTCTCAATTTTCTGTTGAGGCACAATTGTGCCATAATTTTTAGATGAGCTGCTCAATAATGAGTGTAAACTTCAGGTCATACTTAAGACAGAACACAAGTTTTGTGGCCAAATCACGGGAGTATTTTGACAGACAGATGAAGGAGCACTTGAAACACTCAGCTCTGTAAGAAGGCCACCAATGCTCATATCGAGTACCATTACGCATAGGAAGACAGGAAAAATCCCATTTTACTCCACCCTGCTGCTAAAGATATGTGCTCTGTAATGATGGGAGAAGCTGAATGTAATCCCATTGTCTGACAACAACATCCAGCGCTGCACCTCAGCAGGGCCTCTATGTGAAGCAATAGGTACTGGATAGTGTTGGTGAGAGCCCTTTCTTCTCAATTCAGCACCAACTCCACATTAACTGTGTTGGCATTAGGGCATAGGCTCACTAAAACAGAGGTGAGCATAATAATAAGGCAAAAACAGCCTTTAGTTCTTTAAACCAGCCTGTAATGTGGACATTTGATGGGATGTATATGACTTCCAGTGCTTCTGCCTCATCTGGACACTTAAAGACCTGCAGCTTTTTTGCACTTCTGCAGTGGCGAGGTTTTTCAACCACGGAGGTGGTAGCTTGTGGTAACTAACACATTAACTACATACAGCTACTGAGCGTTACTAGCCTGCAGGTACTTCAGGCTTGAGCAGGGGGATTTCTCCAGTTTAGACACAGCCCATCTAAATAAAAGAAAATAAACAAATTTATAATATTGAGGGGGCTGAAGTGATAACTAGAACTGATCAACAATAATTCAGGACAGTGTCTTGTTTACTCATGACCAGGGTGTCAGATGAAGTTGGGATATTTTCCTATATGGTGACCACCATATAGAGGGGGGACTCACTCTGATTTCCATTCTGCATAAAATAAATTATAAAACAACAGTTTGTATCACAGAAAAGCACAACCAGGCCTGCCTTTTTGCACATTTTACACAGCTAATTGCATGGCTCCATTATTAGTATATTAGGACCTAATTACAAAATGATTAAGATGAATGATCTTCACCCAGAAACACTTCATTAACAAATTGTATTTCTGCTTATCCCCTGATTTCAGCCACACTGGGTGCACAGCCTTAGAGCTGCCAAAGGAGGCCTGGTGTTTGGTGCATCACTTTGGTATGGAGGATATTTATACCATGCCATGTGACGCATTACTTTTTCAAAGCTGACTGACTATGGATATGGCTCCTAGCTTTTCCACCATGAAGTTGACACTTTGGTTAATGAGAGAATGTGTTGCAAATATTGGATGGATTACCACAAAATTTGGTACAGACATTCATTTGCATTTCTGTATAAGCCACAGCTGTGTCCCAGGATAGCAGGTGTAGGTAGGCGAGAGGTTATTTTGAAGATATCATGAAAATAATATCTGTTTGTGTTTCTGCCTTGTTTTAATGTCATCCTGTTTCAGGTTTCATCTTGATCATCTTTCATATTTTTTCATATTGTGTTTCTTGCACACACTCAGCTAACCTGCATTGTTAGAGAGAGAGATAGAAGTACTTTAGTAACCAGCCCCAGCCAAATAATATCATAAGTGATTGACTTACCCTCACGAAAATGTGTTCAGCCAATTAATAATTTATAATGACTGTATTTTAACAGTATTACTATGATTCATCACAGCTGCTAGCAAATGCTGGAAGCATTAGGTTTTCAGGTTTTTCGTATGTCAGTCTGGGCCATTCTTGTCAACATGATACCTCAAGTACACTCAAGGGATTTTCTTCAAACTTTGCACAAATGTCCACTCCTACTCAGGGATGAACAGATTACTTCTACAAGGTCAAAGTCACTAGCCCATTTTTTTTGTCTCTTCTGAATATACCTCAAGAGCACTTGAGAGATTTTCTTCAAACTTTGCACAAATGTTCATTCTGACTTAAGATGAGCAGACATTTCAGAGGTCAAAGTTCAAGATCAGTGTGAACTCATACCTTGCGTGCACAACATTTCAAGAATGCATTGACTTAAGCAGCAAGTGATTAGAGTTAGGAGGGTCAATGGTCATGCCTTACTTACTATGAGCCTGAGTGACCTTGTACTGTAGGAGCCATACCTTGTTCAAAGCATTGTCATTCGATGTGTCTGAACTTTTGTTTTCATAACCAAAAATTGCTTTATCTTATAGGTTCTTCTACAGGGAACTCCCAGTGGAGGGCAAGAGTGATTTCTGCATAGAGAAACAATACCAAAATAAGCCATGTTTTGAACTGTGTATGACTATACAAAGTGTTCAAGAGCGACAATAAAAACATTCTTAATTCTTAAGTTACTTTTGTGTCTCAAAAGTAGAGAAAAATTCAGGCAAAAAGGGAAGAAATGTAAAAAGACTTCATGTAAAATCTGGACAAGTGGTGTCACAACACAATGTAAGGACCATTCCCACAAAGTGGTCTGGTTTAGTTCAGTACAGTTTTGTTAGGGTTTGGCACATTTAACTCTTGTCTTACCTGTATTTATTTCCTCATCCAGTCTCACTCGTGACAGGAAATCCATCTTTTTTAAAAGATCCAAATCATTTGGCTCAGCTCAGTAGAGCTTGTTGTTTGGCTCCAAAACAGTGCTACATTTAGTCCCAGTTTGGCTTTTTAAAATGTGGATTACAGGTAAAAAAAAATATGCAAAATACACTTTTTCAGGCTTTTCTTGCAAAAATATGTGCCCCTGGCCTGCCCACAATTTCCTCAAGAATCAGAAAAAATCCATTCCTTCCCCCCGCTCTCTCTCCACCTTTCAGAAAATATGTGCTGAAACAAGCTGTTCTCAGAGTTTCCCCTCATGATGTCATGTGTGGAGTTAGCACTGCTCCCAGGTTCGGTTGGCCCTCCCCGCTTGAAAGAAAGTTCCACCCTTCTCTCCTGATCCTCCTCTCAGTGGAGAGGAGGATCAGGAGAGCCACATCCATTTCCTGAGAGGGGCGGAGTCAGACAGCTCAGTAACATTTAAAGCCGCAGACACAGAAACAGCCCATTCTGAGCAGGGCGGAAACAGAGCGTTTTTTTAGACATGCAAAAATCCAGTACTGGAGTGTTCAGCAACAGACTTCACAGGCATGTTTAGAGGACCTCTGAGACCAATATAAACTTGTCTTCAAAGGCTAAAATATGTGACCTTTAAGATGCCATCAAATTCAAACTTAGGTAGTATTTTCATGAAATATAAAATGTAAGATGTACCAACATCTGACATGTTTTTATATTCGGTCCAAGCCTGCTCATGACTCACGTCTCCCTTCATCTAGCTAGATGATACTAGACACCAGAGGGGCTACAGGACTGATCACCTCCACACCAGGTAATTCAGTTAAGCTATGGGAAAAAAAATCCCTTTTTTGTATTCAATGTATATAATTTTCTGTTGACAACTGCAGCGTACAGCCGGTTTAACTTGATTGATATTTGATTGATATTTCTTCAATTTTCTTATGTTTAATCTTAATTTTGCACCTTGTATTTTGGCATCTGAATGCAGCAAAAATTTGAAAAAGAAAAGTGAAAAAGAAAAGTTGAAATCAAAGCCAGAAGAATTTGAATCTGAATGAACAGACATACTTCCACAGGAGAGACTTCCTTTTTGAGTGAAAAATACTGATTTTACAAGTTTAGAAAAAGAGTCATAAATGTGTCAAGCCTTTGGTATTTATGACTTTAAAGGGGTTTTGAGGCCAACAGCAGGACAAGACCCCCTCTGTTGGAGTCCAGACACTGGTGATGGTGGTAGCCAAAAAAAGGCTGCATTATGTGATGAGGGGTGGACATAAAAACTCAACCCAGACACTGATGAGACGGAGTGGAGGTGACTGGGTGGAGAGGGGATGCAACCATCTACACTGAAATGACAAACTGACAGAAGCAGAGAGGAAAACACATGAAAGTTTGACAGCAGCAGGATGAATAATGATGAGGGCTGTGGCAAAATCTGCTCAGTTTAATCTTTAAAAGAGTAAATGCCAATAATTAGCTTATTATGGGCCTTCAGGGTTGAAAAAAGGAAGACATGCAGAAATGTAAAAAAGGGCAGGTTCTGGAGTGTTTCAAAGGCAGGCTTCAAAAGCAAAGGACTCTCCATCACATCAACAAAACAGCTCATTTCTTCATGTAAGAACCATGAGAGTCTGACTTTTTTTTAGAACTTCCCATCTTTATTAAACCGGGCCAGGAGGCACGCATAAATACACACCTGTGGCTGTGGGATATTTGACTCAAAGCTGAGCATGTTTTTACCAGTGATGCATCAAATTAAAACTTCAAATCACAATTTTTGTAACTGGGGTTATAAGTGTTGTTACAGTGTTGTTAAAATGTGCTGAAAAGAAAAACATTGAGACGGTTATATTTACAGCTCAAAAACAGCCAAGAGGAGGAGAGAGAAACAGATGTGTGTTGGACCGATAGCATTAGTGCTATGTGACGCTATTATTGGGTTCTGGTGTTAAAATTATTTATTCATGCTACTTTATAACGCATTTAAACACTTTTTTTTACATATGTTTACCATCTCTAACCAATTGTTGTTGCTTTTTGCCCATTTTTGCCAGGTTTTGTCACATTTGCCATTTCCTTTTGGAAGTTTTAACGCATTTTTGCTGCTTTTCACCCATTTTTGCCACTTTCAGCCAATTTTTGCCACATTTTTCTGCCTTTTTGTCCATTTTTTACCACTTCCTTTTACTATTTTAACCCCATTTTTGCCACTTAAATCCCATTTCTGTCACTATTACCATGACTTTTTGCCAATGTTAATCTATTCGTGCAGCTTTTCACCCTTTTTTTTCACTTTCACCCTTTTTTGCTACTTTTCTGCCTATTTCTGCCACTTTGTTTTGCTACTTTAACTTATTTCTGCTTCTTTTTCCCAATTAACCTAATTTAGCCACTTTTTGCTCATTTCTGCCACTTCCTTTAACCTATATTTGCTGGTTTTCACACATTTTGCCACTTTTTGCTGCTTTTTTGCCACTTTTCCCCCATTTTCTTCCCATTTTTTGCCCATTTCTGCCACTTTCTTATGCTACTTCAACCTGTTTTGCTGCTTTTTAGCCATTTTGGCCACTTTAACCACTTTTTGCCCATCTTTACCACATTTTTTGCAACGTTTAACAAAAATGTTATGCTTTTTGGAATTGTATGGCACTTTTAACCTTTTTTTACTACTTCTTGCTTATTTTATCTACCCTTTTAAACCACTTTTGCCACTTTGAACCACTTTGTCTCTTTTCACGATTATTCAATTCTTTTCCATTGAAGTTGCCTGTGTTTCTTCTTTAATTTCTAACCTGCTGACATTTGTGCACATCATGGCTTAGTTCTGAGCACTGACATTACTTTCCTTATCATTTATATCAGCCCATCCACATAGTCAACATTACCATTGAAAAGATATTTTTCTTTGAAGAAAAGGGGTGTACATAAATCAAATTCATTATCAGTTTTTTTAATGCTTTGATAAGAGTGATTATTGTTCAAGTTAAAAACAGAATTTGGTAATCACATCTTAACTTTACAGTGGACCTTAATTTAGCTGACCTCCATGAGACCCCGGTTTGGCTGGGCCCCAGAAAGCTCCCCCCTTGTTCCCCCCTCATGTGTGGCCTTGTGTGTACATTGGATTGACTTCCTGCCAATGCCGCTGCTCCCTCCTTTCTCGTGTCCGTCTCCATCGATCAGTGCAGACAGACAGAGAGCACAGGAGAGAGCTGGCAATGTCTTCAAATCGCCTTGGAAATCTTACAATAATATGAGCTTCATGCATTGAGTAGCTGATTTTTTGTTATATTGAGGTTTTGTTATATTCCAGGGAGCTGTCTGATCCCCTAGCTGGTTACTTTACCCCACTGACAACTCCATACATCTGTAGAAAGCCCTGTACATGTCCTGCTTTTCTCTGCAGGCCTTAAGAACAGCAGCCTGGATTTGTTTACTTCTTCTTGATGGTAAAACTTTCCTTTCTGTCCACTTCTGCTGTTTATAGTGTGGGTGTTTGCCACTTTGTGAAAGCAGAGTTTGCACAGTGGTATAAGGTGTATTTCACATCATGTTAGTTGGAAGATACCCACCAAGTCTTAAAGTTCACAGTTCCTTCGGGCCACTCTAACTAACTCAAAGTTTCTTTGAGGCAGCAGAGCAATTTGTAGTGAGGTGCAGCAGCCATTTTCTTCTGTCATCACAACACTCTCTGCTGCGTCGCTTCAATAAGACCCCCGAGGAGCAGCAGAGTGTAACGGCTGAATAGGAGCGAGCACGTCTCTAAACCGTCTGCTATCCCCTGAGAGGAGACAACACTTATCAACACACTGATTTTCTCTCTAAAACACACTCAGAGCGAGCATATTAAAACACAACTCTGACGGCACAAAGACAAATTACTCACACATAGGTAAAAAGTGCATGCTGTTTGTCTATTTTCTTCAATCAGAATACATCTGCCTATATGTATATTTATGCAGGTGGACATTCATCATCCCTCCTGCCTGTCAGTCAAAATTCCTCTCACAAGTCTCTACACATGAAGGCCCATCTGCATACCATTACTGTGGGTTTCGACACTAATGGAGCCATTTCACGAAGCAATAAGATGTGGGGAACATTAGAGCCTGAGATGCAGGCTAACAACACTCTAAACTGACGGGTGCCGGCGTGCTGCGCCTCGCTGAAAGCGCCTCCGGGGCGAGGCAATGTGAGGCGAGGCAACAATCACTCTAAATATTAATATTCTTTCGTTTCTCAGAGAGGGATGCAAAGAATAAAAAAGAAAGCCAAGGCTTAATGTACAGTATAACACAGTTGATCATGCTCATCCCTTGTAGTGGAGAGAAGCCTCACTCAACAGGAACTATAGAGGGAAAAAAAACAGGAGAAGAACACAAGATAAAACAGACACATGTGCATATACAGGCATGCACTCACACATGTTTAATAATTTATGAAGAGCAAGCAAATACTTGTTAAATCTGCTTTAAAGGTGAAAAAATGTAGTATAAATCAAATCAATTGTTCATATAGGAAGCAAATATTGTACTTTACCATCAAAAGACTTCTCCGACTAGCTTTGAGCTTCTTGCAAGGCTCAATAATAGGAGTAGATGTGGATCAGTGGTAAAGTAGGCAGCAAGGTTATTATAGTTACTGAAACTAACTAAATAACTAAAACTAAAAATCATTTTAGTTAACTGAAACTAAATAAAAACTAAGCTTTACCAAAAAAAGAAAACTAACTAAAACTGTATAGTGCGCTTACAAAACTAACTAAAATAAAATAAAAATGGAGACAAACTATCCTTAGTTTAAGTCTTTGACACAGCCATACTGACTGGCAGCTAAACCCAAGTCTGGGGAGTGTAAAATTGCCTGATCTGATTGGTTAAGACTTCACAGAGTGGTAGTTTAATGGTTGGAGTTGTATTCAAACATCATCTTTAAATAAATAAAATGATAAGAGAAGAGTCGCCTGTTTTAGTATGTTATTAAAAATGTATGATGTTCACTCAGCCCCGACATCTATCTGTATAAAACTAAAACTGACACTAAAACTGATAAAACTAAACAAAAATGAAGCATTTTTGCACAATAAAAACTAAACTGAACTAACAAACCAGCAGTCAAAACTAATAAAAACTAAACTGAAATTGAACACACACAGTGAAAATGAAATAGAATAAAGACTAATGAAAAATCCAAAACTATTATAACCTTGGTGGACAGTGGGTTTCAATCCCAGATTCTGCAGCCTACATGCCGAAGTGTTATTACTCAAGACAGTTGACCACAAGTAGCTCTTGAAAGCTGTGGAATCAGTCAGTGAATGTTAGTAATGATGATCAGGTGGACACTTATTATAGCATCCTTCCACCTGAGCACAACAGCTCTTCCTCCCTCTCCGTCACTGGTCTGCTTTCACATTGATAACATTATACTGTACCCAAACCTGCTGGGGTCAGCTGCCTAAGCCCAGCTTGACCTGGCCTGTGCCCCAGAACTAGACAAGACCAGAACTAACTTTATAGTCACATCAGTAGTAAATAGTACCATCAGATCAGGCAAGGTTACCTCCTGCACTTTTTTTGCCAACATTTTCTGACGCGATCAAAATGCTCCCGGTGATTCAGTTTAATAAGTGACCATGTTAATGGGCGACTTTCAGCTGACTGCATTTGTAGATGTGATCATTACAACCAACACAGTAACCCTTTCTAAGTTTTTTATTATAATGTCACAATATACTCAGTAGGTTTTAACCTTGCAAAGCAGACGGATTCACCTGTTTCTGTGTTTCTCACTGGCGAATCCATCTTCCAAAGCTTCCATCTGTGACAGGACCAGTCAGGAGTAAGAGGCCTTACTTCAGTGACATAAACAAGCAGCGACAAGAGACCGGTGCAAATTGTGGCGGAAGAGATTAGCATGAATGCTGCTATAGCATCAGTTTTGTCAGAACTTGACAACATTTCTTTGTTAAAAGAAGAACAAAGAACAGCATGAAGTTCTTTTCTTCACGTATACAATGATTCTACCCTTCTCCTGACTGGATTCAGCAAAAGTCTAATCGTCACGTTTTGTTGCTCTGATTGGCCAGACAGAACGCCCATCCAATCGCCCTACGAGTCTTTTTTCAAAAGCTCTGCCCTTTCCCAAACACCGTCTATGGGAGGTTTTCCAGAAGGATGTGTGAAACAAATCTGGCGTGCCAAGTTACAGTAGGTTTGTATTTAACAAAAAACTAATGTAACACAAACTGCCACGGCTACTTTTAACTGAAAGTTACCTCTTTGTGCGGTCACTTTTTGAACTGCAAAGACAATCTAATTAGGGCCTGAGCATCGACCTCAGCCCTATTGTATATGAAGGTGTTATTTTTCTGTCTGAATAATCGCTAGTTTGGTGATTTAACATGCTCAAAAACTCAATAAACTTCAATGAAAATTGTCCCCCGGGGGAAATTGGGTATTTTGGTGGAATTGTGAAAGTCCATCAAGCAGATGCTCCACAAGGGCCCCAAACAAGAGGTAGGGGACTGGGTAACACCTACGTGCATGAAAATCGGTACATATATGTTTTATGATTAGACGAACAAAAAAGTCTCTTGGGACCATCCTCAAAAATGTACCAACAGCTAAGTGTCAAATTTTGGCGTTTTCGGGCGATTCACAAGTGTCAAATTTAAACGAACTAGTCCCACAGATTTCATCTGATTGACTCTGGATTTCTTTTTTTTTTTTTTTTTTTTTTTTTGCTCATACTAGACAACCTGGAGATCTTAAGTTTTGCAAACTGTGAGTTTTTACCATAGGGTGGGGCTGTGACCGTAGCCCAAACTTAAATTTTTGTACATTTTGCAGTAAAAATACACCGATATTGCTATATAATTTCTTAGTTCTTATGTCAATCATCACCAGTTCAATGAATCATGGAGTCATCCTGAATAAATTCATACATCAATATCATTACTTTGTCACAGCACCTCCTTCTGCTAGTTGAATATTTTCTTCACTGATTTTTTTTTTTTTTTTTTGCCCCAAAAACAATCAGCTCTACAAATTCAAAGGTTGATTTTAGGATTTTGCTGTAGCTTCCTCAACTGGCAACAAGAATTGAAGCAATTGTGCTATTTCTTTATTACTGAGCTGAACCTTTCATGCTCAGACTTTACTTGAAAGGCCTCAATATTTGTCCACAACACTGACATGTCTGACTGCCACTGACAAACTTTTTGATATCTCGTCAAGTGAGACTAACCTTGCAAAGCAGATGGATACGCCCGTTTCCTTGTTTTTCACTGGCAAATCCATCTTGCAAAGCTCCCATCTGAACCGTTTGGGCCCGGTTAGAAAGTGACAGGACCAATCTGCGACGAGGGGCAGTAATTTCAGGCGCAGCAGAGTCGTGACGTTAACAAGCAGCAGCAAGAGCTGGTGCAGTTATGGAGGAAGAGATTAGCGTGGATGCTGCTAAAGCGCCAGTTTTATCAGAACTTGACGACATTTCTTCGTTAAAAGAAGAACAAAGAACAGCAGTGAGTTGTTTTCTTTTCAAAAACGACAAAAGTTGAGTACTTACATGTCTGTAGTCGCCATGTTTCGCGTTAATTGTCAGTAGTTGTGCACGCGCAGCTACGTCACGTGTTTTGTTGCTCTGATTGACCCATAGAGATGTGACAGACAGAACGTTCACCCAATCATACTTCGAGTTTTTTTTAAAGCCTCTGCCTTTTCTCAAACGTCTCCTGTTGAAGCTTTCCCAGATGGATGTGTGAAACAAATCCATCTGGCGTGTCAGGTTAAAGTGAGACAGGAAGTTGGTCTAAATTTAATTCAAAACATCATATTAGCTTTAAATTTCACATGTTTGATCAAGGCCCACCCCTCTACATATTTAAATGTGAATCTGTGACAAAATTATCCTTCAGTGTAGTATCACTACTTTTCTTAAGTTAGTATCTAACTTCATCCAAAGCTGCATAATATGTAGTTCTGTAATCAGTTATTAAATTAAGTCATTGCAGCACATTGTAATAGATTTTAACCATATTATGTTGAATTCAACCAGTTTAGCAAACTTATGTAATCTTGTAACAAAGTTATGTCACTTTAGAGACCGTTTCTATGTTTAAATTTCACACAGAGCATACTAAAGCACATGTTTTTATGTTTCTACGTATGAGCACACAAGAACATGGTTCTCACAAGGCTTCAAGCAAGTCAACACAAACACTCACCATGAGGTTGATTCATTTTAAATGATGCCTTTGGATTCTCCCATGAGTGTTTATGGCCGTGATTGCATGCCTTTAACATGTTGACATTCAATTTTAATCCGCCCTTGTAATTAACCAAGCCCTGGCACTATAAGCAAAAATAGAGGCAGGGTGATTAAAACAGGAAAATCCAATCAAACATGCTTCTTATGACGGCGAACATCCAATGATGAGGTTGCGGCTTCACTTGTAAGATATTATACAGTAACAATAACCACATCACATACTGTCAAATACACATACATAGGCACATTTTGGTACACACGTGAAACAGCTATACATCCAATCACACATGCTGCCTCGACAATGCTAATTAATCCAGATATCTTTCCCACACTGGATATCCTTGGCTTTCATCCCCTCCTAAATTAGATTGAACTTCCTACTGTTATGTTAGTGTTTGGATTAAGAGGAATTATGGAGGAATGCTAATGTTTGAAATCCTCCTTTGCCTTTGACTTAGTGCATCAAGACGCTTGACAGCTATCCTGCCTTGTGTGTATTTCTTTGTGTGTTTGAGCTAGTGTTTATATTGTACATACGTGTTTGCTAAACTTAGCTACAAGCTAGCACTGAATCTTAATAAAATCATTAGCATTGTAAAGACCTTGCCCTATTGCTAGATGCCTTGCCTTTCTCACTGTGGATCTTAGATGGGTCAAAGCGAGACCTTTGAGTCTCTCCGTCCTTTGAGACCAAAGCTAGGAAGAAAGTTACCATGGTGTAGTTTAATATTTGAAGTTAAGGTGGAGCGCAGGTGGTCGGGTGGTTTGGGGCGCCACCCATGTACGCGGGCGGCCTGGGTTCAAGTCCGGCCTGTGGCCCTTTACAGCATGTCTCTCTCCACTCTCCTCCCTGTTTCCGGGTCTATCCACTGTCCTTGCTCTATCAAATGGGGGCATGAAAAGGCCCAAAAATAAATCTTTCAACAAAACAAAAAAAATTATAAAGTTACGTTAACCCAACATAAATGCACGAGTAAAACTGAGTTGATTTAACTTAAAATGGCTAAGTACCTGCTACTAAGGAATATACAGCTTTTCAGTTACTTAAACTATAAATGTAATCAGTAACCTCTAATGTTTTGAGTTCTATTAACTCATTGGGGATGCAGTGTTAATTACACGTTTTAACTTAAGTCTACTCAAAAACTGTTACTTATAAAACTTTGACATGACTACTTTTCACAAATATTTTAAGTATGTTTAACTTGTTCAGTTTTACAGTGCAGCAGCAGCCAGGGCAGACCAGGGTCTCCCTGAAATCTGATTGACCACCCCAAAATCCCTGCTAATGATTGGCTGCTTGCCTTGATAGTCACTAATGGAAAGCTGTTGTAGGCTGTTTCATTCTTTAAGCATAACTAAGCTAACTTCCATATTTTTCTGCATGTGGCTTCCAGTGAAAATGTTTGGAAACCCCTGCTCTAAGTCACAGACCACACTGGGTATCAGTGCAGTACTCATTTCATTAATAAATGTAAAAGTTGAGTTAAAATGTGTTTTAATTTGTTTCCAAAATCAAGAAGCTGTTTAGAACTGATTAGAATTATCGAAACAGACTTGAGAAAACTGTTATGAAATGCAAAATAATTTAATTTTAAACATGCAAACAAAACTGTGACTAATTCAGATTACCTAACAAAGATGAGAGTTTGATTGTGATTTTAAAATTTGAATATGTGACAGCAGTGATAATAATATAAATGACAAACTCTTCAGATTACATGTTGATACATGGATGAAAAATCCTTTGTCAAATCAGCTCATTAAATTCTCCCTCATTATTCTGCTGGTCCCTGTATTTGGCTGCTGCAGGCTCTACAGTGTTGATTACTGTACACATAGATGGAGAGGAAAATCAACCAGGTACACTCCCACACAGGTCTTTTCAGTTCCTTTGGATGATTTGTTCAGTTATTCTGGGTATTATGTGAAGTCACCAATCTCCATGTAATATTAAGAATAAGTCGTCCTGGAGTAGATCTTTTTCATGGCAGACATTTTGACATGTTAAAGCAAGCAAGAGTGTAGCTGATGACATTAATGATGGCTTCATGCTATTCTGGTCTGGCAGTGAAACATAAGAGCCAGCATGGAACAGAAACCGTGCCTCTAATGCTGACATACATTTTTAAGGAACTGTAAAAGTCATCACAGGGAAATGTCTATGTAACCAAAAAGGTCAACTTAAATCTGTTGCATGTAATGACTTTTTTAAAGCTTGATCGCAGTCATTATTTGGGCTTCTTGGAAGGAGGTGTGCCTGCAGCTTAGCCTTGCATCTGTGTACACAGTCACTAATTTAACTGATTGCTTACTTGTCTATATTGCAAAAAACTATCATATTGTCCAGCCCATATTCAACACTCTGATGTGTGGGGTTTAAACTATAGAAATGGCAACAATCAAGAAGGTCACTAAGATGTGAATTCTGAAACCAGAATTAATATAACAATGAATAATGTCAATGTTATTATAAAGGCCGCCCATAAGGGGAGCACTTTCTGTGGCCCAGCCAAACTGATGGGCCCACGGAAGTCAGTAAAATCATAGTCAACCTTAAAGTTAAGCTGCAATAACCATATTTTATATTTAACCTGGATAATAAACACTCTAATCAAAGCAAAAAAGAAGTACCTTTTAACTGGTTGCCATAACAATATCGATGGCCATTCTGAACTAAACCTTTTAAAAGACAAACACCCGCACACTGTCCAACTTGCAAAGAAAAGGAGTATTTATTTTCAGCCTGTCATGATGAGAAGGTGGCTGCAGGTGTGAGGCCACCTCCTATTTAGCATCTCCCGGCCTTTTGAACTAACTGTTTGCTTGATGAAGGTCTAGTACCGAAACGTTGCAAATAAATACTCCTTTTCTTTGCAAGTTGGACAGTGTGCGGGTGTTTGTCTTTTAAATGTTCGCTAGATACTCTGCTCTCCGACGCACCTGTCCTGAGAAATAAATGTGCGAACTAACCTTTCCATTGTGAACTAAACCTTTTAGAAAGTAATGTCAGACTTCATAGCAAAGCCATGATGTGCAGAAATGTCAGGATGCCAGGATATAAAGCAGGAAAATTGCAACAACTTAAGAAGAGAATAATTATATAATTGTGAAAAGAGGCTAGAAGTAGGGGGAAAGCAAAAATTGCTTAAGAAGTGAAAAAGGGGCAAAATGGGGGGAAAAGGCAGCAAAGACAGGGTTAAAATTGCATAAGAGTGGCAATAATAGGAAAGTTAGTGAAAAAATTTGATCCTAGATCAGATCTGTAAAAACACAAGAAAAGAGAGACCTCATTCACCCTGTCATTCAGTGGATTATTTGTTAGTTTGCACAGAATATCTTGAAACTGATCCCAGACCAGATCTGTAAAAACACCAGAATACAGGGACCTCATTCAGCCTCTCATTAAGTGGATTATTTGTTAATAAATGACCATAAGGTGGCAAAACAGTAGCAACGATGGGTGAAAAGTAGAAAAAAGTGTGGGCATGAAACAACCAAAATGTGCTAAATGTAGCAAAAAGGACAAAAAACAGTAAAAACTGGTTAAAAGAGTGTCAAAATTTGGTTAAAAGTGGCAAAGATAAGTACCATAGCTCAAACAGTCAGAGTTGTGTTAAAAAGGGGTTAAAAAGTTGCACAAATAAATCATTTCAAATACTGAAACCCAATAATAGTTTGACACACTTTTCAGGTCCAAACTGAGGTAGCCAGGACGCTAGAACCAATGCTGACTGCATTCAACAAACATGCATTGTTGTCGGTGAATCAAATATGGGGAAGGCCCTTTCCCTGGGTTTTTCAGGGGGCCAGCCAATTCTGTGGGCAGCCTTGCACACACATAATATTCACATCTGTTGTGGATGATTTTCACAGCAGATGCCGAACACAGGGGACACAAAGCAGCCATACTGCACAGACAAACACCTAAGCCCTGGCTATTCTGCCCTGGCCTTAGAGCTGTAATGTGCCGTGGTGTTTTATGAGAAAAATACCGTACTGAATCAAAGGTAAAGTGATTTAATCAAAGGTTAAAGTTAGAAAGATCTGGCAAAAGCTGTAAAATCTCTGGGCCTCACTCAAACCGATCTCTCCTTACTCACATTTCATCACTCACAGTCACACCAGCACCAGAATAAAGCCACTTCCTTAAGATGGAGGCTTAAATGAGCTTTGGAATAAAGTCCCCTTACTCCTACAAAAACAGGAACTGCATAAAACTATGGGTTCATGTCACTAAATAATTAGTTCCCTACATAAATAAACTTTTGATCTTTACGTCTATTAGATACTAACTTTATCTTATTGAAAGGTGCTCTATGTTTGTGTGGGCGATAAAATTGAACTTTTCTTGTACAGAGAATCTACCATGTTGAATAGGGACAAGGGTTGCACATTATTCAGTAAATTAGCTTTGAAACTAATACGTTGGGTATCACTCTTTTTCATTTAAAAAGACAATTACATTTCCAGCTACAGCGCCCATAAAAAGTATTCACCTCCTTGGATGTTCACCCTTTTAGCAATTTATTAATCAAACATGATTTCATGTCAAAATATTTTTGGCTTTTTTGACAAAAATAAAAAATAAAAAAACCTCTGTAATGTCAAAGTGGAAAAAAAAGATTTCTACAAAGTGTTGCCAATTAAATGAAAATATATATGTGAAATAAGTGACTGCATAAAAATCTACCCCCTTTAAAATGACTGACCTGATTCAACAGAGGTCCAGCCATTTGGTGCTAGTATTCTCAAAATTAGTGAAATGGGGATCACCTGAGTGCAGTGAATGTGTCTCAAGTGACTGAAGTATAAAGACACCTGTGTCTGGAAGGTCCAGTCACTGGTTGATCAGTATTCCTGGCTACCATTACACCATCAAGACAAAAGAACACTCCAAGCAACTGAGAGAAAAGGTTTTTATAAAAGTATAAGTCAGGGGATGGATAAAAAAGAACTTCCAGGGCACTGAAAATCCTCCAGCATTCAGTTAGATCCATCATCAAGGAATGGAAAGAATATGGCACATGTGTAAATCTGCTTAGGCCAGGCCGTCCTTAAAAACTGAGTGGCCATGCAAGAAGGAGACTAGAGAGAGAGGCCACCAAGACTACTACTCTGAAGGAGTTACAGGCTTCAGCAGCTGAGATAGGAGAGACTCTGCATACAACAACTGTTGCCGGGTTCTTCACCAGTCAAAGCTTTATGAGAGAATGGCAAAGAGAAAGCACTGTTGAAGAAAACTTGATTAAATCTCAACTAGAGTTCACCAAAAGGCATGTGGGAGACTCCATAGTCAAGTGGAAGAAAGTTCTTTGGTCTGAGGAGACCAAAACTGTGCATTTTGGCCATCAAATAAGACGTTATATTTGACAGACACCAAACACTGGACATCACCACAAACACGTCATCTCCACTGTGAAGCACGGTGGTCGCAGCATCATGCCTTAGGGATGCTTCTTATCTGGTAGCTCTGGAAAGCTCTTAAAGGTAGAGGGTAAAATGAAGGGAGGGCAATCTTTTTCAGTCTGCAAGAGAACTATGGCTAGGATTCATTTTCCAGCAAGACAATGACTGACACATATAGCAAAAGCTACACAGAAATGTTTTAATCACAACAAGGTGAATGTTCTGGCCGAGACAAAGCCCAGACCTGAAACCAATAGAGAATTTTTGGCTGGATTTGAAAATGGCTGTTCATGCCTGATACCTGTGCAACCTGACAGAGCTTGAGTAGTTTTGCAAAGAAGAATGGAGTAAATTGCAGTGTCCAGATCTGCAAGCCTGACTGGGACCTGTCCACACAGACTCAGGGCTGTGATTGCAAAGTAGACCCTAAAAAAACGGACAATGACACAATGATTGGCACAAGAAAAGGATTCAAGCGCACGCTTCAGGGGGGTGTTCAAAAAGGCAGGTCGTTTAATGGAGTCCAAGTTCGGAACACTAAAAGGCAGAGTAATCAAGGCAAACAAATTCAGAGGAGCAGGCTAAAGACAGAGTCAAAAAACACCAGCAGGTCATACACTGGGAAACAATCCCTAAAAATAAAGGCTGGAACAAGGTCACATGGGGGAAACTGCTACAACCGGTGACATGAGGGAGCACACACTGGGATTAAATACACAGACATTCAGGGGCTGATGAGACACAGGTGTAGGTAATCAGGGGAGGAGCAGACACGAGGCGGGAAACATGAGGAGCGGGATCTGGAAGACAGAGACAAAGGTAAGTAACTTCAAAATTAAACAGGAAATATGTAACTTTACAGTGCTATAGAAGGGTGCAGTTGCTTTGCTTAATTTAGCAAGTTTAAGTTAAAAATGAGCCAAAAAATAATGTTGCCTCACTTGTATGCTATGACAAAAATGTTTGTGTAACAGTATTGTTAATACCGTGGAACCACGTTGACAGAAGCATCTTGGTATTGTCTCGGACATGTGATGGTTTCAAATGATAGGTCTTCAGGGCAGTTTTTTATTGGAGCAGAGTGAAGGGAAATTGGATCTACTATGGAACTACTACATCGGCCCTTGCATACCCATCATCCTTTTCATGCCACTCGCTGGCTTGATCTAACAGGGCAAAAATGGTGGATGCTACAAGTGGTGAGTGAGAACCAGTCTTTAGGTCAGTGTCTCTGAGCAGGTCTGCAGGCTTTGTCAGAAGAAAACACAAGTGTCGAAGCTAAATCAACACTAGATGAGCGATTTTGACTTGAGTGACGATGTCGTGCCATTTACAGTGGATACGAGGGGATACCTATCTGTGGAGCTGTACAGCCTAGCTTTTCCGAGTGTATCATAAGCCTGGTTTCCATCAGGTCGTCCTGTTTGAGTGCCTGAGTGCAGTTTCACATCCATTGCAGATAAACCAGGCTGGTGTAAGCCTTCAGGCTCTGCTTCACGTATTTAAAATAAGGTCCAGATAAGCTTCAGGAAACTCAATTTGTGCCCACATATAAATATCCACAGACTAGGAAACAGTATGGATCTCGGTTGAGTCCTAATATCCTAGAGTTTAACAGATATTAGTCTGCTTTTCTCCCTTTTTCGTCTGCTTCTCATAGAGCAGACTTCCATGTTTCGTTTTGTAGCCCAGAGCCGTTGAGATGGGATTTATGGCTCTTTGAAGGGAGCCAGATCTTGTGGATCCATTCCTTTCAAAGAGCCGTTAAAAAAAATTGGCTCATTTCATATTTTATTTTTTAAGAGACTAGCCAAGGGGTAACTCATTTTATCTGGGAAACAATCACCGGAAGGAATGATAGGGGACAATTTGGGTCAGAATCATTCAAACAGACATCCCACAAATATATTCTATTGGTGATAAAATCACTGAAAGTGTCTTTAAAAAATTTAGTATACAAGAGAAAAATACAGATACCACATACTACAGTAGTTCTGCACTGGTAGTATTGCATACATGTATGTAGTACACATGAGTGATTTTAATGCAAACTTTAGAGAAAACATTTCACACAAGACTATTTTGATAAAAAAAAAAAATATTTCAAGTATTAGAACAATAGATACAAATATAATAAATGAAAGAAGATGTACATATAGCCTACTAATTCTACTAGTATTAACACTACAGTGGACTGGTGACCTGTTGGATTGCATATAGCTGCTTTGTAAAAAAAAAAAAAGTTAAACCCTGCAGAGGACTCCTGAACTGTCCTTGGGTGTATAGTTGTTATGTTCGGTAGTGTAGTTGGACCCAGAATGCAGAAACGGAGGAGCAGGTTTAAACAGTTTTATTGTGCAGGTAAGTGAACAAGGGAGGGGGGATTCCAAGAGTCCAGGTGAGTGAGAGAGTGCGCTGGTGCTGGCTGCGGTGATCTGGGCTGGAGGCACTGGAAGAAGAGGAGAGGCACGGTAGAGGTAAGTTCACAAATATTCAAGCACTGGAAATCACTGATAATAATCATCAAAGAGCACTGGAAACTTCTCTGAAGATCTTGAGAGTTAGCCTGGAGCTGAAGTTACCGTGAGGTAAGGTCTGCAAGACTCAGGCGCTGTAGAGAGCTGCAGCCGATCTTAAGTAGTGCCCGTCAAATGAGTGATACGCTGCAGGTGTGGACTCTCCACAGCACCGGGGGGGAGGGGTGGATGCCTCAGGGAGAGCAGAGTACAGTTAGCAGCCAGCACGAGACTCCGGAACCCAGAAGTCAACCAAAATAAGACAATGAATACAAATTAAAACACCACAATAGTTTTCTCACTCTGTGGAGTAGCAAAGGTGGAACGTGTGTGCATCTGTGTGAAACATAGGGATAAAATAATAAAAATTTTTTAAAAAGTCTCACAACTGTGACTCAGTTCGCGTCATTCGTGTTAAAGAGCTGTTCAAAAGATTCAGGTCGTTCATGAACGTCACATCTCTACAGAGCCGAGCAGTTGTGTTGCACGCTGATGTGTGTGTAGCTCCACCTTTTTGGGCTGGATAGGTAAAAGGGTACCAAAAAGTTGGGATGGTACAGGTCGGTCTTTGGCACTCTTTTCAGCTTTTGCTATGTAGAACGCAAAAAAAAAAAAAAAAAAAAAAAAGCACATGCTGTGCTATACCAAACTAAACTGGACTACTTGGTGGAAACAACCTAATATTTTAAGGGGCAACATTACTCAAATCACTGGAGGCTAATGCCACTACCGTTGTTAAGTACTTTGTACAGCCAATTTAAAAATACCCCTTTGAGATGGGGTGTGTAAGTGACCAATGGTGCTTGAAGTGGACTCTTGAGCAGTGTTTTGCAATTCCACATCAGCTTTATTTCTACAACAGGAGTTGAAAACAGCTCACAATTGAATCAACAGCTGTGACTGACAAAGATAAAATTGGCAGTCAATAATAGCCAACAGTACTTCCCAAAAAACCCCAATGTATTTATTCCCCGGTTTCTGACACTAACTCAACAATTTTATCTCAAAAACAAGATATGGATAAGTAGAGATCTGGAGAAAACAAAAACTTGTTATCAAAGATTAAAAGAGTAACATAAATGTAAGGTTGTGTGTACTCTAAGGGCATCTGTATTTCCCTTCTCATTTGGGATTCTTTTGATGCACAGATATTTGCTTCTAGGCCATCATATTGCTTTTTTTGTTTAGCATTTATCACACAAATTATATTCACGGTAGTTTATTTCCACCCTTAATCTAAAGTTAATATTTGTAGGTAAATAATGTATTTTTCTTCAAACTTGTCGAACTACAGCTCCTTGCTTCCAGGTAAGAAGTTCAATATTGTATCCTTCAATTCCCTCAGTGTCAAGATGCTGGTAATGGGAAAACATGAACGCCTATAGCAAGGATTTAAATTCAGCACAGGTTCTCTCTCAACCTCCACACCTCTCACACACCTCCTCCTCTCCCCCTGCAGAGAGAGCGGGGGTTTCTCCTCTCCAGGACATCTCTGGTAGAGATCAAATCGGCCTTTGAGCTGCCTTGATCTCTGCCTCTCTGCTTTGGTCCACTCTTGTTCCTCCTCTCCTCTCTAGCACTGGTCCAGGAAGTGCTGCATTGTGGATTTGAGGGTCTGCCAGTCGATAATGGGCCTGGGATCTGTCAGGATTTAGGGTTTATTGGTTTATGGAGGGAGGAAATGTGTGTCCGCGACATCAAACGAAGCAGAAGCCTTGATGCTACGATGATTTGCAGTGGGTGGGGGGACACGAAAAGAGAAGTGGTTCTCTGAAGATTGCTCGTTTCGAAGAGTGAGATATGCAAATAACTCCTGAAAACTCTGTATGTGAGTCCCTCTGCAGTGTAGGTATTTCCCTGCTCAAATGCTCTCTCCCTTCTTGGCTCTGGATTTTTTTTTCTCCAGTGTCACACAAAAACAAACACAAATGCTCGACTGACATCCACTCCAGCCCGCAACGTGTCTCCCCTGTCACCTCCTGACACCATCCTCCCAAACCCCCAGCCTGCCAGCCACCTTGAATTATTCATCTAATATGCCCATTTGACAAAAGCCCGCCGTCGTGCTGCTTCGCCAAACATTACAGGCAAGAAAAATTTGTTTACTTTTCTCTCTGTGTCTCACTCCTTCACTTCCTGTTATTGTCCCTCTCGTCTCCGTCAGCTCCCCGACTTTGTTCCTTTCTCATCTTTCCTCACAAATGCCAAGTCTTCCTCCTCTTTATTGGCATCTGCTGTCACTGTGATTTGCTAAAGTGGATGTGACGGGCAGCGAGCCTCGTTCATGCCTCTTATAAAAGCCATACATTTGCTTCAGTAGAATTTTCTTCATGCTGTGTTTGACCACAACTTCGTGACATTAATGTCTGCTCTCTTGCTTTGTCGCTGATAATAAATGCAAATTACAACCCTGGAAAAAACAGGTCTCTTTGCTTTCAGCTCCCACTTAACATAAACAAAGAATTAACTTTTCGTGTCTTATTATCCTAGAGTTCACCGAGGCTGCTTGACTGGTTCTGCTTGACCCAGCACTATGTGCCAAAATGCTGCACTTCCTCATCTACATCATCAGTGCAACAGGGGTGTTCTGTAATAATGTCAATTTGTGAACATGCAGCAGCACCACTCTGCTATTTTCCCCAACACTGTAATCTTTATTCACATTCTGCCAAGGTGCCCAAGTAACGAGGGTCATGACAACCTGAAATGCTATACTTGTTGAGCCGGCAGAAGTCATCCTCCAGTGCCGCCGGAGAACTTTTTATCCATTGGAACACACCGCTGCTCACAGTTTTCTAAATTCGTGACTGCTAAAAGGCTTTCAGTGAGTCATGCTTTTCAGACATTGACCAAGAGCTGGTTGGTTCACCGAAGGAGCAGACTAAGAGTTTTAACTCTGCAACTTAATTATGGACACAGTGGTACCATTGATATTATACAATAAGAAACACTCATCTCGGGTTTGAATGGGTGAAAAATACTTTAGAAAAAGAGCCGTTAGAAAGCGTGGTGTAAGGATGGAAGCAGACTGAGCCTTCAAAAGACCATTTATTTTTAGCCAGCTGTAAATCACTCTATTCTAATATTATATATAAATTGTTAAAGGGGTATTTAAGTGTGTAAAGACACCTGGTAATAATAATTATATATTATATATTTGTCACAGTCTGAGTTGCCCCTTTAAGGGCTGAGTACTGACCTCCATTTTCCACATATAACTGCTGTGCAGTGATCTGCCTGCAAAACGCATTGCAGAGCAAATAACTCACCCATGCATTGGTCCGGCGTGCCCCAGGAGCGCCACTCTGCTCAACTTTGTTGGAGATGTGCTGCCAATCTGATGAGGAAAAGGTCACCTTTGAGGTTAAAAACCACTTAATTTTACATGAAACCAAACATCCTTTGTATCAAACATAAACCTCTTAACTTCATAATGTTTTCACCCCTGGCAGAAGCAATTAAATCATAGAATCATGTGTAATGGACGGCAAATCAACCCACATTGCAAACATTATGGACTAAGCAACATTTCAAATAAAATAGAGAAAAAGATCTGAGGTATAATTCAGGATTGAATTATGTATTGACCTGTTTTAGAAGTAGTTACACAAATGGGGGCTTGCCATTGCTTGGTTAGCTTAAGCTCAAGCTAAAATAGGTAGTATTAATAAACTTAACTTCATAAGCCATTAAGTTAGCCATAGCAATGTGAACTTTAGCAAATGTGGCAAAAGCTAATATAGCTATGTAGATAACGAATCTACGTAGCTTACATAGCAGTTTTGTGAGCTTAGCTTTAGCTAGGTTATCTACATAGCTATGCTGGCTAGTTAGAGTGCTTTCATGGAGGATGAGCTTCTTTTCTGTACGCAGACTGTTTGCTTGGCTTATTATACTTTTTGTAATTAGGTTTTTGCAGATCATATTTTAGCTTTTGTTTTAGCTCATATTTAGCTTTTAACTTTTGGTAGCCTTAACGTTACCTTTGACTCTGACCCTAACTCTACATGGAAGTTTTACCTGATTTTATTTTGAGGGTTTTGGTCTGTATTTCTATTCTGAGATATAAAGCGTCTCAGATGGGCAGTCTGTGAGAGTGGCCGTCAGAGATGAATGTTACACAGCCTGACTGTCTTACAGCACAATGCACAGACTCCTGATCACAAATCATCAGTATATCAGCGTTATGTCTCATCCAGCAGTAAATTGTAATCAGGAGATCAGCGGATCACAGTGCTACGACAGCGCCAGCGACGAGGAAAAGTTGACTTTTGAGGTGGAAAACATTCAAATTTTCTGTGAAACCACACAACCTTTGCAGCAAACATAAACCTTTAAAACTCATAATGTACTTACCCATGGCAGAAGCAGTGAAATCATGAAATCATGTCAAAATGAATGGCAAATCAACACCAAAATAAGGAAAAATAACCAAGAGGGGTCTGGCTGCAAAAGCCGCTCTCACAGACCGATCATCTGAGACGCTGTAGTATCTCAGAAAGGAAGTGCTGTAATTTGACAGTACAACATACTTCCATTATTATTATTATTTTATTCAAGTTGATTCAAAAATAAAGTCTGGCAGCTACATATAGTAAGAGCTAATGTTGCTACATCAATAACCTATCTTATCGTTCATAGCTATTTGTGAGCTTAGCTTTGGCTAAGTAAGTTACTTTAGCTATGTAGTTATGTTAGCTACGAAACTACTTAATCTATAGCTAAGTTAGCTTAAGCAATATAGCTAAAGCTAAATTAGCTACATGTAGATACTTAGCAGCTTTGTGAGCTTATCTTTGGCTACATTTGTTAAGTTAGCTACGTTGTTTCGTTAGCTACAAAGCTCTAGTATCTATGGCTGATATAGCTTTAGCAGTAAAATGCACTTGTGGCCCAAGTACATCACCGTGGCCCATATTTAACCCTGCTCAAGACAGCTACACCTGGATGTGTAGGTGTAGTTTCAGTCTTTAATGTTAACAGCTGCTTTATTCCAAAATATCTAGTGTGTTTAGAGACAAATTTCCGCTTCTGCTTCACAAGGACTGTAAGAGATGCTCCGTGCTCATGTACCAGAAAACCACAGGAGATTTTGAGATGCACAACCTGTACTTTGGCATTTTTTTCTGTGCCTACCCACAGAGAAACGCCTCTGGACATCTTTGTCTGAGATCAGCGGGTAAGGACACACATTGAAGAAGCAGAAAGCAGGGAAATTATTTTAATACTGCAATGTTGGACTCCCAGAGCAAAATGAGTAGGGATAACAGTGTGCACAGAAGCTAGAGGCAGCTTAAAACGAAGGGTGAAGCAACACCAGCAGGTGAGGAGAGACAGGAAGAGCTGGGTCAAGCCAGAGACAGCTGGTGGTGCCTCTGTGGTTATTGTGCACCGGTGAAATCAAAAAAGGAGTCCTTCTGCTGCAGTGAATGTCTCTGTGCCTCATTCTGGCTTTACACTTAATATCCTTGTGAATTTGAAGTCACAGATGAATCTCCCAAGTCATTAATAATCATAAGGGTTTTGATCGAACAGGGGCAATCCAGTCTATTGTGGTAAGGTGGTCAAGAACTTGATCTATACTACTAAAGGTAATCTCTCTCTTGTCTTGGGGTCAGGATAAAGTCAAACATGTCTAATTCTGTTGCAGTGCTTTAGTCTTGCCTTTTCTTTTCTGGTATTTCTCTAACTATGTGGTACCAATTTAGATATTTTAATCACCTTTCTGCTAAATTGACAGTCTAGTTTAATGATAAGTTTATCTGTCAAGTGGCAAATTTCCTCCTCTAAAGGGATGACAAATGTAAGATGAGGGTGTAATTAAACAAAATCACTTCTGCAGCTGCACCTGGTTGTAAACCCACGCAACAAAAGTAGGATTGATGAAGGGATTTCATAACTGTTTAGTCAAAAGGGTAATGCAATCTGCACAAAATCGGGAAAGAAAAGAAGAGAGAGGTATGAGTGGAAACAGAGACAATGGCTGCCTTTTTTATGCATCCCCGTTTATGGAATCTCCTCACAACAACAACTTGACTTTAGTCAATTTTATAGACTTCTTCACACCTGCATCTTTAGGTTTTCCTGCCTGCAGTGTTTCATTTTCATCCCCACTCCTCTTGATTTTGCTCTCTGTATCCTACTCTCTTCTCCCAGGCTGTTTACTTTCGTCCTACTCCCTGACCTGCCATCCTTCACACACCAAGTGCCCTTAAACTTTCTCTTCAGACTTCCTCATTCCTGGATCATCTGCCCACATGAGCTACTGACTGGATCCTTTGTTCCTTTGCCAGTTCAGTCCCAGCTGCTCTGTGCCTTGTCACTGTCTTTCCTTTGGAGCTCATATTTTGCTGTTGGGTTCCTTTTTCAAATATTATTTTGAGCTTTTATTTTGACAGGACAGTTGTAGGTAGACAGGAAATACACAGAAAGAATGGAATATGGTGGAATATTCACGCCCTTGTTTCACCTTCTCTGCAGTGTGTAACATACTGAGGCGTAAGGTCATCCTCCCTCAATCAGAGGACCGGGAGATGGTGGCGGTGAATGTGTCTCAAGTGATTGTAGAATAAAGACACCTGTGTCTGGAAGGTTCAACCACTGGTGAATCAGTATTCCTGGCTACCATTACATCATAAAGACAAAAGAACACTCTAAGCAATTCAGAGCAAATGTTACCGAAAAGTATAAGTCAGGGGATTGATACCAAAACAATGATAAGGCACTTAACATACCCCAGAATTCAGTTATATCCATCATCAAGAAATGGAAGGAATATGGCACCTACCTAGATCAGACTATCCTAACAAACTGAGTGACCGTGCAAGGAAACTAGAGAGAAAGGCTGCCAAGACACCTATGACTACTCTAAAGGAGTTACAAGCTTCAGCAGCTGAAATGGGAAAGACTCTGCATACAACAACTGCTCCCCGGGATCTTCACCAGCTCATCAAAAGGCATGTGGGAGACTCCATGGTCAAGTGGGAGAAAGATCTTTGGTCTGATGGTGCTTTTCGCCATCGGACAAGACTCCAAACACTGCACATCACCATAAAAACAACATCCCCACTGTGAAACACAGCGGTGGCAGCATCATGCTGTGGGGATACCTCTCAGCAGCAGGCCATGGGAGGGTTGTAAAGAATAACTAAATTTTCCAGCAAGACAAAGACCCAAAGCATACAGCAAAAGCTACAAAAATGTTTTCATCTAATTGCCTTTCATATTCCAGAAAGGAAAAAAAAATTTCAGTGTCAGTTTTTCCCCAAATTTTTCAGCCCTACTTTTGACAGATCCGGCTAGATCTTGTTTCAAGGCTTTCTGGCAAGCAAAGTGGCTTCCAGCACTGTTTTCGTATTTAAAACACAAATATAAGAGTTGCCTCAGCCTTCTAATAAACTCTCAGCAAGAAAGCCAATATGCTTTTCCCCCTCTAACTGTCAAGCTAGTCCTTTAAAGAGAGTGGGCCTTAACCTCCAGAGGCGTCAAGTTTGGCCCTTAGAGCCTTGCTGACTCTCAGGCTTAGCCCTCCATTTACAACGAAACCCTGCTGCTTCTCTCTCTTCCTAATGAGGGCTGGAGGGATATACGAGCCCTTTAGCTGTATTCATTTCTATCGCTGTTTTCTCTCTCTCTCTCTCTCTATTTTCCCTCCTACACTGCAGTCAGGCAGTCGGTGTTAAATATCTCATCATATTTTATCCTCCAGCCTGCCATCAATTTCAAGCTGTTCCCCTCTCATTTACAACGGTGCATCACCATCCATGATATCAGGATGCACATCAGCTGCCAAACGTAGACTTTCACTCAAGTCTCTGTCTCGGTGCAGAGAAAGCGGATGAACAGTTTCTGCCCTCAGTGGCAACACGCTGCTTCCTCCAAGCACATTCATGCATCGTTTGATTCCATTTCATGAACCATAAAACTGTAATAATAGAAAAATCAATTATACTGCTGTTTTTTACCCTCTTTTTCTCTCTTGTTAGTCCTAATAGTGTCGTGTTACAAGTCCAGCAGCCTGCTGCATGTTTTCATCCTGACATGAAGCTGCTGATTGTCTCCCAGAAGAGGGCCGGGTGAACACAGACGCTTTAACACTCCAGAGATAAGCTGGATCTAAGTGTGCACGGTGAAAACAAAGCGCTCCACTGCTCTCTATAGGCTTGTTTATGGCAGTGCATCAGTGTAAATCCAGAGGGGTTATTTTCTCTGTAGGTGTGCCCTGTCATATGTTTGTGCTGAGATCAATTGTGATGATGATGATGAAGAATTTTACCCAAAATTAAGTCACTTTTACTCCTACATTTCTATGTCTTAACCTTACCCACCCTTTGATCTTTGGGGTAACGTCCTTCATCTTTTTCATGTTCATTTACTAGTCAGTTCCTTAAAGTCTGAACTTTTTGTTTTAGAGCAGCTCTCTCATTAAGCTGAATTTGAATTAGTGCAAGCACACAGTATCACTATAACTAAAACCCCAATTCCAAAAAAGTTGGGGCGCTGTGTAAAATGTAAATAAAAACAAAATACAATGATTTAAAAATCTTATAAAACCATATTTTATTCACTATTGAACATAAACAGCATATCAGATGTTCTAAATGAAGCATTTTTCCATTTCATGAAAAATATTACCTCATTTTGAATTTGATGGCAGCAACAGATCTCAAAAAAGTGGGTACGGGGCAACAGAAGGCTGGAAAAGTAAGTGCGAGAGCATTTTGCGACAAATCAGGTTAATTGGTGACAGGTCAGCAACTTGAAAAGAAGCATCTTAGAGAGGCTGAGGTAGATGAGCAGAGGTTCCAACATCTGCAAAAAACTGCCTTGAAAAATTGTGGAACAATTTCAGAAAAATTTTCCTCAACATAAATTGTAGAGCCCTTGAATGTCCCACCATCTACAGGACATACTGTCTTCAAAGATTCAAAGAATCTGGAGAAATCTTTGTGCGCAACGGAAAAGTCCAAAGGCTGATATTGGATGCTTGTGATCTTCAGGCCCCCAGGTGGCACTGCATTAAACTCAAGCATGATTCTGTACTGGAAATCCACGCATGGACTCAGGAACACTCCCAGAACATGATCCAGAAATGCCACTGTCTTCTCTGGGCAAAAGCTAATTTAAAATGGACTGAGGCAAAGTGGAAAACTGTTCCGTGGTCAGATTGATCAAAATTTGAAATTCTTTGTGGTAACCATAAATGCTGTGTCCTGTGGACTAAAGAGGAAAGAGACCATCCAGCTTGTTATCAGTGCACAGTTCAAAAGCCTGCATCTCTCATGGTATGGGATTGCATTAGTGCCTATGGCGTGGGCAGCTTACACATCTGGAAAGGTGCGATCAACAGTGAAAAGTATATAGATGTTTAAGAGCAACATATGCTCCCATCCAGACAGCGTCTTGTTCAGGGAAGGCCTTGAACTTTTCAGCGGGACAATGCTAAACCACATAAAGCATCTGTCACCACAACATGGCTTCGCAGTAGAACGACCTGGTGCTGAACTGGCCTGCCTGCAGTCCAGATCTTTCACTTACATCTGGCACATTATAAAACAAATAATCCGGCAATGGAGACCCAGGACTGTTGAGCAGCAAGAATCCTACATCAGATAAGAATGGGACAAAACTTCAGCAACTGGTCTCCTAACTTCCCAGACATTTTACAGACTGTCGTTAAAACAGGAGAGGGTGCTACACAATCGTAAACATGGCCCTGTCCATACTTTTCGAGACTTGTTGCTGCCATCAAATTCAAAATAAGCTAATATTCTACATGAAATGGTAAAATGTCTTTGTTGCAACATCTGATATGTTGATTATATTTTATTATGAAAAAAACAGGTTTATGAGAATTGCAGATCATTGCAATCAGTTTTTTATACATTTTACACAGTGCCCCAACTATTATGGAACTGGGGCTGTATTACTGAGTTGAGCCAAAAAAACCTGGGTCTCTAAAAATACCCACAATTCCAATCATACTGGGTGTGTCTAGGCATACATGAGCCATGCCTTTGCTGTTTTCTGGGCAATACGTGTTATCGCCATAACCCATCCAACCTGGATAAAGGCATCCCAGACCACCTCTGTGTGCAAACATGTTGTTTTCAAAGATCTTCACCAAGCATAAGGCTTACCACTTGTTTTCAAAGTGTCCAAAACAGATATAAATCCAAGTTAATGCTTTTATAAACAAAAGGCCTGTCAATTTCTACACTGACCAAAAGTATGTGTGAGACAGTGTGCTTATTATGGTCCAACGGGCTGCCAAACTTCATCACAGAAAACATTAGCTGACACATTTGAGAAGCCACAGTATCAGAGACATGCAGGGGACTTTTTGGTGCAAAAGTGCTTGAAAGTCAGGTTCACATCTTATATTCTGTTGTGGGACTTCCATATTAGTCTTCCTTCACTTGTTGGTGCTGCTAATGAAATTCATTAGTGATGGAAGAGTCACTGAAATATGAGCTTTAATTAATGCTTTCTTAATTTTAGAAACAGTCCTTCACCCCTCATTTATCCAAAACCAGGATATTAAAAGAAATTAGTTCGCCTGACACACTCTCACTCAGAGTTTCTCATGTCACTTCAAGGGTAAGTTTGACCAGCTTTGGAGAGGAGGATGGAGGAATGGAAAGTGCATATTGTCTAGATAAAAAAGAATTATAATGAGGCCCACTTAAGGGACCATGTAGTTTTATATAATCTGACTCCACACACAGCTTGAACATCACAGCAGATGAGTGACAGATGTAAACATCAAAGTGGCTTAAAAATTCAAACCTGAAGTCCCAAAACCACAATGAGTCATGTCTGTGTTTCTGTAACCAACCCTCTGTTTGTTTGTTTGTATGTTTGTGCATGTGCGTGTTTGCACAGCGGGTTCAGTACCGTCCCGCTCCCTTGTTGTTCATGAGCACAGACCTCTCCTGCTCCCCTCAGCCTCCTCTCTTACAGCGCAGAAATGTGGGCTGACACAACAGAGTTTTACAAAGCCCAGCTGGCAGGCTTTGTTATGCAACATTTTACAGCTTTGTTCCTGTCAGTGTAATACAGGACTAATCCACTCTTAAACACATTAATACTGTCACTAATGAAGCTCTTGGAACAATACTCTGCTTTTCTGTACCCAGTTTATTGTTTGATAGGGCATTTCTTCTTACTGCAATATCCGTAAAGTGGATAAGGATTTGACTAGTGTGACTTTACTGTAGGGTTCTAAGTGATATCATTAAACTGGTGCATCAGAAATCAACACTTGTCTCATTTCACACCCAGATATGACAATAAATAACTTTTAAGTGCAGTATTGGTGCAAGAAAATTACAAGATTTGATTTGTTATTTTATTTCTCAAGTGGCTAATGCATTGAAACATGCATGTAACAATATAATATGTTTATTTCAATGAAAATTTTGTCAGTGTGTTTTTCTAATTATGCATGTAAAGAAACTTGACAGATCTGATCTTTTTTTAAAATTCTGCCAAGATAAATTTAAAGTTGATGCTGCTTTTATCAAAGCCCTCTTATAAAATCCCATTCTTTTAAGAAAAAAGATTAAAGAGCTTTAGGTGGAATAGTTTTATTTTAAAAGGGTAGAAAATGGAGGGTTCAGTTAAAACAGAACGATACTTTTGAACATATGAATATTCAATTTTTTGTCAAAATTATTTGCATACATATTAGACACGCGCGCTCACTCACGCGTGGACTGGACAATAAAAAATATGAAACAGAAAAGCAAATAAAAAACTTTTTTTTTTTTTTCCTCTCGAAACATCCCTTCCACTAGAGCGCGCGCATCTTAGTAAACGTCGCTAAACTAGCACGCTATCGTTGTTTTGTCCTGTTACGTCACCGGATGTGCAACTTCAAAACATTGAACAGCAGACGGATGCAGCCTGTCAGTGGCGGTATCATAATGTTTTTTTCCCCTTTTAGCTAATATTTATCGTAATTAGTCACAGAAAAAGTCGTTGTTATTGCATTAGTGGAGTGGTTTTGGGGCTCCGACATGGCGGGTCCGCTACTGGAGTTTGAGACGGAGATGTTTCTGAGTCTGTTCGGCTCTGACGGGCTGCTGGTGGTAGCAGAGGGGATGGGGATAGACCGCATCCTGCTGCAGTTCATGCGGGTTTACTCGGAGCCTGGCAGCCTGGTTCTTCTTCTCAACACAACTACAGCAGAGCAGGTGAGGAGCACTAAAGCTAACTAACGCATCTCACGCGAACCGCAGCGACAAGAAATACGCGAACGTGCTTTGTTGTTAACGATGAGGTAAGCAACTTGGGGTAGCAAGGTTGCTAGTATAAAAGCATTTCTTTGGGGTTGATGTGATCACATTAACTGATTAAAGATTTTAAAAGTGAACCCCTTGCAGATATTCAACCGGTGAGGTATTCAACGACTTTGTTTTATGAAAATAATCCCAAACCGTTAAACTGCTCATTTATTCAAGCAAAATGTGAAATACAGTCTCACAACATAAACTTTCAAAGTACAGGTGGCTGCATTTACTTTAAATAAGATTATTCTAGGACTCTTATTTTGTTGACAACATCTATCTTTTATTACTGACTCACCTAAAGAAATTGGGACCAAAAACACGTTATTACCAACCAGTGTGAATTTTAGCGCCTGCAGTGACGTAGCACGCATGCGTCATTTTAATCGAGGCGCAAACAAACCGTAGTTTCTTATGCTGGCCAACAAATCGACCAACGTTTTCCTCCTAAAACTCCAGCAACTGGTCTCCTCACTTCCGAGATTTTTACAGACTATTGTTTAAAGAAGAGGGGATGCTACATAGTAGCAAACATGGCCCTGTCCCTATTTTTTTGGGATGTGTTGCTGCCATAAAATTCAAAATGAGCAAATATTTTTCACGAAATGGTAAAATGTCTTAGTTTCATCGTCTGGGGTGTTTAAGTACTACTGTGACTAAAATATGGGTTTATTGGATTTGAAAATCATTGCATTGTTTTTATTTATATGTTACACTACGTTCCAACTTTTTTGGAGTTGAGGCTGTAAAAGCTCTGTATCATAAATGATTATGAGAAATATCTTTAAAAGACGTCAGTAGAGCATTGGATAAGGAAAGGAAATGGCTCTTAAGAGCCTAAAGAAAAATCCATATCCTGGCATTTCATCAGAGACAAACGATGAAGAAAATGTGTGAGTCAGTGTGACTGTGTCCTCGGTAGAAAAACACAAGCAGAGCAGAGACAGTACTCCAGAGAGCAACACAATTAAAGACATTCATGCTTTTCTGAAACAGAGTGCACATAAATCACACAAACACATATTTCTTGCATTCCATCTGAAGTGGCAGGGGTTTCACTGGAGTGGCAATGAAATGAACCATAAAATCTGGGTTGTAATTCAGTCTGGAGAGTAAAATATCAATATGGCTGTAGCAATTTGATATTTTTACACCAGTCAGGACAATGATATAGTACTAAATTGACATTTTGTCCCACACCTGCACGAACAATGCACAGTAAACGCTAGTTTTCAACCCAGGATTCTTTATATTTTGACTACACAGGATGAGGGAGCAGCTCATGCCTCGTATCTACATATTTTTCATATAACAGCATGAGCTTCAGTGAAAAGGAACTGAAAGCAAGCTTAACATGCTTTCCCATTCATCCTTTCTAGGAGTATTTTACAGAGCAGTTAAGAGTGGAGGGTAACACCCACCTGCCCAGGACGGTCACCAGTGATATCCAGAGCACTGAGCGCTATAATGTTTACACTGAGGGAGGAGTGCTGTTTGTCACCAGCAGGATCCTGGTGGTTGACTTCCTGACTGACCGCATCCCTGCTCATCTTGTATCAGGTCAGAAGACTTTTACTGTGTGTAGCCCAATGTCTATTTCAGTCATATTTGATTTAATGTGGGATTGTATTCCTAGTGATATTGGCTTGTTTCACCAAATACCTTTTAACCGATGGATATCATTGATGGATCTGGTATAAGCTTTTCTGACCACTCTACTTAGTCTCATTATTTTAAAACACCCTTTTTTTTAAACCACCCTCAGGCATCCTGGTGTACCGTGCTCACAAGATCATCGAGTCATGTCAGGAGGCATTCATCCTCCGCCTGTTCAGACAAAAGAACAAGACAGGCTTCATTAAAGCCTTCACTGACAAGGCTACATCCTTCTCCTCCGGCTTCTGCCAGGTGGAGCGTGTGATGAGGAACCTCTTTGTGAAGAAGCTCTACCTCTGGCCTAGGTATGAAAGAACGTACTAGATCCTCTTCATGGTAGAAAGCAGTGGTGTAATTAATTACAAAGCTTTCCTTCCTTCTTCCTTTTGTGCTTTGACGCTTTTTCTCTCTACCTCTGCTTTCTGTTACAGGTTTCAGGCATCAGTAAACACAGCACTGGACAGGCACAAGCCAGACGTGGTGGAGCTCCATGTGTCATTGACGCCATCAATGAGAGCCATCCAGAGCTCCATCCTGGATATAATGAGCGCTTGTCTGAAGGAGCTGAAACGCTACAACCCCACCTTAGAGGCAGAGGACCTCTCTCTGGAAAACACGCTAGGCAATGCCTTTGAAAAGGTCTGTCACTGTAGAATAACATGATGGGCCACAGAAATGTGGACTTCTGATGTTTCAATTAATTTTCTATTTCATGGGCATATTGGAACATAGTCAGGGATGAACATGACATTTTCTGAAATAGTGACAACGATAAAAATCAGGCTCTAAGCTTTGTTTTTTATTAGCCACATGCCATTCTCATATAGTATTTATGCTGTTTTTCTTAAAAGGGGGAGTTGGTGCTAAAGGGAAAAGGAGTTGCCAAAATCTGCCCAAAAATTTTCTGTAATACTTTGAATTTTAATAAAGAGAGCAGGCACCTTATGCTTGCGGGTCATTTTAGGATTCAAGGAAATATGAGAAATCCTGGGACACAAATCAGTCTTAAAATTATTAACAATAAGAGGAAGATCTCAATGATTTAAGAACTCTAACTTAAATTCACATGATGCTTTATAGGTTAGATTTGGGATTCAATACTCTCAAAGTGTGGTACAATATGTATCACAAGGGACAATTTTAATATCTTACAAAAAGATCTGTTACTGTTGGGTGGTCATCGGAGTAAGGCTGGCCACACACTACAGGATTTGGGGTGAGATTTGCCTCCCCTGATGTTCATGGGGGCATATCCTGAGTAGTCTCGTCGCAAACAACAATTTGTCTAATTAATCCTCATGAGTGTGGTGTTGTGATTGTTTTACTGCTCCAAATCGCTCCAAGTCCTCCACACCCCAAATCATAAATATCAAACATATTTGATATTTACAGTTTACAATTCTAGGTCGTAGTGCCTCTGACAGAGCACCCAAAACAACTAATGAGAGCGAGTGGGATCATACGTACTTTCACCGCTCACAACTGCAAACACAACTGTGCCTTAATTCTCGCCAGGATTTCATCCTGAGTCTTGCCCTTGTTTTTTGATATTTGCTGCACCTGTAATGCATGCCAGGGCAGCCTGTTGTAGAGGATATTGACAGACATCCATGTTTTTTTTTGTTTTTTGTTTTTGTTTTTTTCTGAAGTCACATGATCATGCAAGATCGCTGGCAGGTCGGCACATGTGTGGTCTCTAGTGATCTGAAAGTCTGGCTGAGTCGTCGAGTGTGTGCGTTCACAGAATTAAAGATGAAAAATTGTTTGAAATTGTCCCTATGTCTGTGGTCTCCTACGTTTTAAAATCTTTTCAGATTTAAAAATCATCTAGTGTGTGGCCGGCCTAACTCTGACTGTTGAGTTGTCATCAGAGTAACAGTTCTGGTTGTTTTCTAGAGATTTGGAGAAGTTACCATGTAATAGTGAGGAAATAAGCTTTGTTATCCCAAATTAACAAGATAAAAAGTTCAAGAGCTGGAAAAAAACTACCAAAATTTACTTATGCTCATGGTGTGGTGAAAATAAATATGAGTTGTCAAAAGCAAATTGTGCCCTGACATTAAAATACAATATTACAATACATATTTTAGTAAGATTGATATAAGCTGTCTGTGTTTTAATCAGTTTTAATTGTGTTGTGAGGTTTCGTTACATCCCTAGTGATACAACTTGTAATTGCCTCATTGTGTTTCTCCCGTCTAGACCATCCGTCACTACCTGGACCCCCTGTGGCACCAGCTAGGAGCAAAGACTAAGGCCCTAGTACAGGACCTTAAGGTGCTGAGGGTTCTCCTCCTCTACCTCACCCAGTACGACTGTGTCACCTTCCTCAATCTGCTCGAGTCGCTGCGTTCGAGCCAAAAGAGCTTTGGATCCAATTCAGGTAAACAAGATGCTGTTATCTTGACAGAGCTCTAGGGAACAAGATGCACCTTATTTTTTTCTGATAAATCACCTCATGTTCATGTTGGATAACATTCGTCTGTCCCTGTAACCATCAGGGTGGCTGTTCCTCGACTCCAGCACCTCCATGTTTATGAATGCCAGGGGTCGAGTGTATCACTTCCCAGAAAGCAAAAAGAAACTGAAAGTGGGAGCAGAGGCAGAGAAACAGAAGTCATCCTCAAACCCAGGTAACAGAGCAGGAAGAAGTGGCCTGTTGCACTAGTTGTACATGGCTTCTGTCTTAAGTTATGGCCCACACTAAACTCTACATTGAAACTGGTTCTTTCAAATCTTAAGTTGTGTCATTGTTTGGTTGTCCTTTAGAGACATAAGGTTCATCATAACTGCCAAAGTCACCAAAATATTGTCACAGATATGAAGTATTCACTTCATGTGACCAATCAGTAAAAAGCATTTTTAATGCAGTGTTTATTACAGCACTGCCTCTTTGTGCCACATCATCTCTGAACACAATAACGGCTGGAAAGATCTGTGTTCAGCTTCCATTACTCTACAGAAAGAAATGAAGTTGTGTGTAAAATATGTCAAATTGTTTTGAGTAGGTGGTAAGTATAGCCTATAGCCAGTGTAATTTAGCAGTGAGGAAATTGTAAAGCACTTGAGGTTATTTGTTAATGAACAGCTGAAATTACTTAAGCTCAAGGAATATGAAATTGAGAGTCCAAAGAAGGCCATCATACATTTCTGAGCAATTTCTGAGAACTCACTGCTGATGCCGAACAGCTGAGAAAAACCCACTTCTTCTTGTCATCTGCCATTTAATCCCACCTTTATATTTATGATAACAGTATTTATGGCGGTCTTTAAACCTGGGAAGCAGATATAAGGTTTACTATAATTTACAACTTAAGCCTACATTGAAACTGTCTTAACTGGTGTAATACCTGAATTGTCAGTAGAGAATAAATGTCATAAACTAGAGCTTACTTTCAAACAAGGCTACACATGAACTTCTACATAACCGGTGTAACCAGCAGCAGACAGCCTGCTCTGCAGAGCAGATATCAGCATGTTTATTTGCGTGTGTACTCATGTTGAAATCACTAAAAGCTCTGTGTTTGTTGTGTGTGTTTTTCAGAGTTGAAGCGAGAGCTGGTGCTGGAAAAGAGTCCAAAGTGGGCGGCTCTGACAGAGGTACTGCAGGAGATTGAGAGGGAGAACAAGAGCTCTCAACATGAACCAGGTTAGAGCTCATTTTATTTAAAAGCATAATGAGGTTCCATCATGTCAACAGCACAAGTCATCTCTACGGTATGGATGTGGAGGTAGCCTTCTACTAGTATTAACAGAATTCCACACAATCTGCACTTTGTTTTTCAGATACGGGGTTGTTGTTCATTGAAATGACTATGCTAAGTGGAGTTTGCACTCTCTATAAAGTACTTAAGCCTGGCCCTCACTCAGAGATTTTTAAAATCTGAACAGTTGTTGAAATTGTGAGAGGCTCTACACATGATAACATATAATGATGGATTTTTCAGTTTTGTTTCAGTTTTATGAAGAGCAATGGTATGACCAAAACAGCACTAACAGATTCTAATGACACACAAAAAATGTGTCTTTTCTTTGTCTTTTTCTTCTTCCTTCTTCTTTTATGGTCAAACGTGGGCAGGAGGAATTGTCAGCGCTAGTTTTAGGACTGCTTTAACTGAAAATTAAAAACAGTGCTAAAGTCAGTTAGCTGTGGGGGTTGTGCTTCCTTTTTCAGACCTCACCTCCCAATCGACTATTGTTTTGTTCACGACATAGAGAACACAGAGTGCATGCTTCGCTGTCTTTGGAGTTCCCCAAACACAACATGACATCAGACCTTAACCCTTTCATCTCTGTGCTCTGAGGCCCTTTTTCAGTGTTGAAGCTTGAAAATGTCATACCCAAATACAGCTGAGTATTTCTCTGCAACTTCAGAGTCTACATGAATAAGCTTGGCATCAATGTACAGATTTCAGCAGACTTGTAAAATCCTTGTAGAAGTTACTGGGGCTGAGTAAATAAAGATGGAAAACAGTTTAACTGATTTTTTTTCTGCCTAAAAATGTTTACACTTTAGAGTAACTATCTTCTGTATCACTGGCATGAAATATTGTAAAAGTATTTAGGGTGCCCTGTTTGCAGTTAAGTACTGTGTTTAAAGGAACTGTAGTTTTTGACATCTTTCATTCTACTGGTTGTGATCTGAGCTGTGTTTTGTTTAGGTGGAAAATGCTGTGCTTGTTAGTTTGCCAGGATCTGTGGGTTTTCGAACAGTGTGTGACAGCACTCTGTTGATAGACTCCAAGACTGCCTTTTAAAGGTTTTCCTCAGAGGAGAGCGAGCCCCAGATATGGGCCCTCTAGGGATGAAAGGGTTAAATTTTAACCTGTTTTTCATGTACAGTTGGTGCAGTCACAGATTTCTTTGAGCAGGTCAGATCACTCTTCACACACATCACACTACAGGAAAATCATGAGATAATCTTCAGAACCAACAAAAAAATTTGACTTTGCTTATTTTTGTCAGATTAAAAGAATTTGACTCAAAATCAGCTTGTCTTGTGGCACAGACCAGATTTTGATATGAAGAGCTTGTGAGAAAGTGGCGTTATTTTAGGTGTAAAAAAAGGCTTAACACACCATCCTATGCTCATAAATCCCTATTCAAACTGCATTCATTGTTCTTAACTCATTCAGGTTCTACACCTACAATAGTAGGTGTCTGACTATGTGCCCAACTTGTCTCCTTTAGGTCGTGTGCTGATCTGTGCCAGTGATGACAGAACTTGTGCTCAGCTCCAGCAGGTCATCAGGCACGGTTCTGATTGGCTCCTTCACCGACTTTATGCTCGCACCATTGGCAAGCGGGACCCCTCTGCTGCTGCTGCCTTTGATCTCGACTCACACAAAAAGGGAAAAGGGGGGCCAACAAAAGGAACCAAAGGAAAAGAGCCCATACAGAGAGAAAAACCCACAAAGAGTAAGAAGAGACCATCCCTGACCCTGACCCAGATGATGGGGAATAAAGAGAAAGAAGAAGCAGCGGTGATGGGCAGCAGCGGAGATGGGGATGAAGTGATGGAGGAGGATGAAGGGGAGGAAGAACAGCTGAACCTGAATCTGTCATCAGATGCCTACTATGGCCTCCTGAAGGAGCCGCTGACTGTCATCCACCCACTCAAAGGCCTCACTGACCCCCACAGCCTGACGCGAGTGCTGCATGAGGTGGAGCCCAGCTTTGTTGTGCTGTATGACGCTGAACTCAGCTTCGTCCGCCAGCTGGAGATCTACAAAGCTAGCCGGTCTGGAAAGCCTCTGAGGGTATATTTCCTCATCTATGGAGGCTCGACGGAAGAACAGAAGTATCTGACGACACTGTCGAAGGAAAAGAAAGCCTTTGAACACCTCATCAGGTCAGAACATTTTCTTACAATTCTAATTCCATATGCATTCTGGAAGATCTGTTGAGGTGTAAGCTTAAAATGCTTGCTTGAATCTGGACCTTACACAGATGATATCTGCACATTTTCCATACAGCTTCTTATGATTTTTCTAAGCCAATTGTCAATTGATTTTATACAACAGATCTAGTCTAAAGCAGGCTTCTCTTACATGCAAGTTATCTAATATCTAGTTGATGTTCAGCCTCCTCATTGGTGCTTGCATGTGTGTTTCTTTGCAGGGAAAAGGCTACTATGGTCATCCCAGAGGAGAGGGAGGGACGAGAAGACACAAATCTGGATCTAGCTAGAAATTTAGAGCCTGCCAATGCCACTACCAACACCCGCAAAGCAGGTATATCTGTTTACCGTAAATTCCTGAGTATATGTCACACTGAAATATAAGGATAGTATGTTTACACTGTAGTTAAAAGTGACTCGAATCTGATTTTTTTGCTCATATGTGACTCATATCTGTTTTTTCTGACAGTGTAAATAGCACAAGTCACACTGATTCTGACCTTTTCAGGTCAGATTCAGGCCACTTTCATATGTGGTACTCAATCAGATACATATCTGATCTTTTGGAATTCAATGGCAGCTAAACAAAAATATCAAATTTGAACAAAACATCAGGATTGAGCATTAAAGCCTGCAGTATGAACATAGCCTAAGTTACAATCAGTTTTTTGGGGGGTCTGTCTGTGGGATGAATGTTTCCTGTTGCTGTGTGTAATTTAAAACATATACAAGTCAGCACTATTTCCCTTTCTTGTCACTGATACATAAAAAAGCACAACTTTCAGACTGTCATTAAACTGCATGATGATTTCCGTGGCATTTAGCAAGCCCACAATACGAGAACCAGGATCTCTGGAGCTCAGTTAGAGTGAACATCAGTTTGGCTGGGCCACCAGCTCTTGGAAGAGTCCTGGTTGTGCCAGACTTCTACCACTTGAGAATTATGGAGGCCACTGTGCTATTTGGAACCATCAGTGCAACAGATTTTTTTGTGGCCTTACCCAGATCTGTGCCTTGCAAAAATTCTTTCTCTGAGCTCTGCAGGTAGTTCCTTTGGCCTTGTGGCTTGGTTTTTGCTCTGATATGCATTGTTAGCTGTGAGGCCTTTGCAAATCATGTCCAGTCAGTTTAATTTACCACAGGTGGACTCCAGTCAAGGTTCAGAAACATCTCACATCAACCAAGAGAAATGGGAGTGTTACTGCAAAGGGTCTGGATACTTATGCCAATGTGATTTTTCCATTTTTTATTTTTCAAGAATTGGCAAAAATTTCCAAAAATTTTTGTTGTAATGAACTACTGAGTGTAGATTGCATCAGGCTGCAACATAAAAAAAATTGAAGGGGGTCTGAATACTTTCCAGATGCACTGTATAACTGGAGCTGCGGAGCTCCTTCTACTACCATCTGTTTTGTGGTGTCGAGTTTGCAGTACTGCTAATTACAAGTGCGATAGTTCTGCTCCGCCCATGGTATTTTTTAGGTGTGAGGTTTGCAGCTGCACTTCTGGTCCTGACAGTGCACGTCTGTGATGATGCTTTATAATTATTTTAAGTGCACATTTTGCCTTTATTTTGAGAAGATACAACAGTGGATAGTGGTGGAAAACATGGAGAGAGAGTCGGAAATGACATTTGGGGAAGAAGCCTCGGTTTAGGTTGGAACCTGTGCTACACGCTTGGAAAACTAGCTTCTGTACATGGGGCATGACCTAACCACTAGGACCACCTGACTCCCCTGTGAAGCTTTGCTAGATCAGTGCGTCCAAAGTGTGGGCCCCAGAAGTACTGTAGGTGGACCACAAGAGATCATTTAAAACATCTAAAAAGTCATAAGAATAAAAAACAAAACATCATGTTTGGATTATCATAAAATACTTGATTATATGTCATTATATTAACCCTTGGAAGTAACAAGACAAAACCCAAAGTTTTAACTCATATCCTCGTTTATACCATTTATTTTGTCCAATGTATACAGCTGCGGTCACAGTTAAACTGGTGTTGGATTAACTGGTGACTCTTCATTGACTATGCCACTCATTTCCCAATTTTAAGAATTTATTAGTGCCTTCTGCAACAGTAATGCTACTTGGGAAGAGTTTGCTGGGTCACAATGGATGTTTTCAGAGATTAATAGAAGAAAAGAAAATTTAACTGACTTTTCAAATTCTGATTCAGACAAAACAACACTTTCCGAGTATGTTAATGTATCTTAAGCAGAGCTTTTACATTAAAATTCCCTGCTTATGAACAAAATATGATAAAGAAAAGATAAAAATTTGATTCTCATGTCGTAGTTGTACAAGGGGTTTGGTGAGCTGTAGAAGATTTTCAGGTCTCAAATTGAGCCCTAGAATATTTGAGTTTGGGAAGGGCTATGCTAGCTTATAGCACCTTTTTCTTTGTAAAATGCCTCAACATTATAGATTATCTTTCTTTGCCTTTTGTACTGGTATGTTGGTTGCACTGGTGTCTAGGATGCAGACAACTTTTAAGATGTAAAGGCAGGTGTGAAAGTTCATCTGTGCACTGAAATTATGGTTTATCATTGAAGGGGTAAGATTTTTAAAAGCATGAACTTTTCCTAAGTTTATTATTATATTTGATTGTGTTCTGTCTGTTCACCAGGAGGCCAGGATCAGTCCAAAGAGCCGTCTCGAGTCATCGTGGACATGCGTGAGTTCCGCAGTGAGCTGCCCTCCCTGCTGCACCGTCGTGGGTTAGACATCGAGCCCGTCACCCTAGAAGTAGGAGACTACATCCTGTCACCAGACACATGCATCGAACGCAAGAGCATCAGCGATCTGATCGGCTCCCTGCAAAGCGGTCGCCTCTACACCCAGTGTCTCTCTATGACTCGATACTACAGGAAACCAGTGCTGCTCATTGAGTTTGACCCATCAAAACCTTTTTCCTTAATGGCCCGATCAGATTTCAGACATGAGATATCTTCCAATGATATTTCTTCAAAACTCACCCTACTGACCTTGCATTTTCCTCGGCTTCGTATCCTCTGGTGCCCCTCTCCACACGCCACAGCTGACCTCTTCCTGGAGCTGAAGCAGGGTCGCCCTGAGCCTGATGCTGCAGCCGCTCAGGCGGTCACGGCTGAGTCAGACATGGTGGCTGAATCAGCAGAGCTTTACAATCCTGGACCTTATGACTTCCTGTTAAAGATGCCTGGGGTCAATACAAAAAACTACAGGGCTCTAATTAAGAATGCAGACAGTTTGGCAGATTTAGCCAAAATCAGCCTGGATAAGCTAGCAGAAATACTTGGGAATGCTGCCAATGCTAAGTTGCTGTATGAGTTCTTGCATAACAGTGCTGATGTCCCTGCTCCAGTGCAGAAGACAAAACAAAAATGATAGGCAGCAAAGGCACTGACTTATAAATGAAATGTGAATTTCCTGGCAATAGGATTAGTTTAGCTTATTGAATCTGGATGAAAAATTCTGCATTTTTTTATGCATTGAGTCATCAAAAGTGAAATGTGTATTATATAAATGTACAGAATTTACTGAAATAATGCAGTTTTTGTGTGATCTTTAAAATAAATTATGAAATGGATGATTTTTTTGTCAAAAAAAGCTTGAAAAAAATATTTTAAATACTGAAAAAATAACCCTTCAATATTTTATTACTGTTTTATCACTTTTTCCTAATAAAGTTTTTCCAATAAGAATGTTTTGCTTTTAAAAGCTTGAAGGATATTTTTCAGACACGTTTAACCTTTTATTTCATTTACTTTTTTCTGGCTTTGAAAGGCATGCCAGAATGAGTGGATGGTGATTTATCTGGTCTATTTAGAGTTTTTTTTTTTCTTTTTTTTTAAAGAGAGAAGTAAAGCAGCATTTAATTTAAGCAGTATTTCATGTGAGAACATACGTAAATAACATGAATTACCTCTACTCCATTCATATAAACTGAATTTAATCAGATAATCTGATGATCAAGATCTGTCTTGCAAAAAAAAATCTTGTAGAAAAAAAGAAGAACTTAAATGGTGGTGTCAAAAATTTCAGTCAATTTCAGATGTTTAATGAAGTAAAAGAAAATGTGATTAAAAATGCCCCTTTTGCTCTTAATTTATCTCTATTTTTTTATTCATCCCAGTACAATCTAAGATAAGAGAGCAATCTGCCCCTGGTCTGGCCTCTTCCTGTACCTGTATGTGTCTACTCAGATTGTGGTTCCCAAAGTGGGTGTTGGGACCCCTTGGGGGGGTTGCAGGATGGTTTCAAAAAAAAAAGAAGGGAAAATTTACAATGATCTAAAGTGATGGGGCTTTTTTATTTTTGATTTTAAAAATCTCTAAAACTGGTTGAATTTAAAGTAAAACCATTGTTATTAAGTGACAATAGTAGGTGAATGTAGGTAATGTGTACAAAACTCCTTAAACGTAAATTTGCATTTGAGACTTTGTGCAATATTGTGCAGTGGGGATCCCCAGTCTTGTTTATTATTTGTTAATATTCAGGCTGGAAAGTTTGGGAACCACTGTACTTCTATTAATCGACCATTAATGCAGTCCTTACAATACCTGTATCGATGCAATCAGTTATGACTCATTAATTTCAAGCCTACAGTTGATTAGATTGTTTTTATCTGTTGACCTCACCAATAAAATAAATATATATTATTAGTTATAGACTTTGTAATTAATTAATCACAGTTAATTGCATATGCTGATAATTTAAAAAAAAACTGCAGTACTGGTAGATTTGAAGATAAGAGTAAATCAGAAAGAATGTATTTCTGAATGGCATCAAAATGTTTTACTAGCTTTTTAAACAGAAGAAGTTGAGACCAAGGACATATTGTCCACTTACTAGTAAATTTGGGATAGTGTTATAGATTATAGATATATGATAGAATATGGATTTTATCTATAGAATAATAAAATAATTAAAGGTATAGTGTGTAAAACTGGGAATATTGGTGACATCTAAAAGTCATTTCTAGATTGTGATGCTCATTTCTCTGATGGAATCTGTGGCAACCAGTGGAATTTTAAAAAATGTGTGTCTGTTATTTGGTCCTCTCTGTGGTTCTGTAGAAAAAAAATCCAAGATGGTGATGTCTGTGGAGGGGACCCTCCCTATGTATGAATAAAAGGCTTCTTCTGAGTTGATTTAAAAAAATAACAATCTTATGTAATCAGGTGTTAAAATGATAATTAAGATAGATCTTATTATAATTTTATATATATATATATATATATATATATATGATGGTTCAGATGTTACTGTTTTCATTTAAAGTTTTTGTTTGTTCATTGTGAGGTGTGGTAAATTCCCCAAATCTTTCAGCCACTGTGGTTTTGATCAGAAGCATTGTGTTTTTTTAGAGGATCAAATTTCTAGTGAGTGGGTGTGGCTTCAGCTGTCCAAGTTCACACAATCCTGGAGCAGATTTTACTGCCTTATTTTTCATGATTTTGAAGCTCAACTTAGAGATGTTTTTCATGACTGAAATTTGGCCTAGTGGTTCATAACACAATCGCCTATCAAACAACAAACCACTTTACAGGGACTTTAAGAGCAAAGAGAATTTTTACATGTGTTCTAAACAAAGTTACAAAGCCATTTTAGCCAGTTATGTGATGGCATCGCATTGCCATTAATCAACATACAATTTTTAATTGCGTTTTTCAGCCCTATGACTAATTAATCAAAATTAAGTGAAAATTTTTGGCAGCACTACAAATGCATCAAAAATCATTACTGGCCTGCAAAATTGCAATTTACAAAGAAGGCAGGCAGACACACGAAAAAAAATAGCGTCAGAGTCACTTATTAATGTATGGATTTATATTTAAAAATCAGCCATTTGAACAAGACATTAAAGGTTAAAACTAATGTTATTCATTCAATTTATAGAAACATTCTTTGAAGGTGGTCTGGAAGTAATGCATGGAGGCAGTTTTTGCAGAGCTTGCTCTTTTTGTCATGTATTACACAATGATGAGATCAGTCTTAATATTCAGTGGGCCTGTGACAGTGGAGTACCCCAGAAAAAGGCATTTATTAATTTGAAAGTGGAGTAAACACAGAGAGCAGTTTAAAGCTTGACAGAAATGAATATTTTATTTACTGATGTTCTAAGATCCTGTTTTAGCTAAGTCCCTAAAGAGGGTTACATGAGGGTGGCTGATTTTGCTCTTTCTTGTGGATCAGCTTCATTGAAACTGTTATGTAATACTGGCAGAGCACGTGTCAGAAGAGAGATCAGCTGTAGAAACTAAACGGAAATGTGTTTAACAGTGAAAAGATGTTTTTCTGATTAAGTATCCAACAGTAGAAACGCTGGTTAGAGTTTGAGAGGTTCATAAATGATAGTCCGTTACGCTGACCGGTGAAGAGGACGGCGATCCCTGCCCCTGCGCCACACCCCCTCCAACTGCTCCTATCCGACAGCGTCATTACGTCACTCTGCATCCGAAGCTAGACCAGTCGCAGCCATTTTACTCCGCGAAATAAACTTCAATCTCACAGCCAGGAGGAAAACACAACACATACGATATCTCAGCTGACATTCATGGATATCTCATCGTGAAGCCGAGCACGGACGGATTTGAGGTTCAACTCTCCGCACTTCGGTAAGACCACGCAGCCGTGGCGGCGCTGTCTTGTTTTTAGCATGTTAGCCTGTGCTAGCTAGACTCAGCTAACTAGCGAAACTGTGAGGAGGTTGTTGTTGAGGTGCGTCCGTGATATGCAGACAGAGACAGCAGACGAGGCTCGGTAAGAGCACACAGCAAAAGCATGGGCTACGACGAAAGGATTGTGACGGGCCATAAGATACGTTTTCTAACGTTTTACTCAAATGACTGCCACCCAAGCGCGCCTTCGTTGTTGGTTGTTGGCACAGACTGCAACTCACTCACCTGTCAGATTTAAAGTAACTAGCTAACATTAGCTTATCCCACACCCACCCGCCTCCACCACTGCGATAAAAGTAGCTGTGGTGAAGCCAACTGACATGTCAGCGACTAATGCGTCCAAATGAGACGTCTTTGTTTGCTGCTTGGGTAAGCTAAACAGTAAATTGTGAGTTTACTACATGTTTATTCAGCCGTTTACTCCCTAACAGTGATGCTTTGTGAATGCTGGAGCATGACATAGAATATCTTTGGGAGTTGGCAGCCCTGTTACTTAAGTGTTAATAACCACGCACCCCGTGTAATCCTCTGTGTAATGAGGGCCCCTTTGGCTTTCACAGACTCCATGATGTTATCTCATTGCACTTCAATCGATTGAAGTGATGAAAGTGAGGTAGTGCTGCAGCAAAGCCAGACAGGTTTAGGGTCTGTGTGAGTCATACAGGCGGACAGGATGTGGTCGGCCCCATCCAGTCACAGTCTGTCACAATAGTGTGAATTATTAGCGGAAAGAAGGTAGTCTAATGTTGGGTACTTTTCGATAATGTGCGTTTTAAGACGATACATTCTAATGGTTGATTGTATTTAAAGTAGGCGACATAAGCTACGAAATACTACATCTATTTAATAAGGCAGGTGTTTGGGACAGAATGGGTTCATAAGAGACTGAAGGAAAACTGGTGGGGGAATTTTGCCAACATATCTGCAATTTAGATAGGAGTGTAGGAGTGTGCCTGCAAGTTTGTCAATAAAAAACATGAAATTATCCAATGTTGGCATTGTTACCCCTGAATTTTTACTGAAAATGTAAATAAGTTTGTTATTAAAAACAAAAACAAAAAAACACTTTGACCCGAGCTTTAGCTTCTGAAGCATTTTTAGTTGGCCCCTCTTATTTGGGATCAGTAGGACCTGATATGTTCAAATAATAAGCAGGGCTGAATGATTTTGGAAAATAATCAAATCGTGATTTTTTTTCCTCCAGTATTGCGATTTGATACGTGACTACTCCTGAACTTTCTTTTATTCCTAAACAAGGGCTGAACAAGTCTTCAGAAATATTGAACTCTGATGATTTTGACCCATATTGCAAATTAGATATGAAGTGTTGCATTGACGTGTTTTTGTAATTCTCATTCAATGAGAAAAAAGAACAAAAATTAAGAAGGTAGGATTTTTTTGTAGACTTTTCTAAAACAAATTGGCACGTAAATGATTGCATATGTCATGCATAACATCTCTGCTGCAAACAAACTTTTAGACTGCTATTTTGACACAAATTTCAGGTCAAAGAATTATTGCACCTTCTGCAATTTGAAAATTGCAGCAGGCCATATTGCAATTTAATCTAGTTTTCAATTAATTGTCCAGCCCTAATGCTAAGCCGTGTCTCTGAACAGGATGTAGTTTAGATCAATGGTTCCCAAAATGTGGGTTGGGACCCCTTGGGGGTTGCAGGATGCTTTCTAAAACAACAAAGAAAAAATTGATATAATTTTTAAGTGGCATATTTTATCCATTATTAAATAAAATATCCTGAAAATGAGATACATTCAAAATAGAGTCATAGCTATTAAGTGAGATTTGTGCTCAAATGAAAGTGATGTGTATGAAAACTCTTTAAAATGTAAATTTCCACATGATGCTTTTGCAACATTGCATGCTTTAACCACCTTCAGGGACAGCGGGAGTCCCCGGTCTCTGGCAATGTTATAATGGGGGTCACTCGCTCAAAAGCTTGGGAACCCTGGTTTAGACCAAAAACGATGTCGGCACATCTCTTAAATAAATATGTTGACTATCTCAGCTACTTTGTATGGTTTAGACGGTGTGCAGGAGCTTGCGTGCAACATTTGGTAATTAAAAACAATGTAATACCCTATGTTTGGTGTCTAGGACTGAAACTTATTATTCCATGGTAATGAATATAACTGTCATCTAACTTTTACTAACAAATGTGTTATAGTTTAAATATCCTGCCTATGCTCCTGCTTTACCTGGGTTTCTCCCTTATTTTTGGGCTGTTTCACATCCACCTCCTGTTTTATAGTTTCTCCCAGGACACTCCAGGAATTTTCCTAGCTTTACTAGAAATATGCTAATTATACCCTCAACACAGAATCGTCTTTGTAAATTTGTCTGAAAACACCTAAGATAATTATTGGCCAAAATTGCATTTATTTTATTTATTTGTTATTATCCGGATAATAAAATATTAACCAATAACACAACAGCGCTTATTAGTCACCTAAGAGTAGTCCTCCTAACAATGGACTGTTGCCGCTAGCATAAAGAATTAACATTGGGGCCAAGCCGGAGGCTAATGCCAGACAGAGTGCTTGTTCAGCAGGCACTTGAAACTGCAGACAGTTTTCCATAGACAGCCAAAAGGCAAATCTATTAAAGATGATATCAGTCTGATAGTCTCCTGATCCACCGCTGCCTCTTAGACGTATCCCTGCCTGCTGTTTGATGTGGTTTCATTCACAGTCTGATCGACAACTTTGGGAACATCAGTTTAACCACACACAACAACAGTAGTTTCTATTAACGGTGTGCTTATCATTGTTTTATCTATCTCTGATATGAATTATGTAAGTGCATATTTGGATGACAATCATCAGCTTTCTAACCCTGCAGTTCCCCAAACATCTCCCTTTATAAAGCATGACAGCCTGTTATCATGTACTTGTTTTATCTGTAGATTAATTGTGCAGGCTTTTAGTCTGTTAAGTTTAAATTGAGGAATAAATTCTACTTATTTGAAAATTACCTTTGTTTTAAATAAGGAAACATGTCTGATAGGACATATGTCAGCTGAATTCTTGTCTAGTTGATTGAAATATTAGAATTGGCTGTTTTTCAAGAGATTCAAAGTAATTTCATTGAAATAATTAAAAAAGCAAAAGTACGTCAGTTTGTAGCTAACGTACTTTGTACACAGATGTTCTAGTTAAATTATAAAAAGAATAAAAACAGTTGTGATGTCAGAATTGTTCTTTGTTATCATACATATCTTTGCTCACTACATATTAACTCATCTTACCCTGAGATGTGCATGAATACATGAAATAAACTTCTTTTTGAAATCAACAGCTGATAAAGAATTACTGGTTCTTATCGGTTATTGGCCATTAGGGGTTGAAAAGACCAAAGCTAAACCTACTCTCATGTGGCTCATACATGGCTTTAACAAGGCAAGGTATGTCTCTTAGTATCTAATCACCCCCTCTACCAAAACCTCCCGTATTTGGAAACCTAAATGTTGACTGGTATGTGTCTCTAGCCTCGAAACAATGCTATTATGCAATGTGATCAAAAAGTTCAAGCACAAGAGCTTCAGTGAAGGTGTGCTGGAGTTAGCCTGTAATTTTTGTGTCTTAAAACCAAAAAATTACCCAGTGTTGCATTCCAAGGACTTCTGTTTTTGTTGCAGTGGTATCCAAACAGGGATCAACAATGTTACATTTTTACTGCAATCATATTTGAGTACAAAGATCTGGAGTATGAAGTACAAGTAAAAGATGATTTAGAAAGGTGCTTATAAGCCCTAAGTTTGATATCAACTGCCATTAATAAACAGAAACATATTTCCACCATTAAATTGGTATCTATTAATCTGCTAGTATCTGCTAGCTGCCCTGAGGTTCATTAAACGTGGCAACATGGTTTGAAAGCATAGACATAATACCCAGATCCCAGTCCTGTTTATTTTTCTGCAAGCTGGGAGAGCTCCTTACATCAAAGTTTTCAAAATGTTCACATCTTCACTGCTTTTCCACATATTTTATAATGTTTCAAAACCAAAAGCTTAACAAACTATAGATCTTTATGCATATACTAAAGAGAATATACTTAGTAAATTGCACAACCATTAATAATTTCATTTCAAACAAGAAATTTTCCATTATTGTGTGCCTAGGACTTACATTTCTGTTACCATAGTAGCAGATCAGGGATTGATCATGAGTGCTTTTTACTAGAATGGTCTTGAAGTTGAACAATCTGGTATTGTGACAACACTCAATGGGAGAGTACTTATCCAAAGGTGTAATCCATATATCCCTGTGTGTTGTGATTATCCTACCTCCCAGTGCAGTATTAGTTTGCATGAAGACTCTCTGCTAACAACACTTCAGTGTAGGGTTTCTTCCTGTCTTTCCCTGTGGAGAATTGAAGAAAGCGTAACCCAATATTACAGTGTAAGCAGCTGTGTTTGCATTTAATAGTACTTGATTTCTGTCCACATTTCAGCTGCATTGGATATCTTTTAATATTAGATCAGCAGAGCAGACTCCACTGAGTCACAAGAGTTATAGGTACTGGCATGCTAGACTCATCTCATCAGAGAAAAGAGTGCCACCCTGGGCAGCTAATTCAGGTTTTCATGTCTCTGAAGCCTTTTTATATAACCAGCCTACATTATGCCTCATTGCAGGCGACACTTTCTCAACTCCCCTGCTCTTTTAAATCAAGGCTGTTGAAGTCAAGCAGAGCGCCTTCTGAAATTGTCCTCCCATTTTAAGTATGGTCGTTCATGGTCTTTGGCTTCCAGAACCTGAGACCTTGTGTTTGTTTCGTTTTTCCAAATCTTTTGTACCGTTTTTAGAGGATCTTTTCAGCCTGGGGTCCATGAAGGCAGCCAGGAAGGAAACGACAGCACACGCGTGTCTGTGGGAACAGAGCAGAACAGAGACCAGAGTGAATGAACCACAGCAATGACATCATTTCTGTCTTATCTCTGGATAAAAGAAGACATTTTTGTTGGACGAGACGTGCGCTATTTATGGCCCAGAAAAATCCAGAGTCAGACTTAAGCTTAGCTTTGCATGGTTCTCATGCTGTGTGCTTGTTTTGCAAGCCTGTGGTACATTTTTCTTGAAGCCTCTGTTAGGATGTTGTAGCTGGTCATGAAAAGGACTAAAATTCATACTTCTGCCTCTATGTCACCCACACAACATCAGGCATGGGTTGATTATTTGTGTCCACCTTACTCCTAGCCTCCATGATACTATTTGTTAATTCTGGGTGTGACTTCCAGTGCCTTCGGTCCAACTGGTGTTATCCATTGTAAAAAGACACTAATAAATGATCTCAGATAGTGTACAAGCATATTAGCTTACTTTATCAGCTGTTTATCAGTATTTACATATCAAGTATAACCAGGTTTTATTTAAGGGAGTGACCTTTTATACTTAAAGCAGACGTACAGCCCAGTCAGAGTGTTTACATTTACCTTTTTAGTTTGAGGATGTTCTGAAAATCCTATTGTTTGACAAACTAGTCCCTCTTTGAACATTTGCTTTTATTAATATCCCTGATTCACACTTCGCCATCTCTTCAGGTTGGTAAATCTGAAATCTATATTAATTTATGAAGCACATCCCTGATTCATTCAGACTGTAAACAGCATGTTTAATACACCAACGCTGTTAAAGACGCATATTCAAACTCTGTCTAGTAATTGTACAAGCTCATAATGTTAAGGAGTTCCCAGAACTTAGATTTTTCAGGAAATACAACTTACAGCTTATTATCATTGTCAAATTTAAAATGAAAAAAGAAGTGTAGGGTCTTTGCAGATGATGTCATGCAGAAGCAGAGAACACCCTTGGGGGGCAAGTAGGATTTCTTCATAGATAAATGTCACCAAAAAGGCTGTGTGTTGAGCAGTTTATGACTATGCAAAGTGTTCAAAGTGCGAAAATGATATCATTCTTAATTCTTTAGCTACTTCTGTGCCTTGAAAGAAGTGAAATATTCAGGCAAAAATTTAACAAAATGTTAAAAAAGCCTCCGTCTGGAGCCTGGACAAGCAGTGTCATGCAACATATATGGTCGACTTCAACAAAGTGGTCCACTTTGGTCCAGTACAGTTTTGTCACAGTTAAGCACATTGAACTCTGATCTTACCCATGTTTCCACAACCGATGTCCGTTTCACCAGCCCCCAGTTTGTCTGAATAATCCTCAAGTGTATGGTGTCAACACGATTCCTCTCCAAATCTGATATTTATGGTTCTTGTTCATAATGCCTCAGGCGGAATACCCACATTAATCAATGAGAGCAAGCAGACTGGGTAGCCTGCATCACCAGCCAGGTGTTAGGTATACTTTCATGACACACAAACATCAACACTGCACCTTCCTCGCAGCCAGGATTCGATCTTAATTCTTTTCCGTATTTTATATTTTTGCTGCAGCTGTAACACATGCCAGGACGGCTCATTGTGGAGGGACAACCCAAAGGTATTGCCAGGCATCCATGTTTGTTTTTCTTCTGAAGCCACATGATCACACGAGGTTGTTGGCAGATCCACAGGTTTGTGGTCTCAGTGGTCTCACAGTCTGGCTTGTCTAGTGTGTGTGCCCAGGGGATTATAGGATGAGAAGTCATTATGTCTGTGGTCTCCCATGTTTTTGAAATTGTTTAAGATTTGAAAACCGTGTAGCGTGTGGCCAGCCTTACCTCACAAGGTTTATCTTTGTGACAAAATGAGGAATATTTTATGTGTTAAAGGGGCTTAGATAGCCTCCTCAAGACTCTTGTCTCCCTTCATTCATCTAGATAACACTTGATGCTGCAGGACTGAGTAATTTGTGATATTGATTGTTCCACGCATAAATTTGTTACACTGAAAAAAAGTCACATTTTTGTGTGGGTATTGTATGTAGAAATTTTCCAATGATAATTGCAGCGTAGAGGTCAATTTAGAGCTGTACAGTACTAACTTTTCTCTGTTTCCATTCATTTCTTAATGGCTGATCATGTGATTGCAAACAACCTGTTTGCTAAAGTGAGGATGTATTCTTTTAAAACACTATATTAGCCACTAGGAGAAACATTGAATTTCTGTGCCTGTTGCATCATGGGAAGTTCTACAGATAATCATACCATAAAACACCAAATAAACGCCTGGTCTGCTCAGTGATTGAGACAAATAAATGGCCGGGCTATTATTTGGTGTTTTACAGTATCTATATCAGAGCAAAGAGGCATCTGGCTGCAGACCTCTATGGTGGGGCAACTTCAACTCTAGAGCAGGAAGTGATGTACTAACCCTTTGTTGGGGTTTCCCTTAGTTTGTATTATGTTATTTTCAATTTGATCCCCCTCCCCTTACCCTCACCCTAAATATTTGGGTTTTCCCTACTTTGTGGTGTGTTAAATTTAGGTTGATCCCCCTCAGAAAATTTCAGATTTTTATTCATAAACTTCTGTATCAGCACAAGTTGGAACTTCCTCACAGTAGCTATAAATATTGCTGGAAATTATGGATTATACAGCAATTAGAATGAATGATTATGTGATAATTATTTAAATTTCTAGCCCTACAGCTATGTAAATTTGTTTTTAGACAGATTTTTGGCTGCTTCAAGATATTGGGCCTTTTAACATCTTTGCTTTGTCAGTGTTTCATCACAGCCTGCTCATAGTTTATTCACAACTGTCGGTGGTCTGTTTATGTCCTGTAACATTTGCCAGACCTCCTCGTCTGTTCATGCTGTGTTAGCTCTCAGAACAAGGTGGCAGTTTTCAGTTATCTAATGCTGTCACTTCAGTGGATGTGTGCATGCCTGCCTGCTTGTAAGTGCGTGTGGGTTCTTCATCACTGGAAGTCTTCACAGCCAGGCCTATTTGTAGTAAAGTTGACCCATGGCCTCTTCTCGTCAGTATGCTGAGACTTGGGAGTGGAGCTTCTCTGTGTTTGTTTCTGTCATGGATACATCACTCAAAGGCTTGTTTTTATTCATAAACACTTCAGTGGCTTCAGAATAATGTGGAAAAACATGATTGTGAAACCCCGATACGGCTTGAAAACACCTTGACTCTGACAGTTGTTTTTGTTCTGCTAGTCTGCCTCAACCAGGAGGATGTTTTATGCAGAACGTCATAAAACCTCTCACCTGCACTGCACAGTCAGACCTTTATACGCGAAAGAACAGCCTCTGGGGATGGACACACCCAGTGGGAAACTGTTTTCTGAAATGATAACCTAATCTCAAAACCAGTTCACGTTGTGAGTTGATAATAAAATTATGTGTTATTTCGGCTTGGAGGCTGGCGTTGCAGAAAGCTTCACAATAAGCTTTTGTGACGTAGAGAAAAAGCCTCAAAGTGAAGTCTGCTAGGTTGTGATAATACTGGTGTCCCATGAGTAAAATATCTAATTTCAAAGTCTCTTAAAGGAGATGTATTTTTAGCTCTTCCAGTGACACCACGAGGATCAAACGACTGCATTGACAGTTACTTTGTGAGCATGTTGTGTTGGTTTCATGCAGCACTCTTGGATTTCTCATGCAATCAGAAGCTGTCCGGTAGCCGCTGAGCAGTTTATGTCCGATACGTAAAGCTGGATAAGCTATCTCTCCTGGTCAATGTGCAGATCTACAACCCTGAAAACTCTTTCTCTTCCATTCCCACAAGCTCAAACACTGTTTAAAAATGAACTTTAGCTGCCTCTGACAATCATTGTCTATGCTGTCCCCTACCCAGAGTGTTAGAAGAGTAATACTCAGTTGTTTAAGTCTTCTACTTGCTTGTAACTACTCATTGTCATGAGTATGATGGCTGCCCAATGTGTCCTGTGTTTGTTTGGATCGTTTGAGCACGTCTACAAAAATTAATCATGCACGGTCCCAGAATGCAGTATAAATAACCAGTAGAGGCAAAGAGGATGTGGCAGTCAACAAAGCAGCAGGGACAGCAATGTCAGAAAGTTTTAAAGAGAAGCTGACAGACCAAGTCTGCTATTATCCACGAGTGCTATTTGTACGTGAAAGCACAGTGTCAAACATCCCTCTCATAACCGCTAGGGACAGGGGAGTTCTGTTAAAGAAGCTGACATGGAAACCTGCAAAACTAATGGAAACAAGTTTGGGACATTGCACCTGTGCATAGAGGACAAATTTAGAGCAGGTGTGTTCTGTAACAGCCATCAGTCGGAGCTATGATTTCAGAATTAACATTATTGTAACCTAATCAATTTTTTAAGTTATATGCATGGCATTTCTTTTATAAAACAGTGCTAAAACTTGTTTCCCATACTCTTGTTTTTTTGCTAACTTTTCCATCCAAATCCAAAAGATTGTAACCAGGAACAAAGATGTAAGAAATTCCTTAAATTTTGTATACTGTAGCAAGCAGGTGTTTGCTTAAAAATTTACAGAAACAACTAAGTGATTTGACTGAAGATTAAGGGTGAAATGAATTGTTGATGTCAACAAAATATGTTAACAGGTTACTATACTGTGTCTGATTTTTGAACTGCATGTTTACATGGCATCGTTTTTGGGAGCAGAGATTGATTAGTGAGCACATCCCTATGATCTTTGTTGAGAGTTGTATGTAAATTTAGCAATCATGATGTAACATAAACAAAATATAGTGTAATGATGGCGGCCCATGCTGTGATCCTTGTGGACACTTGTAGAGCAGGGATGTCAAACTCAATCACAGCAGAGGCTGGATTCTGGATTCAGGACTAACCTGGCGGCCTAACAGCGGCACCTTTTTAACCATAAACTGTCAACCTCATTTCACCAGTAATAAAATGTGAAAAAATAACTTTGCTCTGATGATAAACGATTTTGACATTTAAAAAGTTAAAAAAGATACATCTAAAGGCTCACAACTGATAAAAGTAAATGTATTAGATCAAAAAGGTCAAAACATGAAATTGAAATTGAAAAATAATGTTTTTAATGGCAAATATATAAGAAAGAAAGTCAAAAGCATGAGTTTAAAAGGTATGACATTAAATATGACAAATATTAAATATGGCATTAAATGTGTAATCATGAAATTAAAAGTCAAAATATGATTCAACATAGAAAAAAATAGATTTTGAGTCCAAAAGGTCAAACTATGGGATTATGAAGTCAAAGTTTGGAGTTGAAAACATGAGATAAAATACAAAATAATTGGTTAAAGAGGTCAAAATCTGACTTAAGATTTAGAATTATGAATCTTAAAGCTCAAATTATTATATGAGAAGTCCCAATTATGAGTTAGAATGCTCAAAGTATGAAATTACAAGTCAAAATGTTAAGTTTAAGGTATTGTAAGATGCAAAATTGAAAATAGGAAATTAAAACATAAATTGATTTGTTTTCCCACATTCCTGACTTCTTATCTAAATATTTTTACCCCTTTTTTAGATTTTGTGACTTAACAAGGATTTTTTAAATCATCAAGGATAAGATGAAGGCCCATACTGATGGGCCAGTAATAACAGAAATATGAGATCATCTTGCGGGCTGGATTTAACTGTTCCATGGGCCGGATATTGGCCCCCGGGCCTTGAGTTTGACACCTGTTTTGTAGAGGCTCTTGGCTTGCTGGGTGAGGAGATGCAGCATTGGTAATGCATGCCTCCTTGGCTAAAACAAAGATTCAGACATGGGGATGTCTCGGATGCTGCCATTGAATCTGTGTCAAAGAGCATGGAAGTTGTAGAGCAGTTCACCTACCCTGGCAGCTTAATCCGTAGATCCCTTGACTGCGAGGCTGAGATCAACAGCAGACTTGGACTAGCGCATGGGCGATGGGTTCGCTGAGCAAGACAGTGTGGCATTCCCAGTATCTGAGCATACTAACAAAAGTCTTGCCGTCCTTGTGGTCTTACTAAACTCTTGTGAGGCCTGGATGTTGACTGCTGGCCAGAGGCGCTGACTGGACTCCCTTGTGTCTTCTACTCTTTGGTGCATCTTTGGGTATCATTGGCAAGACCGTGTATCTAATGCTGACGTGATAAGGAGAACAGTGATGGGAAGGGTGAGCTGCCTGAAATGGGAATGGCAGCTGCGCTTTGACAGGCACCTGGCACGCTTTCTGTGGCCTGATCCAGCTCACCTCCTCTGGGTGCCCAGGACCCGATGGGCTGGTCTAGACACCAGGGACGACCGGGTGCATTGTGGAGGGGGGCAGCTGAGAAGATACCTGTAGAGATGGGGCATGGGCGTGGTGCAGACCTAGAGGATGGTCATCAGGAGGCCAGAGCAGAACAGGACCAAGGTTGACATGGTGAAGTGCCAACCCAGCATATGTTCCTATACCTGACCATGCAACATCATCTTATCCTAAACTTCAAAATTATAAGCGCATTTCATTCTACGCCACAAATCAGTGTAAAACATCCTGCTGCAGAATTCTGACCCAAATCAGAAAGCGCAGAGGAGATGTTTTTGTCTACTGCTGCTAACTTTGGGGCTAACACAGTTATTTTAATCCTGCAACAACAAGCAGACACGGTAGCCTGGCTTAATTCATGGAGAATTGGGATATTTATTGTTGCACACAAAACTTAAAACGGAACATTCATCCAACTGATTCTATCAGCTATCAATGGCTTTTTTTTCCCTCTTCCCAGTCAGGACAACAACTTGCCTCCCTCTCTGACACACATGGACACTTGCACCTCTGGTCTCTCTCCTCACTCGCTTTACCATCTACACTGCAGCATTCAGCTGGTCATACACAGAAATATGCCTCTCTTATAATTATTACTAGTAAGACTTGTAAAGTGGAACTTGCTTATCGTGAGAGCATGTTGATAGTATACAAGCACTTGAAAAGAAACAATTTAGTCATTTCAAGAACCGTGTTCTAAATGTTTTCTTCTGACGAAACCTTTGTTTATTCAAAACCATCTTTGTACAGACATGATGGGAGGGAGAAAAGTATGGAAAGCGTTGAACACAGACAAGCAAACACGGTGGCAGAAAAAGAAAACGCTGCCTAGCAGCAGGACTCTATTATACAGCTGTGTCTGGTAATGTGATGTATCAGTGACCTACCGGAACCTTTTTATAGCTGTGAACTGCTTGTTGTTGAAACCTGCATGGAAATATTTTACATTTAAACTTGAGTGTGAGTTTCAGCTCCCTCTGTGTCTGTTTTTTCCCCTCTACTGTCGATCCCACCTTTGACTCTGCTGGTGTTTATCTGAGTGTGCACACAGTCTGTAGCCTTTGATCAAACACATGGTCCTTGTTGCCCCCCATGCCATTAACAGACCAGTCCGGGGCAGAGCGACGCGCAGCACTCGCCATCTGGATCTGCTCTTTGATTCTGCCGGGGCCGCACCGATGTTTATCCCACAACGCCTCGTCAGCCGTGACAGTCGTTTGTTCCTTCGTCTCTCACTCGCTTGTACACCCGGCCGCCTTTCATTTTACCCCAACTCATAAACAAACACAGCATGTTGTGCCTCTTTTGCCCTCACCTCTTTCTTCTCCTCTTTTCCTTCTCTAATGTTAATATGTTTGCTTTTTATCTGAGTTTTGCTGTGATTTGTGACGAACCTCCAAAAAGTCAGCATTCGTTCCCCCCTGTAGGCATCTATTATCACAAAAATACCCTAGAGATATTTGAAGTACAGATACAAATTTTAAAGAGTTAGAGAAGTAAAGAATGAGAATATGTTCACATTTATTTAACCTCTGCTTGACTGACTAATCGAGACAGTATTGTTTCCTCTAAATCACACATCATATGTACTATAATATTGGCCCTGTATACGAGATCTGTACACCAGTACTAATATATATCTGTCATATGCAAATATTGTAAAAGGAATTATGACTACTAGTGATGTTATAAAAGACCTCAGGAAACTCTGAAATTTAAATAAAGACATTTTGTAGTTGAAAAAGAAAACTCACCAGTTTCAGACAACTTTAGTCATAGGAAATCTCACATACAGAGTCATAACTTGCAGATATCTCTCTGTAATCTGCCAAAGCTTTCACTGAACTCATTCAATACAACCCTTTGCTGAGAGCTGTATAGCTTGTGCTCGTTTCTTGAAAGCTTTTGTTTTTCTGCAGTGCTATAGTCCTTTATTCGAGAGCCCCCACCTCAGACTGCAGTGTGATGCTATATTAAAACTCTTCAGAGTTTTTGTTGTTCCTACACAGAAGATCCACTCCCATTAACATAGAGACCGCAGCAGATTTTTCCTAGCAACCTGTGCCATTCATTTTCAGGCCTTGATGCAGATTTAAGTGTCGGCTAGTTTCATTCAGGTCTCTCTAAGTGGCACTTGTCACCTGTTTTTTATTCTGCACTTCATCTCAGACAGGTCTCTTTAAGAAACAGTGTTTGGTTGAGCTGTATGAGCTTGTAATTTATTCTCTTTACTGGATTTTAAATTGGTGGGTAATTACATGTGTTTCTTGTAGCTATTCTTCTACATCAAAAAAAAAAAACTTCTATTGTGTTTTTTGGCCTGATACCACACAAGAAAATCCAAAATTTTTTAGCTTCTGTTTACATGTTGCTTTCTGGTTCTTTTTCTTAAAAATCTCTCTTTTGATTGTGTAATTTATTTGTGATACTCATGTTTGCTTCCCTGTCTCCTCACAGGTCTGACTCCATGGCTTAGTGAGATATTTCACAGCAACTGGTCCGGGTATCTTTTCCTCTTTCCTTTGCCGTCCTCTGCTGCTACAGGTAGGCATAAACTCTCAGGCTTGAGGTGGTACCATCAGTTCATTACTGCTATGGAATTACAACTAAACGTCTTTGCATAATTTTAGTAGGGGTCCCACCCATCTTCAGTGAAGCTCAGCGACACGTTGGGCTTTTCACCAGACTGTTTTGCATGGTAAAATACAGGGATGTGCACGAGTAGTCAACCAAAGCCTGGCACACACTAAACATTTTTTAGAATATTAACCAATTCTGAAAATGTGAGAAACAATGGGCTGCATGATATTACTTCCCTGATATCAGCATTGACAGATATTAGCCTAAAAAGACAAATATTGGTCAATTTCTGCCAATATTTATACCCCATATACCAGCTGAATAAATCATGTATCTGCTCTACTCTTGCCTTACTTACCTCAGCCTCTGTTTGCAAAGGAGACATTTATTTTTTTTACAAGAAAAAAGGTTTGTATATGTGTCAGCAAAAATCTGTATGGAAATATCAGATATTTGCAAAAATCCAATATCTTGTATCCCTATATATAATGTCAGATTTAACTGTGTTGTTTGTATAGTGTGTAGTGCAAATGCACACTAAATACTAACCAGTTCTGTTCACCAACAACTGGAGTCTCAACTTACTAACTCAAAAACTCAGATAGTCAAAAGCGACATAAGAGTAAACAAGGTAAAAGTGGCTAGCTGTGACATATGTGCTACATCCACTTGGATAGAAACTTTGGTCCAATCCATCCCTTGTTATTTATATGTATTTATATATTATTTATATCATGGTCTGTTTACAGAAACATTTTGTTGCCACAAGTCAACAAGTTGTATCTGATCTCTATCTAACTTTATGCTTTAGATTTACCATCATCATTATGGCTGTGCTTGTTATTCTTCCTTCTGTCAGCCTGTTTCTTGACTGGCTGTCATTCTGTTACACGTTACAATCTACAGGGTGCATTCTCGGCTGTCCTTGGTGTTTCCCCCATGTTAATGGATTTCTTAACCTTGCAAAGCAAAGCAATTGGCCGGAATCCATGTCTGTCATCAGGCAAATCCATCTTGAAATGCCCCAATCCACAACGTTTGTCACACCCCTAGATGAGTGAGTGACGGTGAGATGAGCACAAGATAGGGTAAAACTACGATTGAATTAAAGTTACAAAGTAACAAATAGCAACACTATGAGCGAGTCTGCAAGCATACATGAACTACATAACACTGCACTCTGCAGAACTGAGCAAGATTTACTCATTTCACACTATTATGATGAATGTATAATGTGGCTACTTTTGCAGACCATGTGTGGCACCAAGTAGTGTAAGCTGAGGAGGAGGAGAGGGTTGAAGCATTGATCTGAACTGGTCACTGATCAGCTCCGTTCCTGCAGTAGCTGCCACACCAACAATTTAAAAGTGTCAGGGGCATTTTTGTGATCCTTGTAATTTCTTTGGTGGTGTTTTCTGTCATGACAGCTGCTGCTCCTGGTGTCTGTGGAGTATTGATCTTGTGAGATAGTTTTCAACCCAATGCGATATCTTGTGATGTTTTGATCGTGCGAGATCTCATGGCACGAGTTCTTACCACACCCCTACTCTTAACATATTTCATATAAGGACATATATAAGTTAAAAGGATAGCTGGCAGCATCATCTTTAAAACCATTAGATAATCAAGCCGCTGCTGACTGTAGTTGGAAGGTGGGAATTGGGCAAAAAAAACATCAGTCACATTATCCTACATCCTTAACAGCATCACCCTTGCTAGACAGCACCAAAATGACTCGCTTGTTAATCAAAATAAAGCTTTTTTATTTATGGCTCACAAAGCTGCTTAAATGTTGTGAAATGTATAATTTCATGTTGTTATCGTTTTTACCTATACTGCATCACTGTGATCTTGACAGTTTGGTGGAAATCAGTCAAGACCAAGAAAATCAATCGTGTTCAATATTTTCTGGAAGATTTATTCTTAGTTCATGCAAACAGTGATCATCAGTAGGCACATTTTCTACAGTTCTTAAGCTGCTCACCTGGCAGATGATAGACACGGAGGGGCTCCTCTGAGATACAAGGAAAGACAGCCTAGTTTGGCAGCCTAGGTCCAGTGAAAGTTTGAATTAATAGGGTGGAAGAAATCCTGACAAGTGCCTCGGAGCTCTTAATGCTAGCGCGCTAAAAAGCAAACTACTTTACACATGAAGTTTTGGCCTAAAGTTACTTCTGTTTTTGCTTCATTGTTTTTATTGTAGATTTCAACAAAGCACTTAAGGCTAAATAATCTAAGCAGGAGCCAAGTTGCAGTCTTGTTGGTGGCCCTTCAAGTTAAAAGTCTAGAAATGTCCTATTTTACGAAGTCTTCATAATTTATGATACACTAATTTCAGTGATTTATGCCTGACTTTGAGTTTTGTACTAATGTGTAGCTGGGAATTTAAAAACTAATGTTAGATTTTATTAGTTGAGTTTCCTTCTAACTGTATCTAAATGTAAATGAACTTTGGAAATTCAGTCAAAGAAAATGGGAATATATTCACATTTCTAATCCACTACTTTTATACAAACATCAGGAGTAAACAGGCTGAGCAGTGGTTACTAGTCAATTAAAAATATAATTACAGAGCATTAGAAAAGAGCTCAAAGCTGTGTTGCATTAAGGTTGATAGCTTTTGTCTTGGAAGCTAGATTTGATGTAAAATGAAGGATGATTATAACAGTAGCAATGGGGGATTTTTCAACAACTTTTTTCTAAACCTGTGTGTTCATGAAGGAGTTCTAGTAACAGTCCTTGGTGCTTTCTTAAGGGTCCCAATCCAGAGATGTCCTCTTTTATTTCTTTAATGTGTTTCTGCTAAAAAGATTTGAACTTTCCTTTTCCATTCCATGCCAAGAAAACTCTACAACGGTCTTACTTGCCAAAAAGATATTAGACCTTCATCGTGCAAACAGTTGAAGGACAAATAAATGACTTCTTTGAAAGTAAGACGGTGTGCAGAGTTTCTTTTGAAGTGTTTTTTGTGACTTGCTGCCCTCCAATGCACCTTTTTTAAATAGATGTGTGAAGCAATTTTTTCCTTTACCAATGTGCCAACCTTTCCTCCTCCTTCAAGCGTTAAAACTTCTTTCAGATATTTTAATATTTTTTAAAATTATTTTCAAGAAATTTCCTACTTCCTTTAAAACAATCTGAGAGAGATGAAAAGCCACAGGGCCACAGTCAATGCGTTTGAAGAAGTCCCTTTTCCACCAGCTTTGTTTTGGCCCTGATAATTTGAAACAAAAGGCTTTACAGGAAATCTGACTGATATCTTTATGACGTGCTTACATGCTGCAGAGCAGAGACTGGCTTAACACTTTATGTGCTGTTACTGGAGATCTGTTTCTGCTGTCATGTGACAGAAAAAAAAAACACTTGAAGTTGAACCCTTAAAACATCAAGGCTTGGCTCACGTCAGTAGCTTGGTGTTTCAGAGGCACTAAATCATCATTAAGGGGCCAGAAAGTGGCTGAGGTTCAGGAGTCAAGTTTTAGAAAGTGGGGTAATTTTGTAGTGGTCACCACAGTCAACACGCACCAGATCAGACTGCCAGTAAAGGCCAAGTGAAATGGGACTGGCTGTCATGTTAATACCCTTTTTTCATAAAGGGGGAAGCTGATTGTAACACACATAGCAGGTAGCACTGAGCACTGCAGCAACCTGAATATTTGAAATAAAATGTAAAACTAAATATGCAGAAAACAGCCTCTAAATAAGCTCTTCAGGTAAGTAAAAATAAAATCAAAGATTGAACTAAACAGGATATAGCTATGGACAGTTTCAGCAGGAAGCAACATGTGTGGAGCGTCTAAACTGAAAATGTACATAAAAAGTGCAAGCTGCTACTAAACATTTACATTACATACATTTACTTATACATTTACTTATGTTGGCCTTTACAATGGAACCACTCGAAGGGAAACAACAACTACAGACTTTTATGTGAAGGATTTGTTGGAAGCAACACGATTATGATTGAATTAACAGCTATAGCAATGGCCACCATATTCACAGTCAGCATCAGTGTCACTCTTTATAGCTGCTTCTCTGACCTCACTAAATACCACATCCCCCTTTTTTACCTCCGCCAAGGAGGTTATGTGATCAGCAGGGTTTGTTAGTTTGTTTGTTTGTTTGTTAGCAACATAACTCAAAAAGTTCTGGACGGATTTTGATGGAATTTTCAGGAAATGTCAGAAATGGCATAAGGAAGAACTGATTAGATTTTTGCAGTGATCTGGATCACCCTTTGGATCCAGGAATCTTTTAAATGATTCTTCGCTATTGGGAGATAGGGCTAATGGCGGAGGTCTGCGCTCTCCAAGTGCTTTTCTAGTTTGAATTATCATGGTCTTAAAATGAGCAAGAATGAGCAAGTCACAAGTTTTAACAGTTGTTTTAGCCATTGTAATATGAGTCACTGCAGCTCATATGAAAGCCACAGACAAGCTGACAGAGTACACTTGCTTCTTGTTGCTGTTATTACAGGCATTATACTTTGAGAGGAGAGAACACAGCTTTTACTTTATTACTGTGCTTCACATTAATCACACAAACACAAACAGGTGGCGATTGGATTTTAATCTGACTGCTCTTTAGTGTCTGAGTAAAATACAATACCATGTGGACTCATTCTGAGCTGCCACATAACTCCCTGCAATGCTGGCAGCAGCATTGTTTGCAAAAGAATGCATGCTTCTGGAGCTGGGCAGTTTATTTAATTTTAATCGCAGTCATGATTTTGACCTTACCATGGTCAAAGAAACACAGTTGTCTGCTTTTATTTACATTTTAATAAGGCGCTCCGGCCACAGAAAACTCAATGTGGCCATCTGTTTAAAATATATATATATAAAAAAAAAAACACATTATCTTATTTTAATCACATCTGTTTTTTATCATGTTTTGACCATATTCTCTTATATTAATCTTTATTCTCATATGATGTTAATCTTGTTAATGCCTCTCTCTTCTCTTTGGGTGCACCTGCAACCACACAAACAGAGACGCTCACACCTGCCTGTGTCCCAAGAACTGGTCTCTGTTTGCCTCTCCTTTTCTCTCGTTTTAACTGCTTTGCTGTCAAATTTAATCCATATGGACTCTAGAATAAATCAACTGCATTAAACAACTTCACTAATGACTCCACTGTAACATGTTATACGAATACTATCAAACATTATCTTTGTTTCCTTCACCGTACTTAATTGAGTGCTCCATTTAATCTGGGAACTTGAACAAATTCAGAGTATACGCCATCAAAAATGCACCCTGAACTCGGAATTCCAACTCAGAAAGTCCGCACACATTCAGTACCCTGACTTATGAAGTTGTAGTAAATGGAACACATTCAACTCGGGTGGGACATCATCTCCAGCTCCGACAAGGTAAATGGAACGCAGCACAATAACCGCTATAACTGTTGATAAACCAGAAGTCCTTTTGTCTTTTAAAATAAGAGCATTTTCCAAACCAGAAGTAAAGTAAACTAAACATAAGACAGTACAAGAGATAAAGGTTATACATAAGACAAAGAAAAAGCACAGCAAGGATGTTTGCTGAGAAAATATCATCAGCATTACATGAATTACTACCAAAATCAGTCATATTAAGCTAAAATATTAAGAGCTATTTGGTTAAAAACCTTATTAGACAATGATAAATACTGAACACTTGAATTTTATTCTTTGAAATTCATTATTGCTTTGTGTACATTTTATAAACATAGGGTGGCCTAACAGTGGAGCAGTTGGTTTATTTTGATCAAATGTTTGGGTGGATGTTGGATGTGCCTATTTGCCTTTTTTTCTCCAATCAGACATGTTTATCATGTGAGTACTTGGAACTGAACTGTGACGATATTAATACCATTCACCCCTACTTGCTGTATTAAATTACCTGTTCATTTTCAAATGCAGGGCATACTGCCTTCTTGCTGCAAGACATTCTGCAGTATCTTGCAGGAGAAGAATAAAGATTTATGTTGAAGCTTTTAAAGTAGACACATTTTAGCCTTTTAAGACAAGTTTATATTGTTCTCAGAGGTCCCCAAAACATGTCTGTGAAGTTTGTTGCTGAGAAAACTTTCCAGTGTTGGATTTTTGCATGTCTAAAAACCGCTCTTTTTCAGCCCTGCTCAGACTATGCCATTTCTGTGTCTGTGGCTTTAAATGTTACTGATCTGTCTGACTCCGCCCCTGACCACACCCCTGTCAGGAAATAGATGCAGCTCTCCTTTTTATTTTTGTTAAGATTTATTTTAGGCATTTTCATGCCTTTATTTGATAGTGGAGGACAGTAGATAGAGTCGGAAACAGGGACAAGAGCAGGGGAGAGACATGCGGTAAAGGGCCTCAGGCCGGATTCGAGTCTGGGCTGTCCGCGTACATGGGGCTTGCCCTAAACCACTAGGCCACCAGCGCTCCATAGATGCAGGACTTCTGATGTTACAGAGACTTTTATCCAAAGTTGAGGACCTGACTGGGATTTGTACCATCAATCTCCTAGACCAAAGTCAGCAGGGTAACGCACTGAGCTATCCAGCATCTCAGCTGGAGGAAGATCAGGAGAGGAGGGTGGAACTTTCTTCCAAGCAGGGAGGACCAACCAAACCTGGGGGCGGTGCTAACTTCCCACATGACATCATGAGGGGAAAAAGAGAACGCTAGTTTAAAGCTAGTTTAACCTGACACAGCCTACACTGAACTTATTCTTTTTTCTAGATGAAAATACAGCCAAACAGCCCAACACTCCAAGATACTCACTGTTTATGTTGTGGTTTAGATCCAGTAGTACACCATGCTATCAATATTGCAGTAGCCATTATCCAGAGATAAAGCCAAGACTAGAGATAGAGCCAATTATAGAGCCAAGACTAAGGGTGGCTATGTGTGATATTTTGATCAACTAATCCTTCAAATCCCTACTTAAAGCAGCAAAGACATCCATTATCAGGAAAACAAGAGCTTTATATAGTACTCAAAAGAAATGTCTGTTTTTTTCATGCAGTTAGAGTAAGAGCATGCTTTCCAGATGCTTTAACATAAATGAAGAATCATGGCCCTTAGGGTCTGTTTAGTTTGTACACTTCATAGAGTTAGCACGCAGCCACCATAGAGTACATCATTGAGACGTGTTGAAACCACATGTGTCTGAGTTCGGTTTGGTCCCACAGACTCCCCGAGCCGTCTCATGCCTCTGGCACTTAAGAGGCCCATCAGGGAGAAATAAAAGCAGCCATAGGAACACAGAGGTTCTCAGCCAAAAGCAACACATCAGAACAGTCGGTAAAGAGCGCTGCTCGGGTCCTGGAATGGATACATGTGTAGTGATGCTCGGGGGCGATAAATAGCATGCATGTAGGGACCCAGCAGTCTGTCATCTGCTGGTTAAGAGACTTTAGGGAAGCCATGGATACTAAACTGTTTGTTTTGCTCCCTGAAATGTTTCCGTTCCCTGCGTTTGAAACCACCACAGCGACGTCATGTTCCTGATCATGAAGCCTGTCTGAACAGAGAGAACATTCATGCACATGCTGGCGTTGTTTCTCATGAGCAGCGGTTAAAAGCAATTATTCAGTATAATGGCGAACCCAGCCTGTTTAATGAATAATTTGGGTTGCGACTGAGCTCTTCCAGATGGCTGAAATTAAATGCCACCCTTAGAATTTCACCAGTTGGGTGAAGTAGTCATGCCAACTGGATGATGACTGTTATTCAGATGAGTTAAACAGTCACCACTTCTCCCTCAAACTTCACTTTTTTCTCCTCTTGTTTCTTCTTTTGATGCAGGTAGCAGCGAGACTTAACCAAAGGGCCGGTAATCCATAAACCCCTGTCCCCTCCAGAGGCAGCATGGAGCCTCAGGCCTCACAGGGACAACTTGGAGGAGAGGGGGATTGTGGGATGTTGAATCTGCTGCTGCCTAGTCCTCAGAGCGAGGCGGTGACCCACGAGATGGAGGAGCTGTCACTGCAGCCCACACAGAGTCTGCCTCCGCTCAATGAACGCAAAAATGGTAAGGATATGCTGCTGCATCAGCATGTAATGGTGTGCAAGGATAGGGAGCAGAAAAAGATTGACTTTCCTTCCAATGTCATGCAAAAAATTAAAAAGGTACCACTCAGTATGGCGGTTGAATAACACTTTTGGATGAAGGCAATGTAAGTAATTTATTCATAAGTCACATATGGATGCCATCACACTGCACTATTTATTATTTAAAAGAAAAACTCATGAACCTATCATGAAAAATGTAGCAGTCTCTTCCAACTCCTGAAAGCCAGTGTCTTATATAAAAGTGCATTTTTTATGTAGGACCTGGGTTTAGCCACATTTCCCTAATACCAAGCAACACTTTCTGAGCCTCAATATGTTCCTATATTACACATACGTTACTGTAACTGCTCAGTGACTCATGAATGAACAACACAGTTGAGTCATTGTAGTTGTAAAAAATCAAAGTGACTGACTTGTTGCAAAATGAGCGTTTCTTGAAGCTGAATTCTATGTTTTCTCAAAGCTTACATGCTTGATTTTACATCCATGTGTTCTAGTAGAACATGAAAGAACTTTTCTTTCAGTTACCCTCATCAAAAACCCTCCTATAGCAAACAATCTGCCTTAACATGATAGTGCTGACATTCAACTTGTAGGCTTCCAAGATATGTGGAGAATATCTTCCATAACAAAGGCTGTCAAACAACAATTATACATTGAAAAAAATCAGAAATTCATCATTAAATTTGATAGCTAATATATACTTAAAATGTATTAATTTTGCATTCTGAAAAACTGACAAGTTTGTATTTACAACGTGAAGCAATCCTTAGAAGTGTGTTGATTTGGGGATCAAATTAAGACAAGAAAATGTATTTAAAGATCTTGAATTTTTTCATTTAAATAAGTGCTGGACTGTAACATCAGTGTAATCTGAAACCATGACGTAGAAGTAGGAGACAGCTCCAGTGTTCCTATTCAGAGAAACTGTGTCATACTTAAAGAAACATGCAGGAGTGAACTTAAAATGACTGCATTTGTACTTCTCAGGAATTCAGTCTAGCTGCTTCCTCTGTTTAAGTGACCCACTTAAGGCTGGTCACACAAGAGATGATTTTCAAATAGACTTTAAAAACATGGGACACCACAGCCGTAATGGCAGTTTCAAATCACTTAATGTCTTAAAATCCTCTTACACACGAGATGACTCAGTCATAACATGAGACCACAGACCTGCAATCCGTAGAATCAATCTCAAATTCCCTACACACTTGAGATCTCACAGGAATGTGTGTGATTAAACATGACTTCAGGAGTCAAACAAACATGGAGGATTCTTCAAATCTTCAGCTGGCTGTCCTGGCATGCTTATATTGCAGCAAAAATTTAAAGAACAATTGGATATATGGATGTCTGTGTGTGCTGTATAAATTGATAATAATGTACAGTTGTGATTATCCAGGACAACATTGCATTTTACAATTATGATAAACAAAAAACAGAATGCATAAAATGGCTTGCTTGATTCTCAAAAAAAAAATGCAAATAAAAATGATAGTCTTATTTAAAAGTTTTTCCTTTTTTCGAATAAAGGTACTTTGACAAATTGCAACAGTAACACTTTTGTAAGCTGAAAGGGCATTCTGCAGGCATTTTTCTAAACCCTTCAAGAACTACTTTGCAAAATATTGCAGCCTTTTTGCAATTATTGAACAGCCTGCAACATTGTAATTGTAGTTGCAATTAGATCAATAATGCAGCACTACTGGCTGGGATTAAGGTATAATTGTGTTTACATTAGTGAGCCATTAAAGTGTGTATTGTCTGGTTAGTGATGCTACCTCATCTGCTCACTTTAACTCATTGAGTGCCATTGACTTATATATATGTCATTTAAAAACCAACACTTGAGTGCCATTGATGTATATATACGTCAAAGTGAATTTCGGCGGCTGGCACAAGGGGACGCTCTCACGCTCCCTGTAAGTAATTTTGGGGCTTCTGGGATATGTAGTCGGAACACTACAGTCGGAAGTGACGGTAGATCAAACGTCAGAGGTGGAGACCCTGGGGTCAAAGAGCAGAGCGATCGTTACGGAGGTATCTAAGCTAAAAGTTCTAACTTAGACACTGGAAGAAACTTTAAACTTTTGCCTGAGAAGTCGCCTACTCACTGAAACTGACCCTGAACTTAAAGAGAGCGAATCCAGGGATCAGCGCTTTTATTCTTCTGTCTATGCAGTCAAGGGGCTAAAGAATGCCGCAAGGTTCCCCCCCTGTGTCGGAGAAATAAGGCAGCCTTTCGCCAGCTGGATGCATACAGTAACAAGCAGAAGAGGACGTGGGCGTATAGGAGGGTCCTGTGGAGGCCGTCCAGTCCCAGAGTGTGAATGGCATGACAGTGACTGGAAGCATTGTTATTTATTTTACAATAAAATAAAATTTGTAATACAATTTTCAGATGTCTTTTATATTATTGAAGGCAAAATTATAACATTCAAATCACTGTTCTGCTTGACAGACTCTCTTTCACAAAAATGCTTTTTACTCAGCTTTCTAGAAAAAAAAGTGGTCTTTTTGGTTAAATTAGCCTTTATTCAACTTCAGATAAATCAAGAACAGAACAAGCTACAAACAAACGTTTTTTCATGATGAAGTAGAGTTTCTTCTTTCATTTGAGCTATTTGGTGTTTTCAGAATCATAGTACAAAATATTCTGTGGGTCTTGAAAGATGACTCAAAATGGCCAGAACGTTGGCACAAGGCACTTTCCAGTTTATAAAAGGGCTGGCACTCAATGAGTTAATTGGTTGTTTTAGGTATTAGCTATCAGAGCCTTGACTCAGGGGGCAAAGGGGACAAATCTGATCGAAAGTCAGACTTATTAGTTAAGTGGGTTGTGGTCAGCCTAAGATGTTGAGATTTTCTCAACAATCTCTTCTTTTTATGATTGTAATATGTCATTTGTCGTGACTTGATCTTGGAGTTCAGCATTTATGGTACACATAATAGCACACAATTATTGCGATTTTAAAAATTAAATGCAATCATTTTGGATCTCTATCTCACTGGCAGTTAACATCCCTTGCAATCACGTAATTAAAATTCTGTGCATATTGTGAATATTAGTCCTGGATTTTCTGAGTCTTTCTCACTTTTAAAGACACTATAATAGGTTCTGAACATTGTCTTGCTTCTTTTAACAGTTTTATAATACATGTCAGTGTGTTTATATTCTATGCATTTGTCTATCTATTGCTAAAATTGTTACAAGTATATTTGTTTATGCATTATATTTGGGATGATGAAATGCAGCTGGAAATTAATGAAGCTTACAAGCTTCTAGAATAATGCTATATGACAGCACTTAAGAGCTATGTGTTAGATAATTGATTTTTATCTTATATTTCACCATTTTATAATCAAACTGTACTTTTAACAGATGTTTAAGTGAAATATAGATAAGGTTAGCATCCTCTGATAAAGGCTTCTATGTTAGTAAGCAGGGGCACCTGTCTTCAATCCAACTATCTATGCTGCTGTCATGGTCAGCAAGCAGAAGACTTGCTGCAATGATGGCTATCCAAGACAGTGGAACACACAACTAGGTCACCACATTTGTTTGTAAAATGAATCATAAAGGCTGTGTATAAAAGAATAATGTAAGACCAAAAGTATGCATGATAGGATAAAAAAGTTGGAAAAAACTTCCTGAGTACAATGACTGACATGAAATCCTCTTATGATGACACTTCCAGCAGCACTGTCAGTTTTATTGCCCTTCATGTATGGGCATGTGTACACAGATGCACACTGACACAATAAACTGTGTCAGGAGGAATGACACAGACCTACTGTTACTGCTCAGAGTAAGCAGTAACAGTAGGTCTTCAACCTCTCAGGACTTCCAGCAGCTTCTTGTTTGTTTAGTGCACAAAGAAATTATCCTCCTCATGCTAGCCAGCCTGTTTGTTAGCCTCCCTCACCCTCACGATGTCTGTATTGTTTTGGCCGCCACATGAGAGTGACTCAGACGATGATGGATGGCTACATGATTATCAGGCTTTAGGAGCGGGTTAGATTCACAGCTGCTTTTGCCAGTTCCTAATCATGGCTTAGATGGCTACAGGAGATCAGTCCAGTGCAATCACTGCAATATTGATCACCATGCTTGAAGAAATCTAATTTGTCAGATACAGTCAACAAACACAGGGTGTTCAGCCAGACTGGATTAGACATGTTTTGGATAAAGGAGGGATTTTGTGCTGTCGTGCTCCATGTCTGCTGCTGCTGCTGTCTGCAGGAGAGCGCCGTAAAATCTCTCAACTGTGGAACATTTTGTGGAATGTCAACAGTAGTAGCACCCACTCATCATGTCGGCTTTTGTCATTTCCCCTGCGGTGAGAACACACACCTCATACTTTCCACCCGCTGAAGCCATCCCCAGCTCCCTGCCAACCGCAGAATCTTCCTCTCTCATATTGGTTTTAACCTGCAGGTGTTAATCTGTCTACCATCATGACAGGTCTGACCGTCTAAGACCGTTTCTGTGGCGTGAGCCAAGAGGATGTAGTCAGGAGGGAAAAGGGAGCAGGGTGACTTAGGGTAGTGAGATTATTGAGATAGGGATCAGGACTCTGGCCAGTAAGACTTAAAAAAATAAAGTCAATTTGTTACAGCAAAAGCAAAATGTTAACAAATAAAATAATAGGATGCACAAAATGCTTCATAGTTTTAGTACTACTGTGTATATATATATGTTCTCAAATTTTAGTATAAAACAGAAGTACCTTTATTTAAAAAAAAAAAAAAAGGAAAAACTTTTTCTAAAATTTACTTGGAAAAAAAATCAATTATTTTGAAAAAAGAAAAACATGAAAAAATTCAGGCTTTGTACTTTTTGTTTCGAGAAATATACTTTTTAATACTATCATTATTGTCTGCATGTCCCTTTATAACAAAGCAGGTAGTCTCATTTACGTTTTATATTGTAATGGTAATCACAAATCGCAGTACTGTCCAGTATTTTCCCAATCACACGTCATTATCCAATCATGCAGCACTAGCTGGTTGGCAGATTTTCTTACTTGTTTTCTAGGAATTCATTGTGTATTGGTTCAAATTGGTAGAAATTTCCTTTGAAATCTTCTCTTACCCCTTAAAGGGTAAAGAGCACCTTATAAACGAATAAATAATTATACACAAACAACGAGCAATTAAATGTAAGAGCTAAAATATTACTATGAAAGGTGATAAAAGAGTAAAAATACTGAAGAAAAACTGGAAAGGACCAGTCTAATAAAAGAATATACAGATGAGTCACATAAAGTCCATTAGAATATATAAAAACTGTGTATTAAATGCAGATAAAGAGCATTCAGTAGTCTGATTGCAGATGGGATTAATGAATGAAGCTTATACTGCCTCGATTGGCATCAGCAATCAGCAATGATGACATGCACAGATGTATCAGCTGATATCAGCTCTGCATGCTGCAACACCGGTAGCTCAGGGCTAGGGACCCCTTACAGGGCAGAGCATTTTTCAAGGACCCCCACATAACCCTCACTCTGATTACACACATGTCAACTGCCATTTGTACTCCTAGATGCTGTAGTTTAAACTCTTCAACCTAAATTCAAGCTCTTGTCCAACTGAGTGTGGCTATTCCTCTCCTTTTTTTAAGAAACAGACCTTTTGTTTTGTTCTTTAAGTCTTCATTGCTTCACATGGAGACACACAACACATTTCGGTCTTCCGCTGTTGTTCTCAATATCCCCAAACTCAAGATAGCTGTCATCATATTTTCTAAGTTTAGCTGGTTAGCATCACTAGCCTAGCATAACTTGATAAAGTGGATGCGCTTAAATATTAATCTATTGTTGCTAGCTGGACCTGCACACCAAATGCGTCCTGTGCAAAGTGACTGATGTGTGATGAGTGATAGATTTACATGATATCTCACAATCATATCAGAGTTTCTATTGGCCAAAGCTGACTTATGTGGGAGTCATTGGTTTAGTATGGTTGTTTTATGGCACTGTGGTCCCTACCTGTATTTACTTGCTTTTTAATGACAAGGCATTACTTTAATAATTTATTTGAGATTACTTCGTGGACCCCAAAGCTGTGGCTCGCAGACCCCCAGGGTCCCCCCAGACCCCAGTTTGAGAACCATTGCGGTAGCTGATGTTTATCTGCTGTGTCACATCAGTTTGAAGCTGGCCAGTTAGTACAACTACTGATTCAAAAAGAGGTTTTTATTTGGTGGAAGTAGTTACGTGTCGGACAAATCTGGTTGATTTTCATGGTCAGATTTTTAATACAAATGCAGATACTTGGAATTAAAAATAAGTAATGAAAAACAATCTGGCAATTTGTAAAATTATTATTTTCAGTATTAGTATTTGTATCGTTGCAACAGTTCAACTCTTGGCTACAGTTGTTTTTAATCTAACTGTCGTCAGCACTGTGTCCTCACTGTTTCGACCTAGCACATACTTTAGCAAGGCAGAGTTTCCTCCATCGACCAGCTGACTGTGTGTGCGTGTCTGTTAGTGTGTGCATTAACAGCCTGCTCATGTCATCCTCATCTCTGCTCAGTCTGCTCAGGTCACAGGTCAGCATGTGTTTGTCAGCCAGCGCAGCATTTCCCGGAGGAATTTAGGACAATGCCACTGACTGGAAGTCTATAAATATCACCTTTAACACACAAGTGCCCACTGAGTATCTTTCTCCAACAGCTTATTGAGTGTAGAGCAGCTCTTCAGCAATGTATAGTCCTTGTTTTTTTTCAAAACAAGCATAAGAAGAAGCTGTTCTTCTTTTACATACTAAGTAAGGTGATGCAATCTGTTACCTCAGCTTGTTTTGACAAAAGTAAATGGTTACTGATGAGATGAGGGAAAAGCTGTGAAGTTGGTGAGGCCAGCTGTTTCCTGCTGCACCAACAGAGCTAGTATTTGACTGTGAGTCCTGACGTGTTCTTCCTGAGAATAGAGAAGTGTCTTTACTTAGTAGTGGACTTCATGTAATATGTGCACACTCTGGCCTCCTCCTGGTTAATATTATACTTCTGTTGTTGCCCAAAGCTTTTCTTTTCAGCTTAAAGATGCAGTAATTTTTGTCCCTTGTCCTTAGTCGGTGCTGACTCAGACTCAGTTCTTCAGCAGCGTGATGAAACCAGAGTAGTCCTCCACATCTGGTGGTGTGGAGATCGCCTGGAGCCACAAGATAATTCATCCCAAACCAGCTGAGTGAGAGAGGGAAGTGAGAGTGGAGGGGAGGAGGCAGCTTTAGCCCTGCAACTAAAAAGAGTGAGAAGAGGTGGAGTAATGCAGGACAGGCTGAAAGTTACTTCGCTGTGATAAATAAGAAGATTTCAACTCTAAGGGTTGTTATAAATGAGTTAACTTCGATGCTGTGGGTCTAAGAAGATATGACTGATATAGTGGGCCTTAATACAAATGTTTACACTTGGGGATTAAGTGGCTTAATCCCTGAGCGGTAGTTGGACTGCTCTGTCAGTCTCAAACAATGGCCTGTACGGAGGTGGAGACACTCAGTGACTGCTGCACTGGGGTCAGAGCAGGTGAGCATTCCTCTTCTCCATTGTTATTTTTATGAAGGTGAATGCTGTGGTCAGCTGTACTTGAGTTGTGGAGGCTTTGAGAGTTTATGAATCAGTATTTACAGAAGGCACTTATTTTGACAGATAGAAATAAATACATGGAATTTTCATAGTTGCATTGTAACTGCTGTTTTGTCGGTAAATGCTTCTGTTTCCTTCTTGTTATGGCCATTAAGCATTTTGTTTTAGGATAACAGTGATTTAAACATTAACACATTAACCTGGATGACTTTTGGGGTATAATAAAAGCCCAGGACATCTTGGACAATAGTTACCTGAGTCAGGGTTTTTGCCAGCTAAATTTTCACAAACATTGATTTTGTCTTTTTTTCTTGGGTGCAAAGAAAAACAACAGGAAAGTAGAAACATTGTGAATAACAGTATGACTGCTATCAGGGGATTTTATTAAGTAAAAATGAACAGTATGAAGCAGTATCATACAAAGTGTGTGCAATAGGAGCAATGGCAAAACTGTTCAGATGTGCAGGATGATGTTTGGTGCAAGGGTCTATCATACAGAAAAGACTTGAAGACTGTGTCAGTATTAATTAAACCTCTGAACTTACTGTCCTCATATACAACAAGAGGAGACAGGTCTTGGTTGAGTAACTTTTAAACGATAAATTATAGCCACTTGCTTGTTATTTCCTCTGAAAGCCCTCTGTTGTGCCGTTCTAATGACAGTATCCATGCCTTCTTAGTGCTTACAGAATGTTTTCTAGCTGGCCTGGAACTTGGGTGACTCTCGGGGGGCTATAAACATTAAGTCTATGTATTCAACATCTTTTTAAAAACTTTAGAATCCATTTTTCGATCATACCTGCCACCACCTGCTAATGCTGGCCGCCATATTATCTGTATCCCACAATGCATTGTGACCAGGCTGTTCCGTTTTAAGGTCATGCTTTACCAAACAGCACATGTATAAACACTTAGAAACTGGAAGAGAGAACATAAATGACTCATAATGGAGAGAAAGAGACACAGAGAGGCTGTGATGTGTCCTTCTGTGCCTTTGCAGACAGGAAATGCTTTAAATAATGACTCAAATGCCCAAAAGCACAAGGACTTTTTGTTAAAATGAGAATGTTATGAAAACTTTTTGTCATAGAATTATTTTTTCCAATTTTTGGTCCCGAAGAGAAGAGAGAACAAGTTTGTGCAAAAAAAAAAAAGAAAAACTTAGTCATCATTGTTTACTGTGTGTAATACATAAAAATCTTTTTGTTTTAATTTCTTTTTTTTTCTTATCTTTATAGTTCCATAACCTTTTAAAAATTCAAGTGACATTACTGAAGCACAGGTTGTGCTTTAAAAAGGATGTTTAGAGCTTGACTGTGTACCACAGGGTTGATGTTTTACAAGCTTTTTAATACAACAGTTGTCTCTTCCATTGTCATTTTTCAAGTTTGGAATCTTATAAAGCTGTCTCAAGTAGCGAAATACACATTTAACAGGCTGTAGACGCTAGCAGAGTCATACTTGCACACAATCTGGTAATGATATCAGACAACATTGTTCTTCGACATGTCAAAGCATATTTGTCACATTTGCAACCCTTTTCTCTTCAACAAATGTGTGTTGCACTCAGAGACCTTCAGAGGGCTCTAAAGCCACACAAAACTGAATTCCCCCAAAATGTTGTTACAATGTCCGGTTAAGTAACACTTTGCATCTGGAGAGGAGAGGTTAGGTTGTGCTAACCCTTCTCAGCTTCATCTCATTTTTCTACCTATTCTGTTTAAACGTTTTTTTAATGTACTTGGACATAAATCAAGCATAATGCCTCTGACATTTTTTCTCTCCTTTGCAGTCCTGCAGTTGAGGCTTCAGCAAAGAAGAACTCGGGAGCAGCTGGTGGAGCAGGGCATCATGCCACGTGAGTACCAGCAGAGCCAGGTGTCCCATCACTCATCAGAATGACGAAGCAGCATGGGCGGGAACAAGACGGCAAAATAAGCATCTTAGAACTGAGATAATAAACTTCTAACCTATAAGTGGAAGTCTAATAATGTGTTTTAAAGCATACAAATCAAAATGTGTTTTTGTTGCAGCTCTGAAGAGCCCTGCAGCTTTCCATGGGCAGATTCGCAGCTTGGAGAGAGCCAGGGTAAGGAAATAGGTTTGCAAATGAGATGTTATCATGAGAAATGCAATGTAAGTTACAATCACGTGTAAATGCAGCCTGTTTTGGGTGGCTCTAAAAGGAAAAGAAGAGGTCAGTTGAGGTCCACACAGTGCAGTTTCTGTGCAGCTTTGGAGCTCTTAGAGTACCCTCTATTTTTACCATGTAGACTTTAGAATCCTTCTAGCCAATAGGGTTGTAGATCTCTCAGCCTGCACTGATAGTTGAGACATTTGGGCCCATAGCTTTAGAGCAATGCTGCGCTCCTCTGCCAGTTGCTTGTTGTCTAAAATTGAAGACTCATTTCAACCAATTCAGTGCTCCACAAGATTTATTTACCCAACAGTATACAACTGTTTTCTTTTACATGCATGATTCTGACCTAATAGAGAGAGGGCCTATCAAAAAATGGTGGCCCCAGCCTTGCGTTGCTCATTACAGTTGACCAGGAGCAAATTTTCAATGTTGTAAGTCATTTTAGCAGACACGTTGGTCCAAAGCGACATACATCATTGCGTTAAGAACCTTGCCCAATGGCCCACACTGGATACTCAATGTGCCCTGACAGGGGTTCAAACACCCAGTCTCCTATGACAAAGTCAGTGATGAAAACCACAAAGCTATCCAGCTGCAAATTTTTAGTTACATTAGGTTCAATGCAGTGTACAAGGTATGGCTATTGAAAAACAAGACTAATGCTATACTACAGTTTTATTGAATATATACATTTTTCAATGTCTTTCTCCTTCAATCTCCTCCCCTTCTACATCAACACACTGCTACATTCTGATCTTCCACTGATCAAAGTAGTGCAGTAGGTCTTCCTTGGACAGTTGTCTCAAAACCTTTGTCATTTTTCTCTTAACTTCTGGCACAGACTCAAAACATGTTTCTTTGAGCACAGGTTTGATCTTAGAAAAAAAACGGAGGTGCTCAATCAGGTGAAGAGGGTGGGTTATCTAGCACTGTGATTTGTTTTTGGTCCAGCAACTGCTTTACCGAGAGCGCAGTGTGAGTTGGAGCGTTGTCTTGATAAAGAATGAAACCATTTTTCCACACTTGTGGTCTTTGTCTTCAGACTTTTTACTCTCAGTTTTTCTATAACTTGTTTGTAATAGTGTTGATTCCCCATTGACCCTTCTGGAACCCACTCCTCTAAAATTACACCCTTAATGTCAAAGAAAACAATCAACATTACCTGGAATTTCTGCTTGATTTGTCGTGCTTTCTTCATCCTTGGTGACGATGGTGTTTTCTAATGCATGGATTCCCATTTTGTCCTAGGATCATATTGGAAGATCCAAACGTCATTGCATGTAATCACTCCTTCTAAAGAAATTATGTTTTTCCTTTAAAACAGGATTCAGAAGTTTTGTGTAACTTTGGCACACACTTTTCTTATGTTCATATTTTAATGCAAAATTTGCCAAACTGTCTCTTTATTAATGCCAACAGCCATACCTGGTATGATGGTGGCTGCCCTTGCAGTCATGGCTCGTTTCAGTATAAATAATGCAGCTAAATTTATGGATAAAAAAATGAGAATAAAATACATCTTGTTCACTGGATTTTATGATAAATGAAGACTTGAAAAGCAGTGTGATATAGTGACTGTCTTACATCTGTGTTTCCATTTAGACTGAGAATTTCCTCAAGCACAAGATCCGCAGCCGACCAGAGAGAGCAGAGCTGGTCAGGATGCACATCCTGCAAGGTATCAGGGATCTATGGTTCTAAGTTTGTACATTTTGAGACTCGTGTTGTGTTCCCTGGGGAGTAAGAAAACTTGCTAAAGATTTAGAGACCATCTGTCTTTTAAAATGAATCACACATCTAAAATGTTGTACAATTTCATCTGGCAATAGACACTGCACTCTAAACAAATTATCATCAGATATTAGCCTAAAGTAAGTTACCAGGATTGGCAGATATGAAAATTTTAGCCAATATGTACAGTTGATAAATTGGCTGTTAAATTCAGGCCTGTATTTGCTGTAAATATTGACTACATGTACCAGTAAGTTTGTGAACTTCTTTGTTTATCCTCATTTCTTAGATTTTAAGTTCTAGAGACTAAAGTTTGTAGCTTTGTTCGTCCTTAAGTTTAGGTTTTAAGTACTGACGTTAAAGGTCTGTCATTCATTTTTATGTCTGTACCAGTATTGGATAAAATTTATGTTAATATTGGAAAGAAAACGTAATTGGGCACCCCTAAAATATATGCCTAACTGCTCCCTAATCTAGGCATCTATAAACGGACCTTAACAAGAATGCTAAATAAATGTTGTGTGACTGTTTTTTTCATCAGAGACTGGGGCAGAGCCCTCACTGCAGGCCACCCAGATGAAACTGAAGCGAGCCCGGCTGGCCGACAACCTGAATGAGAAAATCGCCCAGAGACCCGGACCCATGGAGCTGGTGGAGAAAAACATCCTGCCGGTCGATTCCAGTGTGAAACAGGCAATCATCGGTGAGAGACAGTGATGATAAAATAACTAATGGCTTTCCTGTAATAGTCAGGAAAAAGCTTTTGTCTTATTGGCCTGCAGAGACTAGAAGAGAGATGATGAAATAGTGTGTTAAACTGGAAAAGAATAAATCAGAGAGTATTAAGTGCTGTGTTTTTCTCTCAGTGGGTCAGGTGAATTATCCTAAAGTCCTGGATGAAGACAGCAGCGAGGCCTTGTCTCCGGAGCAGCCAGCCAGCCAAGAATCTCAAAGCTCTGTTCCCTCTCCTGCGGATAGCAAAGTGCCAGAGACGCCTTCTCCAGTCCTAGCACCACCTCATCCACCACTACCCAGCACCCTGCAGCAGGTCAGATACAACGCCATACTATTCTGTGTGTGTATTCTTGCTCTAAGTTTGGTCAGCATTGCAGGCGTAAGTGTCATTTTGTTAATTTCTTCAGGCATTCCCAGTTGCCACACAAGCAACAACTGACTTTATGAAAGTGATCGCCACCAATGAGCTGCCTCCAAGCCGCCCAGCTGTCACCACAGCTGTTCCTTCAAAGCCAGGCCCAACACTGGTGAAAGTAGGAGCATTTTTCCCCCTTCCCTAAATATAACATCCCCTCTCTCTATCAGATCAGTCGGACAAACCTGTGTTTGTTTCCTGTTTCATTCTACAGCAAAGCCAGCAGAAGACTCCCTCTGAGAAGAGTCGAAGTAAGAAGAACAAGGAGCCCAAACCGCGGGTTAAAAAGCTCAAGTACCACCAGTATGTTCCCCCAGACCAAAAGCAGGAGGCCAGTGAAGTCCCCATGGACTCGTCGTATGCCCGACTACTGCAGCAACAGCAGCTTTTCCTCCAGCTGCAGATCCTCAGCCAGCAACAGCAGCACTACAACTATCAGACTATACTACCTGCACCGCTCAAGTACGTGCACAAAACAAGGATTGTGATTTTTTTTTTTTCCCCCAAGATTTATCCTTAAAATTTACCCTCAAGGCTTTGAAAATGAGGATGCTAGCTGGTGTTAAGCTTAATCTCAACCTGAAAATATTTCAGTTGGCATCAGTGAGCCTTCTGGCTGTTTGTGGTTCTCTGCACTCTCTGCACAAAGTAAAGTAAAGTGACGACTGTCCTCTAGCCAAAAGCTTACAACACAGACATGTCCGAGGGCAAAAGTATGACAATATTCTGATAGGCATTATTGTTTTTATGTGCCAGTTAGGAATTGGAAGTAATACTTAGGGCTGTAAAGGTGCGCATATACGTATCATACTGATTCAAATGCATGTGGAGCAAAGCTCCTACACGAACGGGAAAAAAAGAGCACAACCCATACCATCCTTGCAAACTATGACAACAGACCATATATTCCCAGATTAAAGTCTCAAATTTGGAAATACTTTGTTTCTCCTTGTCATACAACAGTGGACAAAGAAAAAGACAAGAAAAAAGTAGTGCTGAGATTATTAGGGTGTGCCGCTGACAGCACGTCCATTGGATCAGTTAAAGCATTTGAAATGGCACCACACAAACATGAACATCACTGCCAAGGAGATAAAACAGAACAAACATAGGTCAGTTTGGAAGTTTAACAGCCTCTTTCAGGCAATACCTGAGAGGACAAAAGTGGTAAAAATGATTTTTAAAATAGCCAATCTACAACCAGAAATTCTAATCTTCCACCTTTCACCAAAAAGTTTGACCAGCTATTTATGAACTTCCTGTGATTTATCAAAACAATAGTGCTGTGGTTTTGTGAATCAAATTAAACCTAAATGCAGTACCTCATTCTCAGGAGAGGGGGACTCTGTCAAGACTGCAGCTGGGTCATAGCATTGGTAACAATTATCCTCAGACTCCAGACTGACTCTGTCCTCTTTATCTGCTCAAACGGGCTTTGGAAAGAGCTTCCAAACTTCGTAGTAGGTCCCATCAGTTAAAATGTGTTGAAATCAGCTGGATAGACCTTAATTAGCACATTTAATGAGCTAACCTACAGTGGTATGATGATATGTTCAAGGTCAGCTGGGAAATTTGAGGATTACAGGAAAGGGTATAAATATGTCAATACATCAATAAAAATAACCTCATTTTTGAAAAAAAAATATTTCAGTATTTTTATTAACTGAAGACCTTTTGGAAGGAGGTTGCAGCATTATTCCTAGTTTAAATATAATTTATTCAGCCTGTTTATTTTAATATATACTTATTTTTTAAAGCTCCAAATAAGAAAAAAAAAATCTGTGTTTTGTTTGCTTTAATTACTGTACTAAAAGCTAGGACCAAATCAAATTTTCTCCACCCCTATAATTAACTATTATCATACAGGATCTGGAAATGTGAAGCAATGTTTCATGTGTTTTTAAACAAATAATGCTGGATTTAAATATTGGGCTATTTATTTCTGCATTATGCTTAAAAGTTAGACTTGTTTGACAATGTAAAAGGAGGATGGAACATCAAATACAATACTAAATTCACTGACATGAGGAAAATGCTAAAGTCTTTACCCAAATATTTCCAGGGGAACTTTCCCAGACCCCCAACTTATTATGTTTCCTGTGCTGGGTGGTCTAAGTTTATCTTGCTTGGTGAAACCATTCATTTACTTGCATTGACTGAACAGATGTAGCTTTAGATGCAGCTGTTGTTGCACTTAAACATAAGCTGTGGGTTTAACAACAATCATTTATGACTAACTGTGAAAATTATTGCAATCCAATTAAAGAGTTTGATCATAATATTAAAATGTTTTAATATTATTAAATATTTCTTACACTAAACTGTATAAATGCTCTCTAGAATATCACCTGCTATGACTTCAATGATGGATATAAAGCAGAATTAGTACCTTTATGATCATATTAACTGAAAAACAAAACATAAAAATGTCAAAGCTTTCAGAAAAGTAGAATTAAAGGTAAATTTATTACTTTTTATTACACAAGTGGTTGTGACATTATGGCTGATCTGTGCATTCCTGCAGTGAAAATAATTGTTTTATGGTACATCATGCATTGTGCTGCACAGGTTATCCTGATATATTCCTATGCCAATCATATGCCTCATTAATGATGTTTGACTTGTTTTAACCTATAAAGGGTTGTCTGTACCGCTTGAGTATTTTCAGTAAATAAAAATCCATGAACATGCATCCCCTCTTAACTTGTTTGACTTCTGTCCATAACTGTTAATCTGAAAATGCCTGAAAGAAAGCCAGTTATTGTTTTTCATGAACTCGGAGAACCATAAGATTGTTTCCAATAACAAGTCTGTATCTAATCGTATGAATAAGTAACAGGATGTTGTTTCACCAGCTGCTGTTTTTATAAACATCCTGACAGCAGCAGCGTGGCCAAGCTTCCCTTGAACTGTGTGCATGCTCTGTTGCTTGGTTGACTGTTTTTGTTTTTAAAGCACAGGATGGATGCTCTGTTCATATTAGAAACAGATTTCCTCTTTCTTTCTCATTTCTCTCTCTCCAGTATCTCCTTTGTCTACCTCTCCCCTCCTCTTCCTCTCTTTCTGTTTCTTATTTATCTGTGTTGTAAATAATTTCCTGTAGTAATGACCTCATCTCGTTCCTTCCTCTTTGTAGACCTGTGGCGGAGGGGCAGAGCAGCAGCGCCAGCACCCTGCCAACCTCCATCGTGGTGTCTCTGCCCACTGCACCTCCACCTCCCCCTGTGGCTCCTGCTCGTCCAAACAACTCGCTCTCCAACCGCAAGCCAGGAGTCCTGCCTGCCAACCTGGAGGAGATGAAGGTATTTTGGAAACCCATGGGCACCGGCAAACACTTTGCTTTAAATAGCATGCTGAGGTAGTTTAGAGATCCAGTGTAATGAATTTGGGCTAAATAGGGATTTTGATCAGCTGTGGAAACTTAGGTATGTCAAGATATTTTATGGTAAGAACGTGAACGTTTCATAGAAACCATCTCAAGATCTGAGAGTTTTCCTTGTATTTAAGAAGCTTGAGTCTGCCTGTCTACGGGGAATTCATAAGAATAGCGCCCAATTAGAGCCCATTTGCTCCTGATATCTGCTGCTTCTCAAAGTCTAAAATAAAGCATCAAGCACAACTGATAATCAGGGGCCAACATGCCCCAGTACTTGTCCTTTTCTGTGCAGTTTTGCTCTTATTTTGCAACTAAATTTGAAAAGAAGCTTTCTGCAAATTTAGGCCAGAGATGTCCGTGCAGTCTTGTCTGCGTCTCTCGATTCATGCAAGCTTGTTAGTGCTATTGTTGGTGGATTAGACCACTTTTGTATTTAGGCTGGGAGGGTCATTCTATCTTACAGAGATGCTCTTTGCTCTGTAGCCCCATCTTGTAAACTAAATGATAACTTTTGAGTCATTTGCACAGATTTAGCAGACACAAAACTGTGCAATCCTTTTGTGAATCAGGCTCCTTGTATTGTAGCTTGTTAGACCTCCATAGCCCTTATTTTAAAGACTAAGAATTGCTTTTTCTATCTTCTTGCTAAGGTAGTCTCAGCTGTGTGTAGTCTTATATTTTACTAGAAAACATGAAAGTGGCATCAGTTCCTTAAGCCCAATTCAGACTAAGGATTCACAATGTGATGAGACCGTTTAAGAATGCTGCTGCTGACAGTCACAGCAGTCTGAACCGAGCCATCACAGCTCAAATTAAGCTGTCTGATGCAGCTGCCTTCAATTCAACTTGCCAAGTTAAAGACAGCTGATCGCAGGATGTTGCAAGCATGTTTGTGAAAAAGGAGAATATAGATCTTTGTTTTTTTTGTAACTGTGGTTTTAGATAATATGTGCAAATTTAACTTGGACAACCTCAGAGCAGAAGGGGTATTTGGCATCCTCTTAAATCTTTGGTGTACCTCCTAGAAAGTACCTGATCCCAGATGAGAAACTAGTGTCTTAGACTATGTGAGGGTGGCTTGCTCTGCTGTTGGCTTTAGCTTTCTTTTTGACTAAAATCCTTCATCTTGTTATTGCTACTAATGCAGAAAGATTTGGCACATGTGTCTTTATAAAAGTGCAGATGTGAAGCACAACTGGAAAAAAGAAGGAATTAATACTTGAGGCTTTAAATAAAACAGCCAAACTGATTTGATTGACAAAATCAAGTGAGCCTCGACAAAAAACAAGACAGTGTCAAACTATTCTTTAAAGTTAGCTGCATTTCCTCTCCAGCAGCTTTTTTAAATAAATCATATTTTTATCTGTTCAGGTGGCTGAGCTGAAACTGGAGCTAAAGCTGCGCGGCCTCCCTGTGTCTGGAACAAAAACTGATCTGATCGAAAGACTGAAGCCTTTCCAAGACAACCCCAGCACCTCTGCTCCCGCCGCAATCACTGCCCCCGCCACCACCACCCTCTCCTCCATCCCCATGGAGGTCACCACCACCACCAACACCACACCGACTATCATCCTTCCAGTCCAGCAGGTAGTCCCAGAGAGCATTAAAACCTCACCACCTGTCTCACCCATTCCCACTGATCCCTCCATGCTGCAGCAGGAAGTAGGCATGTCTGAGGCTCCCGCTGAGATGCTGATGAGTGCCGGCTGGGGGGATCAGAGCGTCTCTCCTCTGTCATCTTTCCAAGTCCCAGAGGAGAAGGACAGGAGGCTCCATGAGAAGGAGCGACAGATAGAGGAGCTGATGAGGAAGCTGGAGCAGGAGCAGAAGCTGGTGGAGGAGCTGAAGATGCAGCTGGAGGTGGAGAAGAGAGCTGTCGTCACCACAGACTCGGCCTCTCTGTCACCCAAACTGACCTCTGTACCCACCATTAACCCTGTTCCTGCTGTCCTGAACTCAAACGTTGTAAAAGTGGAGAATACAGTCCTGTCGAACTGTTCATCCACCGCAGCTACAATCTCTAACTCCATTTTGGGCTCCCAGTCTCTTTCCCCTCTGCCAACAGTGGTCAAGTTGGAGGATGTGACTGTTTCATCTGGGAAGCCGATCCAACTCCAGCCTCAAACCCAGCTCATCACCCAGATCCAGCCCCAAGTCTCACCCCAGGTAACCACCAGTCCACAGGTAATGCCCCAGGCACAGAGAAGCCCCAAAGCCCAGACCCAACCTGCAGCACCTGGCCTGCAGCAGTTCTTTATCAGCCACACAGGAGGTGTGTCCCAGGTGCTTGGACAACCTCAGACCTTGCTGACTACATCTGGTCAACCTCAGACTCTGCTGACCACCACAGGCCAGGCTGGAACCCAGATCCTCCTCCCAGTGTCACTACCTAACAACGCTACTACAATCCAGCTGCCAAACAACACCGTCAGCCTGCAGGTGAGTTTGAAAAGACACCACAAAAGTTAGAAAAGTTGAAGTGATTGCAATGCTGATGAAGTTATATAATCAAATGTGTAAACTCAAAAATAGCCATATTGTAACACTCTTTTCCCCTCCCTTAGCCTGTTCTTCAGGCCACAGTGTCAAGTCCAGGCCTAGTTCAGGCCTCGGTTCCTCAGATGCAAACCATTAAGATGGACACGACACCCAGCAAGCCCATAAATAACCAAAACCCACTGCTACAGGTCAGTAACAACACATACTTCTTTCTGTAAAAGACTGCTACAATTTACTTTATTTAAAAGAAAGATCTATTGAGTTTCGTATCTTTGCAGATGTAATCAGTCAATTAATTAAGCCATTACAATGTCAGAAATCAATGAAACTCCCCAGTATGAGAATTATTTGTTGTTTAAGCTAATCTTTGATCATATTGGCCCACAATGGCAGACAAAGGTTGAGTCTAAAGTACTATTTACATGAGACTAGTATAACCTGTTGACCTCTGATAATTTGGGAAGTACCCCCCGATGTTAATGTTTGATGTGGTGCATTTGCAGAGGATAAATGAGGTCTGTAATGTACTCAAATTTACAAACATTTCCAAAGAAAAACATAGAGGTGCTGCATTGCTACAGCAATGAAATGCAAAATGAATTTTTATTTCTTAAGTTTAAACAAAAAATACAATATTGTGCACATTGGATTTTGCAGGTAACATTTCCTTCATGTTTTCTATTCATACTGTTGATCAGAGTTTTCACTGAACAACATGCACTTAAGTATTTTTCCCTCTCTGTGTATACATTTTAACATCTTTTAGATCTGTAGCAAGCTGTCCATGACTGATAAACTAGTGAAAAATCTTTCCTAACTTCCATTATGCACCAAGGAATTCCAAGTATTGATTCATGTAAAATCAAACTGTACCACATTTTAGTACCTAAACGCATCCTCATGACTGTGAGAGAGTGGACGAGTAAGCAATTTTCCATGTCGCACACAAACACTGCATTGCACACATGAGAGCTTTATCAGTAGCAGCTTATTCAATCAGCAAAGCATTGCTGATAGGATGAGGTTGAAGGTATGGTTCCACCTTTGGAACGCTGCAGTACCTTTCATGAAGCGCAAGGTTTGCCAGGAGAGTACTTCTAATCTGAAGAAGCAGTGTGATGATTTCTGATTCAGATCAGTGCCTGCTGCTTCCTTCTCTCTTGCTCGCATACTCCCTCTCTCTCCCTCTCTCGCACCAAAACCTCTCTTAAAACACTGTGATTTGCACATGTATCATGGGGATGTCAACCATAGAAATATACCAGATAAAGGCACAAGTTTCTTTCCTCAGCCACCTAACAGAGACTCCAAAGTTGCTCTCCATCTCTCAGACTTGGCGCAGCTGGTGCTGTATGAAGTTGCGTCAGGATGGATGGATTAGGTGGGATTTTTAAGTCCCACCCTCACTGCATATTCTCATTGCACAATTTACCTCATTCTACGAATTTTTGTGGTGAATGCAAATAAAACACAGCAGAGTAAGTGTGCAAGGTTTGAGTGAGTGGTGGGGTTTTTTCAGATTAAGGCTCGGTTGTGCTTTCTGTGTTGACTGCCACACGATTGATTGATGAGTGATCAGCAGATATTTTTTCAATCAGTATTTTTACCCCTGTTATGGCAGACGTGGTTGATTTCTACAGGATTAAAAACACACATCCTATGCACTTATTAAAGATTACCAGACATACAAGAGATAATTCTTTTCCCATGCAAATAGGGCATTAGTCATGGTTTTATCTCTGTGTAGAGGTTGTTTATCCTGAGAAAAGGAATTCCGAATCTAGCCTGTCAGCTGATTCACAGGTGAATTATTTCTCAGATCATTGTAGATAATTCATGAAGCTTTTCTCACAAACCTCCCACACTGGTAGCTCCATGACAGCTACAGGAGATTTTAAATCTTGTACTCCACTTCTGTTATAAACCGGCACATTTGCTGTTATCTAAGTTGATCACAGCATCGTCACATGTGTTAAACTAATGTTTAATGTCCTGACAGACTCTGACTATGTGCAATAACATGTCTGGATTGGAGAACCAGACTAGACCTGAAATGAATGCCCAGTGTTTCCTGAGAGGTTCCCCTGAGAACAAGGTCTCGCCTAGGGCATCACCCAACCACCACATCTCCAACGGACCCTTCAATAAGGTATCAGTGCAAAGTTATGACTGGAGGGTTTAGGTGGTTTAAGCTACCCACTCTTTAGATCGTAACTGTCATTTTGGATATTTTACAGCCTCATCGTGTTTGTTTCATGCAGAAGATTTTTAATTCAGCCTGTTTTTTCTATTTTTTTTTCCAGTCGTCTTCTCCTCAGCCCACCTTCATCCTCCAGCCCACCTCCCTGGTTACTCAGCCTCCCAAAACAAAAGAGCCTCCCCGCTATGAGGAGGCTGTCAAACAGAGCCGCAACATGCACATCAACAATGTTTCACAGGTTAGAAACGCACCGAGACACAAACACTCCTCGCTAACACATTTCTCTTTCAGCTCTGCTGCATTATCCTTCAGCATACAAAAAAGCATGAACAGCTATGAATCTATTTTCAGTTTTTAGCCTTGAGGTTTTTTTTTTTTTTTGCTTTTGGTGAGAGTCAGTCTTAAGTCTCTTAACCTTTTGACTGTCTTCTCAGGTTCCCACGGCAACCAGCCAGCAGATGGATGATTTGTTCGACATTCTCATAGAGAGTGGAGGTAAGGAGTATAAACTGACAGTACAAACCCCTATTATTGTAGTGTCTGGAAAATGCTGCAGAGTTCACCGTGGATGCTGCAGTGGTTTCTATTTGGTCACACAACGCTCGACACTAGCTGATTACGAGAGATATCAGCCCTTTAGATATTTATGTTCCCTCTGTCTGTATGACAGAGGCTCCTGTTCAACCCCGGCTACAGACAGTACGCATCACTGACTGCCAATCAGTGTTACTGGAGCTGGGTTAGAAGTAGCTCTGCCGGAGAGAGTATGAAAAGACAAAGAATAAACCTAATAACATTTTAGTGGAATTTTTCACAGATGCAAATTTTAGCCTGTTAGCTTGATGCTAACACACAATGGCAGATGACATTGATGGACTAACAGAATAAACATCGAAATATTTACCTATTTTTAACTTAAGACATGATATATTGTACTTAAGTAAACTAGTTGTGTTTCTTAAATTAAGAGATGGTAACAGTGTCTTATCATCACTACAATATGTAATGCTACAGTTGTCCTGCACATCTGTAGTTAAAGGGCAGTTTTAAAGTTTACAAGGGAAAAATGTGAACCTTACAGATATGAGAGGAAAATGCATCAGAATAATCAGTTTGCTGTAAAGAAAAGGGGGCGTGTCAGGGGTGGAAGAGAGGATACAAACACAAAAGTTCAGGGACTTACACAAGCTTATTTGGTCGGCACCCTGTATCCAGGAAGGTCATGAATTCACGCAGAAATTGACCAGTATGTCTCCAAACCCACGTTTGACGACAGCTGGCGGGCGCTGACAGACCACCAGGTACATTGTACACAGTTTTGTTTGCTGGTGAATATGTTTATGTGTATGAAGCAGAGGTGGGAGTAAGTCACTCATGTGTAAGCAAGTCCCAAGTCACTGTGGTGAGAATCAAGCAAGTCAAGTCGAGTCCCTGCAAGTAAGTCACAAGTCAAGTCATACAAAAATCGGATGATCTACCCAAGGTTCCACATTTAAATCAGTAAAGACAGTGGTACAAAAGTTGAGTTTTATTTCAGTTATTATTTTATGGGGCTAAGGGCCTTAAAAGTATTGCAAGTTAAGTGTCCCTAGAAAATATTGACTTTAGGATAAATTTATAATGTTAACAAAATCAATATTCTTCACTTCTCTTTTTTTGAGGCTGCTTTACAATGTAAGGTAATGATGTAATAATAGCTTGATGTGCTTATATTACATATTCAAATTAAACATTTACAAAGCTGATGATTATTATTGTGCATGTGTATGCTATTAAGTGACCCTCAACAAGACCTACATTTCATGGCTTTCAGAAACTTTCAGGAAAAATAAAACTTACAATGAATTTGATCACTCAGTATTTCCACTAGCCACAACTTTGGTGTTTGGTAACTCTGAGCTATATGCCAAATTTGGTACAAAGGGTATGATACGACACACGTGCTCTGCTTTCTCTCACCAATATGATCAATATCAGCTCTCCTTTTAATAAAGCACTTCTCCCTGTACATATGAAACAGCACACTATTGAGATATGGGTCAGACTGTTAGAGACTATGGGTCAGATTGTTAGGCCGATATTTTTGTGACACAGTGCATTTGCTTTCGCTGCTGCAGTAACTTTACATGTAGAGAAACATGAAGGAGAGAGAAATTGATGCAGTGGTGTTGAAAGGTACACGTCCTGTGTCTTTTACCCACCAACTGTCTCTGGCATTATGGACGTTTACAGCATTATACCAACGTAGCAATACGTTGTTGTAATGAGATGTGAAAAAAGTTTTCAAAAGTTTTTCATGGTGAGTAAAGAGACTGCACAGGCTGTAATAAATTCTCTGAGTTTGTGCTGCCTGCAGGTCTTGTTGATATGAGACAGCAGTCAGTTTGTGTCTGCAGACTGCAGAGGGTTTATAAACTACAGAGCACCGGCAGGCTTCAGGATTTAAGTTGCATTTTGGTGTTTTCTGTCAGTCTGTCTGTGTCTCTCTCCTTTCCGCTTATGCATGTTGTGTGAAACAGTAAATAATTTATTAAACAAAAAAAGGCTTCAGCATCCTGAGGTATTAAAGGAGACTACACGTTGATAATAAATAGATGGTAATTAAATAATTATTATTATTGCCACAAACAGAGACTGAGGCAGTGGGACCAAAAAGGTCAGAGCTAATCTTCATACAGTCAGGTCATAGGAGCAGCTTTACAATGTAAAAATGTGCCCACCAGGTCAGAAGATGGTGTTAAAAAATCATATTTTTAGAGTGGTTAACTCACAAACAACAATGTGGCTGAAAAAATTAAACGTGAACTTGAAAAATAAACCATATATCTGTAATGTAAGGGAACAGTTTTCACTGGCATCATTATGTCATGGTATCTACCATATTTACATGAAGATTATTCTCTCTGTAGTCACATCCAGGACTGTGGCTGGAGGATATGTGACAACTGTTTTATCACCACTTCTTGCTTGCCCAGCAGTTACATATATATACCGCAATATTGAAAGTTAAACTGAAAGTTAAACTGGAAAATTGAGATCCCATTAGCTACTGCTAAACAACAGCCAGCCTAAACATCTAACTGCTCTCTCAATGACATAACATTAGCTGGGAATAAATGCAGTTACTAATATAACCTGTATCATTACCAAATAGTTTAGCTTCCTTTAAAGTGTTCTGAATGCATGGCTGTTGTTGGCTTTCACTTTCACACTTAAAAAGGTGACCTAAGAATATTTTATTGGAGACATTCATAATAACCGTGGCAGTAATAATAAGGGAAAACCCTTTCCTCTATTTGCAGAAATCACCCCATTCATCCAGAACGACCCCTCAGCCTCCCTCACTAAGACCCACCCAGTCACAGCAAGCATCACCACCCTGCCCGTCAACACCGCCATCTCCAGGCCGCCTCCACAGATCCAGGTGGCTCCTCCTCCCACCCTGAGCCCTGCTGTCGGCCAGAACATGCCCATCCTCTCTTCACTGGCCACCGACAACCAGCTGGAGGCTTTTCTGGAGGGCACGCTGGCCAACACTCCACCAGCATCCGACCCGCGCACGCAGGGCCTGATGCTGGAGCTGCAAGCCCAGCTGATGGAACAGCAGCCGTACTCACCCATGGACACTTCTGACCTGTCCTTCTGTGACTCCTCCTCACCACCATCCTCGCTCAACATGGGCCTGTCTGACCCCGGCTTGGACAACATGGAGTGGCTGGACCTTACCATGCCACCCGGTCCTGCTGGGGCACTCACACCTCTGGGGATACCTACGGACTTCCTGGACACACATGACCTGCAGCTGCACTGGGACTGACTGGGGAGCAGATAAGAGAAAGATCTAGCAGCAGAGCCTGAATCAATGGGTGGAGGTATGGATGAAGAGAGAAGGAATGGAGATTGGGTTCTTGTTTTTAAAAGAGAGCAAAAGAAGGAAAAGTGGCATCTCTGTGCCATGTCACTCACCAGTCCATCCGTACCATCTGTATAATTCCCACTCTACAGTAAGAAGTGCTGTATAGGCAGTGCACTGAAGTTCAACTATAACTGCAGAGTTTGCACAGCTTTAAAAAAAGGTCTGTAATGGCCAGACACCCTGATGCCACTAAGGTGATCATCGTCACCTCAAGATTGGTGATAAAGGGATTTTAAACCAGATTTTAATCATCATTTAGAGAGAAGACAGAGCCAAATGATACTGGTAGCATGGACTGTAAATACTCTTATGATTCACACAAATACAAATGGACCTTATTTCAGACAGTGAGCCTGAATCGAACCTATGGCCAATATCACTCGACTGTTTCTGCCTGAAGTTTGGCTTTCAGAGTGAACAATGCGTCTGCTTTACTGTGTGAGCACAGTAGCAACATAAAGCCTTTTGTTCTGCTGAAGCACACTGTGCCATCAAATCTACATCATAGCACAACATCTGTGGGAGAAAATAGGAGACTGGATCCTCTCTAAAACGCATTAGAAACTGGCCTTGGAGAGCAGAGTCTCATGATATCACCACAGGCTTGTCTTACTTTACCAATCTCTGTTGCTCCATCCTGTCTTGGTGCTGGACAAATCAAGTCAAATCTTTTTGTTCCCTTTAAGCCCAAGGAGCTCAGTCAGCCAAGTTTTAAAGGGATTCCCAGCTGAGAGGAGGAGAAGCCTCTCTTCACACTGATCCAGTCTAAACATACTGTAGATGCTGACTAATCTGATGCGTCACATCAGATGTGACTGTTCTCTTCTGACCTATCACGACCCAGCTGGTCAAGCTGATGAACCAATGACTGCAAAGAATAAAACACTCGACAAGAGGATCAGGCTCCTCCATCTACGTGAGAGCTATGCACTAAAGAGGAGCCTCGATCACCTCAGAACAAGGAAATGTGAACTTCAACATATCCAAGGTGTTTGTTGGTATGAAATGATCGATAGAGATCATGAGGCCAAACGCTCTAGAGATACTGCAGTTGTTGTCCAAGAATCAAACGTTGAATGTAGTTTCTAAAAGATTGAAAACTTTAAAAAGCTGGCAGCTGTTTTTTTCTCCTGACAGTAAACTGACATAAAATGTTAGAAAGGGAACAAATATCAGTTAATGACACATGAAGTGTGAAGTGTGCTGCAAATATATCAAGGAATCAAGATGTCGTTGGAGAAGATGAGCTTTATATCAAGCTGTTCTACAGTATATCCCTGCACTTTGTCTATGTGCGTTTGTGTGGAAGTGTGTGGAAATAACTGCAACACTAGCAAATAAAAGTGCAAGCTAACAGCTAATAATCAATCTGCAAAACAGAAGCCAATCATCACATGAAGGATTTAGAAGAATCTGACATGTATTTGGCAAATTCAGTTTCTCAACCGGGTTTGTGAGAAAGAAGGAAAGCATGTGTGTGTCGTCTTCCTGTCTCTTGCATGTTCACCTGTGTCTCTGTGCATGATTGTATTCATGTTTAATCTCGGGCTGCGTCGCCTGCAAGTTGTCTGAAGAAATCTGCTAATATCTATGAGATCAAATCATCCGCTATAGAGCCGACATATTCCAAACATTACTAATCAAATGGCTTCTGATGACTGTTTTACCCGTTTTTATCTGTTATTGATCGACGGTCAAAGAAACGCACAGACACCTCGGAGGAGGGACACAGTGAAGAGGGCTTTACTACCTTTAAAGCCAACATACTCTAACCGATCACATCATTAGGAACACCTGTTCAACCACTCATTGACACAGCTATCTTATCAGCCAATCACAGGGCAGAAACCAATGAATCCAGGTATGGTCAAGACAATGTGTTGAAGTTCAAATCGAGCATCAGAATGAGGAAGAGAGGTGATTTAAGTGGCTTTATATGTCGCTTTACTCAGACTTTCACCCGCAACCATCTCTCAGGTTTGCAGAGAGCTGATGAAAAGAGAAAATGTCCAGTGAGCGGCGGATCTTCTGGGTCTTGTTGATGGCAGAGATCAGAGGAGAATGGTTAGACTGGTTCAAGCTGATAGAAAGACAACCACTTGTTACAAGAAAAGTATGCAGAAGAGCTGAATGCACAAGACAGAGCAATTAAGTGACTATAAAATCTGGTATACAAGCAGCCATCTGTTTTTTAGAGACTCCTAGGAGGAAAACGTCTTAATAGTCCTCTTGCATGACCATTTCCTTTTCGCTCGGTTTTTCCCCTATGGATTTTAGGGGTTAGTTTATTTAAAGATATGCACCCTGTTTTTTTAATTGCAATGTCATGACTTATTGAGTGGGAAAAGCAGTAAAAAAGTGGCGTACACTCTCACTAGAGGGGAATTTGTGATTATGTGTTGCAGCCCCTTGCAGTACACAATGAATGAGGTTTTCTGTCACGGTCTCATGCAGTGAGTGACTGGTGCACAAACTTTCAGTAATGACGTCATGTGTTTCAGCACTTTATACCAAGGATCCGGCATTATATCATTTAAAACAGTTGAGTATTTGTATTATCACATTGCCTCATATAGGAGTAGCAGCCAGTGCTTTGGATGTAAAATTGGTGTCAAAAGTGCAGCTTATACACTGGATTTAAGTGTCTCACCTAAGGACACATCAACATGCAACTACAAGAGCTGAATAAGAGCTGAAGAAGCTAAGGCTAGAATTCACATGGGCTCACTAAAATTAGGCAATAAGGTTTGTTAAGGGAGTATGATGAGTCTCAGTTTCTGCTTTGACATTTCAACGGTAGGATCAGAATTTCATCAACAACCATGGCACCTTCAAAACCACTTAAAGCACCTTTCTTTTCCATTCAGATGCTCGGTTTGTAGTGCAGAAAGTCGTTTTGCTCATGTCTACATGCCTTGGTTTCTGCCACATGACTGGCTGATTAGATCTTTGTGTCATTGCTCAGTTTAACAGGGAAACCAAATGAAGTGGTAGTAGTTTTTCAGTAATTGCGTCATATCCTGCTCACTGTTTCTTTACAACCTTAATATTGAGTAACTGGGTCACCATCTCAGTCTTGATATTCCTTTGGAATTGATTTTCTACAAGGCACTTTGAATAAGATGGCTTTTTTAATTGTCATTTTTTTAAAAATTGGATTCGCAGCAACCACTTTATCCTGATATTTCGTCCATGGGCACTAGAGGGAGCTGCAGCGCTTCTGTTGCAGCTTCCTTGCACATTTTGAGTGGCAACCAATGCTCCTACAGGGGTATTTTTAGCAGAAGAAAATCATCAAATGTGGCTGTTTTTGCATTATAAAGTTTTTGCAATGCTGATTTTCTGCTCACAGCAGCAATAATGTGTCAACCTGAGCGAGCTGATAAAGAGCCGTTTCTGTGGAATGTTAATGCTGCAGTTTTCTCATTAGAACAGGCCAAGATGCGTTGATGTGCCCAAATATAACATCACCTGATATATAAAACGCCAAATACTGCACATTTCTGCTTATTGGCGTTGTTGTTTTTAATTTTTTATTACTTCTTTTTGTTTTAGTCGTATTAGACACAACCTATTTGTCTTCACTTCTGTTTGGTTCAGTCACATGGGGATTCCTGGTCCTCCTTTAAAAACTGCTTATAGGTTTTATTGTATTTTTGTGTTTTTATGCGTGAGTCCTGTTAATGTGCATTCAAGAACAGCTGGTGAGTTATTGTGATTTTTTTTATTCTTTCACTTTTGAGGATATCAGATTTGATATTTAATTGCCAAATGGCAGTGGAACATAGTATCACATTTTGTTAATTTTCTCACATTTTTTTATATTTATCAATTTTTTAGGTTGAAATGCAAAAGAAAAAAAAAATTTACTCTTGTTTTCTGCTTATGTGGTATCTGTACAAGAGGAATTCATTTGTATATTTTTGGTTTGCTGTTTTTATCTCTAATTTCATATCAGACATACACAAACCTCTGGGCTGCAGTTTGAGGATTTAACGCTCGATGTGACACCACTTACCATTGACAGGGACGGCATAAAGCAATAATGGCTGCTCTCCCTTGATGTACTGTACTGTATGTCAGATCCTGCCTTGATTTTATTATTGTGAGAACCTTTACTGCGAGAAATAGTTAAAACATCAGAGGCACTTTGTTTGAGGGGTAATGGGGGTTTATTTTGAAAACCCTGGTGTGTGTTTGACTAAATGTCTAAAGGTTCCTGTCTGCTTCTTTACTTTTATCATTGGAGTTAAAGGTGTTGGCTCAGGCTTTCTCATATCAGCTCTCCTGCTTTGTCCTCTGTCATCATGTGAACATCAAACATCATTTAGTGGAGAAGCTGGACTACAGAAGACAGAGTTTTGTTATGAAAACTGAATTTTATGGGACTTTATTGGAAGCACACCCTCCTGTCTCCTCTAAATCACCACCCATGCCATGCCTCTTCTTGTTGTTTGTATGCCATATGTTTTGCACATTGTGTACATATTTATATAGATGTAATGCATATTTTTATACATGTGTAACATCCATGGGTTCTCTATTTTGTAAATATTCCAAAAAGATGTATATAAGTTCTGTATGCCTTTATGTGTCAATAAAAAATTGGTGTACTGTGAATGGCTCTGTAGAAGATAATTTCAGAATAATTCATATTTCCATTAGATTTGATTTGAAACTTTATTTCAACATGTAAAAAGGGTGAACATAAAGATTGCAGAAAGAAATAAACTAATGTCCATACAGGTCAAACTAGTTAAGTAAACACATGAAAAAGGAGCCAGCTCTAATTGAGTAGTTGGCTGTGTGACTATTGTAAACCTTGACTGTTAGCTGTAATCATCAAGATGAAAGCAAAAGAAGCTTGAAATATTTCACTCTTGTTTAATTGAATAACAATAAATGCAAGTTTAACTTTTTGAATTTAGTGATGGAAAATCATGCAACTCAATGCTTTGAAATATTCTGTTTTTAGATACACCTGTAGTTCTATGGATAGCATTCATTCTTTGTGCATAAATATACAAGTCTAGTTTGTATATATACACAGCATAAGGTTATCTTATACATGCATGCATATATAAATACAGGTGCATCTCAAAAAATCTGAATATCTTGAAAAAAAAGTAATTTTTTGCTGTGATTTAATTCAAAAGTTAAACATCCATCTAAATTCAACATTGATCTTATACAAAGTGAACCATGTCAATACCTGTTTGTTTCAGTGTTGATGTTTTTGGCTTACAGCAGTTTACTCCAGAATGTATGGAAGTTTGACTTTTCGAGCACAGCAAAATAAATCAACATTTTCATATTTATTGAGATTCACTGGAATATAAACTATAGCTTCTATTGACCTATGACACTGACTTTCATGACAGAGAAATATATGATAATCCATCTAAAAATATATATTAATACATTCTTTTAGGGTTTTTATGCTAGATTTTGGAATACTTTAATATAAATACAAATATTAGACAAGATAAATCACCTGGGCACACCCTTGAAACGAACAACAACCAAAAAGGAGCAAAAATTAGTCTCAGAATTTACTGTTTAGATAATATTTATCAAATATTTGTATTTAAATAAATAGAAGGTGTAAAATCAAGACTGACCCTCTCAACTAGTATATTACTGTGTATGCACAATAATCACAGACAACTTCTCTTTAAATCTATGATAGTATTTATTAAAGCAGTATCAATTACAATCAGTGACACTAAATCAAACAAAAACTATTATAAAACTAAACTACAACAAAACAGAATATTTCCAAAGAAAAGCAAACGTTTGTGTTTGTGAGTGAAAAAAGAGAGAAAAAGAAATGGCTGATGCACATGTGGTTTCACATGTGACTTTAAAGATGGAGAAAGAAAACTTAGCCCTCGTCTACAACTCAATAAAGCAGCTACACCACACAGAAACTCAGTTGCCGGACTTTGGTTTAACAGCAGTTACGCTGATGTTCGTGAAGGTAAAGGCACTGCACTGGACATAAATGGACACAGCAAATCAAATCAGCAACACATAAGCAGAGACAACAAGGCAGCAAATACAGCTTTCAATAAATGCAGCTAGATTTAAGCTAGTTCTACCCAGATCAAAGCCTCTTACTGGTGATCCCGATGTGTGATTAGAGTCTGGTGTCCAACAGATCCAGAAGTGAGCAGCGGTCTGTTAATGTTCCTTCCATGGTTCCAGCAAGTTAAAAGTCTTGTGGCATCAAGATTTGGCTGTATGACGAAAGCAGGGCTAGTTTCGTCCTTCTGAGGTGGGAGGAGAGTTGTGTGTGTCCTTGTTCGGATACGGGTGACATTTCTGCAGCGCTCCTGTCCAGATTGTGTGGAAGTAAGAAAAGAAACTCCTATACTCGACCAGCTGATTGCTGACTGTACTAAAACGTTAAAGTTTGATGCTGGAGAAACACTAAGTGACAGTGGAAGACAGCTGGTGTTATGGGTGTCACACTGGCTTACCTGAAGACCTCCTGCAGAGTCTCCTCAGGTTTTCTCCTATCAGAGAGGACAATGTGTTCTGCTGCAAAGGCTACTGGGAAGATGAGTCTTACAGGCCTCCTCCTTCCTTCCTTGGCCTTTCCCTCCAATCCTACTAAAGCTTGGGCTTCAAAACTGCAATGCAAGCCAAGTCTTTGTTCAAAGAATCCGCCACATGCCTGATTCCAAACATACTTAAAATAAAAATATATAACTGAACCACTTCTTCATCCCTGCAACATGTGATAAATCACATCTTTATTTCCCTTTTTAAACTGATTCATATTTAGTCATGCTTTAGCTCCACATGTAAAACATTTCCTGGTTAAAAATCAAACACAGTTAAGCATCAACCTTAAATTACAAATTAAACTCTTTGACCACTTACAGAACATTTCCAGTTTTTTCTTTATACAGTTGCACAACATAAGGCTAAACTGATGAACAACTGAGAATGTAAAGTGATTTTTAACCCAGAACCTGCTTTGCTTCACTCAGTACTGACATGCTTCTTAGTTTAGTTGTTGACTGTGTTTTTTCCATTTTATTTTATCAACAAAAATTTTTCTGTTGTAACTGGTGACTTCTGTTTTGGGTGACTGTTTCCCATACTTTACTGATTTGTTTAGAGGTCTGTATTTGCATACATTTTCATATTACCGTCTGATAATGAATGTGTCCAAACATTTACCTTATGCTAGGAAAGTAACAAAGTAGCTGGTCATACTCTCAACAGTAGTTGGCAGACGAGCAGGCATAAAAAAAATCTTTTTAGATCTAAACATTAGTTTGTGTTGCAGTCTCAGAGGTAAGGAAATTTGAATTTCCATAGCAGTCGAACTGAAAGTTTGCATGAAGTCCACGACATTCAGCCAGTAGTACGTCACAAGATCATGACAGTCAAAGTATGTTTCCCTTTATGTTCCTTTGAGCTGTTTTTAGCATTCTGTAGTTCACTAAGGGCACAAGCAGAACATCTCAGGTATTTCAGGGTTTTCCTAAATGCATCATGGAGAAAGTCCAAAGATCTCCAGGACAACATTAAACGGTCCTCCAAAGAGCACAGTAGCAGTTCAGTTCCCTGCTGAAACAAAAGTCTTCATTTCAAAAGGGCTGGTAGGTGTGTATAAGTGCCTGACAATGTGGACATTTGTGTTGGACCTCCTTCAGACGGTCAGTGAAGAAAGGGATTAAACAGCAGCCAGCTATACACCTGTGGAAGGAGGAGAGAGGGCAGGGTTAGACAGGATGTAAATCAAATTTTAATCTTCGCAAGAATCACTCTACAGGTACGAGTAATTTTCCCAGAGTAAAAAAATGTTTTGCTCAAAAGTAGTAAAATTTACTCTTTTTTTTAGTGTATTTATTACCAGCCACCACCAGAGTTGGAGTAAAAACACAGAGTAAATCCTGCTGGAGTAAAACTTTAACCACACCCACTTAAGTTCCAGCTCAGCTGGCATCACTCATGGCCGGTCACAGCTGTAGCTTGTTAGGTATCCCAGCTGCAGCTAATCCTTTGCAATCAAGACCTCCTCACCTGGTGATGAACCTTCAGACACCTGTGTACTACAGCTTCTAATCAGTATAATAGAAAAAAAACCTCTTTTGTTGTCATGCCCTTTATAGGAGGAAAGGCTGAATTATCTGTTAAGAGGAAAATGTGGCTTTTTATAAAGAGGAAGATTAATCTATTTAGAGTAGGATACAGTTCTACATAAGATTACCCAATTCTAAATGGAGGAGAAATTGTACCATAAGGAGTGAACATTTCTAAAAGGAATAAAATACAGCTCTGAAAGGACTAAATAGCACTTTATATTGAGAAAAAAAGCTCTATAATGAGTAAACTGTGGCCTGTATTACTCTGTAGTGAGTAGAGTTGCTGCAGAGTTGTTTTTATTTTGTTCATTGTGGAGTACATAATCATCATTTAGAGTTAAATAAAAATACTTTTTAGAGTGAAAACAACTCTGAAAACATTACTCTGCAAGCAGAGTGAATTTTACTCCAAATAGACTTGGACCAAATGTTATATTTTTCAGAGTAAAATTGTTTTCAAATTGAGTAGAGTTTACTCAGCTAAATTTACCGTGTAGATACATGTAAATGTCTTCCTGGCTGCTGATATTGGCTACCTGCCAGGCAGCATGTTGGTTGTGGGTAACTTTTAGGAAGCTAGGCAACTGGCAGCTCGGTGTGCGCAATGTTTGGCGGACACCAAAGACTGCACATCCCCACAAACACAACATATCCACTGTGAAGCAAGTGGTGGCAGCATCATGCTGTGGAGATGCTTCTCGGCAGCTGGCCCTGGAAGGCTTGTACAGGTAGAGGGTAAAATGAATGCAGCAAAATGCAGGGAAATCCTGGAGGACAATCTTATTCAGACTGTATTCTCTAATGGGTCAAAAAAGCCAAATCCTATTGACTATAAGTGATAAATATCCAAGGGGGTGGATACTTTTTATAGGCACTGTATGAAGAACTGTGTGCTTCAAGTTCAATAAGAATTACATGCTTTTTACAAAACTTTGAGCCAAACCTAGCTCACTTCTTCATCTTTCCAGTCCTTATAAAAAGGATTTTTCACATAATGTCATACCAATCTGTGAGGACTAGCTTTAACAATGTGGCTGGGGTACAGATGGCCTAGTGGTTAAGTCATGTATGCAGGCGGCTTCAAGTGCGGCCTGCAGCCTCTTTCCCGCATGTCTCATCCGACTTTCTCATCCCTATTTCTGACTCTATTCACTGTCCCTCTTTCTAAATAAACACATACATTGTAAATGGCTTTAAGTTTAGTTAGCTTAAAGGTGTCTTACCCCATTGCGGTGAACAAGCAGGAGACTATCCACACAAACTCTCCCGCTTTTTTATGAGTCTCTGTGAAGATCACATCGTGACAGGATGGACACTGAGTGACTTCTGCTGTTTGACCCAGACTGTCCGCTTTACCAGAAGAGGGACAAAGAACTTTGTTACTTGCTATAAAAATGTTCAGGTATGAATAAATGCACACCTGAGACTCCTATTTACACGTGTAATTTGGTGTGACTTACGTGGAACGACTGGGCCCATTGGTGTCTCTGTGCTGGCTGTAGTTTTAACTTTCGGCCCAACTGCATCGTCCTGTGTCTGCTGGTAAGGTGGTAGCATGTAGATCCCACCACAGGGTTGAACAGGAACAGTAAAACTTTGACTTGGTTCCTGTTGACCTGATTTTAAAAAAGTTTAAACATGGTGTTTAGACTTATGCATTCAACAATATCATTCTGTAAACAAAAAATCTGGTTAATAGGAAGTCTTGTTGTCATAAGGGAGGGGTCTTCATACTTTGAGTGTTGTTGATTAAACCAGTGCTTTTTTGTTGTTTCTGCATCTCCTCCATTTTGGCCTGCAGCACCTCCAGCTCCCCCTGGATGACCTCCAGCTCACACAGTTTGTCTCCGTCCCCTCTGCTCACTGTCCACACAAAAAGAGACAAAGCTATGAACGGAAATATTGCAATATTGCAGTCTACTGTCTGTTGTGGGAGTTAACCATAGAGTAAGTGATAAAAGTAATTCATTCATCTAAATCAATGGTTTTCCCAGGACCCTCTGCCATTTTCAACCATTCACATATATTTAATGAAAAATCAGTCAAACACTATATGGACAAACTATTTGGCCAAACCTGTTACTTGTTGAAATCAGGTGTTTCAATCAGTCCTGTTGCTGTTGTTTAAAATCAAGCAACTAACCACGCAGCCTCTAGAGCAAAACTTTGTGATACAAAACAGGTTGTTCTGAAGAGCTCAGTGACTTCAAGCATGGTATTTGGATGGATGCCACCTTTGCAATAAGACAGTATGAGAAGGTTTCATCCCTGCTGGATATCCCACACTCTACTGTAAAATTAGAAGCGTGTAAGAACAATATCAACGGAGGAAGACCATGTAAAATCACAGAGCAAGGTCAACCCCAGTGAACAAAGCAAGGTTTGATAAGTTCTGTGTGGACGAACTTGACCGCCCCGTATGGAGACCTCACCTCAACCCCATCAAGCACAACTGGAACGGAGATTGCGCGCCAGGCCTTCTCATCCAACAACAATGCCTGACCTCATAAATGCTCTCCAGAATGAATGGTCACAAATTCCCTCAGAAACACCCCAAAATCGTGTGGAAAGCTTTCCAAGAAGAGTGGAAGCTGTGCCAGCTGCAAAAGGGGGCCACCTCCATATTAAAGTACTTATCTGAATACATTATTCACCCTGCTGGTGTGATGTTCAGGCGGCCATTGAACAGCTTAAATGGGACAAAAAGCATGCCATTACAGAAGTCCTTTGGAGGACATTCATGCAAATTTTCTCCTGCTGTAATATGGTTCTTGAGATCTTAAGAAATTAACACATTAACATTGCAAAAGATAATGGGAAAAATAAGCTGAGGACTGGAGACAACAACCAAAATACGCTCATTATCAAAGCTAAACAGGGTAAAATAAAACACAAAGATTAATCACTACTTAGGCCCCCCGTACATCATAGACATTTCGCAAGATTTTATGCCTCCATGCCAGCGAAACCAGAGCCACAGGCAAAATCTTTTTGGGTTGTTCTTCCATCTGTGTGGGCCATTATTTCAAACACAATATCTCAAGGCTTTAAGAAATATCCTTCTAACTTTGTAAAAACAATAACAAAATCCATTCTAAGTCAAGGAGGAACTTATTAGATTTCAGTTGCACTAGGTCCAGGATTTTTGCAAAATTTGGCAGAGACACTTGGACTTGAGGGTAAACTGAATTCAATTTCAAAGTCAAAGGTAAACATGAAGAGATATACAACAGAACACAACAGTTATCAAGGTTGCAGAGTCAAATAACCTCTTGGCAGTAGTTCTTTTTTTTTTTTAGGCACACATTCACTCCCCTCTGAAAACAGCTCCATGCTGAGCAACAAGTTAAGAACCATGGCTTTTAATAACAGAAATAAGAGAAAAATACATTAGAAACTGGATCATTTCAACTTTGAGCTCTAAATTTCCTTTAACTCTATTATTTGACAGAATATATTGTCTCTCCCACTTTGCATTTGTTTTTAAGGTCTAAATATACACTTGTTTTCCTTTCTGTCCTTTACAGGAAAAAATTAACCTTGCAAAGCAGATGGATATGCCTGTTTCCTTTTTTTTCACTGGCGTCGCGAATCCATCTTGCAAAGCTCCCATCTGAAGCGTTTGGGCCCAGTTAGAAAGTGACAGGACCAATCAGCTACGAGGGGCAGTACTTTCAGGCGTGGCAGCATCGTGACATAAACAAGCAGCAGCAAGATGGAGGAAGAGATTAGCGTGGATGCTGCTAAAGCGCCAAATTTATCAGAACTTGACAACATTTCTTCGTTAAAAGAAGAACAAAACCAGCACTGAGTTGTTTTCTTTTCAAAAAAGAGTACTTGTGTCCATCCTGTCACGACTGTACTTACATGTCTACAGTCGCCATGTTTCGCATTATTCCTCGGTAGCGGCACACACGCAGCTCGATAGCGGCTACGTCACGTTTTTTGCTCTAGGACCTTCTTGATCAAATGGCTCTGGGATGCTGGGGATCACTGTTCAGCCCTGTAGAGGTATTCTGGGACTAACTGAACAAAACACTGGTGAAAGGTGTTCCCAGTTCACTACCCTCAGGAAGGGCAGACTACTTGCAGCCCATTACGGTAGTTTGCATGGTTAACTTGTGGGAGCCGATATTAAGGGCTCGACTGAGTGCTTATCCTTGAAGTAGCACATAAGTTAAGATAAATTAAATAAGACATTTAGTCAGTCTCTGTACATGAAGTTAGCTGATCTAAAATATAATGTGTTGATGAATTAAATGTCTACTCCTAAACCCTAAAATTTCAAATCGGATTTTAATCCACCATGTAATGTTGATTTATTTCAGGTGAGGTGGGTTTGGTTATGGGAATGAAGGACATACAAAAAGTAAGGAGCAATGCAAAAACAGGAAGGAGTAGTCTATACTTGTATTTTAAAAATCTGTGCCAAATTGATGAAAGAAAAATGTGGAAGAATAATATCATTCTTTAGTAAAGTTGCTCACATCTCCTATGTATATGACCATTAATCAAAGTTTGGAACAAGACTTCTGTATCCCAGTGACAAATTATTTTAGAAACCACTGAATTAGAAGATATTAATGTAGGGATATTTGTCATTATAAATCATCACATTTAGGGATGACTCACTGTCCTCTGAGGTCCCATTGATGTTGTCCTTCTTTTGGAAGTGTTGCAGCTGAAGCAGAAGGAAGCGCCTGTTGTGTAGCTGCTGTATGCGGAACTTGATGAGGTCCAGCTTTGGGGGTCCGGTCTTTGGCTCCAGTGTCTCCTGTGTGGATTCATGTTGGACCACATCCTGCTCCCCTGGCTGTGAGTCCAAACTTACATCTGTATTGACCTCCACACTTTCCATCCGTCTCAATGACTGAAGGAGCATCTGATGCTTCTCCATGCTGCTGTTTATGAAGAAATTTCAGTCCTCAAACACTGATAAGAAACATGAACCAAAAGCATGTTTAAAAGAAGAAGAAATCCACAACAGAGATGCAAAGTTTAGTCCTTTTGGATCAGGGTAAGTTCATTTTCAGCTGATAAAAATACCAAAAAAAAGTGAATACATTTTCTGTATGGGCTCATCCCATTCAAAGTAGCTCTCACATTCGTCACTGTGTCTGGTTTCAGGTCAATTTAAACAATGCTTACTGTGTACTCAAACAGATGAGATGTAAAATATGCAAATATCACTGCCTCTTGACCAATGTCTGATTATCGACAGAAGCAGACATAAACAGACTCTTGTCATGGAGCTCATTACATGTTTTTATTCTAACATGACTCATCATTCCTTTTCAAATGCATTAAATAAATTCCCTCTTGTATTTTGAGCTGGTTAGTCATGGCCTTTCCACAGGTAGTGGAAGGTGAGGGCCAAGCAGAGCATGGATTTACTCCAGAGCATCTTGATTTTATCTGTACATGACAAAAGCTTTGCTTATGATGTGTCATAAATCATGCCTGTTTAAAAATAACATCAGTCCAATAATAAATATTGATTATTATCTTTTCCAAGTAAAAACTACATAACAAATCAAACAAATGTCTGGTGTTTGTATAGTGCCCATAAAAGTATTCACCCCTTTGGATGTTTGATGTTTGAGTTGCCATTGTCTACTGGCTTGCAGTTGCTTCAGGAAAACCTCGCTGGTAGTTAAGCTCGAAAGAAGCCAACGCTGCACCGGCACATCAGGGCAATCATCAATTGCCGCCCCTAGCACACAGCAAACCCTGCTTGGGGCTCACCTCCCTGCCTCATTTGGTAAATGATCTGAACTCTTCGGATGATGTTAACCATTCCAATGATATCTTTCAAACAAAAATCAAGGAGGTTATGACAGCCTTCTTAAGAAAAGGAAACAATAAAAGAAGAAAAAACAACTTATCATGGATAGATAGATTAACTGAAACATTTTAACCCCAGCACTTTAACTCCAGCATTTTGTATTTTTGATTGATTGATTGTATTGTATTTGTGTACTTTAAGCCTTGTGAATTCATGTTTGTTTAGTCTTGTGATCTGCAAATTAGCATTTTTGCTAACTCTGGCACATTTACAATATGTATTCTTTATGTTTGTACATTAATGTACAATGTCCCTTTTAAATAAATAAAGAATAAGCATTCGTTCATGCAGGACATGGTAGTCATACGCCCAGCCATGATCAGCTGACCACCAGCTGATCCCAATTATCGTCTCCCAGCTCCCACAGCCAATCACAGCTCTTTCTCTCAAAACAGCAGTGTACTTAAATGTTACGAACTTCTCACTAATCCCTGCTTGCATCGATGCTGATACACCAAGCTGCTAATGCTGTCAAAGCTTAACCTCCTCCACCCCAGCCTCCTCTTACAAAGCATAAAGCGTGTTGCACCCTCAATAAAATGGTTAAATGTATGATGAGTGTGCTCCTGACTGAGCGATAAGAGCCTCCCAGCTTCTCATTTATTCTACACCTCAAACAAAACATGGCGCTTAATTTCTTTTGGTCTCAAACAGAGCTGCTACTCAGCAGACGAGATGGCCAAACAGCTGTTCTCTCAGGAAAACACTCCACCAGCCACGGCTGGCCACACTGGGAGAGAGAAGTGGTGTGAAGTGCCTCCACACATGTCTGGCCACTGCCAGTGTGGTTTTATCATAGAAAATAATGAGGGCGCACATCGGACAGTGCTTTACTGCCTTGTTCTGTTCACGTGATGCTAATTGGTGGAGAAGCTTTGTCTGATGACAGACATGGAATCTGGCCAATGCATAATCTTTGCAAGATTATCTTGTTTGTGCATGTGCAATGTAAGCATTGAATTCCCCCTGAGAGATCAGTAAAAGATCCATTCTTCTCATAAAATCTAAAAGAGACTATTTAACATTTTGATCTGTTGTCCATAAGAGAAGCTTTACAGCTACAAACCAGGTTTAAGCCCTGGATAAGATCAAATTGAATAGCCGCTATCCATACATAAAAACATAAGTCCCAGTGGATTGGGGGTCTAAAAATAACTCAGACCCTGTGCTGTGTGGTAGTACACAGTGTACCTGCTTGTTCAACTGTGAAATGAGGCATTTGGCCCCATATGACTACAGCCAGCCACTGTAGCATCAATAAGGCCTGGGGCAACAGATAACATCAGCAGAGCAGCTGATGTCTGACCTATATTCAACTCTAAATTACTCCATACATACACATCGATATCATTTAAAATAGCTGGCTTTTAGTGTGTATTCAAACTATTTCCAGTGACCTCTTTTAATTTCCTAAGTGTCTGTTTTTGTTTCCTGGTACTTTTGTGTCACTGTTGTTATTTTTGCCTCTGCTGCCAGGCAGAGAAACTGACGTAACATGAAAGATGGAAACAAAGAATCATAGCATTTTACATTTTGTAAATGTTTGAAGTATTAATAAGGAGACAAAGCACCTTCATTGCTTGCGTTATTCTTACAGTTCACCACTAGATGTCAGTGTATGACACTAGAGGAGCAGGTCAGGCCTACTAAAGGATTATGTCCTCACTTTACAAGATTGACGTCATCCGTCCTGCAGTGGCAGACCTCCAACCATCTTTTTTTTTTTCATTCATCCCTCTGTGCGTGTACAAACTTGTGTTATTAAGGAGATTTACACAAGCCCCACGCTTCTATTTCTCTCTCTGGTTTCAGTTACAACACTTACTCTGGCCCACACACTTCACACTCAGATACCTTATTTCTCAGCTGTTTCCTCCTCCGTGTGCGTATGTTTGTGAAATGCACACAGATCAAATGGCAGTAAAGTATGCGTGGGCACCACCTGTCGGGGTATTAGACACCAAGGGATAGATGCACGCAGTCATTGATGGTTAATGAGCTTCATTATTCAGTAACAGGAAGTTCTCACGTATCTTTGGACAACAGGGTTACTGTACAGGAGTAATTGTTAAACACTTTAACTGGTGTAACCTCTTTTACCTGAAACAACCCAAAATAAGCTTTTAAGATCTATTTACAGGGCCGGCCATAGACCTTTTTGGGTCCAGGGGCAAAACTTCTATCTCCACATCCCTTCAGAACTCCAGAGTATATTCAACAAAAGTAGTTACTTTTTTCCTTTCTGTTTCTTCAAAATTGCCCTGAGGCATGCATTTTCAGGGTTGTTTTAATAGATTTTTCTGTCTCTTTATTATGTGAAAAAATTGCACCACAAAGACTGTAATGATATCTTATTCAAAAACATGTACTTTAGTATGCAGTTTCCCCCTTTTGCAGCTTTAACAGCCTCCACTCTTCTTGGAAGGCTTTCCACAGGATGTTGGAGTGTTTCTGTAGGAATTTGTGCCCAGTCATTCTGGAGAGCATTTATGAGGCCAGGCACTAATGTTGCACGAGAACGCCTGGCTTGCAATCTCCGTTCCAGTTCATCCCAAAGGTGCTCGATAGGGTTAAGGTCAGGGCTCTGTGTGGGCCAGTCAAGTTCTCCCACACCAGAATCATCAAACCATGTCTTAATAGTCCTTGCTTTGTGCACTAGGGCACAATCATGATGCCACAAAGTTGACAGTATAGCAAAGACAAACATTTTTTGTTATGCTGAAGCATTAAGACTGACCCTTCACTGGAGATAAGGGGCCTAAATCAAACCCTGAAAAACAGCCCCATACCATTACTCACCATCAAACTTCACAGTTGGTACAATAAAGTCAGGCAGGTAACATTCACCTGGCATCTGCCAAACCCAGATTTACCCATATGATTGCCAAACAGAGAAGCGTGATTCGTCACTCCAAAGAAAACTGCCTCATAGTCCAGTGTCGTGTGCTTTACACTGCTCCATCTGACACTTGGTATTGGACTTGGTGATGTGGACATCATGCTTGGTATGCTGCTTGGCCATGGAAACCCATTTCACAAAGCTCCGACCACACAGTTTTTGTGCTTAAAGTAATGCAAGTGGGGGTTCAGAACTCTTAAACTATGGAAGTGTCACTGTGTTGGCAACGTTTACCTACAAGGCACCTTAGCAGTCACTGACACCAGCTCTGTGATTTTTTGGGCTCTTCCACTTCATGACTGAGTTACTGCTGTTCCTTAATGCTTCCACTTTCTAATAATATCACTGACAGTTGACTGTGGAAGGTCCAGCAGTAATGAAATTTCATGAACTGTCTTACTACAAAGAAGGCATCCATTATAGCACCATGCTTGAAGTCACTGAGCTCTTCAGAATGACCAATTTTATAACACAAATGTTTGCAAATGGAGACTGAATGGCAAGGTGCTTGATTTCATACACCTGTGACAACAGGTACGTTACTCAAGAAAGCCTGAGTAACATAGAGTAGCATAACATAACGTAACATAGCGTAACGTAGTGTAGGGTAGTGTATCGTAGCATAATGTAACGTAAAGTAGCGTAATGTAACATAGCGTGATGTAATGTAGCGTAACATAACGTAGCATAACATAATGTTGTGCAACGTAACAGTTTAGTGTAACGTAATATAACGTAGCTATCATAGCGTAACTTTGCATAACGTAATGTAATGTAATGTAGCGTAACAGCGTTACATAGCATAACATGTAACGTAGTGTAGCATTGCATAACGTAACGTAACGTGATGTAACATGACGTAGCATGACGTAGCATAACATAATGTAGCGTAACGTAGTGTAACGTGAGTTGTGTAATGGAACGCAGTGTGATGTAGCGTCATGTAACGCAGTGTAACATAGCATAGGGTAGCGTCACATAGCGTAGCATAACATAACAGCGTAGCGTAACGTAGCGTAAGGTAGCATAAAGTAATTCCATGTAATGTGACGTAATGTGACGAAACTTAACAGTGTGACGTGATGCAAAGAAAGCCAAAATGACAACGCAAAGGAATACAACACAAAGCAATGCAAAACACAATGTTGTGTAAATTATCTTATCTTTTCCTTTAACTCCCCTAACGGAAATTTGCTTTGCAGCCAGGTAAAAACATATAATAATAAACAAAAAAAAAACCATTTAAATACAACTAAAGGTAAAACCATCATTAAAAGACACTCACAAACTCATGCCGACCTGCTTCAGCGTGAGTTTGTGAGCGTTTCTGGTAGGGCCTGCTGGTGTATCCGATGGCTGCTGCTGTGGTAGCTGTTAGCTTGGATGTAGCTGTAGGAAAGTCCTGCCCTTCCCAAATTCTTTCTATGGGTGCATTTCAAGATAAATGTAAATTAATCCATGCAAGTACATAAAAAATACAGTCAGGTTAAACTGGTAAGACTGCAATTTGAACACAAAAAGTGCAATTTTGAAAACTGGGCTACTTGTTGGGAGGTTATCCAATATTTTTAGTCAGCTTTTAAACAGGAAACATTCAGCTCAAAATTAGCTGTGAGGTCTTTGCTTTAAGTGAATTACCTAACACAAATGTCAGTACCACTGCACTGAGACATACTGAAACACTTTCACAGTGCTGGAACAGCCCTCTTTAACTCCCAGCCACAACAGAGGGCTGTTACATAACCAATAACACCCAGAGGTGGTCTATCAAACTATGTAATCTTTAACCGTAGCAGTGCTGTTAGACCTCAGTGCAGCATTGTAGGTCAGACTGTGTTTACTAACTCTGCTTTCATTCATCTGTATGAAGGAGACGGATGCTTTTCTGCTGATTAGGGCGTCCGTAAAGAGTAGCATGGTTGGTCCGTCCCACAGGATGTCTCGGTGGTGATGACATACAGTTGCTCAGAGGGTTGCGTCATGCCTGGATTAGCGTGTGTGACAGTGGATCTGCTGCTCTGTGTTTTTTATTCTTTTACTTTTTGCCCTTTATTAAATCAGATAAATGTCCTTATTTAACCATCTTCACATGGGACAATTTGCTGTATTTTTCAGTGGAACATTACATTAAAGCTTTAGGTCAAGATAAGCATCAGGTACAGTTAAGTGTGCTCATAATAAATGCCATCACGAGTGTGGTATGACAGTGTGTGTGGGAGTTTTTGTTTGTTTCCGTCCTCTTGTCTGAATCAAACCATTGTCACAACCACTTCCTGTGCAGCAGCCTGCAGCTGGACTCTCACACTGACTAATGGGAGGAGAATTTAAACACAGCAGCTGCTTTTACTCATGTCGTCCAACATGTTGGCTTAACATGACTGGCAGTAATGATGTCATCAAACTGGGGCAGGCTTTTTTTTCTTACTTTTCTAGCCAGGCGGGGCAGACAGGCGAGATCACTGCACCATTCAGGCTGATCTGAGGCATGCAGAGCGCGGAGGAGAAGTGTGTTTGTGTAAGAGGATAAGGAGAGAAACATAAAGGGACGAGAGAAGGGGGGAGAGAGGGGTAAGAGAAAACAGGACGGGAGAGGATGTCGGGCACGCCGCCAGCATGCAGGTCTAATATGAAAAACGATGTCTGCAGCTGCAGCGACAGGATGGATCCAGTTCTGCATCAGAGACACTACATCACTATTCCCGCAGATGCCGGGCACACATTGCTGCTGTAAATCATCTGTTGCAACAAGACAGTTATGTAATAGAGATTCCCCTTAAAATCTGCGTGTAGTTTAATTCAGCTGTAAATTTAGAGATTAAAAACCACACGGCATGTCTTTGTTATGTGTCGACCATGTTACAACAAAGATAAATCACAGTGACAAATCACAAGAGTTTCCTGTGGTGTTACCACAGCGAGTCGCCCCGTGGGCTTCATGCTCATTTCTCCCAGGTGGATTGACTCGTCAACACATCTGCACTCACTTCTGTTCCCATCATCACCCGCTGACACTGTAATACAGATACATGAAGCATTTAACATGTGTGGGATACTGGCAGGAAGACTCTCTCACTTGGTTACTGAGTGCTTTATACCTTAAAATAGCAAGAGTGTAAATGTCACTGTTAAAGCAAAGAGGTCCGGCTTTTTTAAACACTTTTAGCCATGCTTCCAGCATTGCTCCCATTTGTCATACAACTTTGTACACAGATTTTCGGTTCCCTGATGTTGTCAATTATCACAATAATTATTATCGCAACAGGTGTGTCAGATCCTGCCCGCATCCTGCATGGATTCTAATACTCCATGTTAAATATTCAGAATAAAAGACAGTGTGTTCAATAAAAGGCAATATTGATATGTTCACTGAAGCACCACCCTGATTAATTTTCCTTTCTGAATGAAGGAGACCCAAAGAAAACACCCACATCCTTGTCATGCATAACAGTGGCACACATGAATAAAAATGCAGCTGGAAGTCTCTATGGCTTAGTAATAGTGAGTAAAATTGTTTCCTGATCTCTGGAAAGTCTGTGCGTCATAAAAACTGCAGCGCACTTGTATTGTTGACAGCCTCATCATTTGATGCTTAATGCAAAAAGGACAATTTGCATGTAAAGTGGTGTTTTCCCCAAATAACTGCATAATGATTCAGCGTCTCTGCGTACTGGTGCGTGACATGCCTACAACACAATAAGGGGAGCAATTAAAGCTGTGCCTTTTGACTTATTTACAACATTTAAGTGCATGCACTTTTTTGTGGCGCTTCATCGAAGCAGCACATCGCCCACCTGCCTTTTGATTCCACGCAGAGATACACCCATATTCAAACATGCTTATGCAGCACCAGCCACTACAGCTGAAAAAGTGGCAATAAAACTGTGAATTATCAGTGAATGCTTCTAACAGCAACATGTGAAACATCTCCAGTGTTATCTTGTTTAATATGAGCACAGAAAAGTGCTTTTAAGGAGATTTCTTTAGCCAGGAATCATGGAGCTAGGTTGAACATCACTTTTAAAGATGTTTTAACACTCTAGATGTTGGAATACTTTTGCTGTAAACACGTGAAAACACTGAGATCTATGTGTGACTGAATTCTGGATTTAGACCAGTAGAAAGTTTTTCACCTCTTTCCTGGCTTGGTTTAATTTGGGCGGGGCAAATATGTGGGCTGGTTATGTCACGAGCCCACAGTGGGGAATGACCCCGTCCCTCTAACACTACAATATAAAGTCACTGAGCAGTTAATCTCAGTGCAGTCAGTTGTTAGCTGATGTCACTGCCTTGATTGAAAGCTAACAGTCAGTTAAATGCTGTTTTTTTGTTCATTGTGAGGTAAATCTTTCAAATCTATCAGCCACAGTGGTCTATTGATCATTTAAAATATCATAACAGAGATTTGAGCCAGAAAACAGGCAGCTGTGCTCTGGTCATAAGGTCAGCGTAAGGTCAGGGGGCAGGATAATGATGTGAGTTCTTTTCTCTATTCTGATTCTAGCATTTCTAAATTTGAGAGATTTGTATTTCTCCTGAGTGGGCGTGGCCTCAGCTAACTCAAAAGACATGCCCACACCATCCTGGAGCAGATTTTACTGCCTCATTTTCATGATTTTGAAGCTTAATTTTATAAACTTGAAGATGTTTTAGTTGACTGAAATTTGAACTAGGAGGTCATAACGCAGTGACTTGTTATACGACAAACCTAAATTCAGATTTATTTTCACTTTACAGGGTCTTTAAATATGTTTCCTTGTGGGCTTGTTTCAACAAAGCCCAGGTGTTTTCCGGCTCTTTCACTTTCTCTTACAAACTTGTAGCACATGGAAGGCATTCAACTAGGGTATGATGTCATTCCCAGCTCTGATATCAGATTTCCGAAATAAATGGAACGCAGAAGAAGTCCAGAATGATGACTTGGCGCATCATTATGGGATTTAATAGAAAACTACATATTTATGAATTATCAATTTTGCAGGGCACCAGTTTCTCTCTGGTGAATCCATCTTGCAAAGCTCCCGTCTGAACCGTTTTGGCCCAGATAGAAAGTGACAGGACCAATCAGCGTCAAGGGGCAGTACTTCCACAGCGGCGGAGTCATGACGTAACCAAGCCTTAACTAGAGGCCGGTGCAATTATGGCGTAAGACATTATCGTGGATGTTGCTAAAGCACCAGTTTTATCAGAACTTGATGACATTTCTTTGTTAAAAGAAGAACAAAGAACGGCATTGAGTTGTTTTATTTTCAAAGACGAAAAAGTCGTGAACTGACATGTCTACAGTCAGCATGGTTCGTGTTATGCAGTTCTCTATGGATTTTATTCCTTGGATTAGTCCAGGTTAGTTTTGAACCAGTTCAACCAAGAAGTCTTCTGAGGAGTATCAAAGGGCAAATCAAGCAATGCCATGCAAATCGACACAGACAGACGCTGCCAATTATAATTAGTTGTAAGTTTATGAACTCCAATTCCAAGAAGAAAATGCAATATAAATTCTGATCAAGATCGTAATACAGTGATTTCCAAATCATTTTCAATCTATTTTCAAATTAAGGTCAAGACCAGATTGAGTCTAGAATTAATGTTATCCAAGCTAGAATTGGCAGTGCAACAAGCTGATGACGTTTCAGAAGGCAGACTTCAAAAGCAATAACAAAGAAAATTAAGTTGTTGGGTCATAATAGCTTTTACTTTCTAAAAAGGGGGTGGCCAGAAAAACTTTGAGAAACACTAGTGTAGAAGACACTGATGCTGGACCGTAGAGCAGTGGAAACCATTCTGTGGCATGACGAGTCACGCTAGACAGGTGAGAATGCCAGGAGAACGTTTCCTGCCTGACTGCAACCATGAAGTTTGGTGGAGGAAGGATAATGGCACGGGGCTGTTTTTCAGGGTTTGGGCTAGGCCCCTTTATCTCCAGTGAAGGGCGGTGCTATGCTCCCAACTGTGTGGCAACACTTTGGGGAAAGCCCTTTTTGCACAAAGCAAGGACCATAAAGACATGGTTTGATGAGTTCAGTGTGGGAGAACTTTTCTGGCCTTTTCTGAGCACCTTTGGGATGAACTGGAACCAGAGATTGCAAGCCAGGCCTTCTCGTCCAACATCAGTGCCTGGCCTCATAAATGCTCTCCAGAATGAATGGGGATTAATTCCCACAGAAACACTCCAACATCCTGTGGAAAGCCCTCCAAGATGAGTGGAGGCTGTTATAGCTGCAAAAGGGGGTCAATTTCATATTAAAGTACATGTATTTGACTTTAGTGTCATTACAGTGCCTGTTGGTGCAGCTATCTAAGGCCTGGGTATGGTAATAAGGGATGTGAAATAATTTCATCTGCCATTGAAGTTGTCTAAGCATTGAAGTTGCTTTCTAAAAGTGTTGGGAATGTTACCTGCATGTTTACATAAAACCCTCTCTGCTGTCTTCTCATTTCCCTCCTCTGTTCTTTGATGTATACTGTCGCTTTCTGCTTGCTGCAATGGCCTGATTCCCCACAGGGATCATTAATGTTTCATCTAATCTAATCGAACCCCTGCTGTCACCACAGAGCCGCCACACAGTCAACACAAATGGAGCGGAGCTGCAGAGCAGGATTGTAGCAGAAAATCCTGTTTGATGTAAAGCAGACAGCAGTGTCAGAGAATTAAGCTGAATGTAAGGGAGGAGCATAAAAAAATCTGACAGATGATGATTAACTTCACCCTGCATTAATGCAGAGTGGCATCTGTGGAGACAGATCTGTATCACAAAGGGTTAACAGGCAAATTCAGTGTTCCTGCGTTAACGTCTGTGGCTGTGACGTCCCGTGGTGTAACAACCTGCTAATTCACCTGTAAACGTGTTTTATGGCCCGTTTCTCCTGGGTGTTTCTTTTGAAAATCTCTTTCTCCACATTCCAAGCTCAGCGTCTCCCTGTGAGGGGAGTTAGAGGCGGACAGAAAGTGAGAATGAGGAAGAGAAAGAGGGCAGTCATGTGCATGAAGGAGTCGCACAAAGATGGAGCAGAAGGGAGGAGGGTGATACTGAGAAGAAAGGAAAAGGGAAGTGAAAAAGAGACAAAGGCAGAAAGAGGAATTCAAGCATGATGATTTAAGGCCAGGCTGACACATTAAAGACAATGACACAATTTTTGATGCGTGCATGGTAACCACTAACCCAAACACAGACACAGGAGGCCAAACATCTTCTTACTTATGTGACATTCTTCCTTTAACCACCACATGACAGCATGGGAACAGAAACAGCATGGGTCTGTCTTTGTCACTTCCTGCAGCGGTCAGTGGTCTCTTTATGGTCATGAAACATTTACACACCCTTGTATGATTTCCTCTATTCCAGTATTAGAGTTACGTATCGTTTTAGTGACGGTGTATGTGTGCTCAGGCTGGTGTTAATGCGTCCAGCCAGGCAGCGCTGATACAACAGTGAGAGCAGAGATAAAGCCGGCTTTGTCTGCGAATCAGGATCTCGGCCACAGAGTGGCTGAAATGGCACAGTGCCATTGTCACAGGTTCACTGCGGTCATGGTGACATCACTACTGGTGAAATCAAAAATATTAAAGTGCATTTTGGGAGATTGTTTAACATCAGAAAACCATTGCCATATTATTATGAGACATTGATAAATCACAGTTTACAAAGAGGATCAGCTATCCAGGCTGGCTGAATGCCTTCAATCAGAGTTACACTATGGTATAATGGAGCAAAGGAAACCTGCAGGAACCCCAGTGTGATCAAATTAAATAGAGGAATGCAGGGGTGCACAGATCCTAGATAGTAGCCAACTTTGAACAGGATCCAGGCTAAGCTCGCCTTAATATAATTAATATAGTATAAGGCCCAAAATTCCTTACCAAATTTCCCCAATACAGGTTTCCATATGAGCCATATCAACTATTTCCTTTGGTGTAGTCCACCTGGTAGAGGTCTGGCTTTGTTATGGTTTTAGACGCTGCTGTCACACGCTTGGACCAGATTTCATTCACTTACCAGAGTTTGGTTGGTTAGTGAGGCCCAGCTATGAGGCAAATCAAACAAAGTCTAGCATTAGTTCATATAGGATGCGGTAGTCATACACCCAGCCGTGATCAGCTGACAGCCAGCTGATCCACCAATCACAGCGCTTTCTCTTAACACATTGGTGTATTCAAATGTGACATACTTTTCACCAATCCCTGCTTGCCTAAATGCTGATGCACCACACTGCCACTGCTGGCAAAGCTTAACCTCCTCCACCCCAGCCTCCTCCTTTATAGCATAAAGCCTGTTGCACCCTCATATTCAGATCCACGCTACAATGGATTAATTGCTTTTGAACTAATTTTATTTTGTTCAATATGCAGTGTCAGAAATGTATCTATCCATATGATTTCTGGCCATGCACTCCCTAGAAAGTCAAAACATGCTGCTTGACTAACCCAGGGAGCATCTTTTGAGCAGAGCCTTCTCCACCAAGTAAACTGTATATCCTTTTTGCAATGAAATGATTAAATGTATGGCGAGAGTGTTCCTGAATAAACTCAACTTCACTAAAAATGTAAGGAAATTTGTTTTTGGTAGATTATGTCTTTGTTGTAACAATGCTTCTTGGCACTTTGTTGAAAAACCTGTTTATTTTCCTTTAAAACAGCACCACATTTGTAAGAAACACAGCAGAGCTGAGTATGTTGGTTAAGCCCATGTAATATTTGCCAAATCTTCTCTGCCAGTGCCAAAGTTTATTTTGCTGTTGCTACTGACTCTTGTTTTGAGTTTCTGGTACCCCCTGGTGCTGAGGTGCCTGATTGGCCCCGTGGTTAGGTTGCATCCTATGTAGGATGGTGGCCAGGCTCAAGTTCGGCCTGTGACTCCTTTCCTGCATGGCAACTGTCACTGCTTCACTAGAGTTATCATGGTTGTTTATCATGGGCTTGGCGTCTCTATAGAAAGTATTTCAAGATTTACGGAGCAACAGGTGCCTCCTCACCTTCTTTATAGTAACAGATGGGACACAGGCCAGACTATAAAGTTAAAATACACTTCAAAGGATATTTTGTCTAATTAAAATTCTGTCAACATAGTTATTACAGAGGACTCTGAGAGAGCTGTGATGAACAAGAAGTGGTAAGCAAAGAAAATCTATGCCTAGGACAAAGATAGTCATGCCATATCTGGCTGTATGGTGCATGGCAATATTGGCAAGTCAACTGGTGACCTTTAAACCCATCTTAAATTGTCTGAGAAAGAACGCAAAGGACTCCAAAAAAGGAGAAGGAGCAGCTTGAGATGGGCTCAATGATTGATGTGGCATCGTTAAGACACACAGCTGCTCTTTTTCCGAGTCATTTCTAGCAGAACTGAACTTTGACTGCTGTGGGCCAAACATGATGCATCAATCTCAGAAAGATTTTTGGAGTTTTCTTTTTTCGTCAAACAGGGAACAAAAACAACAACTTCCATGACCTTTTTTTGCAGGCTAAAGACAGGATCTATATCGTCATTATCAGTATTGATGGTGGTTTTACCATTAGGTAAAGGTAGAAAGTTGCCTGTGGCTCCATGCTTCAATGGGCCTCATGATATCATTATAGGTGTGTATTAAATACATGGCATATGCTTAGAAAAATTGAATAAAATAGCACAAAAGTAGATTATAATCTAAGAGAAACCTGGGAAGGACTCCTCATCTGAACAGCAAGCCCTTCTAAAAGCCCCAAAGGGCGCCAGTTTGGCTCAGTTGGTAACATGGTCACCCATGTGCAGCAGCTACAGTCCTTCATATGCTGGTTGCAGGGTTGATTCCTGGTCCTGGCATTGTTTGGTGTATATCTTCCCCCATTCTCTCCCCATATTTCCTGTTGAATTATGACAAAAAGCTCCAGAATGTTTTCATGTGAAACAGTTTAAAGTTAGGTAGATCCCTACTGACAGAATGAAATGTTGGATTGGTGGGTTATTGTGTGGTAAAATGGTATTCAATAAAAAAAGTGTATAATTTGGGTGGAATTACAAAAAAGCTGCCTCCAGTCATGATTCATTATTCCTTTATTCAAGATCTTAAAATGCTGTAGCAGGTAACCCAAGAAAAGAAACCTTCGCTTGGATGTCTTTTCACTGCACTTGCTCCATTAGTAACTATTCATTCCTTACCTAACTTCTTCTCTCTATGACTCATACTCTTTCTCTGCTTCTTTCTGCCTAAAGTCTGCCAGATTTTTTGTGTGTCTACCCAGTGTGAGTTCGTGCATTGTGTGTGTGTCACCTTTCTCCCACTTCCTGCTGCTAGCTGCAGCTTGTCCGGTACAGAGCCAGAGCCTCCACCTGTAGGGAGAACAAGGGAAGGTGAGGTGCTGGGTTACAAACCCAATGTCACTCTGTCCGTTCTGCTCTCCTGCCCCTCACCACACAGAGCCCAGTGTCCTCTGTCTCCCCCCTGATGGGTACCCAGTCCCTTTCTACTGCACTTGGCTTTAATACTGTAACAGTTAATCTAGCTCCAGCTGGTAGGGATGTAACAAAACCTCATGGTTGTTTCATGTGTTTTTGTTGTCAGAGAATTGAAATTAATATTTATTCATACATTAACTTCAGTCTCATTTCTTTTTAGAAATTAGAAAATTGTAAATCATGAACCAGGTATTGTACAGTGTATTGCACTGTGACTCCATCTTTACATCTCATCCATTGGCTTACTTTGTCATACTAGCATTAGTACTAGTATTTCTTGACTTTTTACCAATGAAAATGATTAGTAGATATAAAAAGGACATCTGTTTAGGCTAGTATGCTCTGAATGTGACACCCTAACTAAACATTGCAAAAGAAGTAGAGAATTTATGTTTGGTAGATTATTTCTTTGCTGTAACAATGCTTCTTGGCAATGAATCTTATACCGTTGGAAAGCCTGTTTATTTCCCTTTAAGTGGGGCCACATTTGTAAAGAAAATGCAATAGTGGGATGTGCAGCTCAGTATAGGTTGCACCCACGTAAAAATTTTCCAAATCTCATGCCAAATCAGCATACCACGTTTGACGGTTTGGTGGTTTTCTGCAAAACCAAGTTTGGAGTGAGCCCTAGTACCATCTCCAAACTAAAGGCCAAGTTCCGTATAAAGGGGATGACAGGCCGCAAAGTGGGAATCCCAAAAAGATGACACCACAAGAAGATTGTTTCCCCACCCTGTCAGCACTTAAGAACCGTAGGCTGTCTTCCACAGATGTGCAGTCAAGGTACAGGACGATATGGCCAACGGCTGTCTGCCCAGACAATCCAGAACAGACTGCACACAGCCAATCTCCGGTCTCATAGGGCTACCAGGAGGCCTGTCATGACTGCCCTTTACTATCAGGCCCTGTTTGCCCTGGTGTTGGCAACACATGCACTTGAACCTGAACATGTGGAGGAATGTTATGTTCATGGATGAGTCCAGATTCTGCCTACGGTAGTTGGATCGTAGTGACAAAGTTTGGAGAAGACGCAGAGAACACTATGCTGATAGCTTCACCAACAGAGAAACATCTTTTGGTTGAGGAAGTGTGATGATCTAAAGACATCTCCCTCACTGGAAGAACAAGGTTTGTCATCATTGGAGGAAATCTGTATGCAGAGAGATATCAAGATGAGATTCTGCCACCAGTAGCAATCCCATATTCCCACAATCTGCGACCAAACTCTATCCTCCAAGATGACAATGCTGGCTCCCACAGAGCAGGGTTTATCTTAGACTACCACCAGAGTTTGGGAGTGGAGAGAACAGAATGTCCTGCCAGCAGTCCTGACCTCAACCCCATTGAACACTTGTGGGATCAGCTCAGGTGTGCTGTTCGTGCCAGAGTTACAAACACAACCACTTTGGCTGATTGGCGACAAATGCTGGTTGAAGAATGGGATGCCATCCCACAGCAGTGTGTGACCAGGCTGGTGACCAGCATGTGGAGGAGGTGCCAGGCTGTTATGGCTGTGTATGGTTCTTCCACATGCTACTGAGGCTCTTATTTGTTAAATGAATAAATTGTTAAATCACCAGTATGTCTTCAGACTTCAATCATCCAATTCACCAAACAACAGTCAGTGGTAGAATGAACTGTTTGGCATTTCCGGAGAAGATTTGGCTAATTTTCATGGCCGCAACCCACATACTCAGCTCTGCTGCTCATCCCTCAAATGCATGTTCCTTACAAATATGGCACCATTTAAAAGGGAAATAAATAGGCTTTCCAATAATGTAAGATTTATTGTCAAGAAACACTAACAACAACGAAATAAACTACTATTATCTATTATATTGCTAGCACTTGTCATAGCTTAATTTAGCTTACTAGCCACACCTAGCCAACAGCAAGTTTAAGTGTTGTGTTCAATTGTATAATCTGGTTCCCATTGATGTCCTACTGTCACTACAAGTGATACCGACGGCATGACTAGGTTTTTAATCAGTGGAAATGTTTTATAGGTCTATCATGCACCATAAACATGATTTCAACATCCATGGTATCATTGATGGTCCTATTTATATCTATATAAAAAGGGCTATCCATTTAGGTTAGCTGGCTCTACCGGCAACATCTTAACTAGCCACGTTTAAACTAGCTAGCTCTGTTTTAATATTGAATTATCTTTCCATTACTGCAATATTTTCAAACAATACACATCATACTAAAAGTTTTGTTCATACATACTTCTGTGTATGGCCAAATTTGAGCAACTCAACATTTGAACAAAGAATAATCTGTTTTTTAGCTAGCGTAGGCTACTTTAGCTCATTAGCTGTAAAAAACCCAAGCCTGCCCTTGAAAAATGTTCAGTTTTTATCTCTACTGTTTTATTTCATGCTCAATGGGATTCAAGCAAAATTAATTATCTTATTCTCTATAAGTAGCCTTCATAAAATATATGCTAAAACTAGCAGAAAAGAAATAAATTTAGAAAAATTCTAATGAAAGCATACTATAGAAACAGAAATACTTTGTGATTACAATTGAATTCTTTATATTTAATATTTGTTTGTTCCATCTTACCTGTATCCTTAATGTTACCGTGTGGACTATTACCTGCTTGTCTACCTGTAGACACTTTCTTCTTCACTGCTTTTGTAAATGTGTTATTATTTCTTCGCCCTGTTCTGACACCAACACTTAAATCACAGAGTAGCACAGCCCATGTTACTCTGCCAGTTGAGTGTTGGTGCGGTGCGATATTATATCTCAATAATGTCTGAGGGATTGTCTTCAAACTTTGCACATGCTGACTCAAGGATAAGCTGATTAGTTTTTGAAGGGATGACTGCTTACCCAGACCAGGGCACCTTTCCCCGTCTCTGCTCCCCCTGCCCTCTCACTACACTCTCTATTCAGACTTCAGTAAGTCTGTGTTGTCTTGAGGTCTCTTTGCTGTTTCATGTGTAATGTTGGTACAAGGAATACTTGCATTTTTGTGGTGGCAATATTGGGCCATGTACTAGGATGGGTAGTGTCAGCACCGTCATGGAGAACGCATGTACAGAGGAGGGTCTGTCGAAGGTGGCAGTGCTGTTTGGATAGTAACATCACTGTCACCTTGACAACCCTGGAAAAGTACTGTTTTTTGTCGCCCATTGGTCTGCACAGTTGACTTATAGGGGACAACATTAGGGGCATAATTGGGTTGAGGGATTTCCTCACGTAATGCTCTTCCTTTCATTAGAGGAAAAGTATTGTTGTGTTTACCTGAAATTGGAGGCCATATGGCAAAAGTCAAGGTCATTGGGCCACATGCCCATCCCTTGCTAGATAGGACATTATCTCAAGAGTCCCTTAAAGTATTTTCTTCAAACTTTGCTCAAATTTCCACTCTGACCAAAGGATGAACTGAATACATTTTGGAGGTAGAAGGTCAAAAACCCCTCCTGGTCCTTTTGTGGACTTGCTGTTCCTTTCTAAATTGGTCTTTTATTAAAATACATGCTGGAGTTATCGGGGTATTATACAACTCTAGGGTTCCTGAAAGTAGGCTCCAGCCGATTGCCGTACCCTGGATTTAGGAGGAACAATGCAGATTCTGTCCTGGTTATGGGACAGTTGACCAGCTCTTTACCCTACAGGAATTTGGGGTGAGCTATGGTGAGTCCCTGTATAACCAAAATGAGTTGTGTCCACATTCCTTGCACGAACTCTAACACATTCCCGGTGCATGTTGGCCTCCAATTCTGTTTGTGATTTTCCGAGAAAAGAATCTCTAGGCACAACCAGGGGGGAGGAGGGTTTCCAGTTCGGGGACCTCAAAACTCTGTCTCTGCTTTTTGCAAATGATGTGGTTATGTTGGCTTCCTCAGCTGGGGACCTCCAGCAGGAATTTGCACGGTTTGCAGCAGAGTGCAAAGCTGTTGGGATGAGATTCAGTGCCTCCAAGGCCATGATTCTCTGCTGGAATATAGTGGATTGCTCCCTCTGGGTGGGGAGTGAGTCTCTGCCACAGGTGAAGGAGTTCAAGTATCTTGGGATCTTGTTCACGAGAGAGAGTAAAAGCGAGCGTGAGGCAGGTTGGTGCAGCTTAGGCAGTACTTCAGGTGCTGTGCTGGACTGTTGGGGTGAAGAGGGAGCTTAGCCAAAAGGCTACTGGTCGATCTGCCTTCCAGCCCTCACCTGTGCTCATGAACTCTGGATAACGACAGAAAGAATGAGATTACAAGCGGCTAAATTGAGGTTTCTCTGGAGGGTGGCTGAGCTCAGCCTTAGAGATAGTGTAAGGAGTTCAGACATCTGGAGGGAACTAAGAGTAGATCCGCTGGTCCTTGGCATCAAAAGGAGCCCTCCTGGGTGCCTCCCTGTGGAAGTCTTCTGGGCACGTCTGGCTGGGAGGAGACCTCGGGGAAGATTCAGAGTGCACTGGAGGGATTATAGATGCTATCCAGCCTGAGAACGCCTTGGAATTTCTGGGTTGACTTGCTTAGCCTGCTGCCACTGCGACCCAGCCTGGGATAAGCGGAAAAAGATGAATGGATAAAATAAATGGGCATAAACTAGTTTTGAGCTTGGCGGTCAAATCAGGTTCTATCTTTCCAAATTTCACATTTTACCCTCATTCCTGCCCTCTCGATAAAGACATGAAAAGTGCAGATATTACAAAACAAGCTGAAACAATACATAGGGGTCATAAAGACCAGGAAATTATCTCTGTTTGCAGAAAAAACAATCTACACACCAATTAAGGTCAGACAAATTTACCTGCTATAAACCCAGAATGACCAGGAAAGACTAGCTAATATAGCATTGTTTACACATAAAGCAGGACAGGTGTACTAGTGGTGTGCCATCTGTGAAGCTGTTATGTCCACACCGTCCAGTGACCCAGAAAAAAACGTCCTGCTTTTGTGAAAAGAATAGATAAACTGAACAGAGCTATGTAACTGTACAGCACTGAGCTAATGCTGGAAAATGTGCAATACAATAAATAACTGCATTTTCATTTAAATATTCCTAGAAAGAGGAATTTTTGAAAGGAAGCATTTGTGAAAAATTGAAGTAAGTGTCCTGAAGACCCTTTACATTAGGCTGTACTACTGCTATTTCTGTTCCCACATTCTCAGATACACTGCAGTATCCGGTGCCAAGTTCTCAGCATTCACCCGACCTTGCTGACACACTCTCAGCAGCTCAAAGATTTGGCAAAGTGGCACACACAATCAGCAAAGGAGATCTCTTTTATTTCCTGCAGAGAAGGAAGCAGTCAGGAGTTGAGCTGAGGACATGGAGAACTCTGTGACCCCCCTAATTTACCACCACCACCACCAATCCACCACTGGCATGTGTGGTAGTTGTTTATGTATGGCAACTGCATGCATACTGACAGCTGGTGTTTGTTTGCGTTTACATCTATGAAGCCGGGGATTCAGGGAGGGGCTGATAGCGACGGCCGCAGAGTCGCCTATTAAAGCTTTTCTCCTCCATTGTGGCTTTCATCAGTGGCCATGTCTGTCCTCAACACCAAGATCTTTTTAGTTCTCTCACACAGACATGAGAAAGAGAAAACATAGAAAGACTAAGAAGTTTGTGTCTTTGTAGTCTGTCTGGGTGACTGCTTTAAATCCGCCTGGCTGTGAGTTAGCCAAGCATGAGATTACGATGCATCCATCTTCCCTCTGCCATTATTTAACACTGCTCAGAAATCTGTAGTTCACTCACAAACACAATACAGTGCTGTGAAAAAAATCAATCCAACCCTTCCTGATTTCTTATTTTTTGGCACATTTGTCACTCTTGAAATTGTCATGTCATCAAACAAATCTTATTTTCAGGCAAAGATTACCTGAATACCTGAATTACCTGAATACAAAATGCAATTTTTAAATGATATAATTCATAGTAACAGAGCTCAAAAAGCAACACAGCCTGTGCAGTCATAAGAAATTCAAGAATAGATGAGAAACACATTTATTCACATCTTTCAGTCTGGAAAGGTTTTACAAAGCCATTTCTGAGGTTTTGGGACTGCAGCAAACTACAATGAGAGCCATTATCCACAAATGGGGGAAAACTTGGAGCAGTGTTAAATCTTCCTAGGAGTGGACGGCCTACTAAATATCGAGTATATAGCGTTAATTCAGGCAGGCCATGGATCTCATGCAAGCCCTCATCAGCTGATGGCCAGCTGATTTGCTCTAAGTACAATATAGGGTAATTGCTCTCATGCTGCAGTTTTTAAACTGCTGTTGCCTGCTATGCTTTGCCACTCTCTCTGCAAGCTGCTCCTGCAATCGCCCTCCACCCCAGCTCCTCCTTTATTATGTTTCTGGTTTAATCAATGTCATTCTGTTGTTATTGATGTCTGCTCTGCTCTGGGTTTTGCTGCACAAAAGAACCCAGCACATTTTAAGACCTCTGCAGACCTAAACTGACTCTGCTGAGGACAGTGTTCACAATTCAACAATAACAGACTGGGCAAAATGGCATCCATGGGAGAGTTCCAAGGCCAAAACAACTGCTGAACCAAAAAGTACACAATGGCTTGTCTCACATTAGAAAAAACAAAAACAAAAACAAAAAAACCTCGATGATCCCCAAGAAAATATTCTGTGGAATGACAAAAGTTGAAATTTTTTGAAGGTGTGGATTCCCGTTACATATGGTGTAAAACTAAGACAGCATTTCATAAAAAGAACATCATACCAACAGTCATGGTGGTGGTAGTGTGATGTTGTAGGGCTGCTTTGCTGCTTCAGAACCAGGACTAAAATCTTGGAGGAGAATGCCCGTCCATCACTTTTGTGACTTCAAGCTTAAGCGTGCTTGGGTTATACAGCAGGGTAATGGTCCCAAACACTGCTGCAAGTCCACCTCTGATTGGCTTGAAAAAAACAAAACAAAACAAAATGAAGGTTTTGGCATGGCCCAGTCAGACCTAAATCCAATTGAGACTCTTTGGCATGACCTTAAACAAGTCATTAATTCTGGAAAACCCTCCAGTGTGGCTGAACTAAAACAAGTCTGAAAAAAAGATGAGTTGTCAAAATCCATCCAAAGCAATGTGAAAGACTCATTACATGTTATCGCAAATGCACATTTGCACTTGCAACCAAGGGTGGCACAACCAGTTATTAGGATTAGGGGACAATACATTTCTCACACAGGGCCAGGTAGGGTTGGATGGCTTTTTTCCCTTAATAAATGAAGTCATCATTTAAAAACTGCTTACTTTACACAGGTTATCTTTGTCTTAAAAATTGTTTGATCCTAAACATTTAAGTTTGATAAATGTGCAAAAACAGAAATCAGGAATAAGTCAAATACTTTTTCACAGCACTGTACATCTTTGGAAGAAGGCCTAATATTTCAGGGTCTCCCTTTCCATATTCAAACAACTTTCAGGCCATTATTCACACAATGCAGTAAAAGCTGATTAGGTTGACATACAATATTTATTTAGGTTCACAAAAATGATAAGTTAATTATCAGGTAGTCCACAAATATTGTGGGAATGGTCTCATACAGTCATACAAGTGGGGAAACATACATGAGAAACCATTTAGGAACAGGCCCACCCAGACGCACTCTGATTTAACCAAATAAAGTATGAAGCATGGAAAGGATGAACTCAAATATTAGTTTAGTCTAAATAATAAAAGAGAACTTGTTTTTAATTCATTATTATATTCATTAATTTCCCAATTTCTTCTTATCCTTAAAAAAAAAAACCTTCGGCTATTCAAAATATCTCTTATCTTACGTTATCTTTTTTTATCAAATGAAAAAAATCCCAACAGGAAAAACTAAAAAAGGGGCAGACCCTGCTTTTTAAAATATTGCCGTATACCAGGGTCATCCCTGAACTGTCCAGGACCAGAGACCGGTCAAAACTGGAGACCTAAATGTTGTAAAAACCCCTCTGTAGTACAGAATCTGAGGGTGAATATATACTTTATATCTGAAAGTAGTCTGTAGTGTCCCCGAATAGCCTGTGGTGGGCTTCCCGAAGCTGCCCCACACCCATTTCTTTTCTTTCTCATTTCTAACAAACGTTTTTGCTTTAACAGTGAAACAGTGCTGATTTGACTCGAGAAATGTTCCATTTCTATAAGCTTTGGGAATGGGACCCACCACCCCCTCTTCATCTTTAACCCTCATTAAACATGTCTCGACCTCATGTATGTTTGCTACAAAAGATGTTACACGTTATGAACACATCATGCAAAGTGGCAATTCTGTTTACAAAGATGGAGTAGTCGTGTTTTTTTTATTCTGTAGCTGTTTTAGCTGCGTTTGATTCACTCTTTCAACAACTAAAAAAATCAACCTGAAGTTGTGCCCACTGTCAAAGCCACCTCCCTTAACCTTTCAACAAAACCAGAACAATTAGCATTATAAACAATGTCATTTTAAACCATGATTTTCTTATCATAACCCAAATCTCCAGGGAAAAAAAGGTGTACAGTGGACAGCTGTAGTCTGAGTCCAGGATTAAAACTGTCAGGAAAAGCCTTCACAGCGAGGATCTGTTAGCATAAACCAGAGTGGCTGCTGTCTTTAAGAAAAAACCTTTAAAAACACATCCCGCCGCGGCAATGGTTAATTACAAGAATCCCTGATTGGTTGAAAGAAGTCAGGTGACCACCAGGTGAGGTAAGAAAAGCCCCACCTTTGACGATGGGGATGAGTATGGAGGCGTTTTCCTCTGAACGCTAATGCATGTGTTGTTTTTTTATGTGTGTATATATATTTGTGTTTGTGTATACATTTTGATTACAAACCTCCCCCCCTCCCCTCGCTCACATGCGTACACAATCACACTCAAGTGCGTGTTGATTTCTGAGTCAATCTCAAACACTGCATTGAAAGTCCCTCTCTGCTCATGCAGCACAGACAGAAACACAGAACACCAGTGGCAAAAAACACCGGCTGAGACCATGGAAAAAAATAAAAAATAAAACTGAAAATTAAGTTTGCTGCCTTGAAAGTCCTTGAACATCACATAGAATCCTTGGGCGTGACAATTTTTTAAAATTTTCTGTTTTTTAGTTCAATAATATTTCTCTTATCTATGCTTTTACTTAGGAAAAAACTAACAAAGATTTCAGTTGCTCTCTTATTACTATATGTGTGCGTATCTTTTTTTTTTTTTGTCTGTTTTTGTTTTGATATTTTGCATTGGTTTTCTCCTCCTCTTCAGTTATCCATGTTGAGTTTTTCTTGGTTTGCGTAGATTCCGTATCCATCCGTCTTTTGGGAAAAAAAAGACCAAAACCCATTTCTACCCCTTTATCCCATCCCGCCCTCCCCCTTTAACCCCTTCCCCCCCCATTTCCCCCCTCCCCAGGGTGGAAGGAGGTAGTTTTCAGTCCCTTCATCTCTCCGCCTCCATCGCTACACTAGCCTTCTGCTCCGCGCCCGTGTGGGGGTTCACCCCCGTGGGCCAGGCGGGGCAGGGCTGCGTGGGGGGCTGCCCCTGAGTCCAGAGTCCCTGTGGAGGTTGCGGCACATTAGGTACGTTTGGTGAGACGCCCCAACCGCCGACTTGAGGGGGCGGGGGTGAGGTGGCCATGGAGGCGGCCATGGGACTGCCGCCGCTGCCGCTGTTGAAGCTCTCAGACGCCTTCAGCCTGGAGAACATGGTCAACGCGTCAGGGAAGTTTGGGGGTGTTGCTGGTGTGTTGGCTGGGGTGCACATCTGAAAAAAGGGAGAGAGAGAAACAATTAAAGCCAAAACCAGGAAGAAAGACATGAACTAATTTTATTTCTGAATTGTTTACTTTTTAAGGCTATATAGCAGAGACAGAAAGACAAGTCAATCCATAAACATTTGACTGGGCCCTGAGACGATCTCCTCAACTAAGAAACTTTAAGTTTACAGTTTCAGGATAGCAGGTTTGAGTTTGTTTAATAAACTCTGAATAGGTTCACTCAAAGTTCTTAAGCAACTCGACATCAAAAAAGTCTTCATCACTGGAGTTCTGCTACTACAGTTCACTATAGCAACAAAGGACATGTGAAGTCCTCATGCTTCAGCGTGTTAAATTAGAAATCATCATGTGAACGAATCAGTGCTGCACAATTTGGTAATCATGTGATTGTAATTATACTGTACAATATTCTGATATGCAATTGTGATTACAATATATTATAAAACTGGTATTAGGAGTCTACTTGCTTGGTTATTAAGGAAAATGCAAATAATAATGATAGTGTCAACGTGTATTTTCCTCAAAACATACAAATATTAAGTAGCATAAAAAATATAAAACCTGAAGCTTTTACAGTAGTTCTTTCATATAACTTCATATTTTTCAAAAATAGAAGATTTTCCTTTTTAAAAAGTAAAGGTATTTCTACAAAGTGCAATTGTGGTACTTTTGTTAACTTGAAAGCCTTTCTATGGGTAATTTTGTCAACCTTTCAAGTACCGCTATTACAAAATAAGTGCAGCCTTTTAAACGATTTACACAGCCTCACATTTCGATTGGAATTAATTGTGCAGCACAAGAACACATGACAAGTGTTGAATATTTAAAAAAAATAAAATTAATAAAATAATTGCTGCAGCAGCAAAGAAGTGAACAATGGAGTGTTAGGTCTGCATAAAAGAAAAACAAACAGATTCTGAAATTCATTATATTGCAAAATTCTATTTGTGAAAATAAAGCTGTAATTTTTGTCTCTTGTTAGTTGTATTATTTTGAAAGGCCTATTCAAAATAAATAGATAAACAGAGCCTGTCATAGGTTATACAGACTTGGCAGAAATAATCTGTTCACAGCAGAAGATGTTCTACCAGAATGGCACCTGTGTTTTAATTTTATCTTGTGAAAAAAAACTATTAAGCACACAAACAAAACACATTCAGAATAAACCATATCGATGAAAAGAGCTATATTATTTAATCTTGTAAATTTATGACATATCTAACTAGAAAAGCACTCGCAGAGCACAGACTACTGCCATTAGCCCTATCTCCCAATCGCAAAGAATCCTTTAAAAAATTCCTAGAGCCAGACGGTGATCCAGATCACTCCCAAAATCTAATCAGTTCTTCCTTATGCCATTTCTGACATTTCCTGAAAATTTCATCAAAATCCGTCAATAGCTTTTTGAGTTATGTTGCTAAAAATCTAACAAACAAAAAAACTAACAAACCCTGCCGATCACATAACCTCCTTGGCGGAGGTAACAAAATTCTGACTTTAATCCTGAGTAGATTTGATCTCTTAAATGTGGCCCCAACACTTTGGTTGGAGCAGTAATTGTATTCTTCCCTACTACAACAATGCATAAGTTTGAATGTAGAACAATCCAGGCTATTAGCTTAATCCCTAATAGAGGTTTTACACCCATAACTATCCTCTCACCTATATCCTGTAAATTCATTCATTATCAAATGGTTGTTTATTAGACAAAAACAGAAACACAATCCACTGATAATCAACAATGGAAACAGATTGATGAAAGACAAAGACTTTGACACTGAGTGGTAGGTGCTTTTTTCCAGAGAAGAACAAAGAGAAACACAACCACATTATGTTTTATTTAGACTTTAGTCAGTGGAGAAATCGTCATCTTTTGTTCTTCTATGATGGATTCCTTTCAGGGAGTCTGCTGACACTCACTGTAAACAGTAAGGCTACATTTAGTTTTTTGTATTACACAGAATGGCATCAAACTATGTTAACCCCACTTCAATACTGCTCTAGAGCAGGAAATCCTGTTATACCCTCTACATGGGCAAGTTATTGTAAAGAAAAATGGCTGCACACAAGCTAACAGAATTACCGGAGTGGAATATTTAATGGGGTGCAGGACAAAAGGAAGTTTGAACAGTGTTTACAAACGGATCTCTTGTATAACAGCAGGGAACTTTAGGGGAATCCCAGTCGCTCTCTGCTTCCCCAGGGGCTCCTGATGGTTCCAGTACAGTCCTGTGTTTACATCCACTTTCTGTTTCAACTTTAATGTGCCTCCAATCTGATTTAGCAAACTAAATAAACTCACTTAGACTGAGTTTAAGACACACTTTCTACATGCACACAAGCAAAAACAAACACTGCCAGTCACCTTGGCCCCCGTGTCCTGTACTCCTGTGCCAGTGCTGCTATTGTTCTGCTGCCAGGATGAACACAGTACATGCCTGCGCCAAAAACAACACTGAATGTAACGCCTTGAAGCTAGCAGGACATGTGAACAACATGTTTGGCTGATCAGAAATAGTAAACCTTCATCGCTAACATTGCACACTGCTCCTCTGCTGACTTCCTCCCTTACACTGGGTCCCCCGGCCGTTTGTGACCAGGAAAACAACAACCTGCTGGACTCCACAGGGACGCCGTGTTTAGCAAGGAGGCTGCCATCTAAAAATAAGAAGCTGAAAATTAACACTAAATAACAACAGGTCAAAAACAGGGTTGGGATTCCTTGGATGAACTGACAAACATTTACCTATGGATCACTGACCAAACCTCGACAGAATATATAAATTGTATATAAATGTACTGATAAACCAGCTGGTAACCACAGTCAGCAACCAGCAGATAACTGGCCCTCCTGGCCTCTCTAATATATCCAACTTTGTCATAAAATTAATGCTGTGCACTAAGACCACAGCCACATACACACAAGCTAACGTGGATTTGCAAAATGTGTGTAATATCTTGTGGTGGAATTCAATAAATATACACAAGAAAGGCGTATCCATCAACTTTATCTTCACATTGAAGTGATCAGTTGTTATGTACTAACAGAAAAGAGCCAAGGTTCAGAATGTAGTTTCATTTTTAACAGGGATGGATACGAGTACTCGAGTATTCACAGTGGCTGCCATTACTCCAGTAATGTTTCATTACTCACATACTGTGCACATGCTAATTTAAGCAGCATATTTTAAAGTTTCATGTTCATTTGTACTCTCTCGGTTTGTCTAACTGAATAAACTGGGTAAGGAATAATATATAATAAGAAAAACTTAATAGTACAACCTTTCCAGCAATAGCTCTGTCTTTATCAGCACAGCAAGCCCGTTTACAGCATCAACTACTGCTTCACAACAGCTACAGTGACTCTCAAAGGACACGCGAGTCAAAAGACAAAACCAAAACATTAGCTAGAAGCGCCATTTAGCATATGTCGGTTGTAATGGTACCAGTACAGAGCAGAGAAGATTGGCCTGATAATAACAAAACTGGTGACAGGAGATAGGCTCACATTAAGTTGTGGAAGGAGAAGACGTCAGCGACCCGAATGTGTTGTCAAGCAGGAGAAAAAGGCACCATTATAGTGAAGTACAGCTATGAGAATGGAACAGACATGAGGAAAGAGCAGTGTTGTTAAAAGCTGCGTTTCCATCACCCTTAGAAATGCGCAAAATCTAAATAGCGTAATAAAAAACTGGTAATCAAAACACTTGAGTTTTGAAAACCCTGTCAAATATCGCTAAAAAGTTTTTACACCCTAATGAGGAGGTTTTTCAGGTGTCTCGAAATAGAAAGTTGTACGGAGGCCCTATTTGGACCTACATCCATGTACTTTATTTTACTCCATTTTGCTGTGATAATGAGATCTGAACTTATTTATCTCACTATATTGGAAAGAATGCTTTTCCCCAAATCAGAATTAAATCTTATTAAAGAAATCTCATCAGTTCATCTTCACTCCAAACCGCAAGTTTTGGTTATGTCATCATACTTTACAGGTTCATCTACAAGTTAGCACACATTTTAAACAGTTGAAAGGAAACATGCAAAAACCTCAGACAGAACCAGACTCATCTGTAGACCCATCATCTGCCATGCACAGATGGATCAATAGTCTGGTCACATTTAAAATAAATAAACTTTATTAACCATACACCATGTAGTTTTTTTTTTTTTTTGCTTAAACCTTTGAGCTGTTTCTTTAACAACATGACCTCTGATGACCTGAAATGCTCCCCCCGAGCTTTGTTTTGGACTGTTCAACAATTTCCAGACTTCTTCTAAATATTCAGGTCAAATGTTCAGTTTTAGCAGAAAAGAGGAGCTGGGATTTTCAGGAATTGGGAGTCATTTGCTCCATGATTCAACTCCAGTGAACAACAGCTGAAGTCATACATGAGTGATGGACAAAAATATGTTCACATGCATTCAAATAAGGGAAAAAATGTTGGGAAACAACATTCCCAGACCTCATGCTGGCCCGTGGTATCTAATCTACCCTTGGCTGCATCACTCAGGATGCTCAGATTGTGACACGCTGCTTTAAACAGAGAAAAGCACAAGCGTGACAGGGGCATCGCTCCTCCCTAGGGGGTGTAATCGAAAGCTTTTGCCCCCTAAAAGTGCTGCTGCTTGCAGGTTAGCCCTGCAGCTATAGTTTATGGGCTGAGGCGAACTAGATGTTGTCCAGAATGGCACACTGTTGTGAAAGGTGAGTGTGTCCACTGTGCACCCTGGCAGGAAGCGCTGGCTCATGTCTCGCAGGCCGCTTCCTGCAGTAAAGAGACACCCTGGAATGCAGAAGTGACCTCCATGATCCTTCCTGTTCTTGGATTTGTCTGGTTGGATTTGCTAAACCACATGATTAGTTAGAGAACATGCAGGATTGCTTCTCAGGAAAGGTGAGACCTCCTGGTTGCCTGCTGACAACCCAAGAAAAAAGGGGAATGAATAATTTTGCAAAATTCTGACCTTTCATATCTTCCACTGAGACCTCTGCATCAGACTTACTCAGAAAAAGATTCACATGAGTAAAAACACAACTGCAGTCAGGAGGCAGGATGACCATTGGTCAGAAGGAGTGTTCTGACCAATGGTTATCAGTCTGAGCTGATCAGATGCTACTATTGATTACTGATGTTGTTTTTTACATTAGTTTTCAGCTAATAATTATCATCAAATTCAACGTTGCCATGCACATCCCACACATAAGGTAGCTGTTTCTAGCCTGGCTGCCTGATCTTGCTTATTTAGAAGATCACTTGCAACTCAGCTGACCACAAACCTAAATGCAAGATGAAACGGCAAATACATCTCTGACCTGCTACCCTGGTCTCTGGTCTAGCTGACTGCATGTTCCACCGGTCGCTTGTGCCAGCTAAAAAACATACTTTAAAAGCATTTAACAAAAACCAGTAACTCAAAATTCAAAATTCCGCCTGGTTTTCAAACACTTGGTTTGTGCAGCTGTCAGGGTGTGAAATTAGCACCCACCACCAGGCAAATGCAGGTATTTTTGAGCAGTGTCAGGTGAGCTTGCTCAGCCTACCAGGGTAGGTAAGTAAAGAATGGTTTTGTGACAGTTGATGGCATAAATTAGGTCCCAGTTTCTGCTTGTACCTACCGACTTCATGATCAGAACCAAGCAGATCTACACGCTCGCTGACCAAAGACTCTAGCCTCCTCCTCTGAGTGAGAGCTCATGTCAAATGTTTGCTGTTGGCTGTGTGCTGGGATGGTTTGCCTCCTTATCATATCAGTAGGGATGGGAATCCAGAACTGGATCCAGTTGAGAACCAGTTCCAACTGGTTCAACCCATTGGCATCATTTTGGTTTAATCGTAACGGTTCCCTTATCAATGCCTTACTTCTGCATGCCTTGAAAAACAGCCTCACAGGAGGCAGCCAGCAAGAACAGAGAAGTAGAGGAAATAAGCATGGCAGAAAGTCACAAAAACAGGCTAAAGCAGTTAAAGTGTGGCTTCATTTCTCAAGAAATTACAAAAGCAGTGCAACATCTGTTAAATATTGGGTTTATGCAAGTAATGGATCCTTCTGCACAAGAACAATTAATTTTGTACAAGATCAAGAGAGCAGTTTATTTAAACTGAGACATTTTCAAAAAAAAAAGATTTTTACATATTTTAGCATGTACTCCCAAACATTTGATGTTTAACGTATTTAGTTATTAAAGCTGTTCATTTTTGCAAGTAATTGAAGTGATCTTGTCACTGAGGGTGGCATACATCTTTTTCAGTGATCAGAGAGAAAAAGATTCAAAAAAATTTGAGCTGTTAACAGTAAAAACCTATAAAGTCTACTTTTTCCCAACACAGCAATCATGCACAAAATATGCAACAACATATGCACAAGTCTGACATTCATAACGTAGTAAAATGGCACTGAAACATTTCACTTCATTGTCATCCAGTCTTTAATTTAAATACTCTAAGCCATTATTAAATCATACCTCTTTACATTTTATTTAAATTTACACATGGACAATAATTGTAACTAGTGCTGCACAATTTATCAAGTTGCAAATGCAACGCCAGGCTGGGTGATTACATAACTGCATAAAAGGTTACAATTATTTTTGTATCAAGGTTTACTGTCAAGATTTACAGAATGTCTGCAGAAAGACCTTAAAGTTTAAAACAGTGACACTACTGCACTTTGTAGAAGTAGCTTTATTTTCAGAAAAGGAAAAAAAATATTTTTGGAAAATTTATTTTGAAAGCAGTCTGTAAAAATGTCAGGTTTTGCAATTTTTGAATACAACTTGATATTTGCATATTTTGAGTTGAGAAATACACCCTTAAAACTATCACTGTTCTCTGCATTTTCCTTAATAACCAAACAAGTAGACTCATGATACCATTCATGTAGTAAATTGTGATCAAAATTGCAAAATTTTCCAATATAACCACACATTGTCACTAAATCATGCAGCACTGATTTAAACAAAGTATTTTCTCATTAACAAATATGGTGAAGTGTTTGTAAAATCACTGATTCTCTGCTGAAAGCTGGACAACAATCAACATTTAAAGAAAAGAAAGTCACCAGAATAGCTGAAGAGAGAGTGGTGGAGGGTATGAAAGCAAACAGGGGACAAAGTTTGCTGAAACACAATGATTTCAGGTAAATTTCTTGAAATCAGCTTTTCTTTGCTGTTATAAATAAAATGGTTGCTAAAGGAAACCATATTGCATCCACAGAAGAAGCACAGCACCACAGTTGTGTATCTGCTGTTATAAGTGGTAAAGAAGAACTGATTTTTCTTTCAAGGTTAAGACTTAAGGTATCTAAACCATGTTCACACCTGGGTAGAATCTGATCCCAATTAAGATGCTGTGTGTGAGTCATTTAATAGGATTAAGCTAAGGGGAAAACTAAAGCTTTTATATTCATAAAAACACGACCATTTTCTCTCTCTTTTTTCACATTTAACATTACACTAAAATATATGTGATGTTAAAGGCAGGCTGATAAAAACAACTTCAAACACCAACTCCAAGTCTCTCAACTGCCCACCTCACACTCCTCCACTAGTAAAATAACACAACGCCGCTCTTAAGTGTGGTCATGTGAGCTAAGCTCGTGTGGCGTCTTTGCAGGGGACCTTGGACGGAGTCAGAGACGCAGACTGTATCGACAGGGGAAGAGGATCTGCTCTAAAGACTTGGCAACTGTCCTCTTTGCCAGTGTGTCTGTGGATCTCATTATCAGACCCTTTGTCATAAATTTAAGCTTTAACTGAGCCCAATACGGTCCATGTAGACCATTTCTGATGCACAAATGTGGGACGTATATTTGTAATACAAATCAGTTTTCTTGTTTTTTTCTCTTTGCTAACTATGATGTAAGTTTATTATTCAGTATTAAAACACAATGTCAGCTGATTATGAAGCAGAGAAACCAGCACCAGAGGTAAAACTCAACTCAGACATTGAAGCCGTTGCTCTGGTGCTGCATACTGAGGAAGCAGGTTACTGTGTTTTCTCTTTGTGCGTATTAAGCAGCCTAGTAGCAGATTAACTCTCACTGCTCTGAGGGGAGGACAGAAAAATACTGCTGGAGCTGCTGAGATCAGTGCGAGCAGACAGAGGCTCAAATCCTATTGGCTGACGGACAACTGAGGAGTGCGTGGGCAGCAGCAAGAGGGTTAATATTTTATCAGAGAAAAATCACTACCTGTAAGCACATAAACACACATACACTGAAGAAAAAGCAAAGCCTACATGGCAGGAGAATCATGAGGATATATTTATTCAGGGTGAACAAATTACTTTATGATTGTACCAGACGTGTGCATGAATGTATTGATAATATTTCCCTGCTATAAATATGTGCTAACTGTGGGCTAAACAGACTTCCCCAAAACTGTGTGTTAAGGGTTATAAAAAATTAATTCGGCTTCATAAATAATACATTTCTTGTTAAGAGCCATTTCATTTAATGACAGTGTTTTCAGAGTAAATAAAGAGTACTTTTACTTTCTTATTCTCTTTCTACCAGGAACTGTGCAATATTTTTTGAGATAAAAGCAGAAACTAACTTAATAAATATGGATGATGCACAATGACTGAGTTTGCTGCTTGAATATAAAACATTTAAATGTAACTTAGAGGGAGAGTGCAGATGAGAAACAGAGGTATTGAGGCATTTCTTTTGCACAATTTTGAATGCAACATTTGCTAACATTAAAAAGCATGTTGTCACAGGTGTAAAGACACGCAGTTGTTTGGACTTTGTTATGAAACTTAATGAAATGCTGCAATGTTGATTTGAACACACTTAGGTGCTTGAGATCTTATTAAAAATCCTCACATATCATTTTACAAAAAAGTCAAATTGATTACTGCCAATTTCAATACAAAACATTTCAAGGCATTGAAGTAAATTCTATATGTCTCTCCTGTTTAGTGTCAGATCTTACACTAGCACAAAGTTCAATGTCCTGGATCATTTTCACATGCCAGCAGGGTGTGTTGTGTGCTCCTGTGTATTGTGTTTTCAGCAGTAGTGTTTCTAGAGGCATGTGCTCTGTTGTTGATTCTTCATTTCCTAGAAATCCAAAATGCTTCCACATTGATTATTTTTCCCTAGAAATTAGTAAACATTACAGCCCGTGTTATCAGGATTTTTCTTGGCTGCCGTCCATACTGACCTGGTGCTTGGATGCAGATAGTGACATATAGATTCAAACAAGGGTTAATTAAATAAAAGCATATGGGAAACACAAGAATAATGGTGAATGCTTTACTCTGTATCAGTTGGGGTTGGGCAGTCTATAAAGCTTTTAGGATCTACTGATATATTTTCAACATTTTCATATTTTTGACACGGAAAGGATTTTTGCAACACAGTCATCACTGGTTTAAATGCCTATGTGCTGAGATGCACACGTGAGGCATATCCACTCCTACAGCTGGCGGAACGAGTGATTTGTGACGGACAGCTCAGGCTGAGTCCAGTCAATAGCACTTTTAGCTGTAGTATTACGTGTAGCCAGGTAACTAACCTAATGTCACCTGCTCTTGCCGTTGAAACTAAGCATGGTTAGCAGGCAAACACACGTGTTCTTTCCTCTTGAAGTTTGACGGCTGTACTGCAACAAAGTCAGTGTGCCGTCTCTGTCAGCCTGCCTGGGGCTTTAACACAAGCTAAGTGCTGCTTTGGCTGGTCTCAGTTTGTCGAGAGCCCAGCGCTGCAGGACTTCATCTTACAATGGCTTAAACAACCATTTAAAGGTCTATTTTAACTTTTGACTCTCTTTTCTAAGTCCATAGTTAGTCAGAGATCCAGGCTGTGATGTTAAATGAGGTCAGAAAAGCTGCTGTAAACTAGCTGCTGTAAACTAGCTGCAAAAACCCTCTGGTACGGCAGTAATATTGTGATATAATACCATTACCGTCAAAGGCAAGAAAATACTGTGATATGATTTGATTTTTAGGCCATATCGCCCAGGCCTAGTTGTGAACTTGAGCCTAGAAAAAATTTGCGGCAAAGCAGCAAAAATGTACAGAAGTTATAGGTTGATATATTACCATTTATTTTCATTCACTGTTTTGCTGGAAAAGGAGAAAATTCTGGTTGTTTTCTTGAGATTCTAACTTATTTATCCAGTCATTTTTGGGTAAAATATTATCAAGAAAGCTGATTTTCTAATGAGGAGGTCTTCTTTTTAGAAACATCACTGACAATCAGCAGTGAATTATCTGTATGCAAACTGGGCAAAGAAGAAGGCTGAAATACTACACAGTGTGTAACTACTATAATTTCACTGGGTTCGTATAAGTTCAGTGATGACAAAAAGCTATCATGAGAAGTCTGATGAGGTAAACTTGTTTTCAAATTAAGGTCACTGTGACACAGTTAATTGTCCGTCTGTCTGGTCTCCAAAACACTATGACTTGTAATTTGAGAAGAGCCATCTCAGTTAACCCAAACAAATGTCTGCCTGTAAGCTCTGTCAGCTGGTAGACAATGCTGCAGGATCAGAAAATAATGACAAAAAATCCTCGCTGAACGGAACAGAAAATAGGTGTCATGCAAGGCCTGCTAAGATTACCCACTCTTCATGTTCACAAAAACCCAAACAGATGATAAAAGCTGCTGTTGTATCAAGGTGTGGGCCCTTGCAATGACAGATTGTGTTTAAGTGCATGTAGCAACAACAGAAAGTGTGTTACAGCCGGGAGGTCTGGCCTTTTATTCAAGACTTACAGAGACAGCAGGAGCCAGTTTGTGTTCAAAACAGAGCCAGCAGAGAGGGGTTACCATGGAGATGGTTGTTATGAGGAAGCAGTGCAGATCTCCTGTTGTTGACAGGACGGGGCTGAGGTAAGACTGGTCTCTGCGGTCACAGCGGCGTGACACCGTCAACCCTCTTTTTGGAGCGTGTTTGCTGACAGGCAGCGATCTCTCTAAGCATGCAGGGCTCAGGCCAAACCTTAAACACTCCTCTGTTTGTGTACATACATGCATGTGTGGATGTGTGTTTGTTCACAAACAGAGATGAGCTATTTCCAGTCTGACCAACCACATTCCTCAAAAATATCAAGTCTGTGTGTGCCAGGCTGAAAACAGCAGCTTTCTATCCTTATGCATACTTCTGCACAGGGTCCGGTTACATCTTGTGACCTTACCGACCTCCCTGCTGGTGACGTTTACCTCGGTGTGTCTACTGCACACATGGATCACACAATCGCATTAGTCTCACTTCAGTTTCTCTGGATGTTTCCGCCCAGCTGTCACAGGAATTCAAAGCCAGATTTTTGTGCACCTCATGAAATGTGATCTTCCCGTTTCTGTTAGCGTGGTTGACGCATGAAATGGACTTCCTTTTAACCACAGACATTACAATCAAGGAAAATGATGCTTAAACCCCCCCCCCCCCGCAAAAAAAAAAAAAAAAAAAATCAAAACAAAACAAAAAACATATTAAAGAGATATCTCGGTATTCTTGAAGCTGGCCGTATGAGGTACCTAGCAGTAGTAGTGGCGTTAACCACCAGTGACTTCAGTGAGCATTGCTCCCTCACTGGTTGCACTGGTCAGGAAGCTAGGCTATACAGCATAACAGATGGGTACAGTTTCTCCACAGAATTTAGCAGGGTTTTGGTAAAAATGGACCCTAAAACAATGTTGACTCAAAAAAGCACCATCAAATTTTTTTGAAGCATTTTACTTTTGACACAGAAATCCACTGCATTTTTGTCACTTATTTTCACAATGCAGGCTTCGACTACCAGTTACGTGCTCTTGCATTGAAAAATAGTGACAAACACACAGAGGCTTTCTGGAAATAAAATGCTTTAAAAATTTTTGATAGTGCATGCATTTGAGCCAACATTGTTTTGTTGCCCATTTATTTACCAGAAACACTAAATTCCGGGGAGAACTGTACCCATTGTTATGCTGTACAGCCTAGCTTCCTGGTCAGTACATCCTGCAAGTCCTTTATAAAGAAGCAATGCTCACTAAATTCACTGGAGGCTAATACCACTACTGTTGCTACATACCTCATAGAGCCCAACTTTAAAAATACTGAAATATCCCTTTAATATGAATAACTGGATTCAAAGTGACACATAATAGTAGTAATTAGAGTTGTAAAAAGATTACAATTTTCTATTGTGAATAGTCTCAGAATTTCTGTAGTAAATCCTGATTCATCTCATCCCTTTTATTGCATTTTTGATTACTTGAGTTTGCTTTCAAAGCTGTTTTTGTATCATTTTGGGTTTCTCTTTGGTCTTAAACTAGGGGTAACTGACTCCCTGTTTGGATTCAGGCCAGCTTTTATAGACAGACTGAGGATTTTAACATGAACTTAGCCACGGAAAAGGGAACTTGTTATGAATTGAAAAGGAAATGGTTGATGACACACAGTGCAGATGACCTGAGCTGTCTGTGAGTTTTTTGAAGTGAAATGAGACACGAAGGAGCATTGATGGACTTACTTCACATCCCTTTGGCTGCAGGGTGATACTACAGTGGCTTAACCAAAGTGTGTTAAAGGGGACAAAAAAAATCATGTAATTAATGGCAATGAAAAATCTTTGAATCTACTAAATCCCAAATTTGTTTAATAGGATTCAAATCCAGGCTTTGACTTGGCCAGTCCATCAGTTCCAGTACTCCAGATTCCTTTTTCTTGGTCAAATAGTCTCTGCACAGCTTTGAAGTATGCTTGGGGTCACTGTCTTGTTGGTATATGAACCCACGACCAATCAGATTCAGTCCAGAAGGGATCCCATGATTCACTAAGATGATGTGGTAGACGTTCTTATTCATGATACTGTTGGTTTTCACTAATTTGCCCACGCCGTATCCACAAATGGAACCCCATACCATAATGGAATCTCCACCGTGTTTCACTGTTGGTGCAATGCATCTGGCATCAAAACGTTCTCCAGCTTTTCTGCAGACATAAACACGACAATGCTGACCCAAGAGCTCAAACTTGGACTCATCCGTCCAGAGTACCTTCTTCCAGTCATCAACAGTCCAGTGTTTGTTCTCCCTGGCATATCTGAGGCATTTCTGGATGTTTACAGGCCTCAATAATGGCTTCTTAGCAGCTATTCTTCCCTTTAAGCCTTGTTCCATCAGTCATCTGCTTATGGTCATTCTGGAGACTTTGTCAGACTCTGATCTAGAAGCATTCATCTCTGCCTGAAGATCAGCAGTGGTCTTCCTTCTGTCCCTAGTACTTCAAATCTTAAGGTGTCTGACACCTGCTTCAGTGAACTTTTGTTTCCTGCCTCTTCCTTGGTGCATTTTGTAAGTACCAGTCTCAGCAATTGACTCCAAAGCATACTTGACCACACTGTGAGAACACTTTGTCTTTCCCTATTTGTCTCAGAGACCATCCAGCCTCATGAAGTGTTTTAATGCGGACTCTTTCATTTTCAGTGAGCTCTCCACGTTTTACCATTTTGAACAGGAATGAGGAATTTCAAACTAAATTCCCCTTTTTATACCCAAATTTGAGCTGGCTCACTGGGCTTCTCTGAGAAGTCAGATATTAATCAAGCATAACATTCAACCACTAAAACTCACATTTTTTTTGTTCAGGAATGCAAAGTAAATAACTATAAGTTGACATATTAATCAAGACATAATAATGTGCTTTACTATGTTTTCCGTTTTTTTTGTAAAATAGTAAATTTGAAAATTCATGGATAACAATAATAATTATATTTTAGCATTCAAAATATCATTTCGGTTAAAGAGCTTCTACATATTGGTGAATTAACCATTGCAGAAACATAAAAATGATTTTGGTAATTACCAATGCTGTTAATTTAGGGCAGCTGTGGCATAAACCTTACTTTGAGTGGTGGTCTAATAAATTTGTTAAGCACTGTACATGTCATAAGCACCATCATAGTTGTCATACTTTCACTCCAATCACCTCCAAAACCTGTTAGAAAATGGTTTAAGCACCTTAAATTGTCTAATAGAAAAATCAATGTTGCCATCAGCTATTCAATTACTCTCACATTAGGCAGAAGGACAAAAAAATATGCATTGATATTTTTCCCACCTCTAATCTATATCACCATTACACACAATAATGAAAAGACAGAAACCTTTCTTCTCCCCTATAGCGTTCTCTCTGTGGTGAAAATCTGTGTGAACTTTTGACGTTTGTGTTTTCTCTCCATCTTTCTCACTTCCCACTTCCCGTCTTCCTCTCCCTCTCTAGTCTGCGGCTTAGTGCGTACAGTTCACACACTGTGTGTCAGCCCTCGCAGCTAACTCTGCAGAAGGATCCATGAGACAAGAAAATCAGGGTGAAGCATGCAGCCTGACATCTCCATCCACGAGCCCTCGTACTGACTAGAGCAGTGTTTTCTGTCTGAATGTAACATTCAGTGTGTGGTTCAGAATAATGTTTACATACAGGATGTGTCAGCAGGATATACGGCCTCAAAGCGGCTCTGCCTGAGAGGATCACGCCTGACGCATTTTAAATCAATCCTCAAAACACAGCTGTATAATGCATTTTGTCAGTTTGAATATTCATTTATTGCTTTTAACATAGAAAACGCCCCTGCAATAACTGCATTTGCAAACCCCTCTGTTTTTCTCTGTTTCCTCTGTTTCTCTGGATTTCAACAGTTATGTTAATTTCTTTTTGGCCTTTTTCCCCCAACTTCAGAATTTGGTATAGTATTCAAAATAACTTCTGCAGCTGCTCCTCCTGTCAGAAAGTGTTTCCCTTCTCCAGCTCACATGAAAATTCCTTGAAAATTCAGGAGCGCTGCACCAGAAAATTTGCTGAGTTTGAGCTGTTTGCATTCGAACATGCAGGTCATTTAGAACAAAATCAGGGAATTTTCAGGACTCGTGTGCATATAAAATAAGGCTCCAGTCTGGCAGCTTGGAACACATGGTGTCCAACTGCATCAACAAGACAATGCGTCTGCACTGATGGCACGGCTGCTGCAGCTAGGGCCACCAGCCATGCATACTTCAAAATCTGTAATAGGCAGTTTGTTGAACTGAACTCCTCCTTCAGTTCACATACATCAAGTAGAAAAAAAGGTAAAGTACCTTTTGCTGTAAGCTTACACAAAAAAAATGTTTTTAGAACAAAATCTTTGCATTGTGTGCCAATTCATATAATCTTTGCTGTCACGATGAAGCAACTTTTTCTTCTTAGAGCAGCCAAATGTGTAGGAACTCTGAAACATAGCCCTGCACAGTGCAAAGTCAAAAAGATGACTTGTGTTACTCCACATTTCATACAGAATACAGTAAATACAGAGGAGCGATGACAATGTATAGCTTCAAAAAAAAAAAAAAAGCAAAAGAAATGGAGCCATATTTCTCTCACACATTTTTATCAAGGGTAAAGACGAGTAGCAATATTTGGAAAGGAGATACAAACTGTGGCTGCACCTCTTCAAACTGAGCTCAATGTGTGGGAGGAAGCTTTAGCTTCTCCAGTATCAGGTCTCAACTAGTCTTGTGTGCCTTCATGTTGTTTGGAGCACATTAAACCCTTTCTGAAATATCTACTCCCTTTGTTTAAGTTTTTGGGGCTTGTTAGAACAATGCCCTCAATGAGGGCACATGAAGCTTTAAATGTACAAAGGAGGATGAAAGTTGACCAAGCCGAGATTTACAAAGATAAACAGAGGTCAAGTTGTCTTCCACATGAAATAAAATCACTCATCAAAATATCACATTACTGGCGGAGAGCACAGACAAGTCCGTCATGTTTAGAGAAGGTTACGGTAACTTCAATCGAATGTTTTGACAACATCAATCCAAAATATGTGACCTCAACAGACCAACATTTACGACTCAACCATGTCCAATAAACAAGCAACTTTCTGGGTCCATGTGACGTCCGATAGCTGATATCCAAAGCCTGATATATTTGTAATCTGGCAGACATAAGATAAATAAACTACAGAGCAAAGACGCTTTCCATTCATAGGTTGTACAAAAGCCATACTGGACACTGCAATGTGAGGACTGTGAGAAAGACTACAGTGAGAGGCAAGAAGATTAAAAAAAAGGGTTTACAATGAAACGGTTAAACCAACTGAAATGGGAGGAAGGCTGGTGATCAGCAAAATGGGAGCCAAAACAAAATGGATGAAGAAAGAGGACAGAAAAGATGCAAGGAAGGAAACAAGGAAGGCTGACCAGACCGTTGCTGCATGTAGTGTATATGATTGTTCCTGCCTGATAAATGTTTAAAAAGGGAGGGCTTTTATAGCATGTATGTAGTGTAGCATTGCATTTTGGGTTTAGAGCAGCAGCTCTGCAGTGCTAATGAATGCAGCAATGAATTACTAACAAATATGTTAACAATTACAGGACAGCAAGAAGTATGGGCAATTCATCATAATATTTAGTTATTCAACACAGAGCAAACACACCATGAATGCTCCTTGATATTTAAAAAGATCTATTTAAGAAACAGTTTCTCTGAAAACCAGCACATTTTTGTAAAAAAAAAAAAAAAAAATAGTCAAGTTTACCCTCAAAATTTGAAAAAGGTTGCCTTTAAATGTCTGTGATAGATTGAGATAAATTAACAGATTGAGACTAAATGACAGGTTGACTATTCTTTAGGGGTGTTAATCATCCATTTCATCACAATACAACAGCAATATTTTCGACAATACGATATTTTTTTTATATAAAGCCAAAACTGAAGGGTCTGACTGATTAACACAGGAATGTCCAAACTATGGCCCCGGGACCAAATGCGACCCACAACTTTTTCTTGGCCCACATCAGATTTTCAAAATTAAAGGAAATATGGCCCATATTTGAACATAAAGTATGTAGGAGGTGCTAACATGCAAATTCTGTGAACAAACATTTTGACAAGAAGAATTTATTGATGTGTTTTAAAATTTGTGATTAAACTAAGAAGACACTTGAATAAAAAACATAACGGCAACCAAAATAATATTCATATCTTGATTAATAACTACCTAATTGAGTACCGCAGCAAACAGCAGTACCAACAGCATTCCAGGGGCGGAGCCAGTGGAAGCCAGGGCCAACCAGGGTCCCCTGAAAGCTGATTGGCCTTCCAGAAATCCTTAAATCAATTGCCTATTGGCCTTGTCAACCACCTTAGACCTACTTAGACTGGAATTAATAATTTTAATATCCTCAAAGTACGGTATCTTATATGAAATGGGCCTCACCATTTCTTTATATTTCCATATGTGGCCCTCAGTGGAAAAAGTTTTGACACCCCGGGATTAGATATAGCAGATATAACCATAAACAACGCATCCCTGCTCATCTCATGAAAACAAAATTATGGCACTACTTGCATCAAAAGCCCCAAAAAGTTGGCTTTTGCAGCAAGAGGCTAAATCATTGTCAGAAACTGTGCCATTAGTGGATAAAATCAAACAAGACTGTGGGAGTCTTAAAGGCCCTGATGGCAATGTGCTCATCACAACAGTCACATCTTATGAAAACTTAGACAAAACCAAACCAAACTGAAAATCTGCCCGGTTTTGTGAAGATAATTTGATTATAACTTGATGTGCTGAGGAATAAATTAAAAACACTTCCATCCATATGTTTGTTGTGTCTTCAACCAGCTGCCATATTTTCTCACCTGTGTGGTACACAGCAGACAAAGTCAACACAGCTGCTTTATATTTAAACTAGACAAACAACCCAGAGTCCTTGTGTTTTAATGATCCTAATACATAGCTCACCACCAGAAGGTGACACTCTTGGTTTTATGGGAGTGTCAGGATGTCAGAACTAGATGTTTCTTTCCTAAACTAAATTAGGGAAGTTGACAGGTGCAGGTGAACATTTCAAGTGACTACCCCCCCACCCCTCAATCACCCATGACCCCACACTCCTTTGACCTCACTCAGCTACCAGCAACTAAGCTCTGAGTCTGTGTGTGAGTAAATATTATGTAGACAGAAAACAAGGTTGGATTTGAGCTCACAAGGGGCTCAGTTGATCATTAGCCAAGCAGCGCTATACTCTCATGTGTGATGTGACACTGGGTTGAATGCAGGAGAGAGAAACAAAGAAACAATTGCAGTGATAACAGAAGAAGAACAGAAACAGAAAGAAAAAAGAAAGCAGCAACTGACAGAAGAGAGAAGTGGCACTGAGAGGAGCATGTGTGCTGTTTGACCGACTGCACTGCTCACATCAATGTCTAACAGGCTAACAATAGGAGTTCAGTGCTGTACCTGTATCTAGAAAAGGGAGTTTTGCCTGCAGACGGGTAACAGTCTGGCAACAGAAACTACTGGGCCAAAGGTTAGCATGAGGGAGAACAAACCTCGACTATGATGCAAAAACTTGGATTCAGTCTGCCAATAGATACTTGTCTTAAGGCTATAAAAACACTGCAGAACAATCTGATTTCCCTTTTAACACACATGAAACACATGCAGTTTTGACTTTAAGTTCTGATATGAAAATCTTTGTAACATCATAGGAGTGTTATTAAAAATCCTAAAACCTTATCTATTGTCAGATTTAGACAACAGCATGCACTTTTCATTGAAGTGTTTACCCAGATGACATTAAAAACTGACAGCCTGCGCTGACTCTCTATTCCAAAATGAATGGGGGATAATGCAAAATATTCAGAATAATATACCAAGCTCTCACAAATACTGCAATAAACATGGAAGAACTTTAGGGATTTTTAAGGACATATGTAAGTACCTGAGCTTTTGAGGGTCAGGTCAGGAGTCTCCCTAAGTGAACTGCTCTACAGTCATTGATCTAATAATCGATCTAATGCAGGGACTGAGGATCAGCTCGAAGAAACACAAGGATCAGACAGGGACAGAGTGGTGAAGAGTCACGTTTTCAGGGATGTGAGCCAGGAAAGAGCCAGACAAAGATAATGAATGAAACAACAACACAAGTATAGTAGGAGTGAGTTTAGGTGGACAGGTGCGGCAAACCTGGTGCTAACCTGAGAGAACAGGCAAAGGGATCCCATGTGACAAAAATATTCCCTTTATGCAACAGATAAGGCTACCATGTGCTGCTTGTGTTTCCTCAGTCACAGATCTAACCTCTGTGTGTTCAAGTGTGTGTGTGGGTGTACGAAACCACTCATAGAATCAGCGTGGAACCCAATGTGAGACTCCACTGCTCATAAACACATCTGGTCCTTCCAGCCGTCCCTCATGGATTCCCAATCCCAGAGTCCCCTGAGCCAGAGTTCCTGTGTGTGCGGTTAGGGTTCTGGGAAACCGTGCTCCTGGAAACATGCAGGGCAACACGCTGGAACATGCAACACGCAGGCCAAACCTCTTCAGATGTGGCTAACTGCTTGGCATGGCTGTACGACACATGGCGACAGACAACCACACAAACACATCCAGGCACAGTTTCATACACACCCATTAACAACACTAACGGATCTCAACATGATTAACTCTGAAATCGGAGAAACACTGCTGCATGCAAACCAGGAGGATTATAGAGTGAACATAAAAACTTAAATGCTTAAATAGTAGGAGAAATAATACAGATGGACCAATTTGATATCAGATATCAGGTTCATACTGACTCAAATATCTGTACAGGGTATCTGTGACAATGGGGCTTATCCTAGGCCTATTTATTCTATTCAATTCTATGCATACATCTAGGTTCATGTAATGTATCCTGTATCAGCAAGGTGAATGGCTACCATATTGCTAACAGAAAGGAAAAGAGAGTTTCCGCTTTGATCATTGCTGTTGCTCCAACACAATACAGCAGAAATTTTAGAATATATTAATCTGCAAAGAGGAATGAAGGCTGGTGGAGCTAGCTGCTAATGTTAGCAACACTGAACAAAGTATATCAGGCTTCCATGGTACCTGCTAATACAATGACCATGTGAAAAATTGGACTGTTTTTTAAGTATTTTGTTCCCATTAGACCAGTCAGTTAAACGCAATTGAAATTGCTGTTTATCTGAATGGGGAAATAGACACAGAGGAACATCCTATATGGATGCATGCAAATAACTAAATGGTTAAATTCAGATCCATTTGGAATTGGCGCCAGAATTAAAAGTCGTTTTAGATAATTATCAACATTTTTTATCAGTTCAAATCATGGTCACACACCCAGTCTAAACTGTGAAGCAGCTGCCTGCCACTAGTAGCCACAGTAGTTGTAATTCCTGCCTCGCTGCCACATTGCTCTTTAATCCAATACAAATGACCACTAACATGATCAATTTAGCATAATTTCGACCCAGAAAATGGGGATAAACTTTAAGAGGTCAGGTTATACCTCTATACAAACAAAGCATGAGTGACGATATTTATCACAGGTATGTGGACGTTATCCTGCAAAGAGGATAGAAGGCAGAAAGCACCTTTTCTGTTGCTTTTTGGCATGTTTCTTTGCTTTTTAATTCATGACGAAATGTGGAACGATACAAGTGGAAGCCATTGCTACCGGCATTAAATACATCTAAACCCTGCCCAGAACTAGCGCAAATGTTGTTGATTGGTCCAATCTGTGTTCAGTGTGGCACAAACATTGTGGACTGGAGCTTTTTCAAGACAGATTTGCCTGACAGACTGGCAAATCCATCAGCTCTGCGAGGTTAATACGAGGTATCACTAGCAGCTAAAATGAGTTTCAAAATATCAGCATATTGAATAATGCCAAAAAAATCCCCTTGTGTTGACATGTGTACAGTTGCATCCACATCAACAGAAATATGACAAAAAAAGAGATGCTTTGCATGAACAGGTGCATCTCAAAAAAATTAGAATATCATGAAAAAGTTCAACATTTTTTGTTGAAAGTGAAAACCTTATATTATATAGGATTTTCACACACAGAGTGAAATATTTCAAGCCTTTATTTCTTGAAATGTTGATAATTATGGCTTACAGATAAGAAAACCCAAAATTCATGCCTCAAAAAATTTGAATATTACATAAGATCAATAAAAAAAAGGATGGGACTCTTCTAGGTCCCAGAGTCTGGAGGAGGAGTGGATAGGCACAGAATCCATGTTGCTTGAAGTCCAGTGTGAAGTTTCCACAGTCAGTGATGATTTGGACCACCATGGCATCTGCTGGTGTTGGTCCACTGTATTTTCTGAAGGCCACAGTCAGCGCAGCCATCTACCAGGACATTTTAGAGCACTTCATGCTTCCTTCTGCTGACAAGCTTAATGGAGATGCTGATTTCATTTTCCAGCAGGACTTGGCACCTGCCCACACTGCCAAAGGTACCAAATCTGGTTCAATGACCATGGTGTTACTGTGCTTGATTAACCAGCAAACTGGCCTGACCTGAATCCCATAGAGAATCTATGGGGTATTGTCAAGAGGAAGATGAGAGACACCAGACCCAACAATGTAGATGACATGAAAGCCGCTATTTGATTGATCGTCTCCATGTCACGTCGCATTGATGCAGTAATTCATGTGAAAGGAGGCCCAAAAGGAGTGCATAAAAATCAACATACTTTTCAGAAGCCTGACATTTCTGTGTAAAACATCCTTTTCTTATGGATCCTATGTAATATTCAAACTTTTTGAGACACTGAATTTTGGCTTTTCTTATCTGTAAGTCAAAATCTTCAACATTTCAAGAAATAAAGGCCTGAAATATTTCACTCTATGTGTAACAAGTCTATACATTTCATGATACTCATATTTTTTGAGATGCACCTGTATATCTTGCAGTCTTATCAGTAAATAAAGAGTTCTTATTCTGAGTTATCTGGCTTATTTGTGTTGTATCTGCTGTCCTACTTGGCTGACAGCTTAATAAAGACTTCACAAACAGCCCCGTTTTTGTTGCTTATGTTACCATATATTTGCAAAGTTCAAAATAAGACTGGTTAACTTATGGGGCACATAGGGGATTAATCTGGAAGTTCATTCTCTACTGGATCAGAAACTAAAGTTCTTCATTTGGTCTGCTGTACTTTGTGGTTAGAGAAATTTGAATTTGAATGGGTGGTGCAGTTAAAAATGTGCCACACATTTGAAGGAAGGTTGAATAAAGTGAGTGATAGCCCTTTCTCTTACCAACTAAGTATTAGCACTTAGCAGCTATCCAACAAACCAATGCTTTGTTTGGACTGAAAAAAGTCACACATATTACTTTTTTTGGAGTCAGCAGCTTACGGAAAACAACTTGATTTGGTTTTTTTTGTTGTGATAGGGTGCAATCAGCTCTGCATTATATTATTTTCAAGCCATATATCTGCCATTGCACTACTGCAAGCCTATTTTGTTCAGGTATTGGCCCTGTAGCGTTCTACTTACATGCTGACATTAATACCTTTCAGCTATTATATAAACAATTCAAACATCCTTAACATACACCTTACTAAGCTTCCCTCCATCTCTTTCGATGAGCAGAAAGAGATGGAGACATAGAGAGCTAGGAGTAGACAGTAGTCCGTGTTGTCAGGTCGTGATTTATGACGGTAATTATAGCTCTGCTCTTCTGCATCGGCACACCGCACACTTCAAATCCCAATGAGTGATCTTACATGGATGAGAAAAAGTTAGGATTTCTAAAAAATCCTTTTTTATGCCACACCCGGATGCCAAAACCCAAATGTTTGTAGTTACCAGAAACACCCCCACAAACACACACACACATACAAAACACCAAACCCTCCTCTTGTGTGTTTGCATTGCCAGGAAACAGCCTTTAAACAACTTCACGCCCACTTTTATCACTGCCCTGCGGTGCCCAATACTTATTCTCCTACGTCACTGAGCCCGGTCAGTTGGCACTGAATGTTGCCCTTCATATAATCCAAGTTTATTTGGTCTTGTGCCTGATGCCTGTGATGAAATACAGTTAAAGCAGTAAAAAAAAAGGGTCATTATGTGAACTATGGAGCTGTCTGTTCATGAATCTAAGCTAGCCGGTGCTTAGAAAGAAAAAGGACACAGTAACAGATAATTCTAGAAGTTAATTTTCTGCATTATAGTCAGCTTGAGTGCTAACTGGATGAAGTGAATTCAATTATTAAGACAAAAAGATTGCACAATTTAGGATTGGGGTTTTCACAAAACCAGAATTTTAAACTTGGATATCACACTTGTAAACATTCAAACAATTAGGATGCCAGTTTAGTTCAGCTTACTCAGCTCATATACAGAGGCTACAGTCTGGACATGGGCTGATATGATCTTGCATCAGATATTGATCAAATCCAGACCCGAATAGCTAGATCGAAAACCGGTGACAATATACAAGGACATAGGGCTGATCCTCAAATTTGATCTACAGCTCTATACTATTCTGTATTTACAACCAGCACATGGGCGCACTATGTTAGTGTACACAGTGAGCTGATAGGCTTGTGCAAAGCATGGAGGCTAATGCAAAGATGAAGCAGGACAACAACTTATATGGCAACAAGCAACTTATGCAGAGCTCATGTTTTAAGAGGAGATGGTTTAACCATGTGTTTAAACAAACAAAGACATTGGACAGAAGAAAAAACAAAATGCTGCAAAGCAGCTAACTTTGTTGAACACATTGCAAACACTAGAGAAACTTTCAGTGATGGATTAAAAGCAACAAAATGCCAGTGGAGCCACAGGACAGTTTGTAATTGCATATAGAGATGTTCCAATACAATTTATTTTAAGGGATGCACGACAGTGGATTTTTGACTGTGACACTTAAGGTTGTTTCTCCTGTTAATGATTGTGGGTTTTACTGCTAAATATTAAAATAACAACGGCACAGAGGGCCACACCACAGGCTCTCTGTGTTTCTCTCCTTTATGCTATATTCAGCTCATCTAAGCATGTACAGTACGCCAAACACATGTCATGATGACAGAACAGCCTACCATTGGTTAACAGTCCCTGACAAAGCAACTGCTGTTAGCATTTGTTAGCATCAAGTTAGTGGCAAAAAATGATTGAAAATAGATTAGAAATGGATTTTAAAAAATACATTCAATATAAGATAAACTGGTGTGAATACAGTCTTTAAAGTCCCAAAAATTCACCCAGTTCCAAGCATTCTAGAAACGCTTTCGAAAGGGATTTAAAGGCATGGATAGCATCATCTGGACTGGCACAATGACAAGCTTCAAAGGGAAAAAGAGTAAGAGGCTACAATAAATGGTTTGAAAGCTTTTCAACTTTTAATAACCAGTGTCACTTCCAGATGTATGCCAATGCCGGTCTGGAAGGGATTTTAACAAATACATACAGAGAATAATGAATAAGAATAATGAATGACCTGGTGCCTCAAAAGTTTGCTGATGTAGTTTGGTTGCTGCTCCATAATTTGGTTCTTCTTCGCTGCTCTAAATATGGTAGCTAAAGTTAAACAAAACAGTACCAAATCAGTGCATAAACACGTGTACTGGCTGATAACAATACTTGGATTTTCAGCAGTATTGGATGGGTTTCTGATACTGGTATTGGAATCAGAACAACTCATCACATACTTTCTAAAGATGCTCTGCCGAGCCTCTACAAGAACATATAAGAACATTTATTAGTAGAGTTGATCATGGATGGTTGTAGAAGCACTGAGCTTGACTGCAGATACCTGGAGCTGTAGCTTCACTGCACAACACAGCGCTATAAGCTAAAAACTTCCACAGATCATTCACCACCAACTCAATTCCAGCTACCATCGAAGGGATGCTTTATCAGTTTTCTAGTGCATGACATTACAACGGAAAGGTAGTAAAGTATCGAACAGATTGTGAGGCAGAGTTTGTTAGCAAGTTCAGTTTCTATCTATTGCTGGAAAGCTGTTTTATAAAGTTTACAAACCTGATACTACCTCAAAAAGAGAAATATTTGTTATTAATAATGTACCACTGGTATTAGATGGGAAATAGCATACACAAAGCAAAGGTATCAGATCAGTATTGTAGCTTAAAATTCTGGATCAGTGAATTACTACGACAGTCCTCAATGCACTAGTCAGAGATTTGAATCCTTCCTTCACTATCGCCACTATTCAATACAAACCCTCCGACTCCCACCTTCTTCCATACCTCAGCAACACACAAAGAAGTTCTAGACCCCTAATATTGGGATCTTTTAAAATTCTTATTTATCAAAAATTGCAAGCAAATTTCTCTACTCTGTCAAAATTACATGTATACAGTGTGTTTGCTTTCATTTTGATGGATTAACATCTCTCCTCAGCATTAATCTTGTAAAGTAAATGTAGTTTGTAAAGCTAAGGCACTTTTTGATACAGCAATTCAAAGTTCAAAAGCCTTTGTTTGGGCAAAATTAATTACAAACAAAGAAATATTCAGAGAGGACAGAGAAAGAAGAGCTAAAACTAGAAAACAAAGTTTCTTTATCTTCACTCAAAGATCAGAGAGAGAAGAGCAGACAGATCTACTCTAAACACACAGGTATGATTTAATAAGAAAAGGAGAATGTGAAATATTTCTTAAGCAGATTATTTTCATTACCCTGACCCACTAAAGCCAGAAGACTTTTCCACACAGAAGAACTGACTTTCCTGCAGGGCTGCTACATGAGGGCTCCACTGTGTTCCTTTTAATAGCTATGACTGGGGCACAAATTACACACATGTGAAGCAGCCTTTGTGGCTTGGTTAATTCATTTCCAGACTTAGTCACATGATGGGGGTCACATGTTCCCAGACATCAACCAGCTGGGCTACTTCCTCCCTCTGTGGTCACATGAGGATTCATTTACTTTATTGTGGCTTTATGAAGTGCCCCACATGGCGATGCGTTAATCATGGAAACGCTGATATTGATGTTAAGATATTGGGAATTGTTCATGTTTTTCTTTCCTAATCCAGCAAGACAGGCTGTTGTTCCACTGTCTAGACCAGATCATTCAAAAACCATGATGACTGAACTAAATACTTCCCAGATTTGCTCATGTGTACAAAAAAAAAAATCTAGTTCAAGGAAATATTTCTCTTGCACCTAAGAAACCTTTTTGGAAAGTCTTGCATAAGCAGTTCATTTTAAAATGAGCTTGGGGCATCCCTGCACACTGCAAGGAAACAAAAAATGCAGGGCTAAGAGAATTCGAGCATATTGTAATGTAATGTAGAGATAACTTAAGTGCAACTCCGAAACAAAAGCATGCCTCAAAAAGGAGTGAAAAATGTTGCTCTGTGGTGCAAATGAGTAAATAAATAATGAAGGAGAAAGTGAGAACACGGGATGGTTCGGTGAAGTAAAAGAGAAAGAGCTAGTGAGGGAGGCCATAGGACTGAGAGTGAAAAGAAAGAAACACAGGGCTGTGGTTTTAGTCATACCGGCCCCCTCTGCTGTGAAAGGGTCCATTTTGGGTCAGTGTGAGCGCAGCATCCTACAGGAATGTGTTGCCGTTGCAGTGTTTGTAAAGGCAGGGTGTGTATAGAGGAGAAAACTGGGAGTGGACAGGGAGGGGAGCTTAAGGCCTGGGTGTCCATCATTGAACACAGACATTAAGCTATTAAAAAAAGACAGAAACAACTGTGCTCAAGACTCAGCCCTGAAACGGATACATTTTACAGGCGCACACATGCACACAGTAAACGGTCATCAATGCGTGCCTGTGCAGAGATTGTAGCTCTTTAACATCGTGTGCCAAAGCACTGGCACTCCCCTGGGTCAGGGATTGCTGGTTAAAGGAAATAATAATGACAGCAGCTTTAGCTAAATCCTCCACTGTTTACCATTACACAAGACTGTCCTAATGAGTAGACTAACTTAGGTCACAACATGATATGTGATACACGATGTAAACTACAAAGGTTCTTATTCAATATTTCCTCCTCTGTATCATCACTGATACACGTCCCCATATACATACTGATACCAAGCTCCAAAAAATACAAGCATCATAGCCAAAAAGAAAATACATGAAAATGTAAATAAATAAATATAAATGTACATTTAGATGATGAATGATACAGAATTATATTTTATGATCTAACCTGAGAGCCAATTATAAATCACAAACTCCCTATGGAAAAGATTTTTTCTCTTTCCTCTCCTGTGTCTGCCTAAAAAGCAATGTAAAAATACCTTCTTCTTGCTCAGTGCATATAATTTAACAACAGAGATGTGTAGATAAATAGTGACATAAAAACTGTGAATTGTTACATACATTTTATCAAGTCAACTAGATCAAAACTGCGATTTTGGCTGAAATTGCGTGGGGATGCTGAGAGCTGAATTGTGGAAGAACTGCTGAAAATAGCCAAAAGCACAAAAATAGCTGAAAATAGCATACAAATAGCATAAAATAGCATAAATTGGCACAAAAGTAGCTGAAAATGGAATTCAATAGCTTAAAAAAGGATAAAATTGGTTAAAGTAGCATAACAAAAACTGAAAATAGCCTTTAAATAGTTGAAAATAGCTGATTTTGGCCTAACAGTAGCTGAAAATTGCATTCAATGGCTGAAAAAGCATAGAAATAGTTGAAAATAGCATGAAAATAGCTATATTTTAAAAATGATAAAAGTTAGAAATGAGAAAAGTCATAGCAGTCGAATGATGAAGAAACTGAATTTTTTAAAGTTTAAACAGTGTTGGTATGACAAAGTATGAAGGAGGAGAATAATAATTATAAACAAAATGGCCCACGTGAATATTAATAATGTGGATGCTCAGCATCCCCACTAGTTAGGGTGAGCTGTCCTCATGCAAGAATTTCAAAGTTTGATATGATATTAGTAAAAAAAAAAAAAAAAAAAAAAAAGACAAATATCTGAAAACTACAACCTCAATACAACGGCAAAGAACTACAGAAACTAGGCAGAATTTTTGCTGATATCTGTTATGCTGAATTCACTGTAGATGATACTGATACAGATATATAAATGTAGCTCGGACCTAAAACTCTGGTCTTTAAAATGCACCTCGAAGTCTAAGGAATGAAGAACAAAACAAACTTCAGCCCCTTAAACACACTTCAAATTTAATGAACGTGTATGAAAATAGGAAAGACATTAGCTGATGTAGGTCTGTTGATCCTGCCTACAACTCCAAAAACTTGCTTTTACATAGGGCCAATATTTACAACCGATACATAAGCCCATATTTACATCTGATATATTGTTGTAAACATCAGCAGAAATGTTCATATCTGCCGATCCAATAGTTAACTTTAAAGCCAATATGTGCGGACACCAGTATCATGCTGATATCATGCATCCCCAGTAATTTCTTGTAACCTTGCAGAGGAGATGGATTTGCCAGTCTGTCATCAGGCAAATCTATCCACACCGTTTGTACCGCACCAGAACACGGTTCGGACTAACCATTTGTGGAGAACCAGGCAGCAGCTACAGGTGGGGTTTAGTTGTAGTGAAAGCCGAAAGCAATGGCATCCGTCAGCTTGTTTTAATTAGCTATTAAAACAAGAGCAAAGAGATAAGCTTTTCTCCCAGCCGGTACGGCATACATTTTATCCACATCATGCTCCACTGTTCATGCACTACAGCAGAGTTTGCCTGTCAAGCTGTTACTTCTGGAGGTGATCATACATACAACCTAATTGTGTCTTGTCGCCCTGATTGACCCATCCTGAATGTGACAGTTTGTCCAATTACCTTCTGAGAATTTTTTTGAAAAGTCTTACCCTGAACATTCATGATGGGAGCTTTCCCAGGTAATGTGAGATATATCCAGGCAATGGATATATGAAACAGATGGTGTGTCAGGTTAAATTTCTAGTTTTTTTGTTGACCAAAGATTTCAATCAAATTGGCACTGATTGAGTGCCAAGTATTTTCTTTCGGTAGTTCAATCTGTAGGGGCTTGAGTTGAGTATCGGCGGTGTATATAAGGATAAATAATAGGACATCTCTGCTGCAAAATGTTTAAATTAAAATATTATTCAAAATGCATCTTTGACAAATTTTCCACCTTAAAGTGCCATTCCTGCTAGGGATGTAAGGATACACTCAACCCACGATACGATTCGAATCCCGATTTTTTCTTTTTTTACTTATAAATCAAAGATTGGCATGTAATGATGCACTTGACCCCTTTCAATTTGAATATATAGATCGAGTTCATATTTTTGAAGAACCAGATTAAAGTCAAAATACAGATTATTGTTCTTTATTTAAATTCTCAAGAAATTTTTTGACAAATATATTTTCCTCTTATGTCCTTCTCACAAACTAAGTATCTGAAAAATTCTGAGGTTGTGTTCAAACTCATAAACCAAAACATAGTGCACGTTTCTTCATGTATCACCTTGAAAAGTTTTGAAGGGAGGATGAGTTTGTAAACCCAAACTCACCATGCCCCACTCACTTGTTATCATATGAGCCGTAATAGGTAACAATGGGTAGCGCTGCTAGTCCAGCCATCTGTTATTATTGCAACGCTATCGGCATCTCTCAGTTTGGACCACCGTTTGTTTTGTTTCTGTGTAGAGTGCAGGCATAACAGACTGGCTAAAGTGTGGGCGGGAGGGGATATGGTATTTTGGCTCCAATGTGTTTACTAGCTGTCAAAATCCCTCGTTTTCAACTACGGAAAACGGCCTCATATCTTTGGCAATAAAAATACTAATGCACTTGGTTATATCACTTTTTTGTGACAGGGGCTTACAAATCCACCTCAGACTTACCGCCTGCCACAGATCTGACTTAAAACTAAACGGGGCGTCCACCAGCGCTAAAGCCTGATTTATGCTTCTGCACTGCGTCCACGGTGTAGCTACGCCGTCGACACGACGCAGAAGCATAAATCAGGCTTTAGTCTTCACCCACCACTGCCATGACTGCAGCAAATTTACCTGACGTAGTCCGAGTGTGCGGGTTGAACTCAGGTCAGCGGGAGAGACCGTGATGTCAAAACAAACGGCACTAAAAACAGACAGCACCCCCTATTGTTTAAGCAGAGTATCGAAGCACATATTGTGCTGTATCGACTTTAATCCCCCATTATTTATATCGATTTTTAGCCGATTTAGGATATATCCTTACATCCCTAATTCCTGCGATTTGAAAATTGCAGAAGGCCATATTGTGTTTCATTATTTGGATAAATTGTTCAGCCCCTACTATGGAAGAGCATTAAAGTACTGAATACTTTAACAACCTTAAAGGATGTATGCATACCGGATCTTACAATTTAGGCCATAGTACAGGTATTTTCAATATCAGACCAACTTTGCACAAATGAATACATGACATGTCATGATTGATAACCCGCAAACTAATACATGTGCTCGTCAAACAGGCTTTTTTTAAAGCTAAAATACATTTCTTCCACAACAGCGCTTTGTACTCTACATTGTCTCTCTCCCATGATGCCAAATTTAGATGGGAAAGTGATTTATCACCTCATATTCAGCCTCATACATTGTTCAGAGGCCACAGAAACAATAGCAAAAATCCAGCTCACTGAGCAGCATCTATAAACTAACTGACCTACATGATGTCCTAACCTGCCATGCTGCCAAAACTGTGTGTCTGCAGGCGATCTGTTAGGGGCCGCCGGGGTTGGGGTGAGGTTTCTAGCCAAAATAGCAATCTCAAGGATGAGTGCAGTTTGTGTTGCAACACAAAATACTGACGCAACAAGCATGCAGGACAAAAAAATTGGATGCTAAAGTTGGCCAAGTTTGCTCTAAACTGAACACAGACAAGGTGTTCAGAGTAAAAGTATGGCCTGATTGGATTAGATTTGTATACCAACTAATACTGAGGTCTGATAAGCAGCAGAATAGTTAGATACCCTTCTACTGTAGTGACTTTCACACGAATCACCATTTCAATGCATGCACCTCTAGTATGCAAGCACATGCTGGCATGTGCAACAAAGGGAATGTGAACAAGTGGTTATGCAAGAGCATGTCTATAACAGCAGCACCCCAAGCATACATACTGTAGGTACTGTGCATTGTGACTTTCATTATTCAGAGTCAGCAGCCATCAAGATCAGCCCCATTTGGCAGACAGAGCAGGGAGGCTCTTGGCAGATTGTTTACTATCTAAATAAAAGTGAGACATTTCGTGAGCTAAATAGGGGACAGAGATTGTCTTCTTTCTTTATCAGATGATAAAGGAAGTCTGGCGTTCTCTCCTACAATAAAGCTGTGATAAACATGATTCAGCTCTGCGTGCTTATTGGTGATATTGCAGTGAACAGAGGCTGTAAATCTGAACGCATACACACAATATAATAACAAAATCCTGTTTTCTTCCAATCTCTCTCAATTTCTCCTTGAATTGCAGAGCTTCAGTGTTCAGCAATTTGATCACTGTCAATGAAATATAAACAAACATTAACTAACAGAAAGTGGGTTAAAAAACGATCAGCGGTGCCATTCAAAATCCACCTACACATCCATGTCGCTCTCTTCCAGAGGGCTGCTCTTGCTAGATGCTGCCATGCATGCAGCTACAAACAAAGGCTTGTGTGCTGCCAAAGTGGGCTGCTGCTAAAAGCCCAAATACTGCTAGTGTTTCATAATGTTCAGCCCCTGTGTGTATATGTGTGAGAGAGCGAGACTCTTCCACAGCCCTAATGCCTTCCAGTTTACTCTGCTTCGATTTCTTTGGCCTTAAAAGTCCCCAATTAGAGAGAGTGGTGGCGGGACAGCCGAAACCCAATCAGGGAAAACAGGCAAATAACACCAGAGCAAATGCAACTGCTCAAGGGTCTGTTTGTGAGGAGCAGCTGTCTTTTTCCTGGAAGGGGATATTTTTTCTGTCTTACTTAGAAACTGAGGGGCCCTTTCTTTCGTTGGGCACCTTGGCTGTTTCAGTGATACGATGAAAAAGGAGGAATTTTACTCATCTACACCTATCCTTTCCATCCCCTCCTTCTACCTTACACACACACTCTCTCTCACTCTCTGCCTCTCTCACACTGTGGCTGCTGCGGCTGCATGCCTGCCTCTGTGTTTATTTCTGGAAGCTCACAACATGGCCGACATGTGCTTTGTTATTGTTAGTACAACATCATCTCTTTTGGCCTATAGGGGCTGCTTCTAAACCCTGAACCAACCCAAAACACCACACTAGCCTTAAAGATACACTACCTTTAAATTTAGGTTTATAATATCCCATCAAGAGTACAACAAATAGCAATAAAGGGTGCATTATTTAATCTCCCCTCCTCCTACTCGCACTCACCATTTGATGATGATGGCCATATGGAATATTTGTTTCTTGAAAAAAGGCACTGAGGGCAGTCTGCAATAAAAGACACAGAAAGGAAATGGCATTAAGTAACATTGGTTAAGGGCACTAAAAATAGCTGAGCTCAAAATCTTTCTTCAATAGATGTTGATTTTAGAAAGGGAAACCTAAACAACAGAACAAGCATTCGGCGAAGGTAATGTGTTAAAGTACATTAGTTATTGGGTTCACCGCAGACTAAACAAGCACTCTTTAGTAGGCTAGTCGATACAACACGGCGGTCATCTTTATTGCGTAATAGCACTCGCTGGCCTCGCCTGTACACGGCTGTCATGTGTCGGATTATAGTATTTAATCTAGAGTAAAGTCTAATTGGATATGCTAGCTGTACGCTTTGCCCTACTGTGTTACCATATATTCCCTGAAGATTTAACAAGGTTAGAACACAAATATAGGTTGAGTATTGCAAAAGTTGTCGTTTGAAAGTGGGCAAAATGTCCAATAACTAACATGGGCATTTTATCTTACACCAACGCTTTGTTTTGTGGTGAAATTCACGAGGCTAAAAAGTGGCGTGAGGCAGACCAGCGAGCCACTACAGAGCTAACGGTCGGTCAGACATAAACATTAGCCTTTTGGCTAGCGTTACCCCGCCGCCTCTGACACTGAAGCCCTTATAATTTTCTAGTTCTATTACCTCGAACTGCCAATGTGCCGCTTGCAAAAGCTGCTTCGCCTGGTCTGCCGCACAACCCGCCGTCAGGACGAACTGGTTAATCATGACTTGATGTTTGAGTTCATCCATTTTCGACGAAGTCCGTGTCCTACTCGCGGCGACTGGCTCTGAAACAGACTTTCGACCGTTTTCCTCTCTTTCTTCTCTCTAGTTGTATTCCGTTTCCCTGCTTCAGTCGTCCACCATTACAGCCGGTTGAGCAAACACAAATATTTACTGTAGGAGCGGTAGTGGAAGGAGCATTGCGTGATTGACAGGAGGGCGCAGCCAATCAAATGAGAGCATCGCCGGTGGGATTTGTATGCTGCTAGCAGAGGGTCTTGGATCGGCGTGTCTTTAGCCGATTGTTAAGGTTTTATTTTGAGAAATAATGACACCTTGAATCAAGAAATGTATGCGGAGTAAATATATTTTAAATGCATGCCAGATATGCGTTTTAAAATTCCCGCATTGTGGCTAAATTCCGACTCGAGTAATCTCAGAAACGGTTTGTTTGGACTACAACTCCCGTGATCACGCGCTTTGTTTGTAAAGCTTCAGAAGGCAGACATTTGTGAATGACGGCTGCTCTCGTCCAATTCCCAGGCGCGCTGTGTCACTATCTTGCCAAATATGGTAAACAAATACACCATCGCCAATTAAATCGCTCGGAGTTAAATTAGGGACAGCCGACAACCATGGGTGCAAATTCAGAGGAGTCGTGTCTACCCTGCGCACTCCTCCTCATAATAAACTACTTATTCTCAGTGTGTACATTGTCGGTGCCGCAGCTTACTGCAGCATTACTACGTCCCCATTTCTCCTGTGATGCACTAACCCAATAAGCTTGGGCTTTAATTTATCGTTTGCAGGGCAAATTCAAGCTTGCTCAAGGACACTACTGCATGCTTAATGTTCATGGGTGACAATGGATATAAAAAATGCTATAATATAGCAAATGAATGGTAGCTGTAAACAGCCAGATGGCCATAAGGACGCATATTACCAGCCTAATTACCCTGTAACTGTAAATTGCAGGAATTAATGAGCATATAATAATGTGCTATTAAACAGAACAGAGCTATTTTTCTTTAAAAGGCATTTCTAAGCTTTTTTTTTTTTTAATTTAAAAAAAAAGAAAAGAAAAAAGGGAATGCTGACGTAAGGTAATTTCGACGTTATGTGATGCCTGAAAGCCATAAGGATACAACGGAATTGACAGAAATGTAAAATTGCTGATTTGGAACGATCAGGGACAATATAGAAAACATGCGTCTTCAACTGTAGTATAGTGCAGACTGTGTGTAAAACGAGCCATCGGATATCAACACACAAACTGCTGAGAATTATGGGTAACTGTATACTGTAAACAGTCTTTTATCAATGGCATGTTTGTAGCAGGTGTGTGAGAGCTGGAGGGAGGAAAGAGTAGAAACAGTGACACCTGCTGGTGAAAAGCAGCACTTGAATAATGGCCACTACTGTAACACCGAGGAATTTGAGGTCAATGACATCCACAGTAATAAAATCACGCTTTTAAATTGCACAACTTGAAGGTTTTTCAGTGGCCTGTATATTTCTATTTCAGTGTGACCTTTGATATTTTTACAGTTGGCAACAGTTGATTCTACAACCTACAACTATTTGGATATCAAATTAAACTCAAACCAGGAAACACATGGCAACACCTCACACAGTTAGGGCTTATTTATTAAGTGATGGTAAAAATATAATTAAACTGATCATATCACATTGTATAGAAACTAATTTAAAAATTAGAACTAAAGGCCAAAGTACTGGCCTTAAAGGTACATTATGTACAACCCAATTTCCAAAAAGGTTTGGGCATTGTACATAAAATATTAACCAATATTTTATTGACAATAGAAAATAAACAACATTGCAGATGTTTAAACACAGACACTTTAATATTTCATGAAAAATATTAGCTCTTTTTGAATATGATGGCAGCGACACATCTCAAAAAAGTAGGGACAGGGAAACAAAAGGCTGAAAAACAGCTGTAGGAGCATTTTGCAACTAATTAGGTCAATTGAAAACAGGTCAGTAACATGACTGATCTTCGGATCCTCAGGTGGCACTGCATTAAAAACACTCCCAGAAATGGTTATCTGTCAACATTTCTTCTTCAACTTCTTCTCTTCTTGCCACAAATGCAAGTTAAAGTCATGAACACGATCCAGAAACACCGCCGTCATCTCTGGGTCAAAGCTCAAAACTGGAAAACTGTTCTGTGGACGGATGAGTCAAACCACAGCCCCGTATCGTGCAGTCTCAAGAGGAGAGAGACCATCCAGCTTATCAGCACACAGTTCAAGAGCCTGCATCTCTGATGGTATGGGGTTGCATTAGTGCCTATGGTGTGGGCAGCTTACACATCCAGAAAGGTACTATAAATGCTGAAAAGTATATAAAAGTTTTAGAGAAATATATATTCTCATCCAGATAGTATTTCCTTCAGGGAAGGCCTTGCATTTTCAGCAAGACAATGCTAAACCACATATGGCAGAAAACACTTGGCGCATCATAAAATGAAAAATCCAGAAAAGAAGACCAAGAACTGTTGAGCGGCTATAATCCCACGTCAGACAAGAATGGGACAACATTCCTCTCCTCTCTTTTCAGACGTTTACAGACTGTTGTTAAAAGAATGTGGGATGCTACACAAGGGTTAACATGGCCCAATCCCTACTTTCTTTTACCCGTATTAATGCCATCAAATTCAAGAAACTAGTATTTTTCATGAAAATGTAAAATGTCTGAGTTTCAGCATTTGATATGTTTATGTTCTATTGTGAATAAAATATGGGTTTATAAGACTTGCATCATTGCATCTGCTTTTTGATTTCATTTTTTTGGAATTTGGGTTGTAGAATGTTCACACTGAAATATCTACATTAATCAAAAAACACCTATATCATGATACATATTTAGTTGAGTACTTGAATTATGTCTATATTTCTAACAGTTGCAAAGCCAGAAAAAAGCCTTCATCTTTAGAGATGTAGCATGGTGTTTCTTATTGACAGGGCTGCTGTGACAGACATGACATGTTTATTATTGCCATGCAAATGCTAGATGTTATGTAAGAGGGGTCTACTTAAGAAAGCAAGAACTGCTACTGGAAGTTGATAACTGGCTGTGCCACCCTTGGCGGCAACAACTACAAGCAAGCATTTGCCATAACTGCCAATGAGTCTTTCACCTCTCTGTGGAGGAATTTTTGCCCACTCTTCTTTGCAGAATTGTTTTAATTCAGCCACATTGGAAGGTTTTTGAGCACGGATGGTTTTAGGTTATCCACAGAATTTTTTTTCCCAAAGGTCTTCCCAAAAGTTTAACTGAGTCAACTGAGACCTTTAGGTGTTGTTCTGGGTTCCTTCATGAACTCCTGGATGAGACATCGATTTGCTTTTGGAGTAATTTTAGTTAACCTGCCTCTCAAGTTTTCTCCATTTGTGGATAATGGCTCTCACTGTGCCTTGTTAACCTTTCCAGACTGACAGATGCCAATGAATTTGTTTCTCATCTCCTTTGAAAATTTCTTTTAATGCTGCCATGATGTCTTGCTTGTTTGGATCTTTTGGCCCACTTCACTTTGTCAGACAGGTTCTATTTAAGGGATTTCTTGATTTGACAGGTCTGGCAGTAATCAGGACTGGGTGTGGATAGTGATATCAAACTCAGCTTCCCAACAAATGTGGTTAGTCACAGTTAATTTATGATTTTAAATGGAGAAGCATTTTTTTTTTCACATAGGGCCGGGTCGGCTTGGATGGTATTTTTTCCCTTGATAAATGAAATCATCAGGGTTCACGACCCAACACTTTATAACCAACAGACTTAATTTCTTGAGTTTGCCATATTTTGGCAGTTTCCTCAAATAAAAATACCACAAAGATTAACAGCTCCATTAAGAAGAAATGTACACTGAACCCATTCTTACCCATTAGGTCTACTGTATATTGTATTAGTGCTAAGCTTCTGCCAAAGGACAGCCAAGAAACAATAAGAACAGCTGTCTAAACATTTACCCGCCTCAGCAGCAAGCCCTTTGTCCAAACCTGAACAAACCTGAACACATTTTTTAAAAGTCAAGCCTCCTACACAGGATGCAACAGCTGGCTTGGCATTTCCGGTTTTCTTCAAGCACCTCAGCGTAGGCTTGTTCATCCCGGGTTCCCTGTAAAGAATGCCAGCTCTTGTCAGCCTCTGCACTCCAAATCTTTAACTCCAGCTGATGTGTTGACACAGTCTGTTTGGGGAGGAAGAGAGATGGTTTGCACAGTATTCACGCATGGCAAAATCATTCTAAATAAGGGGCGGAGCCTTCTGTGCAGGTTTTCTCCACACCAGTTATTTTGTGGGCATCATTGCTTCAGTATGTAGTTTCAGGATCTACATCACTTCTGTTTATGACGTGTTGGTAAGGAGACAACTAAATATATCACAGTACAGTTTGCAAAGTCATAAGAAAACATTGTTTCTGATTACAGCAGCATGTCGAGTGTTTGGAAGCCTACAGGCCGATGTAACTAGAGAAGGGTACCAATAACATAGATTTTTAACAAGTGAACTTTGTTTGTGTGAAATGGATTGTTGCACCTTTGTTTGGAGGATAATGTGAACACATGAGAAATACAATGGAAAGGCCTGATTTTTAAAGAAAATTTACTCTTAAGTAATGGTTTAGAACAATTTCAGAATTGAAGAAATAAAAATAATGAAACAGAGTCATTAAAAAAAAAAAAAAAAAGCACGAGGCATCCTTTAGACCAGGGGTTTCCAAACTATTGCCCATGGGATAAATGGGTATTCCAAAATTTCTTCTAATAGTTCCCCAGAGTTTCATTGAAACTTTATCATATAGGCCTAACATTCCAATGAACAATTCCCCCCTAAAATTCCATGTAAAGTCCCAAAGTTTCAAAGCAAATTCCCCCTAAAATTTACAAATACTTCCTGAAGTCCCATGAAAATGAATTCATGCAAAAAATTCTGAAATACCCAGAGAATCTCTGAAAACATAAAAGATTGTTATCCCCCACCCCCAAAGTCTGAATCAAATTCCCAAAATTTACAGATAAATTTCCAGAATTGCCACAAAAAGGCTGAACATGCCCTAAACATCCAAACAAATCTCCTGAATTCACATGAAAATGCCCCCAAAAAATTCAAAGAAAATTTTCCTGAAACTTCCAATGAAACTTCAATATATAAAAAAATTTCACCAAAATTATGATAAAAATATTTAAAACTTTCCAAGCAAATTCTGTGAAATATCCAAACAGCAAATTCTCCCAACATTTTAAACAAATTACTTAATCTTAGATTGACATTCAGAAATTATGTCAGTAAGTCTCATAGCAGGAATTATGAATATGTTGTAGGAATGCCAAAATGTAATGTCCTCATATGTACAGGCTGGATCTTAGGAGGTTAATACTGCTTGTCATGAAAGCAGATTGTTGTCCTAAGTTGTCATTTGGTTGCAATACAGTTCTTTTCCACAGAGTGGCAGTGTTTCCTAATGATTTGCACAGTAACATTCAGGTGTGCAGAGTTAATCTTGTCAGTGTTTTTCAATGTGTAGAAAGTGACAATAATATTTATCAAAGTACATACACTGTATTATTAACATGTTAATTGTTATTTTTTTAATAAGATCAATTTTATTCTCATGCCTCCAATACATTAATTTATGGGTTTATATGATTTTAAAGGAGTTTTGTTTTAGCTGGTTATGAAACAGACTAACATGAATACCAATATCTCAATGTGACTCACACAAAAAGATCATCACTGAAACTTCTGATTATTTCTAAAACATAATTGTCTATAACTTCTATGATTGTTTGAAACTGCTATCAGATAGGGGCAGGTGTCAACCAGTTTTACTGACCTCATGAACCCTTACTACAGTCCTTTAGTCTGCTGCTGCAGTCTCTAAATGTGCTTTTTAAAATAAACTTGACTTGACTGGGTGTCAAAAGAGGCCACAATTAACAGCTCACTATAGAAACATCCTCTTCCTACATTTTGAATGTCAATGAGTGACATTTCTCACTGTCTTGTTAGAAAACCCTACTTACGAAGGACAAAATCAGCAGATATAGGAGGGATCTTTTTGTCCACCGGGGGGGGTGCGCGCGCGCAAAATTGTAACAAACTGAAAGTTCCTCACAGGAACTTTGATCATCGTAGGAAAACATTGTATGTCCTGAAATAAATGGTCAATTAAAGCCTCATATCTGCTATGAACTGGTATAAACTGGTATACACTTTATGATGCATTACATGTTCATCATGTCTGGTCTATGTCAACACAAATTCACCAAAACTTGCAGCTGACACACATGTGATGTGTTTTTATTGCTGTAGTTGAACAATAAATGGGCAGAAGTTCCACACACATACAGGTGTTTTATACCGTAGTCTGGGCTCTAATGCTGTCTGCAAAAAAAAAGGGTCACATTTACAATTATAGGGTACTTTTTCCAAAGGCAGAGCAGATTTAAAGCCCCAGGTGGGTAATGTCACTTTTGATACCCACTGTAGACAAAGCTTATGACTCATTTGCTGATCCTTTCACTTACATGTGTAGCTTGTGTTTCCTGACTAAAAAAAAAAAAAAAAAAAAAAATCACCTATCAACATCCATTGTTTAAACATCTAACAGAAAATACACTTGGTTGTTTTGGATAATCCATGCTCTACCTGATGGTCTGCAGAGATGCTGCTTGTCAACAGGCAAGGCTGGTAACTACTTAATGTCCTAGACCAGCAGGGACCCACCAAAGGCTGACATACTACAGTCCAGAGCAGTGGCTCATTATGTGCAAATTTTGCAATGACAGTGGGAAACCTCCCAAAGGGAGCCCAATTGAAAAGCACTGACTGTCTCAGGTCTAGGTCAGGGGTGTCCAAACTATGGCCCGGGGGCCAAATGTGGCCTGGGGCCCATTTTTGATTGGCCCCCAAAAATTATTTAAATTACATTGAATATGGCCCTAAATAAAGGATGAAGCTTGTGCTACTCTGTATCATTCTTCTTAGTATCAGCACAAGGCAGTGTCACCATGCTACTGTAAACAAACATTTTGACAAGGACATTTATAGCTGTTTTTTCTTTTCAGAACTAAATTGAGACAACGCTATAATTAGAAAAAATGTTGGCAACCAAATAATGAAGACATCTTGATCTATAACACCCTAATGGTTACAGCAGCAAATGGCTGCACCAATGGCAGGGCCAGTGGTAGCCAGAGCTGACTAAGGCCCCCTGAAATCTGATTGGCCTACCCAAATTCCTTGAAATGTTTTGCCATTTGCCTTGTCAGCCATCAACCTGCAATTAAAGCATACACAGTCACTGAGCATATCTTAATCAACATTAGATTAGTTTTACTAACTTTAAAGAGGGGGTATTTTGCCTTTTTTCAAGGCTTTACACATCTCTCTGATACCCACACAGTAGCTTTACATGGTTTACAGCTCAAAAACTCCTCATGTTTCTCACACTGGCGTCCTGAAAAACCCTTATTTTAACCTCCATCTGAAACGCATTGTTTTCGCTGCTGTCTCTTTAACCCCCCACCCCGACCTGCTTTCCTCCTATTGGCCGATTTTCCAGAGGCTGGCCGGCGGCAAGACTCAATGTTTTGTGCCCACCCCCTCCAATGTGGCTATGTTGTTATGCTAGTAGTTGTAAACTTTGAATGAACCAGTCCGACTGAGTAAAATATGGCGAATTTTGATATACGTCCGTACGTGTTAGACCCGGAGTCTGACCCTGATTGTTTGGAGAGAGAAACCAGCAGCAGCGAAGGATGGAGAAGGACGTATCTGTTTGGTAAGTGTTTAATTACTGTGTTTGTAGTGGCTAAAAGGCCTTGTGGGAGCGGTCTGTTCTGCTTTGCCGGCAGCACGGACGAACCACGAACCAGTCAGGAGATCCTATTGTGATGACCTCATCAGTTCGCTCCATTGAAATCTCGTCTCGGGTAAATCTCGGAGAGATTTTCAACAAACCGTTTTCATCAGTTTACACGCTAATTCTAAGATTACTACCGTATATGTTTATCTTGCGGTTTGAAAATTTGCATACATGGAGTATGGACACCCAACATTGTGACTTTATATTTATGTTTAAAAACTGGAAAAGTATAATACTCCCTCTTTAATATATAGAGCAAATGAAAAAAATTGACCTTTTCCTGCTGTGAGGTTTTTTCTGGTATATATTAGAGCAGTGGTTACCAACATGTTTGCATCAGAGCTGACAGCCCCCCCCCAGGTTTGGAAACACTGTTATAGAGGATGGTCCTGTATCCATATGTGTACCAATTTGTAGCCTGCAGCTCTTACCTAGTCCCCAACTGATGTTTGGGGTCCCTGTGCAATGAACTTGCATTCAACTGCCAAAATACACATACATTTCCCAATGGGGGACAGTTTTCGAGAATGTTTCGGGAGTTTTTAGACATGTTAGGGCCCCCAGATCAGTGATTATTTGCTGGAAGAAGATAAATGATAATTCCTTCCATATCAATGGCATCCTTACCCTGAGGTCAGTGCTCAGGCCTTAATAACTTAATGATGATTCATTTTTGTCTAGGGCCCCAAAATATTCTAAAACTGGTTGCCTGAGTTACTTTTTTTTGACATAGCCAGCTAAAATTCTTCCCTGGAGCTTTAATTTGGATAAACTGTTGATCAAGATCATTAAAAAGTGATCCATCATTAAATCAAAGTGCAGGAATTTTATCAAGGCTTGTTTTCCCGCTTGAAAAGTTACATTATCTTCTACAGTTGGGTGAGGCAAACACAGGACTATCAGTTAAACAGGGTTGGTTTCTTTACTGCGCTGTGAGCGGGACCTGTGGCGCGTCTTTTTTCAGCACCAGTGAGGAGGGGAGGGGTGAGGTGACGCGCGCCGCAGAGGTCACATTTCAGCCTGGAAGAAGACAAAGATTAAAGGCAGAGCATTCATAACACTCTCTGGACTGGATGCTCCTTCTTTGTGTGTATGTGTAGGTTAGACAGAGTGTGTTCATGTGCGTGTTAAAACGAAACCTGGAGAAGCAAGGCCAGCCAGCCAATCAGAAACCCCCTCAGGCGTTTAAAGGGATGGTGGGCAGTCTCTCGGGCTTTATGAGCCACTTATTTTGCATCCTCCACACATTCTCACGTCTTGACCTCCCACAGACACACACAGAGCGGAGCATTTGGATGAGTAACATCCTTATTCTGCCCAGTCGGCATGGATCTGTCCTAAGTGGCGATTCTTTTTTTTTCCAGCCTCTTCTTTTTTCTTCACAAATGAGCTGTTACTGGATGCTACTTGCCCTCCCCCCGCTGCACTTGTTGCGCAGAGACTGGATGCGCCGCTGAGACCTTGGAGAGGAGAGGCAGGGACTGCAACAGGTGCACACTGACAGTCTCCTCCGTGAAGGTGGCACTGGAGGTAGGAACATTACGCACCGTTTTTGCGGTTGACGGACTACTTTATTGCGCATTAGGACCAAGCAGCAGTTAATCTATGATTGTTTGGTTTACATTCAAGTGACTTTTTCCGTTTGCCTTTTTCCTTAAGACAAAAAAAGAACTTTAAATGCCAATCTGAGGACATTTCTGCTGTTTTTAGCCTAGTCACCGTGCGTACAAATCCAGGATGCCGGTTTTAACAAGCCCAGACATCGCCAACAAGTTAAAGGAGAAATGGCTGGCGGTTTACCAAGAGGATCAGGTCACAGGGTCCGATTCTGCCCCCCTAGACGACAGCCTCACCAGCCTGCACTGGCTCCAGAATTTCTCCATCCTCAGCGCGGATCCGGAGCGACCAAACGGTACCGGACCGGGCTGCCCTTCCTCCCAGCAGCACCTCCACCTAAAGCGGCTCGGCTTCCCGAAAGGAGGCACCGACTCTCCGTCCAGCCCTCCTGCCGGAGACACAGCTTCTACCGGGATGCCTGTGTACCTTGGGAGCCCCGTGACCTCCGGCAGCGACTCTACGAGGTTTACGAATTACGCACATCCGGGTACCGGCTACCCACAGATCCCCATCCAGTCTAGTCCACCTGTGGAGATCGACTACAAAACCAACCCTAAAGTCAAACCTCCTTATTCCTACGCTTCTCTCATCTGCATGGCCATGCAGGCCAGCAAGCAGCCTAAAGTGACTCTGTCCACCATCTACAACTGGATCACGGAGAATTTCTGCTACTACAGACACGCGGAGCCCAGCTGGCAGGTAACCGAGACTCTAACTCTTCCTTTATTATTGATGAGTCAGATAAATGGCGAGGTGAGGGAGAGGAGGGGGAGCAAATGATCCCAGTGTCACCATTAGACAGCGTACTCTAATTCTACGGAAAGTCCCTTTATTTATTTTGTTTATTTTGACTTTTTAAGGCTACTTTTACCATTTTAAAGTCTTGAGTCTCATTGTTTTAACATTTTTACTCCTAATTTTTAATTCTTTCCTTCATCATCAATCATTGGTTGATTTCCTGCCTGTTTGTCCTTATTTAAAGTGATTTAGGCTACATTAAAAGTGCCTAAAGTGCCTTTTTTTTAAACTAAATGAGTTCCCTCATCGTTTATTTGCATATTTGCACATGCAAGTCAAAGACAAATCTCTGCCTTTTACATGCAAAAAAGTGAACAATGAAGTTATTCTGTGTATTTCTACGGAGGCCCTAAAGGGCATGTATCCACACATCTGTTTTAATCAGTTCCATGAAGAGGAGTACATTTTGGTTGTTTTCTCAAGATCCAACCTCATTAATGTTGTCATGTCATGCTTAAAGGATACTCAGCTAATTGAAGTCATTTTCTCTAGATCTTTAGAATTGAATAGGTTATCACAGGAAAATGGCATAAATAAATCAAGGATGTGAAGAACAGTTGAAAATAACTTATAATGGATAATGGAGTAAAATACAATATTAACTATGCATGTTTGCTGATAGGTTTTCATACCATTCTACTATGTTCTGTTCAATAGCGTGCTCTTTTATCTACAGAAGCACAAAGAGGACTCGCCGTATATTGTGTTTAAAGTTTCCCCATGATGAGGAGTGAGATTTGCCTTTTTTTTTTTTTTTTGTCGGGATCTCTCCTATTCATGTCGCCATCTTGCAATAACAACACATCCATGAGTTAGTTTGAAGAAATTAACTGGTTCCAACAGGAAAAGCAATGTTTTAAATCCATCACAATAAAATAAGGTAAAAAATCAAGAAAGCTGGAGCTCATCTATTGTCCGCTAAGGGCTTCTGTACTTCTCCATTCCATTGACTCCTCTTCTATGGAGGCCCTAAGATGACAAAAATATCCATACATTTATTTTATTCATTTTTCTTGTAAAGACATCATTGCATTATTTTGATATTTTGTGTTTACAGGTTAGATTCGGACATTTTCTTGAGAATTAGAGAGAAGGGTGTTAGAAAATATTGATATAGTAAAATATCATGATAACTCAAAACACGATACTGTATCAAAATTTAAAAATGTTGAATTGGTATTTTATCAATTCAACATTTACTTTGTTGGTGAGGGAGTTTTGTGATGTAACTCAACCTCCGACCACTAGTTGGCAGCAGACATTCAGCCGTTTAAATCTCCCCTCTTCTCCTCCGTTTAGACAACAAAATCATGTGGCCCGGGATGCTTGTTCCCACCAAGCAGAGCGGCTTCTACTGCATTCAAAGTGGATTTGTTGACTAACTTTGGCGTCCAAAACATTAGAGACAGTACAGACAGAGTCAAGCCATGTGTGAGAGCTGTCATGTCAGAGTGAAATACTCAAACAACAAGACAAGTCTATGAACTCACAGCCAGAAATCATACCGATAGCATCACTGCTAACAGCTAATGGGCTTGTTGAAGCTACTGCTGGTCTCTACTCATGCAACCAAAATAACACAATGCTTAATTTTACTGATAAGAACCTGCGCCGTTAAGACTGATGGCTCCTGATACGATAACAAAACACACAGAAATCAATATACTGTTGATGTGTTCATATGTGTATATTAGGGCGGTCAGAATTACAATTTTTAATCAGGATTAATCTCTTTGTGTTTTTTTTTAAGTGAAATGCGACATTAAGGAGCAGTGGTGGACTTATTTTACAACATTGTGGCTGCAGAGAGAAACTAACATGGCTTAACCAAAGTTTGTTGAGCAATTATGCATGCGATTAGTAACACTAATTAATCGTAGTTCATTGCAATTAATGCAATTGATCTAGACAGCCCTATTATACATGTATGTATGTATGAAATTATGGAAATAAAAAGCAAAGAGAATTTTTACTTGTGCTAGTGTGTGTGTGTGTGTGTGTGTGTATATATATATATATATGCATTTTAATGTATGACTTCTGTAGTGCTGTATAATGTTGCATTCTAGAGAAGTCTTAAGATACTCAGCTTTCTGATTCTCAAGAGCCTGACTCATTTACAGTCTGTCATTATCTTGGGATAACAGCACTGGTGGTCCCAGGATGATGGGCCCCATGATGGGCTTTCTCCAGATCTTGAGAAATAAACATGTTATTTTCAGGAAATCATCATTGGTGTCTCACAGTAACGACATATCAACATAAATTAGTCAGGATCTTGTTAACACAACCAGAAGACTTTGGTATTAAGGGGAAATGAAATGTGTAGATATATGTCAGCTCAGGGCCTCCGTACTTTCTATTCTATCAAAATATAAAGTTTAGTCGATGTTTTTAGGGAAACAGGAATGACTGGAACACCTAGAGTAAGTCTGAAATCTCCATTATAGCTAATTAGAGCCTGAAATGATTTCCATGACAAGTGTGCGTTAATGGTCGAGGCTTAGAAAAATTTCCATCTTCCAACAGAGTGCTCATGTAGTTTTCTTTTGTCTGAGGGGAATCAGGATGGGGCGAAGAAAGCTCTCCAATATATGTGTGTGTGCGTGTTTGTGTTAATGAGGGCTCCTGAGAGAGATGGCAGCTAAGCACAGCTGATCATGTTTGAAATGCACCGAGCTGCCTGTTACTCGAAAGCCTCATTAGGTTCATTTGCTTCCCTATACAAACAACAACAATACAACCCCCCATCCACCTCACTCCTCCTCTCCCCCTTCTCGTCTCCCTTACACATTCACTTATTGCATGACTAACTCAAATTTTCTCAAAGCCAAAAGGATCCTGCTAATTATCCCTGTTTTTTTTTTCTATCTTTGTTGCAGAACTCGATTCGTCACAACCTGTCCCTCAACAAGTGTTTCAAGAAGGTCCCCCGACAGAAAGATGAGCCTGGGAAGGGGGGCTTTTGGCAGATTGATCCGCAGTACGCTGACATGTTCGTCAACGGGATCTTCAAACGCAGGAGGATGTCTGCTAACCACTACAACAGCAGTGGTGGCGGCCCCCACAGACAGAGCAAACTGCTTCAGGGTTACAACAGCGCCCAAAATGGCTGCCCTTACCAAGTGACAGGCGGGAAGCAGAAGAGTCTCCCCTCTAAGAGCAGCAGCAAGACAACAAGGGGGGTAGAGTCTCCTCTTCTGGCGACAGACACCAACAGAGCAGACATTCTTAGGGGGGACTTTGACCTGGCGTCTGTGTTCGACGACGTCCTCAGCGGGAACTGTAGCACCTTTGAGGATCTGGACATCAATACAGCGTTGAGCTCCTTAGGGTGCGACATGGATGTGTCCATGCAGGGGAGGCAGCAGCACCCAGCAGGGATGGGAAGGTGGTGCGGAGGCGGGGACATCATGGGTCAAAGCCAGCACCTGAACCACCACCAACAGTCCTACGCTTACATGGATATGAATGCAGTTTCCATGGATTGCAATGCAAATATGGTACAAGTCCAGCTACCGCCACAGCAGGATCAGCTCCTCCAGGCGCAGCACCACCTGCAGCAGCAGTTCGAGGAGCCCGCCGCGCTGTTCCCAGAGCAGCAGGAGGAGGCGGTGCTGCAGCCATGGGAGGAAATTAAAGAAGAGGCGCAGGCGATTCCTCTGACTCTGGATCAGGGCTTCGGCCTGTGCGAGGGCTTCTTCACAGAGATGCAGCCGTGGGAAAGAGTGGAGGCCTATCTGTGACTTTTAACCTCAGACTTATTATTATTTACACCCAATCGCTTAAACATCCTCTAAACATTGCTTGCCCAACCTTACATGAAAAAGACAACCCGGCTCACAGTTAGGACTAAACCCATTCTGTACTCCCTTAAATCACTCTGCAGTATGCTTCAATTTGTAAGTTCTTGCTACAGTAGTTTGCTTTCAGGTGAAATCTAATCACAAAAACCTACCTTTCTATCCTGAAGTGACCAAGCTAATCACAATTCCCTCAAAAACAGGAGTGAAACAAACTTTATATGTTGGTAGAGATTACTTCTTCCGTAGACTCCTATGGATGGCAAGTGATTGGCAAGGAACCGTCCATTAAAGCTCCTGTGAGGAGATTTTAACTGGTTGTGGAACTCACTGAAAGTGATAGAGGAACCTCCATATGACCTTAAAAACAAACAAAACCATCATTTCATCATTTTTTTATTCTGTACAGGTGTGTTTAATGCCTGGAAACACAGCTGTAGGAGGTAGGTGTCACCTTTATTTCACATTTCCACTGCATACATTTTAAATGAAGGAAATTTTGGAAAAAGAAAGGATGAGGTTTTAATTGGTTGTTCTTCTCAGAAAACACTACTTACACATGTGCAGGACAAGATCAGCAAAGTGCAGCAATTAACTTTGCCCAGAGGCGGCGCCAAAATTGACATGATGCAGACGTTCTTCACAGAAGCTTTAAGTAACACAACACTGGCAAATCAGGCACAATGATAGGCGATAAAAATCTGTCTTAAGTGGACCAAGCTAACAACAATTCCCTCAAAAACAGGCATAAAATAGACTCTACATTGTTAGACATTATTTCTGTCATACGCTCACTATGGCTGATTGGCAGGAAACCATCCATTAAAGCTCCTGTGAGGGGATTTTAACTGGCTATGGAACTCACTGGAATAAATAGTGACACCTATATATGACCTTAAAAAGCAAACAAAAGTATCATTAGCACAATTTTCAGTTTCTGTATTTCTATATTGTCATTTTAATGCCTTTAAATGCAGCTATAGAGGTAGTGCCCCCCTTTTTACATTTTCCACTGCACACACTTAAAATAAAGGATTACTGTGTCAAAAGAAAGCAGGATGAGGTTTTATTAGTTGTTCTTGTCAGAAAACACTACTTACATTTACACATGACAAGATCAGCAAAGTGTAGCTAGTTGCCTTGTCCAGAGGGGGCACCAAAATAAACTCTCTGCAGGTTTCCTCACAGGAGCTTTAAGTAACTCAACACTGGCAATTCAACCATGCTAGCAGGCAATTTAAAAATTTGCCTTTCTATCCTGAAGTGAACAAAACTAACAACGACGCCTCAAAAAAGCATAGAACAGCCTTTATACATTGTTAAAGAATACTTTCTGTCATATGGATGACAAGAGATTGGCAAAGAACTGTTGATTAAAGCTCCTGTGAGGGGATCTTAACTGGTTATGGAACTCACTGAAATAAAAAGAGACGCCTCTAAATGACCTTAAAAATCAAACAAAAGTATCATTATCACAATTTTGAATTTCTATACAGTAGTTTTTAATGCCTGTAAACACAGCTATAGGGGGTAGGTGTCACCTTATTTTACATTTTCCACTGCATACAGGATAAAAATGTCAATAGAGAGCAGAATAAGTTTTTTTTGTTGTTTGTTGTCAGAAAACATTTTACACATGTGCAGGACAAGATCAGCAAAGTGTAGCAATTTTGAAACTTTGCAGGAACTCCTCACAGGAGCTTTAAGTAACACAAAACTGACAAATCAAGCACAATAATAGGTGATAGAAAATCTGCCTTTCTATCCTGAAATGAGCCACGCTAACAACATTCCCTCAAAAACAGGCATAAGACAGAATTTATATGTTGGTAGACACTATTTCTGCCAGGGACTTCTACAGGTGACAAGTGATTGGCAGAGAACTGTTCATTAAAGCTCCTGTGAGGGGATTTAACTGGTTGTGGAACTCACTGAAATTAAGAGTGAAACCTCTACCTGACCTTAAAAGAGGGAGCCATCTTTTAGAGCTGCTGTGAGGAGATGTGCAGGACAAGATGAGCAAAATGTAGTAGTTTGTTATGTCCGGGGGGGCGCCACAATCAACATAATACAGTTGTTCCATTACAGGAGCTTTAACTAACACATCACTGACAATGCTAGGTGATAAAAAAACATTATGGACCAAATACAGAATTGCTTGGGGTAAAAATAAGGAAAATATCATCTTGTAAAGTGGCAAGCAGTTCTTTATTTCTTCTAGAAGAAAGAAGAGTGACAAAACGACAAAAAATTGTTCTATGACACGTCGCCCTTTATGTCAGCCAGAGGGTAACAATTTGTTGAAATGCCTTGCCACGATTTTGTCTGAAATGATGACCAAGACAGGAGAAAGGGAGGACCACCCTCTTTCAAAGCACTCTCCACAACAAGCACTGTTGTAAAGGACTGAGGAGACAAGCTGGAGTCTATTTTGCTACATGAACATTTAACTTTTTTTTTACTAACATGCAGCTACATCCCACATTATCTCTGTTTTTGTCACAAAAATGGAAGCTATGTGAGCAGCTATGTGAATGAGAAAAGAAACTTAAAATTCATAGTCTGAGAGTAGTCTGATGACCTTGTTATATAGCCAATTTTAATATATATATTCACTAAAGTATATAGAAAGAAGCTAGGCAGGAACATTTGCCATTTGTCTACAGTTATGTATTGCAAACAAAAAGAGAAGACCAGAAATGGACTATAAAAATCAAACATTATGCACTTTGATAGTCAGCAGTTTTAGGAAAGCAGGACAGCGTTATGTCAGAATTTTAGGTCTTTTTTTCAATCATACTAAAACAATATTTTTTAAAGTTTACTTACAGTGAAATCAGTGATGCATTTGTTGGTTGTTCATATTTTTTCTTACAACAAAACTGCAATAAGTCAACTTTTTTCTTCTTCTGGTGTTTTTTTTCTTTCCAAATACATCCAAATCTGGGCATTTGTTGATCATATCCCGCCAAATTTGTTATCAAATATGCAGTTTTTGTGTATCTGTGCTGATTTATATATAAAAAGAGTTCTGTTTTCTGTCACTGGGTGATGGATTTTTCTTTGTACTTAATTCAGTTTGTGTATGTCTTTTTTGTATGTTTTAATTCACAAATCTGGATTTGAAGATATGATAGAAATATTAACTGTTGCTTCAATGGGGAAAATAATGGACGGATTCATGTAAATTCAACTATTAAGGGATTTTCTTATTGTATTATATTGATCAAGTTTGATATGATCTCTTTAATCTTACCATGTTGTTTTCATTTGTACTTTTTTAAGCTGTTTGAAAATGCAATCATGCCTTGATGCAATAAATGGTGTCAATTACAGAGGAAATACGACAAAAACAGCTCAAGTTACTGGCTTGTCATTGTGGAGTATCAGAGATGAAAACCCCCACACCATATGTGCATGAATGAGGAGACATGTAGAACTGTAGTCAGGTTTATTGTTTGAGTTAGCGCTCTGTGTGAGTGCAATCAAGAGATAAAGAGGTCTATCAGGGTTTATCATTAATCAGCATGGACACGTCTGGACCTGCATGGTATTTGAACCATACAGAGGGTGGATATCTGATAGCATATTAGCTGTACAATATAAGCTTATGTTACCTCATACATTAGATACGAGCACATTAAATCTACAGCCTGACGTTTCAATGTCGAAACGGCACGCTCCTGTGACATTTACTCTCCTTGATAAGATTCTTTTCATGCATTTGAAGTACTAAGATTTTCATTTTGAGGAGGAAACAGTTAAACAAGATCATATTAAAAATCATAAATAAACCAAAAACAGGCATTTCTCCTCATGGTCCAATATTTTGCTATAAAAAAACCACGCTAGTATTTAAGTACAGCAGTACTTCAAGCTGAATGCTTACATTAATGCTAACATGTTCACAATGACACTCCTGACAAGATAATGATTGTTCATTATCTTATTGTGTTAAAACGATCAGTGCTTTACTCTTCTGTCAACACTTTATAGCAACTTTACCCTATAAGGTACTGGTAAAGCATTAGCAAATACTTAAGTCAGCATTTATAAAGTATTACTGACAATTTTATATGTAATTAAGAAGCAGCTATAAATGCTTTTATTTATCTATTGAAATTTATTTAACCAGGAAAACATCACTGAGATCAAGAATATAATTATTTGGAGGCCTATTTTTTCCTCTTTAAACCTATCTTTGCAAATCTTGCAAAGCAGATGGGATACGCCGGTTTTCGTGTTTCTCACTGGCGAATCCATCTTGCAAGGCCGCCCAAAACAGTTTGGGCCCGGTTAGAAAGTGACAGGACCAATCAGCAATGAGGGGCAGTACTTTCAGGCACAGCAGAATCGTGACGTAAGCAAGCAGCAATAAGGGGCCGGTGCCGATATGGCGGAAGAGATTAGCGTGGATGCTGCTAAAGCGCCAGTTTTATCACAACTTGACGACATTTCTTTGTTAAAAGAAGAACAAAAAACAGCAGTGAGTTGTTTTCTTTTCAAAATCACCAAAAGTTGTTGCTCTGATCGGCCAGTAAAGATGTGACAGAACGTTCATCCAATCACCCCCCAAGTTTTTTTGTTTTTTTTTTCAAAGGCTCTGCCCTTTCCCAAACGCTATCTATGAGTGGTTTACCAGATGGATGTGAGAAACAAATCCATCTGGTATGCCAGGTTCTTTCTTTGCCATGTTTTAACCAATTTTTGCCACTTTTTTAACCACTTTTCCCCCTTTGTACAGCCCATTTTTGTCACTTTTTTCTTCTCTTAACCCATATTTGCTGATTAACCCCTTGTTTTGCCTTCTTTAACCCATTTTGGCCCCTTTTAACACATTTTTGCTACTTATAACCCATTTCACTCTTTTTACTGCTTTTCACCTTTTAAACTGCTAGTTTGTTTTTAAAGTGTAGGCCATTTTTTTGCAACTTTAAGCCAGTTTTAACCACTTCAAACCAATTTTACCACTATTAAATGCTTTTCACTTTTTAACTGCCCAATTTGCCACTTTTAGCCTTTTTTTTTTTTTTTGCAACTTATACTTATAACCCATGTTGTCATCTTTTTACTGCTTTTCACCATTTTTAACTGCTCGTTTTTTACACTCTAGGCCATTTTTTGCAACTTTAAGCCATTTTTAATCCATTTTGCCACTTTAACTGCTTTTCACCCTTTACCCACCCATTTTGCTCCTTAAAGCCAATTTTCTGCCACTTGTGACCTATTTTTGCCACTGTTTTTGCCACCATTAGCCAATTTTTGCCACTGATTCTCCACTTATTTCTGCTCATATTGGCCACCTTAATTCAGCAATTATTCACTTATTTTTCCCTCAAAAGTAAGTGCAATCCTTCTACCTTATTTTCTGGTATCCTGAATTTTGTGAAATCATGGCTTAGCTATGAAGTCTGACATTACTTTCCAAATGGTGTTCTTCAGTGTGCCCATCCACATTGTTAACACTGCAAATAAAAAGGTACTTCTATTTTAAGAAAACAGGTTTACATTTTGAAAATGCTATACTGCACCATCAATAAATAAGTCATGTTTTTGTTGCTTTGATAATGCACTGATGCTTCCCTAATGCATCATTGAACCATTTGTAACTGTAATTATAAATAGGCTAATGCTTTACAAATGATGATTTTTTTCACCAGTGTTTTCCTTATGCATTACTCATGCTTAAGGTGTATTATTATATATTTGAGCCCACAATTTTAATTTTTTACAAAATGTGTAGGCCAGGCAGTATTAGAAGACAGAATTACCAAAAGAAGAGCCATGATATGCAACCCCCATTTCCAAAAAAGTTGGGGCACTCTGTAAAATGCAAATAAAAACAGATTGCATTTATTTTCAAATCTCATAAAACACTTAAATTATTCACAATAGAACATGACAAACACATTAGCTGTTGAAACTGAGATTTTTTACCATTTCATGACAAAATATTAGCTCATTTTGAATTTGATGGGAGCAACACACCTAAAAAAAAGCAAGGACAGGGCAACAAAAGACTAAAAAAGTAAGTATTAATGACAAACAGCTGAAGGAGCATTTTTTAATCATTCCAGAAAAATGTTCTCCAATGCAAAATTGCCAAGATTTTTCCTATCCAAACATCTACTGTACCTAATACAATAAAAAAAATTCAGAGAATATTGATAAATTTCTTGTGCACAAGGAACAGGCATGATTCTGTACTATACTGGGCCGCACAGCAAGAAGGTCCCCGGTCCACTTCCCAGTAAGGGCCTTTCTTTGTGGAGTTTGAACGTTCTCCCTGGGCATGAGCAGGTTCTCTCTGGGTACTCTGGCTTCCTCCCACTGGAGACCAGTACCCCGCCTCTCATAGGCTCCAGTCCCCCCGCGACCCCCAACAGGATAAAAGGTGTAGAAAATGGATGGATGATTCTGTACTGGAAATCACTGTGTGGGCTCAGAAACACTTCCAGAAATCATTGTTTTTCAACACAGTTCACCATGCCATCCACAAATGTAAGTTAAAGCTGGATCATACAAAGAAGTAACCATATGTGAACACAATCCAGAAACGCAGCTGACTTATCTGGTCCAAAGCTCATTTAAAATGGGCTGATGCAACATGGAAAACTGTTTTGTGGTCAGATGAATCAAGTTTTATAAATTCTTTCAAGAAACCAAGGATGTGGTGTCCTGTGTGACTAAACAGTAGAAGGACCATCAAGTATATCGAGGGTTTTAGAGCAACATACGCTCCCATCCAGACAATGTCAAACCACATACGTCATCCATCTCAACAGCATGGATTCGCAGAAGAAATGTCAGGGTGCTGGACTGGCCTGCCTGCAGTCCAGACCATTCACAAATAGAAAACAATGGCACATCATAAAAATAAAAAATCAGTCAAAGAAGATCCAGACCTGTACATTAGATAAGAATGGGACAGCAACTGGTCTCCTGGCCTTCTAGTCACTTCCAGACTGAGTAAACATGGCCCTGTCCCTATTTTTGCCATTAAATTCAAAATGAGCCAATACTTTTAGTGAATGTCTCAGTTTCAACACCTGCTGTGTTGTTTATGCTCTGTTGTGAAAAAATATGTGTTTATGAGGAAGAGAAATGTATTTACAATTTGCCGAATATTTCAGTTTGAGCCCAAGCAGTACACTGACCAAAAAGTTATTCAAAAAACTGTTAGTAAAAAAAAAGAAAAAAAAAAAAAAAAAGGTTTGAAGAGATGTAAAGTTTGACAGAACAGTTTTAGGGATGAAAGACAGTATAAATAAATCAATAAATATCTAAGTAGGTAAAAGCATACAGTAAATGAAAGCCAAAGATCACAAAAGCAGAGTTAAGAGTGTGCCAAAGTTAAAAGGGCATTTAAGCAGCGATTTCAATGATTGTCCTCGGGCACAATGTCCAAACGTGGAGCTCTCCATGTCAGAGCCCTTTAGAAGATTTCTGCCTGAGCTTCATGAAAAGCCAGAAGTTCAAAAAGAAAACTGAAAGCCGGGTCACAAATTGAACAGTCTTTATAACTCACTAAGCTTTTAGTGCAGCCAATCAAAAGTCTAGACTGTGTGCCTTGGGGCCAAATAAGTTTAAGAAAAGGATTAAGGATTCAAAAGTTAACAATTTTATTTTCACCAAATCACTGCTCAGGAGATGAAAAATGATGTACTGTTATAAACCAAGAAAAAGGAAAAAAGGTATGACCTGAACTAAAGAGGACTTTTGGAGGAGAGGTGAAACATCCTCAGTCAAGTTTAGTCCATTTGCATCAAGATTTGGAAAAAAAGGTAAGAAAATCGCTAAGAAATGCTGATAAGTTACCTTTACTGTCAAAGAAAAATAATCAACATGGCCTTGAAGTTGGACTTGCTTTGTCGTACTTTCTTCCACCTTGTTTTCTAATGCATTGACTGCCATTTTGTCGCCGAATCGTATTGGAAGATCAAAGTTTTATTGCATGTAATCACTCCTTGAAAATAAAGTGGGTTTCCCTTAATTTGTTCCAAAACATCTCCACAACGTCTTCTTGCGTTGTTCCTTTTGATCAGGAGTCAGAAGGTTTGGGACAAATTTGGCACACACTTTTGTCCCGTTTGATTGCTATGAAAAATTTCCCGAACTGTCTTTATCAACGGAGACCATTTCTGCTATCATTCTAATACCAAGTCATCGATCATTTCGATTTGTTCAATTTGTTGAATGTTTTTAGAACATTTTTGATGTGCATGGGTGCGTCATGGTCTTGGACTCCTCTCTGCTTTCTGCTTTCACAAAGTCTTTTGTTCATTCAAACACACGTGAATGTGACATGCAGTGTTCCACATACATCTCAGTTAACGTAGCAAAAGATTTGACTGCTGTTTAGTTCAGTTTCACCAAAAATTTGATGTAAGTGTATTGCTCAACTTTAAAGCTAATCATTTTCTGACAGCTTAGCAAAAACACGTGCTTCAGTCACTTACTGGAAACAACGAAAGTTGTTGTTTTATCCTCATAAGTGCAGTCTCATTATTTATTACCTCATATACAATAGTTATCTCCACAGTAGCAATTAGCTTGAAAGTAGCTGTAGAAAAGCGGCAATTTAATCAGACCTCAACCACATTTCTTTATTAAAACATGAAGGAAGCGCTTCAATAAAAGCTTTTCTTAGCAGAGAAGATGTTTTTGCACTTTTCCCTATACATTGAAAAAAATAAACATTGGTTGAAATTTAAAAAAATTAAAGTAATCAATCACACGAAACATTTTTAATTGAATCAGTTAATTTTTTTTAAATCACATAAATCTATATTTTTTATTTCATAGAAACTATGTTTGAAGGTTGAGCAAACCTAATTATTTTAAATTGTCCTAAACTAAAAATAAATGTTTCATTTATCACCCAATATAAATATTCCACTCATTTGAACTTAAAATGTTTAAGTTCATACAACCATTTTATAAGGGTTGGAGAAATGAAATATTTTTTAGGTTGTTTCAATTAAGAAAAAATATTTTTTCTTATTTTAAATGTAAAGTAAAGCAAAACAAATTTTCTAAAAATGCTCTAAATAGAGAATACAGCACACAATCCTTTATGCATCCATTCTCTATTCCGCTTATCCCATTGGGGGTTGTAGGTGGTGGGCACCAATTTAGAGTTACCATTTAAACTAATGAACATGTTTTTGGAGGTAGGAGTACCCACGCGTGCACAGAAAGGCCCAGATGGGGAAGTGAACCAGCAACCTTCTTGCTGTGAGGTAACAGCTCTAACCTCTGTGCCACCAAGTCAACTCATCACATTTTTCCCTAAAACTTTTGCTACTTTGGCCCAATGGGAGAGCAGAAATATATTAAAGGGGACATATTTTGCCCTTTAAGACAAGTTTATATTGGTCTCAGAGGTTCTCAAAACATGCCTGTGAAGTTTATTGTGGAAAAAACAGTTGTATAGGATTCTTGCAGGAAATGGATGTCGCTCTCCTGATGTTTCAGGCACTTTTATCCAAAGTTTAGAACCCCACTGGGATTTGAACTATCAATCTCCCAGTCAAAAGTCAACAGGGTAACCCAGTGAGCTATCCAGCATCTCAGCCAGTGGGTGAGAGAAGGATCAAGAGAGGAAAGTGGAATTTTCTTCCAAATGGGGAGGGTCAACCAAACCTGGGGGTGGGCTAACTCCCCACATGACATCATAATGGGAAAATCTGAGAACGGCTTGTTTCAGCACACATTTTCTGAAAGGTGGAGAAAGAGAGGGTGGAATGGGATGGATTTTTCTGGTATTTGAGGGGATTGTGGACCGACCGGGGGCACATATTTTTGTTAGAAAAACCTGAAAAAGTGTTTTTTATATATGTCCCCTTTAAAATACTGCAGTGAAACTGCAACCATGCTAGAACAAGAACAACTCAGAAAACGAAAAGCTGACAGTCTCTGAACATGGCCTGACATATTTGTAACCTCTTGAGATAAACCTCAGCAATAAGCGCAGTCTCTTAGAGGGAACCATGAAGGCTAAGGATAAATTATATTTGGATTGATTCAACTGCACACAAAGGTTATGTTTTTCCTTTCTGTTATCAACTTGGCACTTTCTTCTCAGCTGAAGTCGGTTCGCTGGATGCCTGTGCAGGAGTATAGAGGGAGAGCCAAACAGAAAGTGACGGCTGCTGTTGCATCAAGTGTTTTTTGAATCCACTCGAGACCTATGGGATGTTGTTATAAATGCGGATGCGCACAGCAGGCTTGATGCAGTAAAAATACATTGATCCAATGACAGAATTTAATTTGGTGTCCAGCTGCCAGTTTAAATAAAAAAATATAGGTTCAACCATTAAGATAATTTAGAATATTTAGAATTAATGAACAAATCAATAATTTTAGGCTGTTATAACACGAAAAATTACATCAATCCAACAACAGCATTGTTGTACTTTTTTCAGTGTAGACTTAGGCATGAATTTTAGCCACCAACATGTCTCGCCATTTAAACACTTCAATAGTGCTAGCCTGTAGAGCTCAGGTTAGTACTGGAGCTTATCATGCAGGGTTGCCAACTCCTCAGTAAGAAAAGTAGCTACTGGCTGCCCTAAAAGTCACGTAAAGTTGCTAAATGACATTGTCCCCTAATTTGCATAATATGCCGTGTGCATGTAATTGTAATGAACACTGTAGAAAACAGGAATAACATCATGGGGGAGACAAAAAGGGAGTAAAAAAACCCTATATATGTTTAGAACTACAAATGAACTTCACCATTCCCCTCCTACTTTATTCGGGCCTGGGGATGGCAAAGGGGACCCAAAAGAGACACTCTGGCAGGGTTACTTGGTCTTTTGCTTTTTAGTTTTTTTTGTTTGTTTGTTTGTTTGTTTTTTTAATTTTAAGACATTTTTAGTCTTATAATTCACTTAGAAGCCTACAACAAGTCACATTTTTAACATTTCTTTGTATACGTTCTCAGTAACAATCTAAAAAGACCAAAAAGAGACAATAGAAGAAACAGTAAAGGCAACTTCGAGGCACGTTTTATTCGCAGTCTGGATGCAGTCTACTCTGACTGCAGCTGGGAGATATCGCTGCTACATGAGGACTGGGCCGCCAGTCTTTGGGACAGGGGAGGGGCCTACTGCAGCACCCAATACTTGTTCAGAAGAGAAAAGAATGACACATGCTTTCACGTCAGTCTCCATAAGTCTGCAATAACACCAGAAAAAGTCGCTAAATTTGTCGTCGGTCGCTTATTTTGTAAAGAATCGCTAGAGGGTCATCTTGATTTGTCACTCTGATTGAACCGCAATAAATGCAACAATCCAATCACCTCAGAGAATTTTCAAATAATTTCTGTGCTTTCCAATGCTTTGTATGGGAGGTCTCCCTTGAAAATGACCATAAAACAGTCTTTCTGGCTACCAGGTTACTTTCCCCTTACAATACTGTAACATTCAGCATTCATTGTTCTGCATAAGTTTCACTGCAGTTTTTATATGTTTACGGACCCATGATGGTTTCTTGGCTTGATTTTATTTAAGGTACATTTGATCTGAGTTAAAAAGCCTTCAAATTTTGGGGTTGTATCATGGTACACTCAGCCAAACTATGGCTGATTATGAGAATATGTTACGTGTTAGGGGTGCCCAGGCGTTTTATGCACTAAGCTCAATTATTCATCAACTCCATGCAGGTGACGAAGACTTGCTGAGTGACGAGAGGTAGAAAGGAGGCTATTTTTTCAGATAAATACATAAAATGTAGAAATAAAACTGTTAGTTTAGATGCTCAGTAGTCGAGCTAACATTACAGTCTGATATGTGGTGAATTTAAATATGTTGATCTGGCTTCTGTTCATCACCACTTCCTGTGTCACCCATTCCTTCTGCCTCTAAAATGTTGGTCTGCATGGGTCAGAGTTTGCTTTCCTTTGTGTAATGTTTACCTTCAGGTTTTTATTGATCACGCTCTTTGTGTGGGAAGTGGCGTACGCTGGTCTCAGGCCCTGTCTGTGGGCATGCAGCAATGGATGAGATCTAGTCTAATGGAGTTCCATTCTGCTCTAACAACCACCTCACCGTACAATATCCCTTACATATACACCCGAATGTGTTATAGGACTCAAATAGAGAAGTTAAGTGCAGGTTTTATGTAAAAATGTTGCATTCGCTCATAAATGAACTGAAACAATTGAAAAATTGTTCTACATCCCAGAGATGCTGGTTTTCATGTGAGAGATCCAGTCCACATGTTGACTCCCATACATCAGAGAAATCTAACTATAAATATCTTGACTATAAAGAAAATGCCCTTAACGCACACCATCACGAGTTTTCTCACCTTTTTTTAAAGATTGTTTGCATGCCCTGAATGACAATCTGCTTTTCCACCTCAAATCTCTTTTTAATTGAAATTGTTAGGAGGAAAAGTTAAGAAATGCGGCTTACCCCCGTCCCTCTGGCTCATTGCTGCCAGCAGCGACAGGTCATGTGTGGAGATCTCCAGGAATGGGTGGAATAACTCAGATTCCTACAAACAGCAGGGTCCACAGCCTGATCTGAGGCCAAGGCGTGTGACCAGCGGCCACCCTGCGTGAAGAAAATCACTCCAGCTGATCCAGAGGCTGATCCTGTCAGCCACAGGTAATTTTATAGACCTAAAAGACACTTTTATTTGCAAAAACCCAGCCAGCTGTTGCCGATGGTTGTTGAATCTGATTCTGCTCAAGTGCTTGTCCGGTTGAAATTAAGCTTTTTTTCACCACCAATGCCAAGTGCTTGCTCATGGATGACATATGTTGTGTCTCTGTGTCTCTTTATGCAGATTCTATCAAACTAATGCAGAATCTTTGTTTGGGGGACTTGATTTCCAGAACAGGAGATGTTCTGGTTTCTCTTTGTTGTACATTTGTAGTCAGAGAAACTTTGACCAATCACATATTGTACGTTCTCTTTTGCGTATGGCAGAAAAACAGAACGTATGGAGAACTAAAGCAGGTTTAGGGTTTTTGTTGAAACAAGCAACTGGTGTTCTTCATCAAAGATTCCAGCAATCTGCTCCATTTCTCAGCCCCCTGAAATGCGGTCTTTCTTAAATAAGCATTTAAAGAAACATCAACTTTTTGCACTGAAATATCTATATTAATTTAAAAAGGGAAAATATCTTTGTTTTTTTTTGTTTTTTAAGTTTGGGTCTTACAGTATCTGAAATGCTCCCTGAAGTTTTCAAAGACAAAGAAATTATTAATGTTTATAATTGTACTGTGATGTGACTTTTTGTGGAGGCTGCCATTCAATCACCCAAACTAACTTTCATAACATGGAAAGTCCTAACACTGAATTTACGGTCAGTTGAGACCAAGCAGCTACCTCCAGTCCTTAAAAAATGAAGGCAATGCAGAAGTGCAAAAAATTGCAATACAGCAGGTGTCCACTTGAGGTTGGTTGCAGGAACACCGGAGGTCACGTACACAACACATGTTAAAAAAAAAAAAAAAAAAACTTTTTACAGCCTGGTTCAAAAAACTGAATGTATCTTATTAGCTAATGTCTTCATGTGCTCTTACTGTACAGGGGTGAATTTTTTTGTACTACAATCGTTTCGATTATATTTAGGAAAACCTCCCTGCGCATTGATTGGTACGTCGAATTTGATTGACAGATAGCTTCACAGGCAAACGCTACCTATCTGTCAACCAGAATGCTAGCTAGCTTAGCTGACAGGAAGTCAAGCTTAGTGTGGGGGCCATCAGGTTGATCCAAAGTTCGGTTAAGACAGCGATTCCAATATGGCTTCAAAAGCTGTTTGAGTCTATTGTAAATGAGACGGCTGACGTCACACAGCCTTTGTCCATTTCTTCTTACTGTCTATGGTTGAGACCAGCAATGTTCAGCACCATCCAACTCCCCGACCTCCTTTTCTGTCATATTTCTAGTATTGAATTAAGGACTCTGATCAGTAAAACTGAATATTACAAGGTGTATTCATTTAGAAATTTCTCATAATGAGGGAGAAATTCACTTAAAAGTGTACTTCCACATTCATGCTGAGAGCAACACCAGAGCACCTGCTTCTATGAACACAGAAGTGCACTGTTAAGTGCATTTCTCCCTTATAACCAAAAATCTATTAATGGAAACAAAATGTCCTTGTCTCTTTAGTCAATATGACTCACAAGCAGTGGTGTAGTGCAGGATATACATGTGTAAAGGAGCATACCCAAATATTTTAGTCTTGATAGAGTATACTCTTTTCTAAATAGAGTAAACCCAATAAAAGTACATAAATTATGTGTATACCTACTTCTGCACTTTACCACTGCTTATGAGGTACTATTGAACAGACTTCTCAGTTCAAAACAAGAAGCAAACAGGGGAGAAGTGTGGAGATGGCCAGTCTGGTCTGAGATTTCTCCTGATTGTCTGAATCATTTGATGATAGTATGCACTGTAGATGGTGGGATATTCAAAGTCTGAACCTTTGCCCTTCTTTATTTCCAAGAGACTCAGTCTTGGTCATAAATCTTTTAATGCTAGATGCTTGCTATACCAGAATTACTGAAAATTTAGCCATCAATCCACCAGGCCTGCATATTTTGACGTATGAAATTGGTTGTAAGTTTGGGTATCTAAATAATGACAAGAGTATGATCTAGACTTATACTTTATGTAAAGTGTCCTGAGATAACCTGATGTGGTGATAAAACTGATTTAAGCACCAATGTCATTGTCATGTTCAAGTTGAAGGACATCCTTCTTTGTGCGTCTGCGACTGTGTGCACATGTTCTCAGGTCAATTACATTAAATGCCCTCCATGTTTGTGTTGGTCCACAGGTTTCTTTGTCTGTGTGTGCTGCCCGCTGAGCATGTGTATACACCGCTCTGATCGGGACCCCATGGCGGCCCAGATAACGCTATCTCTATGGAGCCAGAGCCCTGCGGTTCTATTCAGTGCCATGGATGAGTGGCTGGGACTGCCCAGCACGCGGACCTGCTCAAAGAAGGAGGAACAAGCTGGGCTGTCACTGCGGGCTAACGAAGCTTATAATGGTTTATAACCTGCTTCATGGTGCCCCTCTGGGGGGGCTCTGTATCATGTTTGCCTTTAAGCCTGAGCAGAAGTGGCAGAGGCAGAATCAGACACAAGAAGATGGTGTTTTATTGCCATCATGGCACCCTCTGGAGCGGTCCTGATTAGAGCCAGGCATACACGAGGTCAACCAGCTTTGCTAAAGAAGCGCCCCGCCCAGCATGACACAGACAGAGGGTTCAACTCCCCATTTATTGGGGATAGCCACAGAGCTATTCTTCTAATAGAAGATACATGATGGGGGTCCCTCACTAATTAGATCCTTCTTTGTGGCAGAGAGAAAAAGTGGCAGTGGGAAAACGCCTCAAGCCTGTTTTATGGCCCCAGAGAAACCCCTGAGCCTGAGTGATTGCATGTACAAATAAGTGTTAGATCATACTGATAAAGGCAATTTCCTCATTGGAGCATGAATCAGGAAAGGGCCTTCAGTAGCAGCAACCTTCACCTCTCAGACATGGTGAGAAATGGTCGCTCATCTCTGGTTTCCAAACCCTCATCACATATTGATAAGGGAAAAAAGGCCAGGATGAAATTCAGCAGTCTGACCATCCCTAAATGCCTCCCCAGACGTGGCTGACAAGAGGACGGACTGAGGCAGGAAATACACCTAAATAGTCTTCCAAAAGGCTGTTGTTTATGTATGAAATGCTAATGAGGTTTCCACTGAGATTGCCTGATCTATTTTGAAAGGAATTGCGGATGGTAAATTAGGATAAAGGGACTGGGCTGTAAGGTGAGGGGGGTTTCTTTTATTTACAGGGATAAGGGCTGTGCTTTCTCACATGATTGGACAAAATATGCACAACCATGTTTACATACTGTCAGCATAGAATTGTTCCTTTAAAATCTGTACGTTTTCAATTATCCTTCTTCAGCACAGGAGTCATGCTTGCTGAAGAGCCTTTATTCGTGTGAATTTGGTGATGACTAATGAGGACTGGATCAATTTGCCAACACTGCGTGAACCCACATACAAACCCCCCAGATTTGGTTTCAGTTTTGATGTGCTAATTTTATTTATTTGGCATGCAGTGCAGACAAAGGCAGCTGTGCAAATGAGTGCCAACACAACTGCACACACTCAGTTGGAAATTATGAATACGTATAGAGGTTTTGGAGGCCTCATTCATCCTTACAGGAGGCTTATGTGTCATGTTCTCTTGTTGTACGGGTTGTATCACAACCCTGTTTCTGTAACGACTCTCTCCAGAGAAGCAGGAACTTGTTGAACATGCACTCACAATTAGACATCCACTGCAGGGTGCAGTAACATCATAAACCATTTTCACTACATCTGCTATGCTGCTAAGCGCCCTGAAAGCCTTTCCCATGTGGCGCTTGACCTTTATTTTCCCTGCACCTCCCAGAGCCTGGGCTGCTGCTTGTAAAGAAATGATGGTAACATCATGGATAACATAGTCAGTGTCTTATATCTCCGCACATCCTCTCCGCCGGCATAATGTGATGAGTCAGTCATCGGTACAGTTAAACACTGACCACTCATGTGTTGGTGTCATAAATAGAATGGGTATCTTATGACCTGTTGTTTCGGACAAGATGTTTACATATCATATTTGCAAAAGCATAATTTGATTACAATGATGGTGTTGTTTTCACTATCAAATTGTGCTGAATTGATACCAAATCCTTTAGTATGTATTAGCATAATATTAAATTATTGTATGATCTATTCTTATCAGATATCACCTGTAATTGAAATGTAACTTTATTAGTGTTTTCCTCAGTTTTATAATTAGATTGTAATTGTTTGAATGACTTATATTTTAATTGTTTTTTTAACATCATCACTGTATTTTATATAGTGATGATATAACACTTGATTCAGTGCAACAACAGAATTTAAAGACAAAAAGTCAAAGGTGTAAGACTGAGGACATTTTTTTTCAGACAGTAAAGGAACTACACATCTCACAATCCATTGTGATTCCCATGATCCATTGCCTGTGATAGCTGTTCAGACTGTTGAACCAAATAGGGACCTACTTTCTACATTTATCTTTAACTGTCAATAATAGCCTGATAAATTGCAGTTTGCTTATAGAGCATTGCATAGTATACCAGCATGCATTGTTGTCTTCAACAGCTGATGTCAGAGGTTATGGTCAGTATTTCAGTGGAAACTCTTCGTTTCCACAAACTTATTTGACTGATGACTGTATTGTCGAGTTCACGCGGGAATAATATGTCAACAGCGGATGATTTTACCTTTTGGGGTTAATTTATCATCCTTAAAAATCCATGATATTACTACTTCCCCCATTGGATAATTACAGTAGGAAGTTAAAAGGTTAATGTTAGCTTAAAAGATCTGTGGTTTTTTGTAAAATTCTTTGGCTAAATGTCCTCAGAATTTAACTTTTCCTCGTCAGTGGTGCCGTTGTAGCTCTATGACCCACTGACCTCTCTGTGACCCTTTGCTCTTGCTACAGGATGAGACGTAATGTTGATATAGTGATGATTTACGATCGAGAGTCCATGCGTTGTGTTGTATTATGAAAGAACCAGATATTCTTGTGACTTCCTGTCTGGAGCTTTCTGATCGATGGGAAATGACGCGGTTTGGCAGCGGCCAGTGCTGAAAAAGACCTGCAGCGTATCTCAAACGAAGTGGAGCATAGTGGCGCTCCAGGGACACGCTGCTGCCGGACTGAAGCGCCGGCTGTGGAAATGCTCTGATAGACGAGAGAGGGAGTGATTTGCTCCACAGTACGATGGTAGTGTCAGAGTTTTTGTAAGCCAGAATTTGGCTGGTTTCACAGACGGAAATCAGATAAAAATATTAATAGTCAAAATGTCTGGCCTAAAAATAGGCTAAGTACCAGATAAGTAAATAGTGAATAATAAATGTTATTTATTGTGTTACCTGGATGATATGTTGGAAGAATCCTTCAGTGTATAACACAAAGTAATCTACTAAGAATTAGTTTTCATGCAGTGGTTGGGTTGTTTGTACTCAGGCATTAAACTGTAAGTAAACCCCCAGCTCAGAGCTAACTCTGCTCATTTCAGAAATGTTAAAAAAGGCACAAAAATGGGCAATTTGGTACTGAGAGGAGGGGGTTGTGTAAGGATCACTCTGACGTCCCCTTGCCAGAAAGTGACACATCGTCCCGCAGCACTGCTGCCTCAGAGCAATCAAATGAGGTGGAGGATTTTTCCATCACAAAAGTAGTGCCTTTTCAGAACAGATTTTTCAAAGCCAATGTCTGTTTGAGCTTATTAAAAGCCATAAAATGCAGATTTTTATCAGTTTGATGCAAATGTCAGAAATGACACCAGCACTGATGTGTTTTATTATAATTCAGTCGGTTACTTCAGTGTACAGCTGATTTTTTTTTGTTTTGTTTTCACTACCTCTTTAAGCATATGGCTAATTTAGGTGCATGAATATTCATGAGATCAACGTGGATCATGTCAAACAAAGCCTAGCTCTGGGGAAGTTTAGAGCTACTAAAAACTATGCAGGGAAATGTTGGCCAGGATACTATTGAAAAAGAGATTTTTAATCTCAGTGAGGTTTTCCTGGTTAAATAAATAAAATGAGCGGTACAGAAGTATTTTGAGTTTGTCATCGTTGAAGCCGAAACAAAGGGAGTTGACGTAGATAACTGAGTGGCAGCTGCTGAGACATTGGCGGGCCAGTGCCGAGTAGAGTTGTCGTGGACTTCAGTGAGAGTGTAGATCTACTAAGACCAATTCTCAGATAAAGTGGAGCTGTATTCAACACAGAACCAAACAGAGCACTGGTTAGTTATTTGTTTGTATGATTCGTTGTTGTTTTCAGTGGAGGATGGTATTTAGTTGTTAACAGCTGCTAGTAGTTGCTAATTCACTGACAGCTAATGGTGCTAATGTGAATCTAGGTGCTGTTATTTGTGTGATAAACATAGGTGTATATTGTATAACTAACTGCTTGTGTGTAAGGAAAATCACAATTTTCATCATGTTTGTTTAAATCACTTACACAAAGATAAAATAATTTAGTAGCACAGTCATTTCCGAGGTTTGGTCTTTTGTTAATGGGTCTAGCAGGCTGTAATGACAGGGTAAAATTACTCAGGTTTAGTCTGGCTCGGTCTCTACTTTCTAAGTCTAGGGTCAGGTTCAGATAGAAAAATATTTCCTCGGTCCTGTTTTATGTTTGAAGGAGGGTTTCTGATTAATGTGTTTTGCTGCTGTTAAATGCTAACCTGGCCCGCCAAATGGGTTTGTTTCACACATCCATCTGGTAAACCACTCATAAACAAGGGCAGAGCCTTTGTAAAAAAAAAAAAATTGAAGGGTGACTGGATGAACGTTCTGTGTCACATCTTTACAGGCCAATTAGAGCAATAAAACACGTGACAGCGCTAGAAATGAGCTGTGCCCCTATAGAAGGAGTAAACTCTGCGAACCATGGCGACTGTGGACACATCAGTACATGACTTTTGTCGTTTTTTAAAAGAAAGTAACTCACTGCTGTTCTTTGTTCTTCTTTAATGAAGAAATTTCACCAATTTCTGATGTAACTGGCGCTTCAGCAGCATTCATGCTAATGTCTTCCGCCATAATTGCACCAGCCTCCTAACCCAACACACCAGATGGATTTGTTTCCCACATCCATCTTTAAAACCTTCGATATACAGCGTTTGGGATAGGGCAGAGCCTTTGAAAAAAAAAAAAACATGCTAACGTCTTCCGCCATAATGGCACTGGCACTCTCTGCTGCTTGCTTACGGAACGACTCCGCCGTACCCGAAAGTACTGCCCCTCTTTGCCGATTGGTCCTGCCACTTTCTAACCGGGCCCAAACAGTTCAGATGGGAGCTTTGCAAGATGGACTTGCTAGTGAGAAACACGGAAACGGGCGTATCTATCTGCTTTGCAAGGTTAGTTAAATGCAGGTTATTGGTCCCACATGGCTATCTAAAGCAGATGTCTGGTAGTCGCCCTGAATGGCTGAATTAATTGAGGACTAATGGTAATTTTGGCCTGAGACCAAAAAGTCTAGTGGAAACTCTGATTAGTGAGGCAGTTTTTTTTTAGGTCACTGCAAATTATAATTGCATTAAGCCGACCAGTCTAAAGTCGATAAAACACATCCTATAAACCAACTTCAAACTGTAATGATGCTAAATTTGTTTACAGATTCTGGCTAGTGCTAGCTCTGGTTGCCTTTGATCCTCTTTAGAGGTTAACATCCATATTCCAGTGATGAATATCGTTATATAACCTGACTCAGCCTCTGAACAACTATATCCCTGTTTTCTACATCCATATGAAAACTCATGCTGTTTGTTCCCCAGGGTTCGTCACTAGTCAAACCTTTATGGCAAAGAGCAACTTGAGCTGAAGAAAAGCATACAGCAAAAGCTACACAGAAATGTTTTGAAGACAACGAGGTGAATGTTCTGGAGTGGCTGAGTCAAAGCCCGGACCTCAATCCAACAGAGGATTTGAGGCTGGACCTGAAAAGAACAGTTCATTCCTGATCCCTGTGCAACCTGACAGAGCTTGAGCAGTTTTTCAAAGAAGAATGGAGTAAAATTGCAGTGTCCAGATGTGCAAGCCTGACTGAGACCTATCCACACAGACTCACATGTAAAGACATATGTTACTGTGAGTAATGATGGACAAATGCAGAAAGAAAGAGATGATAAACAAAAGGGATCTGCCTCTTGTTATTAGAGTGACAGAATCAAACCACTACCACTTTAAACACACTGCAGTGAAAATAAATTAAAAAACTAAAATCAGTCATTTCTGCTTCTTCATAAATAGATTTACATCTTAAACCACACATTTTGCTTTTTACTTTTATACTTATGGGCCAGACAGGACAAGCACACTTGTTTTGAGGAACTGAAAAATAAGTTTGCTAAGTTTCTGCTGTCAATAATAAAGTGCTCTGTATGTGTCAGCATTTATGTGTGCTCCTCTTGCTCTGTGTGTGTGTAAACCAGTGTGTGTGCATCTTGGCATCCAGTGCGTGGTCAGTGAAAGACATTCTTGTCTCGCGCCTTTGGTCTCTGTGGTCCCAGGGAGCGGCTGATTGTCCCACTGGCAGACAGGAGGAGGGCACACAGCTGCCACACAAGCACACACAGCATAGAGACGATTACACACACACATTAACAACTCCATAACCCTCACACTCATGCCCACACATAGAGGGCTAGCCAGAGGGCAGCGTGTCAGGAGGGTGAGCACGGACGAGAGCGTAAAAAATGGAGCCAGGACAGCGCTGGAGCTCTGCCACTCACACAGCGTCAATATCTGTGCCAAGGAGCAGAGCAGAAAACAAGTCTGGACCGACCTCCTGATTCTGGCCTGCTGCTCTGCCTGATCCTCAGCCAGGAAACTCCTGGTTGGACCTCCATAGTGCTCCAGAAATCATGATCATGAATCTTTCCAGATTTTAAATACAAGGTTTTTGTCCTGAGGCTGCTGAATTTTAGGGAGCAGGTTGGATTCTGACTTCAGTGAAGAGTTCCTACGCCAAATCCTGTACATCATCTAAACTTATTGATGTTTTTCCTTAAATCCCTGTCAGCAGAACTCAAGTAAACTTCACTGACACCTCAAGCCATGTAAGCTTTAGCTAACTTTACCAACATGAATCCATAACTGTGAGCATTATCCACAATTTTTAAAGTGCAATCTGACCAACTGCAAGTTCATCTGTAAGTTTTAGCTTATTAGTTCATAAATATTTTAATATTTTCAGCTCATTAGTTTAGCTATAAATCTATAACTTTAAGCCAACACTTGACCGTACTTCTAAAGGCTCATTTTCAACTATGAGTGGAGCTTTCTGTCTGTACCCTGCATTCATTTTATCTCTATTTATGCAGTTTCTATTGAAGCCTACAGATACGTACCAAACATTGCAATACCACCTGTAATCATGGATACAATCTTGAGTAATGTGAACAAAAAACTGTTGGTCAAGATGCACAACACTTACAAAGACTCTGCAGTCCATGCAGTAGAAAGGCTGATGTTTTTTTATGAAGTATTCAACATGAAATTTGTGTTAATCAACATCATTCCAGTAAATTTACTTAATTACATTTCTGTCAGCAGCTGAGTCTGTACGCAGTCTGGTATAGCAGGTAGTGGTTTGCATGTAACTGGTTTTACAAACCTGCCAAGAAGAAGAAGAAGCTACCATGGCAACCACTTGGGCCATGACCTGAGTGAACATTGTTTATGTTTTAACCCAGCGAAAAAGTCCATCCTTCCAACATAGATGTTTAAAAAATCATTTTTTGAGAAGCCAGCAATGTTGCTCTGTATCTACACACTTACCTTCAGCTCAGTGGACTGTATGGGATCATGCTTCGCAGATACAATGTTTTTTTTTTTTGAGGTAACAGGAACCTTTTTTGCCTTTGCATCTCATCTTGCTCACTCCAACTTTTGTTCACCTATAAGGTGAGTCATAACAGTCCGTTTGTTGACTTGATTCTGATTATTTCCACCTGTTAATTGAAGAAAAATGTGGACAAACTGCCACACCAGGGAATAAAGTTTAGTTTTCATGATGACATATAGCTGACGTGACTCTCTGTCGTGTAACAAGGTACGACTGCATTCACATCTCATCCGAACAGAGCCAGACTCAACTGGAATTGCACCAGAGACCACCTCACCAAGTGGGTAGCAAAAGGTTTGCTATGAAGGATGTGTGGTTTCAAAATTCTGTGGCTTTCCACCTCAAAAATGATCTTTTCCTCCTCAGTGGCTGTGTAGTAGCTTTGTGACCCACTGACCTCTTGATGACTTGTGCTTGCGCCAAATGATGAGAAGTAATGTTGAAATAGTGTTAATTTTACTATCTGGAGTCTTAACATTGTGTTGTACTTTGAAGTTAACTGAATCTTTTGCATGTTAGTTTGCTCTGCATGGATTGATTTGTCAGTGGTCGGTGCTGAAAACAGACCTACAGCGTACTGAAACTCCAGTGGAGAAGAGTGGCGTAGCGCTTCTGGGACAAGCCAGACCAGAGAACACAAGTGGATTTAGCTGTGTCTTTTCAAGAAAACTGAACTCTATAGGGTGTAGGCACTAAACAGTAAGCCTGCGGCATTTTTACATTTCCTTACCCTCTCAAAATGTGAAAATCATCAAAGAAAATGAAATGGTTTGCTATATACTGTAGTATCTACACCTCATGGGGCTCAGTTTTTATGAAAATGCACCTCAAGCAATAAAAAGCACCTTGTCATTGCAGTACTTTTGCAAGGAAACCGGTTCCATCTGGTATTTTCTTCCACACAATAGGTGATTAAATTTTTTCATGTTCTGATTCTTGTAAATTTACAACTTTTTAAACTAAAAGATTTTGAGTTTTTCTAAATAAATTGAGACTTTCTAGCTGAAAACAATCCAGTTTTTAAATTTTTTTTTAGTGGCCCTAATATGCTGTCTTAATATATCAATTGTGTAAATGGACTTTTTTTTTCACAACTGGCAAGTGTATGATAGATAAATGAAAAAAGTACTATCTGCATCCAGGCAAAACCTTGAAACCAGGATTTCTTTTACTATTTAGCCATAAGCGTTTGTTTTTTCTCACACAAGGTCACTGAAAAAGCCAAAGAGAGTTACTGAAAGGCAAAGCGAAGCCCAACAAATGATGCTGGATGTTCCCTTCTGACTTCATTATGCATTTGCGTGTAATTGAGATCTTATTTTAACACAGATGCATATCCCTCACTGCGTCTGTCTCAGGCAGCAGTAAAAGGGGCAGCTGTGTGGGTCTGTCCTTACACCCTTACCTTCTATCTAAGACCTCTTGAGGCCACTAGACCACCTCCACCACCCCCTCGTCCAGACGCACACACATGCAAACACACACTGTTCTCTCATTCTTCTTCCCGTGTCTGCTGGCTGCTGAGGGCTCTTATTTGATTAGCTGCGATTTGCTTTGTGAAGCGATGGAGCATTTGGCTCACCGGGGGATCTGTACACAGCACACACACACACTTTCACAGGCGAATGCGGGGGTTTCTGAGAAATCACGCACTGACACTTGCAGGCTACATGCACAAAGGTACATTTTAAATCCAGCTTTTAACCCAGCCTCGTTTGGTACCTTCAGCTGTGCAGTGAACAGATTCCAGAAACATGCAATTTTGCAAGGCTGAGTTACATTAGCTCTCAATGAAAATACAACAAATCAAATGTTCCCCCACTAAAAGTATGAACCTTTTTTTTAACGGCTGTTTACTGGCTGTGACCTCATCCAAGCCATCTCAGGAAATCACCTCTGATTACATAAGGGTGACAGCATCCTGACACCCAATCTACCAGGCCTTAGTTGAACTAACCATCAACCTTTCAATAATGCATGTGAGGTCAATGTGTTGGTGAGTGTGCGTGTCTCTGAGGTGTGTGAAAAGGACAAACCATGGCTGTCATCATGTCAGTGACAGCCTTTGTGTTTTCATTAATGCACCATTTGTCAGTGAAGATAAACAAAAAATAATGTATCAAGGGAAACTATTATTAGGTCTTCTAATAAGGTGATGACTGGGTTGAGCGTACTCAACTTCTTCCTACTGAAGATAATTTTGCATTCATTATCACTGAGGGCAAGGGCGAGACGAACAGAAGGGAGTAGGGGTGTAAACATTCACAGAGATCACAGTTTGGTTTGGTCCAACAGGGAAGAAGGCAACAGGAAGTTCTGGTTTCTACGTCTCTTAATATTTTGAAATGGTAGTCATGAAAGTTTGTTCCATTTATTGTTATTTAAAACTGCCTGCAAGAGTGTAGTGTAGTGTACTGAAGATTTAAAGTGCATAACAAAATAGCACAAAATAAAAAGCAACACACAAAAATATGAAACATTTCCAGATTATAGAACAAATATAACAGAATAAAAGCAAATCAAAATATGTGCACCCTGGGGGCATAGACAGCCTTTCCAGCATGTCTCATCCATCTCTCTCACTCCTGTGTCTAACTCTATCCACCGTCCTCCTTTATCAACTAGGCCACAACCCTACAAGAGTTGGCTCGGACGGCCAGAGTCAAGCTCAGAGTTGGTATATGCTAACGTGTGTGTCGTTCAAGGTCAAGCTAGATGGCATTTCTTTTCCTGGGCCTTTTCACCCCTGGTTTTACGTCGGGAGACCACCAGGGGTTTTTATACCTGAGGGGAATCCACAACATGACCAGGGGCTCAGGGCAATTCTACTACCTGTTCAGACTGTACCCTAGCCTGACTAGCCTGATTTGTTAAACATTCAGCATAAATTTCATCAAATGAACATGTTTTTATTTACATACAACCAATTACACACACATATATTTGTATTTTCATTTACAGTTAGTTAGTACTTACGGTTGGTGGTTGCACCAGTCAAGCAACAAAGCTTGGGCAGGAATTACGTGCAGCATGTGTTAAAATCACATCATGTGGGGACGATGGGCTTTTCTAACCTGACAAGCCCAGATGGATTTGTTTCACACATCCTTCTGGTAAACCATTCATAGACAGCGTTTGGGAAAAGGCAGAGCCTTTGAAAAAAAACTTGGAGGGGGATAGGATGAACGTTCTGTGTGTCACATCTTTACAGGCCAATCAGAGCAACAAAACACGTGACGTAGCCGCCACCGAGGTGCCCCTACCGAAGGAGTAAACTTCATAGAGAACTGCATAACACAAACCATGGCGACTGTAGGCATGTCAGTACACGACTTTTGTCGTTTTTTAAAAGAAAACAACTCTCTGATGTTCTTTGTTCTGCTTTTAACAAAGAAATGTCGTCAAGTTCTGATAAAACTGACGCTTTAGCAGCATCCATGCTAATGTCTTCAGTCATTATAGCACCAGCCTCTTTTCATCAGAGACATTTTGGGGCACTGAAAATGGTAGCCAAAAGTGGTTCATTTTTGGGGTTTTAAATTATTTTATTTTAATTTTTTCAATTTAAAGAATTATTCTCCTTACCAGTGATGCAAAATGCTTACTAATGGTGGAATATTGTCGTATACCTTTTAAATACAAATAGTATTTGCTCAATCTTCTTTCTATGCGAAGAGTCCTGTGATAACTTTAGCCAGGGTTTAGCATTTTAGAAATATAACTTTTTTTGAAAACACTAAAAAGTTAGTGCAGTGTGTTTCCAAACTTTTAACATGGAGTTTTATTCCAGCATTACAGCCAAATATCTACCTGACTTTTTTTTCTGTGCATACGAATGGTGACAAGGAGATTTTTAACCAACACTTTGCTCAGAGCAAATAAGAACTGAAAAACCACTATTTCAAGAGTTTTAGTTTAACCTTATTGACCTCTGCAGCTCTAAAGTAAGAGGGTAACAATGTTTTAGCAGGAAACTTTTGCAGAAAAAAAGAGTCATGGTTAATGAGGTTCAAAAAATAAAAACCTTATTTAGATCAAACATTAAAACCTCATGCTTTGCTTTCAAGCCAGATGAGTATTGTGTGACGGATTGTATTTAATTTATGTTTCATGCTCATAAAGTGCCTAACAATAGTTTACACTAAGGCTGGGCAATTAATCAAAAATTAGATAAAACCGCACTATGGTCTGCTGCAATGATCAAATCACAACAGGTGCAATACTTCTTTGACCTGAAATTTGTGTCAAAATACCAGTTTTAAATTTTGTTTTTGCAGCAGATGGTATGCATGTCATATCATGCAATCATTTAGCTGCCATTTGTTTAAAAATAGTCTACAAAAAATCCTACCTTCTTCATTTTTGTACTTTTTTCTTATTAAATATAAGAGTGGCAAAAACCCTTCGATGCAACAGTTCATATCCAATGTGCAATACAAGTCAGAATCATCAGAATTTGACACTTTTAAAGAACTGTTCAGCCCTTGTTTAGGAATAAAAGAAAGTTAAGGAATAATCGCATATCAAATCACAATTGCAATATTGGGGGAAAAAAATCGCAATTAGATTATTTTCCAAAATTGTTTAGCCCTAGTTTACACTGCCTTTCAAAGTAAGTAGTTACGTCACTGCGCTACGTACTGACACCAGAGGCTGTTAAACTAAAAGTACGGAAATGCATGATGGCCTCCACGTGTCCCTTGCATTAGTTTGGCATGTCTGCTGTGCATGTCTTCAAAAATTAATGTTACACAGACACGAGATGCTCTATTCACATGTGTTGTAGCAGCAGTCTAGAGACAGAGGGGATGTGAGAGTGAACAGAGCAGCAGGAACAGCAATAAGAGTTTTAATACACCAAGTCCACAATTATCCACCTTGTTACCGGGTGTTGTTGTCACTGTAGAGGCAAGCATGTCTGTAAAAGTGGCTGTCACAGATTAAGTTTGCTTTTTAAGGCAACAGTTGAAGCTGTAAAAATAATGGAAATAAGATCAGTGTATTGGTTCAACCAGTCGCTGTAAACTTGTGACTCACACCTTTCTGCATTTGTTCAAGTTTTTTTTTCATTTTATACCATCTGATGAGCTTTAATTTAATCATGTATTAAAAACCAAAGAAATGGTATTTCACAAGGACTTTTTTTAATTGCTGTTGTAAGTACAACTCTTTTGAATGCATTTAGTTGTAAGTCACCAGCTAACACAGTCACTAATTTCAGTAAGACACTGGGGCCATTACCACCATGCACAGAAATGGAGATGTAATGGTATTGTTAATTTCACGGTATTGCAGTGACAGAAGCATGTCTGTACAGTTGTGAAGGGAAGTAGGAACTACAGTCATCACTGACAATTCCTGGCTTGATCTAATAATGCCAAATGGTGGATGTTAAAAGTGGCAAAAGTGAAATGAGTGATGTTTTTGAGATTGTGAAGGAAATTTGAGCAAAAAAATCAACCCCAGCGGAGATGACTCAAAATTTGATTAAAAAGCCATGACTTCAGAACTGTTAACAAAATCGAGCAAAAAAAAATTTGCCAGGAAGAAATGACTCGAAATTTGACCAAAAAGGCATGGCCGGCGTGACCTGTTGCCAAAGTTTAGCAATAAAACAAAACTCGTGGAAACAACTCAGGATTTAACCAAAAAGTCATGACTGCAGACCTGTCACCAAAACTAAACAAAAAAATTGAGTCCAGCAGAAAAGACTCAAAATTTGACCAAAGTCATGCCGCTGAACCTGTCGCCAAGTTTTTGAAAAAAATTGACCCTGGGGGAAGCAACTTAACATTTGACCTAAAAGTCATGAGCCTGTCACCAAATTTGGGCAAAAAATGGAGCCAGGAACAAAGGACAAAATTTGACCCAAAAATTGTGACTGCAATCCCATTGCCAAATTTGAGCAAAAATTCTACCTCGGCACAAACAACCCTGGCGGAAGTGACTCAAAATGTGAACAAAAAGTCATGCTTAAATGGTGGCTCGCTTTAGCTTTGTTAGCTTTAGCTTAAGCTTGCATAGCTATGCATAGCTTTAGCAACGCAAACTTAATCAAACATAGCTAAAGCTAGCGCAAGTACATAGATAACCTGCCTATTTCGTTTGTGTAACTCCTTTGTGAGCTATGGCTACATATGCTACGTAGCTCCATTATCTATTGCTATGTTAGCTTTGGCAATGTGAGTTTTAGCAAATGTAGCTAAAGCTAACTTAAGTATGCAGACAACATAGGTAATGTAGCTTATGTAGTTGCTTTGTGAGCATTTAGCTGTGTTAGTTATGTATTTTGGTTATCTACGTAGCTTATGCAGCTAACAGAGCTACCTAAGCTATCAGCTTAATTTGCTTTATAAAACATTTTTTATTTATGTTTAACAGGTCAGGTTTTTAAGTCTGGCATTCAAACTCTTATCTTTACCCCAAACAGAAGTTTTAATCTGATTTTTTTTAGAATTTTAGTGTGTATTTCTGTTATGAGATATTTGGCATCTCCAATGATCGGTCTGCAACCAGACCATTTTAAAAATGAGATAAAACAATCTAGTTGAATCTTCCCTCTCCTGCTGCCTGGATTCTACCAAGAAAACGAGAAAATGCTATATAAAAAGGTAGCCTATATCGACACGTATATGGCCCGCACATGCTTACAATAATAAAATCATGCAAAAAGACAAAGCAAATAGTCACAAGTACATATAGCAGTTATAATATACAAAGCTGGTTGGTGCAATGCATGCATACATAAAACCTATATGTAAGCATGCATTGCACAAAGACAGGAAGATGAAAATGTATTGAGGCTGTAGACCAGCCTGGGTCCATGAATGACCTGTAAATCCTATCTGCTGTCCCATCTAAAAAATAAATTAAAAAATGTAGTCAGACCTTGACTTTCTGGTCAAACTAGATGAATTTATGTACATCGTATGGGTTATATTTTTCATGAGGATGGCTGTTCTTTACTTTGTCATCTTAATTGCATTCTCTCGTTCTTGTCCAGTGCAATGACAAGCAGAAATTTCTCCTCCCCTGGATTTCTTATTCCCTGTTTCTGCTCTCCTGTCTCTCTCCCACACCCAACCCCCACCACCACAAGGGGTTAATTAAAACTGATTGGGTCCTCTGAGGCCACACCTGCCTCTGACAGGTAAGGTATTGGGCTCATCTGAGCTGTGTATTTGTGTGTGTGACTCTGTGGATATGTGCTTAGCACATCAGTCTGTTAGCACATCGTGTGCTCTGCTGCTCTGGGTTAAAACACTCCCATTAGAGCGCCATAATAGCTATGAGCATGTATGCATCTGTTGGTTATTACATAGGTGCCTAGTCTTTAGTGTTGAACTCTGCATTTGCATGAGATTTGTGTCTGTAAATACATATGCATTTCATTGTGTGCCACATCTTTTTTAGGACCACTTAAGGTGCTCATGCTTGATGTGTTGATTAGACTCTGCACACTGGAACCAATCGCAGCTCGGCTTTTACTTCACGCCTGCTCGCCTGCCTGTCATGTCGAGAGCCACTGGAGTAGGAGACGTATACACAGTTTAAAGCTCAGATCATCATCTCTGCCATCGCTGAGAGAACATACACGACGTAAAGTATCATCAGTTCAAGTGTCATCACCCCTCACATGAATGCAGATGGAACTAACGTCTGTGCACGCCCATGTAAACAGTTGAATGCATGAATGAAACGGTGATAAAAGACATGATGGCACACATTAAGACTGTGATTTTATGTGTGTGTGCATATTTGCTGGCAAGTGAGGTGTTTGTGTGTGCAGGCAAGAAGTAGTGTTGTATAACAGCAGCTGGCAGGGGAGAAGTGCAGCACTCATACACACACACACAGCTCCTGCTGCTAGGCTGGCAAGTAGAACAGTCAAATTAGCCACTAGAGAACAAACCGATCCAAGAGCTCTGCTGGGAAAAGGTGAAGAAAAAAAGTAGGGAGAGAAAGTGATGGAGATGGAAGGAGGGATGAAGAAAGAAGAGCACCGACATGACAGAGTGGAGGAAGATGAGAGGCAGCACCGTGGGGCGAAGGCTCGACAGTTGTAAATGAGTCGGAGAAAAATCGAGGAGGGGGAAATGAGAGAGGCTGAAGAGGTGATTGAGAGAAGGAAAGAGAGCAATGCTGGAGGAAAAAGAGCCGATAGGAGTGAGGAAATGGAGACAGAGACAGTGTAACAAAAGGAGATACACTATGGAGAAAGAAAATACTTTTATGCATCAGAATAATGTGCAACCAAGATCAAGGTGAGGGTAAACATGTTCTCCCCAATGGTGCAGGGTGCCCTTCATGGCCAATTAGCGTCCTTACAAAATGTTACTTTGTGTGCCTAAATTTGTCAGGCACCCTTGGGTCAGGCATTCTGCTTTTGAAGATGCAACGGTGACTGGCATTACTCATCAAAATGCTGTTCATGTTCAGAGAGACAAATGTGTGAGGCTGAGATCCAAGACGAGCACAAAGAAGCTCTCTCTGTTTATCATATAAATGTGCAAAATATAAGGAACACTTTTAACAGTGTTTTGGACTCAAGATCTTTACTTTAAATTTGGTTACAAGACATACCTGTCATGCCTTCATGAGTTCTTATCAGTCCAAAGAATGGACAATGCAGCACTTCACTAGAAGTAGAGCCAAAGTATGCAGGGCTGCCTAGTTTCTTCTGAGGCATAGGTCATAACCTGACTCCTCACTGTAAACAGATGGGACATTGGGCAACCTTTACAAACAAAATATACATAAAACACATTTTTTCTTAAGCCCTTTTTGCGATTAGGGTTAGTGAAAGATAAGAGTGATGTAAAGGTGCTAGTTTAGCTCAGTTGAGTAGAGCAGGCGCATCTAAAAACTGAGAATATCAGGTAAAAGTTCATTTTTTTTCCATGTGATTTAATTCAGAAAGTTAAACTTACATATATTCTGCATTCATTTCATACAAAGTAAAGTATCCCAAGACTTTTCTGTTTGATTTTGATGATTACAGCTTACAGCTCACAAAAATCTTAAATCCACTTGCTCATAAATGCTACCCCTTAGAGCTCACCTGTGCTGCAGGCACGCCCCTTCGTTTGGTAAATTTTGAACCGTAAGTCGTAGGCACTTACTTGTTTTTCCATGTCTTGGTAGTTCTTACAGAACATTTTCTAGCCAGCCTGGAACTTGCCTGACTTTCCAGGGTCTTTAAAGATTAAATCCATATCAGTAACTTGGATATTGGACGTCTTTTTATCCATTTATAATCAATTTTTGATTGTTCCTGCAGTTAACCGGTTAGCCCAGCGTCATATAGTGTGTTTGTATCCCAGGATGCTTTGGGACTAGGCTGTGACAGCCAATGAGAAGCTGTTCCGTTGTCATGTCATGCTTTGCTCAACAGCGCATGTGCACAGACTTAGAAAATTAAGAAGAGAGTCTGAATGACTTATAATAAACATAAAGAGACACAGAGAGGCTGTGATGTGTCCCTCAGAGTGACTGCACTTAAAATAATGACAAACTATATTTTTATTCAGATAAACATTATGGTGAATGTATTAAAGCACTCTTGCAATGTTAATCCTTTTCCCCCTTTACTTTCTTCTCTACAACAGGTAATGTGGGAGCAGAAGGCACTGCATATTTGACTGCATACTAGATCTGAAAACAACAAGTCAGCAGTTAGGGGTGAGCAGCTGTGAATGCAGTGAGAGTCAAGCCTCTTTAACATGACACAGGAGTCAAACAAAAACCAGCGTAAAGAAAATGACATTGTATCTCAGTCCGGATCAAAGCCCTCCATGCACGGTGAGACACTTTGTACATCTCCAACGTTGGCATTGCAAAAGAAACGGTCCGTTTCAGTCTTTTTCCAATCTAATTTCTACTTGTCTCATTCAAAGATTTTCTTTGTTGTTGATTAATGTGTGCTTTCCCTAAAAAAGACCAAACATCTGTGCCATACCTCAGATAAAATGTAATAGATGAAAGATGAGGAGGCAGGACAGACAGGCGTTTTCTGTAATGAGTTGGGCTGAGCTGGAGCCAAGCCTGGACTGGACTACAGAAGCTCAGTCCAGCTCATTATGCAAGACTTCAGACGGCTCAGAAGACTGACAGGGATGGTGATAAAAAAAAACAGGCGAGTATGAAGGGAAAGAAAACGAGAGAATGAAGAAGAGAAGATGCAGTCAGAGGAGGCAGACTAAAGACAGTGATATTTGAGAGACAATGTGGAGGGGACACACACACACAGGGTGAGAGAGAGGGGGGATGGACACAGCAGAAGGGTTGAGGTTTGTCCTTTGGCCGATGGTCAATTAGCAGTGGGGAGAGTAGTAAGCTGCAGTGGTCTGAGGGAGAGAGCTCTCAGCTTGTTTACTCTTCTAGTGAAGGAGACAGCTGGGGCACCTTCAACACTGAGGCTGAACAGCATCATTAGAAGACGAACTAATGAAGTCACAGTGAGATTAAATGTTTCCTTTATTGTGTTATAGAGCGCTAGCTCTAAATTATGATAGACTGCTTGGTGACCTAGATGTAGCTTTGGAAAACATCACAGCTGCATCTGCTGTGAATGATAAAACTTGAATTTTATGCTAATTTCAACTTTCTATTAAAAATAAAGTGTGCCAGTTCATATTAGATGTTATTTTGAAGTGTTAAGTATTCAGTTGGACTACAGTGGCTACAGGTGATGCTGCTGCTGTCACAGATACACCAGCATGATGCTCGAGACAGACACTCAACTACTCAGAGCTGGTCTTAAGTGAGTGTTTTCCCTATTGCAGCAGCACCTCGTCCTTTTGCTCGTTAATATTATGTATGCTCGTTAATGGCATAATCGGGCTGTTTGTATACTTAAAAGCTGTAGGTGTGTGCTGCAGTGTATGACTGGCTAAGGCTGGTGAGGTCAGCCAGAAATTATTTTGAATGTTATTAGAAATAGTTGATGATGTTTGAGTAACACAATGACAAGCAACAAGTTTATTTGTAACATTTTTGTAGAAATGTGATGCTCAGTCCACCTGAATTCTCTCTCCTCTTTTCCTTCTCTCTGTGTCGAGTCGCTGCTTAGAACGTTAAAACAGTCTGTCAGCAGACCTCAAATCTCAGAAGACCCCTTTGCAGACCACTACGGTGAAACACCATCTTTGTCAAAGTGGAAACACATGGTAAGACTTTCAAAATAAAATCAGATTAAACTTTCATTTAGGGTTATGGTAAGAGTTGGGCTACAAAAAGTCAAAAGTGAAAACATGTAATAGAGCCAAGAAAACAGTCTGCTTACAGGAATAACGCTTTTCCTCCATGAAAACACTAACGCAGCTATCATAGTTAAGACTTAAAGCCAAGGAAGCTTTGTTAGCTGTGAAAACTATGCAGGTATTGTGGCTATGTGGTTAATACAGCTAAATTAAAAGCTAACAAAGCTATGTTAGCTTTGTTAGCTTTATTTAAAACTAATGAAGCTAAAACAAGCGAGAGGGGTCTAGCTGCAGACCATACATCTCTGACAGCCACTCTTACAGTGGTTAATCTGAGAAGCCTCCTCTTTTAGAACAGAAATACACTTTACCTCTACGTCACATAAGCACCGCCTTCTCAGAAAAGATTTTTCAAAGCAGATGTCCATCTGAGCTAATTAAAAGTTGTTAAATGCAGATTTTTATCAGTTTGGCACAAATGTCAGCAATAACACCAGCATGGATGTGTTTTATCATAAATCAGTCAGATACCTCAGTGTTCAGCTGAGAAAAAAAAGTTAAAGTGTTCACTACTTCTTTAAGAAATTCAAGAAGGGGGAGACCGGGGTCAATTGTAACATTTTTCACACTTTCCTTCACAACTCACAGATTACTTGGAGCACAGACGCCATTTTTAAATATAAGAAAAATCTATTTTTGCACTAGTTAATAAAGCTATTGCTGTATTTTACCTCATAAAGGCATGTCTGTTTTGTTCAGTTCAATCAAAGTAGTCAGGGTGTTACAATTGCCCCCGTTATGGGGGCAATTGTAACACCAGACATTGACCAGAAACATCATATTTACCCTCTATACTGTAGCATTTCTGCTACAGTATCACATATATTTACCAAAGTTTTTTCTAATATTGTGTCTTATTTTCCCCCAAATTCAAGTAGGCTATAATATGAAGTCAAAGCACACAGTAAGAATTATTTCTACTCAATACATTTTTATTATTTGGTTTTATTAAAATAATTTCAGATTCATCAGTCAAGAACTCTCTGTAGGCAAACTTTAATAAAACTGCAAAGAGGCACATGAACATCGCTACACAAACAGGATTAATCATAATGCCTTTTTTCTTTTAAAATTTGTGAAATATATCTATTCTTAAAAAGAAAAATTAAGTCAGCATTTGGTTACATTAGCAGTAAGGCTTTTAGTAGGCTATGGCAACTGCAACACAATTGTAACAGAGTTACAACTGCCCCCAACCAAGCAGCCATAATAAAGTCTCTCATGCTAGCTACTAGCACTTATGTTAGCATAGGTTGTTTGTGTTGATTTTTTTTTTTACCAAAAGGCCAGGGATAAAATTAAAAAGAGTTTGACTTTACTATCATCTAAACTTTAGACAGTAGAAGAAAAACATCTGTCAAACTTAAAAGTAACTTTCATACCTCAAAATCTGTTTCATACAGCTTCTGTGGTGTGGAAGTATTCCAACTGTGTTTGCAGTGGGCAGAGAACCCTTCTGAGCATGTGCAGAGTTAGTTTCATCACAGCTTGTTTCTAATTGGAGGAACTGAGTGTGTTACAATTGCCTCATGTTTTAACTCCTCTGAACAGTCTGCTTACAGGAAAAAGCTTGTTCTGGATGAATAAAATCTAACACAGTAAGTGCAGCTAACATAGCTCTGTTAGCTGTGTAAGCTACATTGAGTATCCAAGTGTTATTAATGTTTGCTGAAGCTCACATTGCTAAAGTTAACTTAGCTACATTGGCTTATGTAGTAATGCTAATTACGTAGCTAGCATAGCTGTTTTAGCTTTAGCTTAAGCTAAAGCAAGCTACATCAGACCTTTTTCCTGTTTTATTGTAACTGCAAAAACTGCTTATGAATAAAGTTGATTTAAAACAAAACTTCTAAAACGATGAACCGGCAAATATGTCCCCTCCAGTCTGACAGAGGTAGTGGTCTGCTTGAGGGATTGTCTGAGATCTGTGGTCTGCAGCCAGAACACTCAAAGAATGTGGTACTTGAAATCCAAAAATGACTAAAAGACCTAAATAAGGAAAATATAATTGTTTGATTTAAAACTAAATTGATCTACATGAAACAGCACTGCAATAATCTGGTTTAGTGTCACAATTATTAGCACAGCGTTTAACCAGCACTGTAGGCAATAATAAAGGTATTAATCAATATAACCAGCAAGTAATTTTAGGGCCCAACTATGGCGACAACTTTTAATCATTTATGGATATCCATTAAGGAAATAGGTAAAAAGTAAGATAAATTGCTGACATAAGCCACTACAGTTATGGAGAAGAAATACAAATTGCTTATAATTATTCTTTGAAGGCAGAAGGTTGTAGAGAAGTGGGAGAACAGCTGAAAAGATAAATGCTAGCTGAAGATGCCAAATGTTAAAGTAAGCTAAATGTAACACAGGTTATATGTTTGGTACAATAAAACTTTGGATACAGACATGGCACTGGTGTTCAGTATTATGCTGTAAGTAGAGTAGCATTGGTTGAAATTAATCAGAGTAAATTAACTGGCGCAAGGGAGACAGAGAAAGTTGGATACAATGTTTCTGCATATAGAATTGTTTCCTTTTTCCTGTAGTTAAAAAAATTTAACACTATCTTCCCATTGCTAATACCCGTAAAATGTAAATGTGATGTGCGTAAATGTCAAAGCTTTGGCGAAGTGTCAGACACTTGTTCACGTTCCAGCATTTTCTCTTTGAAACTTAAGAGTCAGACAATGAAAGCAAAGAAGAAGAGAAGCCCCCATTTAACTGTTTTTACTCCTGCAGGGCCAGTTTACGCGTCCCTGGCCAATCTCTATTGAAGGCTGGCTGATGTGGGCAGACGTACGGTTTGCACCGTCCTCTCCCAGCATTCCTCTGTTTGTCTGCACCTCCAATAAGCACATGTAGTCTGGCCATTATGTGTTTGTGTGTCTGGCTGGCTCGCTGGCTGGCATGGGCTGGGCAAAAGATGTGTGGGCAGAATGCTAACTCAGTTTGATTGTTTGGTGGTGTTGAAGTGTGTGAAGGTGTGTATGTGTGAAAGTGCAAGACTGTAGCGTTTTTTTGAGGACACCAAGGTCAAGACTATCTTTGACAAATGGCTTTAAATGACTGCAGAAGTGTAAGTTCTGCGTCTTTCTACAACGTACCGAGCATTTGTGTTGTCCTTCATCTAATGCTGGTTTGTTTGGAAGCTCTGTGTTCACGTTTAACGGATAAAAGAAGCAAACAGACGTGGAGCAATGACAAATAAACCTTCTCAAGCTTTTCGGGAAAGGATGAAAAGATGATGTCAGCAGGCTTTACGAGAAAAACTGTCAGGGAGAAGTAAAGAGAAAGGCAGGCAAACACATGTGACGGAGGACGACAGGGTAAAAAGAGACACGTTAAAGGGTGATTTGTATAGAAAACGAGACGTATTTACTCTGGCATTGCATCAAACTTTGAATGAAACTGCCTCTAAATGTCCTTCATTCTCGGAAATATGGGCCTTTACTGCTTGACTCTGCATTTAATTTTGACATTCTAAAAGGGCTTTCAGTATTTAAATGTCCCTTAAAATCAAAAAGGATGCTTTTGTATTGTCACTTATGTGCCAGTATCTGGCTGAGCATGGGAAAAATGTCTCATAGTTGATTTTCTTTTTTTGAAGATAGATACTTCAGCAATAGTTTCTTTTCCTGGAAAATGTAGGGGAAAGAAGCATTTAAGGCAGTTACTTATTTGGCAACCTATCAAATACCTCTGACGTTTATTAGTGTTTGCATTTCTTGATGTTTGCAGGTCTCAATAATGGCTTCTTAACAGCTGTTCTTCCTTTTAAGCCTTGTTCTGTCAGTCGTCTGCATGAAAATTTCTTGGGCTCACAAAAAATGTTTAAAATGCTCATGATTATTACATTTATGGAACTGCAAGTGCATGTGAAATAATTTGGCCAATTAACAGCTGAAGCCATTTAAAGCTGTGGTATTTACACCCCTTTGACAGTTCAACCTTCATTATGAACACAGAAGTGTAAAGGGGATGTGCTAGTGTAGTGTAGTGTTGTAGTCCTCCAGACCGGTCTCAAGACCAGGTTTTGAATGTCTTGGACTCAAGAGCATTGTTCGGTCTCGGACTGGCTGGACTCGTGTTTTTTCTATCAAGGCCAGTCAAGACCAGCACTGATCTGTTATTCTTCGACTTCTTTACTGTGATAAAACAACAAAAACAACAAAAGCTACACCTGCAACAACTCAGACATCAGTCCATCTTATTTCTAGTCAGACATACCTCTGAACACTAACTTTAGGCCTCATTCACCTGACAAAACTATATAAAAATCTAATTTTCAGATATTTAGAATAATTCCAGACTTGTCAGTGGCTTTTATATACATACATGGATTTATTTTTTTACAATAAGATAGTTGAACAAATTTGTTAAGATTTAAGATTTTTGCATGTTGTGCTTTGAAAGAGTTGTAGAAATCTGTATTATCTGTCAAATGTATAAAAAAGAAAACTAAAATTAAGGAGAGAAAGCTTTTTAACCATCAAACCTTGCCATGGTTTTTTAAAATGGTTTTTATGGTCTTGGTCTTAACCTCCAAAAGTCTTGGTCTTGCCTTTGTCTTGGTGCACCCTGGTCTCAGGCAAGTCTTGGTCTCAGATAGTGTAGGCTTGAGTACAACACTACCCATCTGTGGTGTCTTCAGAAGAAAGAGAAGTGAGAATAAGGTCAGGGGAGCCAATGGGAAGACAGAAAGAAATAGGTACAACTTATGTTAATTGAGAAAATCAGTGATAGTCCATCAGTTCACAAAAGCCGGGTTTACTTTGGTCATTCTAGCCTTGCTAGTAGTGATGGAGTTTTTCTTAAAGATCTGGATAATTTCCCCGAGCTCAGTAATAAGAGACAGTCTTTAGGCTCTCAAATGGCTCTTCGTTTGGTACCTTTTTGGCTTTTTAATGTACATTAACTAACAACATGAATGGAAAAAAAGGAAACCAACTGTCGAACCTGAGTTGGCTCATTGTTCAAATACAAGAGCCAGCTTATTTCCCGATGACACAAAACTTTTTGATTTGTTATCAGAAGAGGCACTGACAGAAGCAACGGGAATTCAGGCTTTTTTTAGTGATCTGGGTCATTTGGCTCAGCCCTGCAGAAGAATCGGCTCTTTCTGCTTCCAAACAGCTCTTCATTTGGGTTCCAGTTCAGTTTCATTTGGCCTGCCAAATCTAGCAGAGTTCACGTACAAGAGTCGGCTATTTGTACCAGTTCGTTCATGAAAGACATCACTAACTGCTAGCCTCTTAGCTCCTGGTAAAGTCGGCCCCATTCATTTACACTTCAGTCATGTAACCTTCAGGGGTGCTTAACCACATGCTAGAAAGGCATAAACAAGCCTGAGAGCTACTGAAATGATGTATGGGCTGTTTTTCACAAAACAGTTGTTGCATAGTATGGATGCACATACTACAGTCTGGTCAGCTTGGTATCCAAGCGCTCAGAATGGATGTTAAAGCAAACAGCCCCTGAGATTCATAAGCTAGCAGTAACCTTGGCAGTGCAGGTTGCCATAATTTCACTTCCCAGTTTGATGAATTGTTGCTGTTATTGTCTGCAAGTTGTTGGGTTCAAGCGGGAAAGTATCACAAAAACTAATGGTTGTTGCAAAAAGGAACCATAATCTACCAAATGGCCCTCACATGCATTATGATTTGACAGAAAACACACAAAAACATGAGATCAAATAGCAATCTAATAACTGTTTATGGGATACAAACTGGACTGGAAAACTGTCTTTTTCAGCCCATTTAGAAAAATTTAATCCAATGCTGGCATCTTTAGTTGTCAAGAAAACAAGAAATTTGTTCTCAGTGTTTCTTCTTCTTCTTCTGGCTGTCAGAGTTTCAGTAGACGGAGCCTTTTTATTCAGCAGTACAGTACACTCTCTCTGTGTAACACAGCACTTTTCATTTTCTCGATTTCCTGTCAGCGAGCAAAGGGGAAACCTCTTTTGTTGAAGCTCCAATTCCTCCGCTACACCCCTTCTGTGCTTCCCTGTGATTAGGTTCAAAGCACGTCACAGGGGTGAGGGGCGTGAAATCATTTGTGGTTGTAATTATGGGCTCCCCTCTCCAGAGTAATCATGAGCTATTAAAAAGCACCCTCCGCTCAGCCCCCCAACAATGCCTGTTAACATCCATGTTCCTCAGGGAGGCGGCGGGGAAGAGGCCAACTACCCACAAACTGCAGCAGGCACAGAGCTGTTGGTGTGTTTGATGTACAAGTGTAGCAAGCTCTAGGCATTAGTGTGCAAGACAGACGCTCTGATAAGAAACAAAAGAGAAACTTTACACTGAAGTGTGAACAGCTGGTGATAGTAAAAGTGTGTTCAGACAAAGGAAAAAGTCTGTAAATTAATCCTTTGTTACGTTATTGCAGCCAAAACCAGAAGAATGTGGTTATAGTCAGCCTGTTATTTATGATACAAACCGACATATTGATACAACACCTCACACTCAGTCATGCTAGTTAGTCACAGCTAGAAAAGCAAACTTCTCTACAGTCATTGACTTTCACCAGCAAAGTCAGCCGTGTACTGAATCTAAAATTTTCTGGGGCTTTCCAAATGTTTGTGAAAATCTTAACAACACCCTTTAAGTCTGTACATTTAGACTCGAGACACTGCAGATTTTCACCTACCAAACGATACATCCATGTTTGGTGCTTTAAACAAAGAGGTTCTCAACTGATCAACATTACTGAAAATATTTAACCAAATAAATTCAATTTGAAATGAAATTTTCACGCCTTCATTTGAGGCCAAGACCCCTTAAGGGAGCAATCCACTGTTTCCAGGCAGACAACCTTGGCCTTTGACTTGGAGATGCCGACTTTCATCCTGATGCTTTGCACTCGGCCCTGCCTGCTGGAGGCCTCAAGCCAAGGAAGCCAACAGAACCATATCACCAGCAAACAGCAGAGATGAAATTCCAAATTCCCTGAACCAGAAACCCTTCTCCCCCCAACTGCACCTTGAGATCCTGTCTGTGTAAATCAAAAACAGGATCTGAGACAAGGGGCAGCCTTGGGAGAGGCCAACACGTACTGGAAACATGTCCGACTTTCTGCTAGGATTGCTGACACAACACTTACTTTGGTTAGCGACCTATCTTTTCCCCAAGTGAAGGACTTCAAGTCTCTCGAGGTCTTGCTGAGTGAGGGACCATGAGATTAACAGGTGGATTGGTGCAGCATCTGTTGTGGTCAAGAGGGAGCTGAGTTGGAAGGCATAGCTTTTGTTTTACCAATCTATGTTCCAACCCTCACCTATGGTCATGAGCTTGGTGTAATGACCGCAAGAATAAGATTACCAGTTTTAAGCGATCAAAATACTGTATGATTCCTCAGGAGGGTGTGGACTCAGCCTTAGAGATAGGTTGAGGAGCTTGGACATCCAGAGTGATCTTGAAGTAGAGCCACTGTTCCTTCACAATGAAAGGAGCCAGTTGAGGGGGTTCGGGAATCTGGTCAGAATGCCTCCTGGTCACCTCCCTGTGGAGGTCTTCCAGGCACATCCAACTGAGAGGAGACCCTGAGGGTAAACCCAGGACTCGCTGGAGGGATTGTATATCACATCTTGCCTGGAAGCACCTTGGGATCCTGTTGCTGGAGAGAGGGATGTCTGGGTTTACTTACTTTGTCTACCATCACCATGAGCCAACCTCGGATAAGTGGGAGATGGATGGATGGGAATCTTCAGTGTGTGATCATTTCTACAGATAGCAGGTGTGTGGTCTCATAGTCTGATTGATGCGTTTTGAATCTGTATGACACTAAACATGCCTCCATGCAAACACCTCAACAAAGCGCCCCCTGCTGGCAACAGGAAGTGACACAAATGTGCCATTTGTTTATTCCTCTTACTGTGATGAACATATCAGCTCAGATTTAAACTGAAATCTGCAACATCTGCCCACAACACTGAGATATTTCATTAAGGGTATCCAGCATTGTGAGTCTTCGCCAGTTTCACAGGAAGTTGGTTTAACTCTCAAATGAAACATAAGATTTGCTTCAAATCTCACATGTATGATCAGGGTCTGCCCCTCTAAGACATTTATTTATTGGTTTTTCTGTAGTGCCAGCTACTCTAAGAAGACAGTAACACCTCTAACATAAAATGTCCCATCTTCTTTGAAATTTGCATGATAAAAATATCAGTGCTGGCCTGATCAGTTCTACATATTACCATCTTGCTTTATCATAGGGCCTTTGTTGCTGTTTGCAGCCCTAGTTTCTGTCGTGTTTCATCAGGTGCCTTTGATGAAACATGGAAAATGTTTACCAAGCAGCAGGCAGGACAAATTGTGGGTAAGTTTAAGGTGAAAAAGATTACTGTTTTTGTTCACACATGCTGCACACCCTGAAAAGAAACTATAAATTTTTTCAGCATTTTGTGAATGTGTGAAAGTGCTATCTTGATTTCTGCCCTTCACTCCCTCCCTCTCTCCCTCCTATGACAGTTTCATAGAGGTTGTGCCACCCCTCGTCGCACCCTGGTTGGATGAACACAGTCCCATTATCAGTGACAGTCAATTAAACATCTAAATGCCAAATTCTGAATGCTTGATGCTTTGACACAGAGGGCAATTGAAGATCCTTGGCCTGAGACTGATTGGCCCGTCCACTTCAGGGGGGGGGAGATACAGCAGTGGCAATGTTCAAGCGTCAAATGTTTGAGTCCTTTTACATCTCCGAGAGCACAAAACTGAAATAATGACAGGCAAATCATGTGGAGGTGACAGAAAGTTGCATCCACAAAAGATTGGTTTCTGTTGTCCGCACCACAGCTTGAGAGCAGCATTTTCAGAAAATTACACCCGTTCTGAATGCCCCAAAAATGCCGACATAGTGGGTATATAGAAAAGGTTTGTAGTCTTCTCAGCGTGGTCAAAGAAACAGAGAGAGATGAGTCTCACAAGGTGGTCTAACTGCTTACAAAGACTACAGCAAACAATACAAGGAGAGAAGAAGAGAACAAGAGGAAGACAGACAGGCATGACAGCAGAAAGGTCATATCAGACATGTGTGTTTGCTTTATTGAGAGGGAACTCTTGTGAAAATCTCTGTCACATTGTATTGACACAGCAGGGAGCGAGGGAGGAGAAAAGGAGTGAAAACGACACAAAAAAGGGTGAGAGGAGAAGTGTTTATTCTCTCTCTTCCCTCCACTGCTCGGTCTTTTCCCTCCCTTTTTGTCCGGTCTGTGGTGTGTTTTTGTGTGTCTATACGTGCACACTCTGGCACACTTGAGTCTTTTACTGATTACCTCACACACGTCACGTCTTTCTGAAGGGCTTTTAACGGCGGAGGATTATCAGGCAGTAGGAGCCTTTTAACCCTTTCCATGCCCTTTCTACCCCAGCAAGGCAGCTGAAAAACTCTCCTTTTATGTTTCAGGGCTAAAGGTACCAAATACAGTTTTTTTTTTAAAGAAACTCAAATAATAAATGCAGCGATACCGTGTGACCTCTGCAATGGTTCTAATGACAGTACACAACACACCATTTTACCACCCATCTTTAGAGCTTTATTTCTCCTTAGGAAGGTTTTGCACATATTCTTATACACTGAAATCTGTGTATAGATGTTTGGGAATGTTGATACTAACGCTACTAATGCTAAATGAAATAAAGTTACTCTGAGTACCGGAGAGAGTTGTGAAGGACCTGATACATTTATTTTTTTTGTTGATGTGAGTTAAAGCGAATGACCTTGTCCAGATCATGAATCAGTTTGTTTCATTGCTGTGAAATTATGTCAAGATTGGAATATGTTCACACAGGGTAATTCACAAAAGGACCAAGATGTGTTGCACAAGGAAGATGCTATTTTAAAAGTTTATGTATGCCTATACAAGTATACAGGTGTGCAACTTTATTTAAACCTGAGATAAATACAGATTATATGATTAATTCTAAATCACAACAAATAACTTAAGTGAATAAAATATCAAACTTTATGTAAATTTCATCATGCATCCAAGCATTACAAATCAATGTGATCAATCTATTTTTATTTGCATAGTGTCAATTCATTCAAAAAAGCCTTTTTTTCAAATGAACTGATGTTTGGTGCCAAGCACAATAACCTCAGTCATATCTGTTAATTGTCATTTCTGATCATTCAGGTCTGAATGTCTTTAAAGCATGCCTCTAGTTTATATAACTGATTTTGTCATCCGACTTCATGGATATGTACAGTTGCACATCATCTGCATATGAATGGAAATCTATGAAATAGTCCCTCATAATGTTACCTAGAGCTGTGATATTCAGATGTTTTTTGATCAAGGCACATCTAAGGTTGAGCCAAAATGTCAAGCCATGCCATCTCCATATTCCGAAAAATTTTCTTGACTTGTATCTTTATTCAGTGTTTAGTTGATGCAATAATTCATGGTTGGTCAAATTCACAACACGTACCTGGATATTGCTGATCTTCACCATTTGGAAACACCTGAAGTACACAATTACTATAGATTATTAATGTTTTTGCAGTGTACATTTCTGCAATACCTACCTTAGTCACAGTTGTTGATAAAAAAAAAAACTGCAGCAGATAATAGCAAATCCCCCCCAAAATGTTGCACCTGCCATTAGGCATTTTTACCAAAAATCATCCAAAATTTGTACATATGAAATAAAGGCAGAGTTAGACAATACCAAAAATATCACAGAAAAAACACTGCTTTCTAAAAGGTTGTCAAATTTTTTGTTGCTTTGTAATATTGCACGTTTTCAAACTATACTCTTATGGCTATCTTAATCAGTGATGGATAAAAAACAGTGCAAGCACACGTTAAAGTATCTTAATTTGTTGTACAGTCAAAGTAATGGCTATACAAATTCCCAAGGCACACCAGTGTGCCTCACCACACCTTTAAGAACCTCTGACCTAAAGGAACCATTATACAAAGTGAAAAGAATCGGTCCTAGCACAGAGCCTGGTGGAACGTTGGTTAACTTACTCTAGTGTGCACAGAAGGCTTATCACAAACACCAGGGTTGCCAGGTCTGCTTTTAACATGTTGCCAGAGGTAGATTTTTTTGTACATGGGTTGGTGGACCCATTTTTGATGTCTTGAGAATGTGTGTTTTATATCCAAAGTAGAATAAATGACTTTATTTACCCTCAAATCCAACTAAATCAACCAGCAGAAAAGCAGGAACTAGCTGTACTTACTAACAACAGCAGAATATTGCATTTTATAGGAGAGATTAAAAAAGGCAGTCCACACAAGAGTAACCTGTAAATTACACATACTCTGTTCTCACAGTTGCAGTTTTGTTTTAACCAATAGCACCTGCCCTAGCTCACTAGATGTGCCAATTTCCTTAAGAAAATCTTCATTCATCTTTAATGATTTAACATTTTAAAATAAAATAAATGGTTATAATTGCACCATTTCTTAAATATACCCTTGACAAAGTCCCCAATTTGATGGTAAACAGTGTCAGTTCTGCTGATGCTGACTTCTCTGAACAATAGTGAAGGTTTCACCATGGATTCATGGTTTGGTGAGTAAGACTGTAATATATGCCTGGACTGAAGCCTCTCATGTCCTCCTCCAGTTTACATTTGTGCCATCTCTGAGGTGGTCGAGTGTTTGTCCCCCCACTCCCTCCTCTCCTCATGTTTTCCTCTGTTTCATGTGTATGTCCTGCCCATCCTCTTCCATTCAATCCCCATCTTACCATGACAATAGCTGCCTGCTGAGACCCTCTCCCATGTATAGCTCTGACCACCGCTGGCTGCTGGCAGGGGCCCATTCCCTACTGCAACCCAAACCATAAAGGGCCGGCTCGCCCCCCCTGTAGACAGCCAGCACCACACTTGTTGTGTCTGTGGGCTATACTGTGAGGAACGGAGGCAGGATGGAGGTGCTGCAGGGTTTATGTACTTGGTTTTGTCAGGGGGAAGAGGAGGGGTTTGGTTTTATGTACCCAATAGAATAGACCTGCAGTTTGAATGGACAGGAAAACAGTTAAGGACAAATTGTTTGGTGTTTAACTTAAGAGATGGAATAAAGGAAATGGATGATGAGCAGACGGTTTCAAGACCAGACATGGTGATTGAAGGCTCATTGATATGTATGAGCACGGCCTGTCTGAGGGTCTCATTTTGCATCAAACTTTGGAACTTTTCCATCCTGGAAAAAATGTAAAAATCACTTTATTTATACATTTTCTACAAAATATAGTTAAAATTAGAATTTAGTTTTTGCTGATAAAATAAGGAGGACAGATAAACCCTACAGAAAGGCCTGAAACCCTCAAGAAGCCCCAAACTTTCTCCTTATCAAGCAACTTACAGTCTGGTAGATCCCTATAAAAATGTTTGCCCTCAATTAGCAAACCTTCGTAGAAATAAGCGTACATTTAGGAGTAGAAATCCTGTGGTTTTTGAAATGTGCGTATCTGGCCAATCATGGCATACAACTAACTAGTTGTTGGTTAATGTGGCGGCTGGAAACAATCATATAAATAATACTTAAAATTCAGCTGGCCTCACCCCCAGAGTTCACGACACGGAAGTACTTGATACGGCAATGAAACCGGCCCCCCTTATTGTGGTTTCAGTCTCCAGGTCAGAAAAAAAAAGAAAATTAAATATTTGTGGCATTAAAGTGAACCAAACAGGAAATCAAGGCTGCCATTGTTACAACAAAATTGCAGCTGATATTAGAATATATAATTTATACATCCATGATAAACAGTGCATTCAAAAAGGTTTTACCTTTTTCAATTTTGTTATGTTGCAGCCTGAAACCACAATAAGTGAGGCAAGTGTCATTACTCCACCTCTGACACCACCGTGTCTTGAACTCTGGGGGCGAGGCTGACTGAACTCCAAGTATCTAGGAGCTTGTTGTTGTTATTCAAATGACAATATTTTCAGCTGCAGCATTTATCAACAACTAGTCAGTCATACGCTGTGACTGGACAGATACGCTCATTTCATAAATCACACGTGGACCTTGTCCTTGTGATTTCTACACCCAAATCTACGCTAGTTTCTAGGCACGTTTAATGAATGATATACAGTATATATAACTATCAGGAATACTGTTAATTTTGGGGTTGATTTAATAACTTTAGGGACTTAAAGACAAAAGATACCCTAAAAAACACTCCATCTTTTTCCCTCCTCACATTTTTCTGAATTTAATTATCTTTCGGGGACATAATGGGGAGCGTTTAAGGGCCTGGCCCGGTCAGCGTACTTTCTGGCAGATCCATTTCCTGGTTGAAACCAGACTCAAAAATCGTGAGAAACTCTCGTTTTTCTGCTTTTTCGTTTTTGACCAAATATGGAAAAAACTGAAAAACAAGCTGTGAATGGCTCTTGTTTGACATAGAGGTCACTTGATCTCCTTCTCCTCAAGTATTTCATCAAATGAAGAAAACAGAATAACAGAATATTTAAAAAAAAAAAAAACTGGACCCCTTTTTCCAAAATGTTATTGTTTTTTTTTCCATTCTTGCAACCAAAATGAACAACAACAACAAAAAAATTGCTCATTTTTTCATTTTTTCCATATTTGGTCAAAAAAGAAAAACGGATAATAAGAGTTTCTCCCAATTTTTGACTCTGGTTTCAACCAGGAAATGGATCTGCCAGAAAATACACTGATGATGACTGGTATAGAGGATATGTGACATTACCAGCAGTGTGAGTCTCTGCCAGTTCAGCCACTGAGTGGCAGAAAGTTCATCCTGGTGACACGGTCACCATGGTCAGTATAGATCCTCAGCTGATGGAATATGTTCATAGAAATGTTTGGAGTCTTAACGGTATGTTATTAAACCCACAAGACAAAGCTGGCCATTAAAGTAGCTGTTAAAGAATATAAGCTAAACCCCACTTTATTTAACTTCCTCTTACCTTATCTTAACATAAAACTGAGACCTTAAATTTAAGCAGAACCATACAGTAAAAATATTTAAAGTGATGAGGCATAATGACAACAGATTATGTTTAATAGCTTTAAATATAGTTCTTCGATGTCTGTTCAACGCAGCTGTTTTTATAGGAAAAGAGCAAAAAAGTTTTTAAAAAAGGAAAAAAAAAAAACATAATCTATCATAGATAAAATGAAGTAACCTTTGTGAACTGACATGATTTATATTTGGTTTAATACTGACGCTATGTCTGTGAATGTTTATTGAAGTGAACATATCCGACTCTTTAACAGTTTTTACCACAAAAAGTTACGAGCTTCACTGTGTGAACTGGTCACATTAAAGATAAAATGAAGGTTTCAAACTAGACTAAAAAAGAAGCCAGAAGAACGGTAATTTTGTTTTGAAATTCAGACTGAATTTTTGCAAACCAGTTAAACAACCACGGAGCGATCTTCTCACAGATTACCTTAGGTAGTAAGGGTTAAATAAATGACTGAAATACAGAGAAACAGTGGATCTAAAGCTTCCAATTAACAAAACTTTGACATTAATTCAGTTTCACATCCATCACTGATGAACCAGGCTGATTTGAGCCTGAAATCAGGTTTATATTAATGTCAGAAAACTTGATTTATTATCACATATCAACATCAATGGTCCAAAGTGTCTTTAGGAAAGAGTATGAATCCCTGTAAAGGCCAAGTATCCCTACTTCAAGCAGATATTAGTCTGGCTTCCTCCCAGATAGCTGTTTTTCTGAATGCTGAGAAATTCTACATCATGGTGCCCTCTGTCCTTGCTGTCCTTGACAGTAGCTGGAGGTCAGATGGGTTAGCGACTCACGCCACTTTAGCAGATACCGCGCATGATTGGCCTCATCTGAAGAGCTGCATTCTCTCCAAAATCAGCAATTTGGTTGTGGGGCATTTACAAGGTCTGGATTTGATTGGAGGAGAGGTTGTGTTGTTGTGAATGAATTTGTGTATGTGTGTGTTTGTGTGTATGTGCATGCCTCAGACCTTGGGAGGGCTGGCTGTGCAAGCCCAAGCTTGCCCCGACCGCGCCACAAAGCCCCGTCAGAAATGAAAGATGACGGCAGCAGAGCCAAGAAGCAAAGGAGGAAATGCACCTGTGATTCTTATGAGATCAAATTTAACAGCCAACTGTCACACAAAAGATGTGATATATGATATACATGATGTTACAAAACCTCTGTAGCAGAGGGAGAGAGAGGAGGAAACAAAGAGCGAGGTGCTTATCTTGAGGAAGAGCTTCATCCAGAGGTTATTGACGCAGGTGACCCACGGTAAACAGGTTGAAGGGTTTAAGATAAAGCAGCCAGCTCGGACAGGTGTTTATGTAGCACAGTGTGTGTTCTCTACCTCACACAGGCAGACGTTTAAAAAAGACACAATAAAACACAAATAAATAAATAAAAGAGGGACGCAGCATGATAAGTAGTAACCTTAATCCTTCTTAAACATATTGACAGAAGCTGAAGGTAGTGATCAATTAGAGGTGAGAAGGCCGTGTTGGTGGAATTTTCCACCGGTTTCAACGAGTAAACAGAGACATTTCTTCACCTGTTTTTACACATGCACTTCTAATACTTTCTGTAAATTTTTGGCATAGCCTCCTGTTTAAATCTTAAATCTCACACCTTGGAGTTTCCCCTCAGGATGCCAGATAAAGCTGGGATACAACAAGCCTTCAGTTTGCAGGCCTCTGCTCTGGGTGATGACCAATATATCTTTGAATTCATACACATGTCTGGGCCATTCTTTTGAACACAGGTGCATCTTAAAAACATAGAATATTATGTAAAAGTTCATTTTTATTCACAAAGTTAAATTTCCACATATTCTAGATTAATCTCATACAAAGCATACAGTAATCATTCTTTTTCTCTGGTTCAACATAGTCATCCTCCACAAGGCAGGCTGTTCTCAGAGGCTGTAACAAAGCATATTTGTGCAAAGTTGACAGGAAGAGAAAAGTGTGGTAAGAAAAGGTGCACAACCTGGTCCACTGTGCTTTATCAAGTCTAGAGTCAACACTGTCAGCCGTCTACCAGGATATTTTTGAGCATGTCATGCTTCCATCAGCTGAAAAGCTTCATGAAGATCTTGATTTCCTTTTCCAGCAGGACTTTGCATCTGCCCACAGTGAAGCCAAATCTACCAGACACTGGTTTGGTGACCATGGTATTACTGCACTTGATTGGCCAACCAACAGGCCTGACCTGAACCTTGTGGAAAATGTCAAGAGGAAGATGAGATACACTAGACTCAACAATACAAAAGAGCTGAAGGCTGCTATCAGAGCAGTCTGGGCTTCCTAGCACCCCGGCAGTGTCATGGACTGATTGGTTCCACTTCACGCTACACTGATGTAATAATTTGTCCAAAAGGAGCTCCAACGAATTACTGCATTTCTAACCTGACACACCAGATGGATTTGTGGCGACTGTAGACGTCAGTACAAGACTTTTGTCGTTTTTGAAAAGAAAACAACTCAAAGCTGTTTTTTGTTCTTCTTTTAATGAAGAAATGTTGTTAAGTTCTGCAAATACTGGCACTTTAGCAGCATCCATGCTAATGTCTTCCGGCCTCTTGTTGCTGCTTGCTTACGTCACGACTCCACCGTGCTCGAAAGTACTGCCCCTCATCGCTGATTGGTCCTGTCACTTTCCATGAGAAACATGGGTGTATCCATCTGTATTTGCAAGGTTAGTATGGTAGGTTTGGTTCCTGATTAAAAATGTTCATATAAAGATATTGAGAATTGTCCATGGAGGTTTTAACACCAAATCTACTCTGGAACTAGAGCTGTTCTTAGACAGCTTATGGCACATTCACACCAGAGCTGTTTGGTCCACTTTAAATGAACTCTGATCCGTTTCCCCAGATAGTCCGGTTTGTTTTGAGTAGTGTGAAAGCTCACACCAACTCTGGTGCGGACCAAACAAGCAGACTCTGGTCCGCTTGAAACAAGGGATCTTGGTCCGCTTCCTAACGAACCCTGGTGCGGTTCATTAAGAGGTTTGAAAGCAAAGCAGACCAACTTGTGAACAAAGACAGGAAGAGGCATAAACGGTGATGATATACGGATTTATATGTGATTTAATACGCCCAAATTCATGTCAGTACCTTGCTTCGCGTCTGTGTATCCACGGCAACATGTCGTAGTCCATGCTGATTTATTCATCTCGTGTAAAGGACAACATGCTGGACAGCTCACCACCTTGCCAGCTGCTCATAATGCCAAAATGCAAGAGCAGAAACCAGAAGACAGCATAAATTCTGTGTTTTTTCATTGTTTATGTGGAAGAAAAGACCGGCGGAAGGAGTTTCGTCTTCTGCTACGTTTGTGGCGACAGCATGTAGGTGTTCAGACGGTTTGGTCCGTTGGACCAAAGAGAGCAATGCGAACCAACCCAAAGGAAAGTGCAACAACATTGCAATTTCTGTTCCAAAACGGACCGAGTCCCCAGACTATCAGGTGTGAAAAACGACCTTACTCAGATTTTGGACACCAATACAAAGTAATGTTTCTCACGGTCTTGTGTCCTGTGCAGTGATACGATGGGATTTTACACACAGTCTGTGAGTCAAGGATAGACTGACAAGCTTTTGAAGGTCAAAGGTTGAGGTCGTTAGGCCTCATGTTTATCCTGTTCTTGTGAATGTTATCTCAAGAATGATTGAGGGATTTTCCTCAAACTTTGCAAAAAATCCACTCTGAAACAAAGATGAATCGAGTATACTGTGGAGGTACAAGGTCAACGGTCTCTGCATTCCAAATATTGAGAGAACAATAGTTTAAGGATGCTTTAAAAGGTTTTTTTTTTTTTTTTTTTGGGCAAATTTGACCTAAACCTGCCTGTGGTCTTGAATGTAAACTTTTAGATTTTGGATATCAAAGTCCAACCGTTATTTTATCATTTCATTTTATGCATAAATGTAGCTGCACTACCCTGAACTACTTCTGTAACCCTGTGTTTTAAAAAGCATGCACATACACCATTAGAGAAATAAAGTGCCTACCAATCCCACGAAACACTCCAGTCTGTATCTGAAACCACCACTGTGCTTTGACTGTCCAGCAATCCTTTACCTTGTGGTAGCATACTGCTGGTAGTTGTAGTTTGCATTTATAACAGTGCTACATAATTTGACATTTTACTATATCAAGATGGACCCCCATCCCCCCTCAATTGGATGTGGACATTTTTCAAGAGATCTGGCAGAAAATTTTTTTTTTTTTTTACCAAGTCAAGGCAAATAATGTGGCTATTTGAGTTTTGTGCAAGAGAACTTCTTTGACTTTTCTTTCCACACTTGATACAGATTTTTCTCGGTTATCAGAGTATGTGGTAAGTTGATTGCTGAAGAAACTTTAAAATCTATTTTAAACTCCTGTTGAAATGGCTTCATCACACCAAAAATGAACCCAATCGATACTGTGGCCCATCAACATCAGTACCGTCTACTTTCAGGGATGGAAAGTTAAAGAGAAAATTGTACTTTATATGGAGTTTTGAAGATCATAGCAATAAAACTGATGGTGTCAAACCTTGGCTCATCTTTCGGGGCATTGTGTCCTCCAAAAATATTCATGAGACATAGATTTGGGTATCAAATTGTGTCTGGGACAGGGGAGCCTCTGATTTGTAACTCTGTAAGGCATAATGGAGGAAGATGGGATAGTAGAGAAATTTAATGTCACGACATTTGAATCTGCATTATCATCACCACAGAAAGGCAGAATAAATGCATTATCTTTGCATATATTTGCTGAATACTAATCGAAGCATTCATTTCCTGACTTTTGGAAGTTTGAATATCTGACCCTATTTCATGTTTGTCTTGTCATGGGTTTTGCTGATGATTGACCAACAAAAATGACCATCGGACATGCTCGGAGAAGTGGAACAGCATGTTCTGCTGTGAGACATGAAGACTGGAAACATGGAGTTAATATTATTGGGAGGCAATGTTTGGTTGGCTGCATTTTTGTGTTTATGTTTGCAAAGGTTAAAAGTGCTGCAGGGATAAACTGTACATTCACAAAGTATTCTGACCCCCTACACTTTTAAAATTCTGTTCTTTTGCAGCAAGATACTACAACCCTTTAAATTTTTTTTCTCTCATTAATCTACAATCATTACCTCATTTTGAAAAAGTAAAAATATATTTTTTTGCAAATTGATTTAAAGGGACCAGAAAATCTTGTTCCTCACAATCTGAGGGTTTGTCAAATGTTTTTTGCAAACTCCAAGTGGGTTTTCATGTATTTGCAGTGATGGTTGTCCCTCTGGAACTCTGCTCCATCTCCACACAGGATCTCTGGAGAGCCACCATGGAGTTCTTGGTTGGCTCTCTGACATAGGCACTTCTCCCCCGACTGCTTAGTTTAGCCAGGCGACCAGTTCTTCTTCTATTAAAGATGCCGCTGTGCTCTTGGAACCCTTCAGTGGAACTGATTTTTTTGTAGCCTTCCCCAGATCGGTGCCTTGCAACAATCCTGTCTCTGAACTCTGCAGGCCTCATGATTTGGTCTTTAGAAATTCTCAAGAGAAATGGGAGGCATATTTTTCAAATACTGATCATTTATTTTGTCAAACAACATCTAAACCCCATTTCCTTTCTGAGCTCCCAAATGGTAGCCTTTTGCCTTACAGCTTCTAAAATGTAGCATTGTCACTATCCAGGAAAGTTGTATCATTGGCCTTCTTACACCTTCCTTTTCACTCTTATTGAATAACTTAATCACATTTTCAGGCTTCAAATGTAAATTGAGGGAATCACTGGAAACTGGTGGCGGGGCTTGATAGATGTCACTTGTATACATATTTTTTGTCCATGTCAATGACCATGACTCAAATGAAGCAGGAGCACATCTAGGTCCAGCCCACAATCAAAACATCAGAGAAGGCCAAAATAAAAATAAAAATTGCCTTTGGAGAATATGTAAATGTGTTTGCTGAATTGGAATCCTTCTTAATTAAACTGTGTGTCCTTGTCTTTGTGTTTCACCTTTGCTGAGTCATGACTGCCCATCACACCACCTTGACTGATTGAACAGCCAGCAGCCGCTCCTGTGTCCGGGCAGGCCTAGACTTGCCTTGAACAATGATTAGTCCTGCTTGTCTTACAGGGGACACAATGGTCCCCTCCTCTCTGCCAGGCATCACTATTGACCCATCGCTAACTATCTGGAACTGAATGAAATGTTGAAGGAGAACTAGATTGTTTCGTTACAAACAATAAGAAAAAGCAATGTGGGAGAGCTGCACTCCTCTAATGACTGTAAGGAATATACTCACAACTTCAAATGGGACGGGTGTGTATTGAATTAATCTGTAAAAACTGGGGTATAGTTCCAAATGCTCCTTTTAAAAGCAGTCTGTAGAAAGTTCAGCTTGTTTTCTTTAAACCATAACTGTCATAATATAGATTTCTGGTCCTGATGCGTCTCCCCCTACTCTTATTCCTCATGTTTCCTGTGTCTCTTCAGCTGCCCTGTCTAAATGAGCCAAGAAGCAATGAAAAAATGAGCAACAGCAGAGAGGGGTCTGGCTCTCAGATCATTCATCTCTCACAGCCACTTTCAAAGACATTCATCTGAGACAACACAAAAGAAGTGCCATAATTTGCCAGTACAGGGTATTTCTGCTTTTAGATTTTTTTTAAATTAAACTTTATTTATAAACAATGTTTAGTTCCTGGGTTGCTGAGGTGTCCACTCCTGTTGCACATCACAGCACAAACTTTATCGCTCTTCTTTTGGTTTGCCATTCGGTTTGTTTGCAGTTGTGACTGCTGTGCGTGCAGAGCACTATGTGCTTTTACTGGCCAGTGTCACTGTAGTCATGAAACAATTCGCAGAAAGCAGGACAAAACTCGAACATAATAGTCTGTCTATCAACTGGAGACAGACCAACAGACTTTCTGGGGAAAAGATGGGTCCCAAAACCCTACAGCTGTCGGGTCGGGCTATTATTATTATTATACTGAAGACGTGTGACCTCAGCTAAAGCTCTGTCCTGCACCAGGCCCAGGAAAGGGTCCAAGCACGCTTAAATACTGTTGCTTTATCCACATTAAATCATTAATGTTGTTTTGATTATTTTTTCAATATTGGTATGTTTATTAAGCTCAGCTGAGACCAAAGATTTGCTACATAACAAGATCATTTTATAACATTGCTGGGGACAGTTGCAGCTGTGTGAACTGAGTCGTGTGAACTGTGATTCAGTCAAGCTGCTTACAGCTGGTTTTAGAAAATTGCAATCAGAGTAATGTGAAATTGAAATTTCATTCTGAAAGCCTAAAAACCAACAATTTTGGTTTGAATCAGAGTATATTAACTGGGTAAAAATTGTGATTATCTCTCTTTGTTTGAATAAACTTTTTCCAATCAGGAGTTAAGATTTTTTTGGCCATTCCTGAACACTTGTATGAGACGCTTCCTAGATGAATGTGAAATGTATCCCATGCAATGGGTGTATGAAAGAGCCTATCAGGCATGTCAGGTTGTTGTTTGGTGGCTTTAAATGAATTTAGGAGAATATTACAATTGGATTTTTTTCTCATCCAGTGTGTAGAAACTTGACTAAACATGAAAACTTCATTCACATTAACATCATGGTTAAAAATGGAAATAAAGATATAAAAAGATTCAATATCTTACATGCACATGTAACAAAACTACAAATTACTCGAGCATTTTTTCTCAATACCTTCTAAAATATATTGCTATTGTCTCTATGATAACTTAAAAGACTCACAGTATTGTCTGTCATATGCCTCTCAATGGATAGCAATAGATTCTCTCGTCAGCTGTCTAGCTGAACTGGCTGCAACTGTTTACTCATTCCCCCAGAAATGGAGCCCGCCCGCGAAAGTTAAGTAAGCCAGCCCAGGAAAGTGACGAACGCCACAAGGCCCCACAATACTTCAACATGATTTTTGAAGCTACGCTGTTGTTTTTGAATCATTTCTGACATGTCATTAGCATACACTTGCCATAATATTTTATGATAGTGTTATGAGGCTAATTAGTATGCAGCATTAAAAGACATAGGTCTTAGCATTGATCCCTGTGGTACACCAATAGTAAACATAATGGTTTCCTTTACTCTCCATTTTTGTACCATCCAACTTGTTTTTTCCTACTCAATTTTTCTACCTTATTTCCATGGACTATTCCACCCTGGATCCTTTATGTGCTTTGTTAATATCAGATAATTCCACAAAATTAATCAGCTGAGACATAGCCCGTACAGGATGGGGGGAAGCCAGAGGAGGGGGGTCATGTACACTTGCATACACAGACAGAGAGAGCCAACGAGAGAATTACTAACCATCACATAGATCCTCAAAGGGCATTCAGGGGAAAGAGTATTGTTAGAGTGATTACTAATGAGATGTGTGTGTGTGTAGGTACCACCTTGTGTGCGTGTGTGTTGTTATGTGTATTAATAACTGGTAGCCAATAAGTGGAGGAGGTCTTCAGTGCGGCTGGAGGGCACATGGCAAGGAAAAGGAGGAATATCCTCTGGAGATGACAGGGGAATGGGTGTGTGTGGGTCTGTGCAGGCGGGGTAACACAAAGGAAGTAAGTCTTATTAAAATGCTGTATAAAATCTGTTTGTTCCCCCTGGTTTTCCCCTTGATAATGTATAATCTCAGAAGAGTAGCATGCAATCTGATGATGGTGTTGCTCAGGACTTTTTGTACTTTAAGGCAGCAAACCCAACAAAAGACTCGTTGGATAATTCACAGAATCTCAACAAATGTTATCTAAAGATGATGTACAAAAAGAACAGGCCAGAGCTCTGTTACAATACCCATCCAACTACTGTTTGAATGAAAGCATGAATGACAAAATCACCATCGCTTGGCCTTATAATAAAATATTACTTGTTGATTCTACAAGTTATTTGTTCCTAAATGCTACAAATACCTTTTGCTGGCAACATTGGCTCCTTAAGAAGGCTGCTAGAAAGTAAAAACCAAGAGGGATACTTCATCTGTTTTGTTGTCTGACTCTGTCTACATATTTGGTATTTTGAGATTGTGAATATTCTGGACTCAAAGTTGAAAATAATCATGAATTTCCAAACTGTTTTACCAATTGTTCCAGTACCATATGAATTGAAAGGGGGGCAGCCGGAATTTCTAACAGCAAACAACAATCAAAACAACAGCAAAAAAAGTTATGGGATTTGGAATATCATTAACAGAGGCGACTGGTCAATAGAGGGAGCTAGAGAGCTCTTGACAAGGACAATAACAGACTTCCACTGATTAAAGGCTTATTGAAAAAAAATAGAGGGAAAATAGGAAAATAGATATTCAGGGCAAGAAATACAATCCCACATTCCAAAAAAGTTGGGATATTGTATAAAATGTGAATAAAAACAGAAAACAGTATTATGCAAAGCTTTATTATTCAATGGAATATGGCACAAAGACAAGATCTTTAATGGTCAAACTGATTAACATAATTTACTTATTTCCAGGAATTACATAACCTGACACGCCAAATGGATTTGTTTCACACTTCCATCTGGAAAACCTTCGATATACAGCGTTTGGGAAAGGGCAGAGCCTTTGAAAAAAAAACTCAGGGGGTGATTGGATAAACGTTCTGTCTGTCACATCTTAACAGGCCAATCAGAGCAACAAAACATGTGACGACATCGCCGCCACCGAGATGCACTTGTGCAGCTACTGAGGAATAAACTCCATATAGAACTGCATGAACCACGTGGATTATACACGTCAGTACACGACTTTTATCATTTTTTAAAAGAAAACAACTCACTGCTGTTTTTTGTTCTTCTTTTAACAAATATGTCGTCAAGTTCTGATAAAACTGGCGCTTTAGCAGCATCCACGCTAAGGTCTTCCGCCATAACGGCACTGGCCTCTTGTTGCTGCTTGCTTACGTCACGACTCCACCGCGCCCAAAAGTACTGCCCCTTGTTGCTGATTGGTCCTGTCACTTTCTAACCGGGCCCAAACAGTTTGGATGGGAGCTTTGCAAGATGGATTTGGCAGTGAGAACAAGAAAACGGGTGAATCCATCTGCTTTGCAAGGTTAGGAATTACACACATATTCTGAATTTGATGCTTGTGAAACATTCCAAAAAAAGTTGGGACAGGAGCATGTTGGCCACTGTGTTACATTATCTTTTCTTCTAACAACATTATGTAAGCATGTGGAGACTGAAGACACTTGTTGATGTATTGAAGGTGGAATTATCTTCAAGTATAGTGCAAAACCACTGACTCACTGTACGCAAAACAAAAATATAAGCTTGACAGATTCCTCGCTAACTAGCAAAATAAACATTTACTCACAAATACTATTAACATATAATCTTATTTTTATTTATTTATTATTTATTTTTAACGCCACATAATTGTGCTTATATGACATTTACTACCTAAACCTTCATGCACTTTAGAAACGGCAGCACTTGAAAAATTAATGAACAGCAAGCTAGCTATGCACTTGAGTTTACACTGCGATATGGCCATAGCCCGCTAGCATAAAGCTAACACATTAGCTTGAAAAAAAACGAGTGGCTAATATCATCTAAAACTCACATTTAACAACATTTATAATCACTCAGTCACTTGTGGCATTTCTACCATAGTTCATGAATTAACCTGCTTGTATTTTGTACCACTTAAATGTGCTTTTACACATTTTTATTAGTGTATTAATCTGAGAACAAAGACAGTAAGTCACACAGTTGTAACATCATGTATTGATTTTAGAGACTGGAGACACTTGTTGATGTATTGAAGGTGGAAGTATCTTCTATTGTTGCCTGATTTACATTTCAGACTTATTAATAAAAACTACAACACCTGCATGTGCAGGTGCATCCCAAAAAGTTAGACTAAGTTGTTATTTTCCCACTTATTAAGTCAGGAAGTGAAACATTCTGATATTCTGGATAAATCTCATGCAAAGTGAAATATTTCACAACTTTTTTTTTTTTTTTTGATTACAGCTCACACAAATAAAAAACACTATCTCAAAGTAGTTTTCAGATCAATGCATTCTGGTATCAATTGTCAAGTTTATCAAGTTAAAAAAGTCTCCTTAATTAAAGTAGTCATGCTAACGTAACTAACAGCATTTGCCATTATGTGTTAGCACGAAGCTAATGAACTAAGGTGGCCCATCTGTCAGAGATTGCAAGCCCCCTGCAGAGTCCTGCACCAGCTTTCACTGCTCATTAATGACAGTTTTGGAGAAAGTTTGAATCAGTTTTGTCAAGATGTAATATTTAAGTTTAGAAAAATGTCTTTCTCATGTAAAGAGTACAGTCTTCAATATGGGTTGTTTGAAATAATCTCTTCTGAGACAACTCATTTTTCAAACATCCATAACCAAGTAGTCATTTTCACACATGTATATTGCAGAATATAACGAATCAATATGGTAGAATTTAAGCCACAAAATATGAAGCTGTATGAGGGGAAGAAATGAAATAGAAACCATATAAAATGATTCAGTGAGCACAGAGGAACAGGCTGAGGAGGTTTATCAGCAGGAGTCCAGGTGGTGGATAGGACCATGTGGTTTCATGGGGGCCTATAACGTTACTCTCCATCAGCTCTGTCATAGGTAAGATCATCAGACAGGTGCATGCTAGGCCTGCCTTACCCCCTCCCCCCTTAACTCTCTCACACACAAACACACCCCTCCCCCCCTTTTGCTTGCCCTCCTTCACCTGATGGTCTGGGTGCTGAGTCTGAGGAGAGCGCATGTGTGTGGTGTGTTTAAGTGTAGGGTTGATCCAGGCACAATGAAGGGAGAGGGTCTGTCAGTGACCACCTGTTGGCCAGCTGTCAGGGTCCCATTTCAGGGTCGCCTTTCCATTTAGACAAAAAACAGGAGATGAAGCAATGTATTTATTTATCAATTTATTTACCTGTGTCTGTTTTCATGCATGCACACATGAACATTATGTTTTCTCTGTCAGACTAGGGGCGTGCTGGAAGACGAAGCAAAGTCTGTTAGCATTATGATGTAACGTTTTTGCACTTAATAGAAGTGTATGCTATCGAATGGCAGTAATGCTCAAAACTGCTAGCTGCTGTTCCACAACTACACCATATAGACAATAGTATTCCACCGCCTGACCATAGCACCAACGGGGACTATAATAGCATTGTGGCCCCCCTTTTGCAGCCTACACTCTTCCTACAAGGCTTTCCATGAGATTCTGAAGTGAATGTGCCCATTCATTCTGTAGATCATTTATGAGGTTAGGCACTGATGTTGAATCTCCATTCCAGTTCAAACCAAAGGTGCTTGATGGGGTTGAGGTCAGGGCTCTGTGCGGGCCAGTCAAGTTCTTCCATACCAAACTCGTCAAACCACGTCTTTAAAGTAAATCTTTTGGGGCACAGTCATGCTGGAATAGAAAAGGGCCTTCCTCAAACTGTTGCCACAAAATTTGCCCTTCACTGGAAATAAGGAGCCCAGCCCAAACCCCGAAAGACAGCCTCATACCATTTTCTCTCCTTCACCAAACCACACAGTTGGCACAGTGCAGTCAGGAAGGTAACGTTCTCCCAGCATCTGCTAAACCCAGGTTTACTCATATGACTGCTGAACACAGAAGCGTGATTCGGCACCCCACAGAAAACGTTTCTGCTGCTTCACAATCCAGTGTCTCCACTCAATTCAACACTTGTTCACGTTATTAACAATAATGTTTATAATCTAAAATATTTTTAAATATTCTGATTTTTAAAAATCAAACATCAAGACTTTTGTTTAACAGTATAGTGCAAAACCACTATTAACTCACTGTCAAGGGGGAAAAGCAAAACAAAAGCTTTCAGACAGATTTCTTGCTAACTAGCAAAATAAATATTTACTCACAAATTACAATTAACAATTAAAACATTTAATGTAGGCTATAACAGTGTTAATGACATTTTAGTATCGTATTTTTCGGAGTATAAGTCGGTCCGGAGTATAAGTCGCATCAGTCAAAAAAATGCGTCATGAAGAGGAAAAAAACATATATAAGTCGCACTGGACTATAAGTCGCACTTATTTAGTGTGTTTCTAACACACTGTTGTCCACGCTCTGATAGAGAGGTGGTTGCGTTGCATGAAGCTGTAACACCAGGAAGGCTCGCCTGCAAAGTCATTTATATTCCTCTCCATGGCAACTACCAGGGCGTGGAGACGTAACTGCACCGTTGACAAGCCTCTCCCGGCAGCACGTTGTTCAAGCCCCCATCTGTGGGCTCGTTCCTCCTGCTCTGGCCATCTTGCTTTCAGCCCGTGTTTAGCTTTCTTTGTGTTCTTCATTGCAGTAAAAGTAACCTCTGCTTTCCGCCCGTCCCTCACAAGTTTCTCACTCACTCCAAACTTTTTTTCTGTTTTCTTTAAGTTAATGTTTCAGTTAATTTTTTCAGTGGTACAGGAGCAGCATACTAGTATAGTTGTCACGAGCCTAGAGCACCCTCTAGCGGCTATAGACGGTAATGTTTACTCCTTGGTTCATGTCAGTCAGTATGGATTAACATTTAAAAACATGTTAAATTATATATATATTGATATATAAGTCGCACCAGACTATAAGTCGCAGGACCAGCTGAACTATGAAAAAAAGTGTGACTTACAGTCCAGAAAATATAGTATTAAAGGGATATTTCAACATTTTGGCAAATTTGCCCATTGCCATAATCCCTATAGTCTTAGTAATAGGTTCGTTAACTTTAGTTGTCCGTGCAAGCTATTTTTAAATCAGCTGCCGAGTTCGGAGCTGCTGTGCCAACTCAATGGAGTCTTATGGTATTCCAGCTTTTCCTCATCAAACTCATCAAATACACAATACAACAACTCCAAAACGCTCTCGTGGACCAGTTGTGACCTGCACATTCACCACGCTATGAAATAATAACGTATAATTATTTAACATTATGACACATGAAGCAAATACTCGGAACTACTTTCCGAGTAACCCACAGGGCGGAGTGACACATTGCGCGCCTGTGGCAGTACCGTAGTTACTTGGTAGCTCCGGCTTTGCATTTAGCTTTAAAAGCATCTCCGTCTCATAATGTTCCATGATTATTTCATAGCATGTTGAATGGAGAGGCATCTGGCTGCAGCCCCCGAGCAAACCTCTATGCGGGGGCGTTCGGCTGGAGACCTCTATGGTGGGACGGAACCTCTATGCTGGGGCGTGACGTATATTACCCGCGATGAATTTTCAGCTCTATCTGCTTGCCGACAGGCTGACCCTAAATCTAACCAGTTGGGTTTTAATGCCTAAAACCAACCAGTTGGATTTAAATGCCTAAACCGAACCAGTTGGGTTTTAATAGGTGGGTCGGCGTCTGCTACTGCACGGTCCAGTGTAGACCCCTAAGTTGGGGCGTAGTCCAGCATACAGGGCTATGCTAATGTGTCATAAGCACAGCAGTGTAGTCATGCTAACAACAGCTAGATCATGCTAACAACAGCTAACACGCTGCACGCCCCAGCGTAGGCTTGGGCAATGTACATCACACCCCAGCGAAGAGGTTTTGCCCGGCGTAGAGCTCTCCAGCTGAACGCCCCAGTGTAGAGGTTTGCTTGAGGGCTGCAGCCAGACCCTCTTGGGTGAATGTGCAGGTCACAACTTGTCCAGGAGAGCATTTTGGAGTCGTTGGATGGCGTATTTGATGAGTTTGATGAGGGAAAGCCAAAAATACCATCTATCTCCATAGCGTTAGCTGCGCAGCTGGTATATCAGTCTCCCCAGTTCTAGAAAAAGCTTGCACTGACAACTAAAGGAAGTGAACCTACCTACCTACTAAGACTATAGGAGTTATGGCAATGGGCAAATTTGTCAAAATGTTGAAGTATCCCTTTAATAAACGTATTTTTAACATCACATAATTGTGCTTATGTGACATTTACTACATCATCCTTCATTCACTTTAGCAACAGCTTACTGTAGCTTTAACACAGCACTTTAGGTATAAATGGACAGCAAGCTAGCACCTGCTAGCATAAAGCTAACACGTTAGCGTGAAAAATCAAGTGGCTAATATCATCCAAAACTCAAATTTAACAACATAATCACTCAGTCACTTGTGGCATTTCTCCCATAGTTTATGAATTAACCTGCTTGTATTTTGTACCGTTTAAATGTGCTTTAATCAGTGTATTAACCTGAGGACAAAGACGTCACCCAGTTACTAGCGCGTTCTGACGTTCCTGCTGCTATCTAGCTCTTTAACCCCTAGCCCAGAACTAAAAATTCTTGTCACTGTGTGTGTAGAGCACCATCTCCTGGACATACTGAGTATAGCATATAAGTGTGACAGATATTGGTTATTTAGTGACTTTCTATTTTATAAAATACACATGAATTTACACAAAAAAATACACTTTAACATTTTTAAGGACTATTGACCAACATATAACTTTAAATAGAGTGCAATTTCAAGACCTGTACATGAGGCTTGCATGCAGCTGCTCGGCCATGGAAACCCATTCAATGAAGCACCTGCCATACAGTTTTTGTGTTTTGTGCCAGCTGTGGTATGCTCTTCACAACAACCCATTTGTATCACAAATGTTTGCAAATGAAGACTGAATTCAATAATTATCAGATTTGACCGAATACTTTTGTCCATATAGCTTATTAACAATCAGTAAGTTCACATGACATTTTAAAGAAGTTGATTTATTGTGTTTGTCTGACTAAAAATTGACTTCTTGTAGGCTGAAATATGTTTATGTCAAGAAATTACCGAGGTGAAAATACCTTCCTCTGGAACTGAAAATACAAATTGGATTATGATATCAGGCAGAAAATGCAGCAAAACTTTAATTTTCTTCCTTAATTAAAGATCAATTTGAAATAAAATGAGGCAAGGAAAGGAACAAAAAAGGAACAGGTCAGAGAAGTACCTACGAGGTACCTAAAGTGCCTCGTTTGATGCTGATCAATGGTTCGTGGATACCATCCTCTTCATGTCACATTACCATCTCTATAGGAGCCGTGATGGAGAGTCGAGAGCACTGGAGGGGGGAGGGGTATTGGGAAAACCAAGTGATGAATGAGTGATGGAAATTGGGAGGCATGAAATGAACAGGAGGACGACGTGACAGGATGAATCTGGACTGAAGCAAAAAGGAGAAGAAGTGTATGCGTGTAAGAGGGGTGGGTGGATGTGTGTGTGTGTGTGTGTGGGGGGGTAATTTTCTTTAAGGAGTCTGCAGGGGATGGGGGTGGCGGTGAGACGGGGGAGGGGGTCTAATAGCTTTGGGTGCAGCATCTATTAGACAAAGCACCCACAGATGACAGAATAAGATGAGCCCGTGGATGATTTTTCAGGACCTGAATGTCGGCGGGTCATTAATTTGTCTCTATTAGTTTCTCCAGCAGATTTTAGAGTGCCAAAAAAGAGGAGGGGGCTAGTAATATTAGATCACACAATGTCACATGTGTAGTATATGACACTTATATCTCATTAAGATCTGCATGAAGCAGTAATGTTATACAAATGTATGAATATGACAGTCTGCTACTGATAAACCCAGAGAGATGTATCGGTTGACACTGCAGCTCCTGTTAGCTCCAGAGGGCTTTGTAGCCTATAAAGCTTCTTGTTTTTGTGCCCTAGCTTGTTATCTTACTCCTAATACTATTTGAAATGTACATTTTACACAGTTCACAGCAGAAATAAGGTGTTAAAACCAAAAATTACAACTACGTAACTGCCCACACCATGAGCAGAGAGACACGTTAGCCATTAGCTTCTTAGCACAGTGGAGCATTTAGCAGCTTAAGAGCCAGATGTTTGCACAGGTGTTCATTGAGATGAGGAGGACATTTTGGTCAATTGCTTGCTAAAAGATTACTCTTGATAGATACAACTAAGCTAAGAGCTATAATTAAGCTATATTTTATTAAGTAGAGTCTGCTAGCAACAGCTTGCTAACAAGCCTAAACTTGCCATTTAGAAAGGCTCCAATTTTCATGTTGCGTTAACAGCTCGCCTATAATGCAACTTCGCTAAAGTATCAAGCAAATGAACTGATAATTATCAATCATATTGCTAGTATGAGGTGGGGTTTTATTTTTTCTTTTATGTCCTGCATGCAATTTGTAGTGAGACTGTATATTAAAATGGAAAGAGTTGGCACTGAAACTTGTGAAGATTGTGCCATGCTTAACGCCTCTTAGGATCTAAACAGGTGTAGTTAAAGCTCACGTAACATGACTTAAAACATTATTTAGTAAACTGTGTTTCTTCATATTAGGTTGTGATCTAACCTGACATGGAAGATAGACAGTTTCACATATCAATGTCATGGTTTCCATGGCATGGGATATATGAGGTATGGCTATAAGGCTAAATAATCAGAGTGGGCTTATAAAATGGATTATTCCATGTAGTTCACAGTAACACTGAGTTTTATATATAAAGGTTGGGTTTTCACACACAACTGCTGGAGGGGTGTGCCATAAGTGGTTGGTGAATTGTTAGTGGTAAACCATCATCTACTCATGATGGTTATTTTAATTTACCTACCAGGTTAAAAACCCACAGCTCTAGGTGAGGCTTGAACTCACAACCTCAGCATCACTGCTGGTTACTGTCTTAAAGTACAACACACTGACCAATTGCACCACTAGAACCAGACTATAGGATAACAGGGTAATGTTGGTATGGATTTCTTTCTTGTGGGACAATAAATGTGCATACTTTTATTTGGTTTTGTTTGATCATAATTCACTAACAGGATAGCCAGTGTAGTATAAAAGGAAAAAAGAAGACCTCAAACAAGTGGTCAAGTTAACTGAAATATTTCATCTATTTATTTGAACCTGGAGTGGGACAGACATGGATGTCATGAAAAAGATCATTATAACTATGTTCTTAGGATTAACATTGTTAGTAATATAAAATCCCAATACAAAAAAACTTGGGATAAGTCCACACCAAACATCAGGCTCCAGTGGCGCAATCGGTTAGCGCGCGGTACTTATAAGACAGTAACCTGCAGAGTGATGCCGAGGTTGTGAGTTCGAGCCTCACCTGGAGCAACTGAGTTTTAATTCCAGATTAAACATCAAACAAACAGGGTACCTGCTTAACTGTGATAATACAAAAAGAATCAGTTAAAGAAAACCCAGGATTGTTGTCCAGCTAGAATCCCACATCAGATAAAAATGCAACATTCCTCTGTCGAAACTCCAGCAACTGGTCTCCTTCACTTTCCAGACATTTGCAGACTGTTGCTACACAATGGTAAACATGGCCCTGTCCCTACTTTTTTAAAATGTGTTGCTCAAATTCAAATGTGCTTTTATTTTTCACAAAAAAGTTAGTGCAATACAACACTTTTACAAAGCTTGAAACACATTTACAATAACCAAAACATTTTTTATAATTCATGAAACAAATTCAGTCTTAAAAACACTTTTATGAAGGATGAAACAAAGTGGTTACTTACCTTTTACGTCTGTTTTTTAAAGTGTTTCAGATCTTGTACATTTTTAACTGACTTTGTAAATGTGTTTCAAGTGTTGTAAAAGTGTTGCAGACATTGTTACCTTGTCTCAGACTTTGTAAATTTCATTCAATCTTGTGAAAGTGTTTCAGACTTTGATATTTTGTATTGGACTTTGTAAATCTGTTTCAAGCTTTGCAAAAGTGTTTCAGACTTTTGTATCGGCATTTGTAAATTTGTTTTAAATTTTGTAAAGCATTTCAGATTTTGTAATTTTGTAATAGACGTAAATCTGTTTCAAGTTCTGTAATAGTGTTTCAGACCTTGTTAATTTGTTTCAAGTTTTGTAAAAGTGTTTCAGACTTTGTACAATTTGTTTTAAGTTTGTAAAAATCTTTCAGACTTTGAAATTTTGTAATGGACAAGTTTTGTAATAGCGATTTAAACTTTATTTTATATCCAACTTTTTAAAAGTATTTCAAATTTTGTAAGAGTTTTTTAGACCTTGATATTTTGTAACAGACTTCAAGATCTTGTTTCAACTTTTGTAAAAGTGTTTAAGACTTCCTAATTTTGTACCAGACTTGTAAAAGTGTTTCAAGTAGTAAAAGGGTTTCTGACTTTATTTTTTAATGGACTTTTAAATTTGTTTAAAATTTTGTGTAAGCGTGGGGCGCAGGTGGTTAAGGCACACCCCATGTACGCGGACAGCCCAGGCTCAAATCCGGCCTGAGGCCCCCCACCACGTGCCTCTCCCCTGTCCCCGTTTCTGACTCTATCCACTACCAAATAAATGCCCAAAAATAAACCTTTCAAAAAAAACTTTTGTAAAAGCGTTTCATACTTTATTTTTTATCCGACTTTGTCATTTTGTTATAAATTTTGTAAAAGGGTTATAGACTTTGATATTTTGCAATCGAACCGACCTTGAAATTTTGTTGCAAGTTTTTTAAAAGTGTTTCAGACTTTACAATTTTGCTTCTTGTGCTGGCTTCATGAGCTACAGACTTCTGAGCCGGATTAAAGTTTTCATCAAGCTTTTCTACTGAGCCTCTTTTTAATTCTTTAACCTCCGTAGATAAAATGTCAGCAGTGTAGGCTACATATGAACAAAACTTCATAAAAAGAGGAAAAAAGATGGACAGCAATCCCATCAGCCCTTAGGTAACCTTATGACCAAAATGTCAGACAATCTTTAGACAATCAATAACAGTGGCTAGCCGTAGCAAAGGTCTCCATCGCTGCTTCTTATTATTTCTGTGTGTGTGTGTGTGTTTGTGCGTGCGTGTTACATCGGACAAGTTTCTCCCTGAAGGCCACACCGGTACAATTCACTATGTGACTAGTTTTTAAATGAGTCCTGCTTCAGATGCATGAATTTTCAAAATGCATGATGGTTAGATATTGAAGCAACTCCCACAGTTTTAACTTTTTTATTTCCATTAAAACATTATGAATGTTTGACCTTTGACACCTGGAGAACCTGTTAGACAGTTACAAATTGATTTTCTGCAGTCGCCAGTGCAAAATACTGAGTTATATTTGTATTCAGATCACTCTGAATGCTCCCAGAGCTGCCCTCTATCATAAGTGCACACTTATTTAAACTTAATTACAGACAAGACTTAATGAATGCTAGAGTGATTGTGTTTGCATGCATGTGTATGTGCATGTGTGGGTGTATGTGCGATATCAAACCCAGTGGAGCAACACACATGGAGAATCAGGGAGCAGCAATAAGAGTTCTGCACGCTAATAAACCTTCTGCTTGAATTAATGACATTCAAATCCCAAAGAACAGCGCAACAATGCTGCAGAAATTGATGCCTTCTTACCACAGCACTAGTAACACTTGATCTGGAGGTTAACATGCTTGGGGCGCCATCTAGTGGCCATCCAGAATCACCTTTAGCTGTACATTGCAGTCACAACACCAGAATGAAGTCTTCTGTGTGAAACTAGTAAAATCAGACCATATTCATGCTTGTTTTGACACCTTGTCAACAAAAATAGAAGTCAAGAAATACTGGTTTTTATTTGCATTTAGTTCTACAAATTAGCAGAAGCATGAAAAACATTTCTAATGATTTTCTGCAATTTAGACAGCACACAGAAGTTTGCTTGCAGTTTTCCTCTCCTATGCACTTGTCCAGTGAAAAAAATTTCACTAAAGACTTTTGAAATACCACTCTAAGAGGGGTTTAGTGTCTCCCCTTTGCGGAATAGCTATGGCTGGCTCTCAGATCTGCTCAGAGAGTAAAAGACTGGCATGGTGTGAAGATTTTAACAATGTAATCACAGTTGAAGAATGGCAGAAAATCTATTTAAAGGCTCAAATATCCATTTTAAATTTATACAATTCAAGGGGCTAATGGGGACATATGTAACACCAACCTTATTGAATACATTTGACCCCAGTATCCCCTATACTTGTGGTAAATGTGGAGTGAAAGGTACACTGTTTCACTGCCTTTAGGACTGCCAAACATCCAAATTTTCTGGATGGAGGTCTTGGAAAACCTTTCATGTGTTATAGGTGAAAATCTAAGACTATTATTTGGACCAGTGGTTCTCAACAGGCCGGCGTGAAGACCCACCTCCACCTACTCACGAGAAATCAAATTCCTTTAAGTGTTTAAAGAAATACGTTTTTAAAAGTTCTGCATTACAGAGGGGCAAGTGTGCATACATTTAGTGTAATCCTTTTTTCCCAAGACAACATGGAAATGTGGCAATTTCTCAAAAATTTCCTAATTATCTTGGGAAAAAAGGTTTTGTTATCCAGGAAAAGGAGATCAAATAAGTTGAAAACCTCAAGCTAAATCCACTTGCCATTATAAGAAAACATTCACTGGAAACCACTTTGCCACCCACTTTTGAGGTTGAAAAAATACACAACTATTGTATACAAGTAAAAGAATAGTTAATCTTGTTAAATTTACTTTAGAAAAGGTAAAAGTACTGTTCAAAAGATCTACTCAAGCAAAAGTAAAAAGTATGAAATTTAAAGTTGACTTTAAATACTGAGTGTTAAGTAGGTACTGAGAAGTTGTACAGTAAAAATGATCTTTCCTTATTGACAAGAACAACAAAAGAATACGACTCCAACCAGGTTGTTCATATCACACCTCTATACTAAAGTAAAATACAAGGCAAAATTGGAAGTGTAATGCAACTCTTATAGAGTTCAGTTGAACCATTTTCAAGTGTCTTTGCTTGACCACATCACATATAGTTTAGCTACACTTTGAAAGGGTTAAATATTTTACAATATGACAGAGCTGCAGTAGATCTGTGGCAAGTTGTGGCAATATGATCTACGGGTTCTTAATGAACATCTAAAGTCACAGACAGGAACTCTAACTCAGTGGATAACTTCACTCATGGTGCAAATGTAACAGTCCACTGGAAACTTGACCTGAAGAACCACAGCAGGGATCACTGTAGGCAGCATCCAAGCACAACTGAAAATGTAGAAAACACTTCTAAACACTCAGCCCAAGGGCATGGTGGGTAACTTCATAGATCAACTGACTCTTTACAGAGCTGAACTAACACAGGTGGATCAACACTGTAAAATAACTTCAACACTGAGGACCGTTTCACTCAGAATGGGGTTTAAAATACACTTTAGGAGTTCTAGTCAACTCTGAAATGCTTAAGCCTGAGCTGTTTTAGGATGTAATGTGGAATCATTCTCTTACTTTGTGCTACAGTGTAGTCAACAGAGGTTGAAAAATACGGAGAACATTTTCAGCATTTCAAGAAGAGAGAAAGGCCACATGTCCTAGTATGTTGACATACTGATGATGTTACATACACATTTTGCTTTTGGTTGATTATTGTGCCTTTAGTGACAGAACATCACCTGCCTCGAATGTTAAACTTCTCAGCAAAACCCCTGTCTTGTTGGAGGGACACTGACCATTCATCTACTGACTTGCACCTTACTTGTTCCTTTCAACTTATCTTATTGTAAATGCTGTAATTTTGAAAGTTCAAAAAAACATATTTGTCGACTTTTTAAATGTTTTATTTCAGACAGGTCACGGATAGAGTCAGAAATGGGGAGTGATATAGTGGGGAATGGTTTGGGCAAAAGGAGCCAAAGGCAGGACTTAAAACCAGACTGCCTGCTTTGAGGACAACCGCTTCTTCACATGTGCTCCATTAACATAAAAACATACACCCAATTTCTTTCTCATTCTGATGCTCAGTTGGAGCTTCAGCATTATGTTTAACAGCACTACATGTGCAAATGCATTGAAGTTATGTGTTTGGCTGATTATTGTGATTATGATTATTGAGCAGCTGAAGAAGAATACCTAATGAAATGGTCTGTGAATTTATTGTCTTCATGGTGGGAAATCCTCATCTACACGAGGTTGTTTATATTCATCTAACAGGTTAACACTCAGCTGCTCCAGGTGAGGCTTGAACTCACAACCTCAGCATCACTCTGCAGGTTATTGTCTTATAAGTATCACGCACTGAGTGATTGCACCACTGGAGCCTGATGTTCAGCTTATACTTATGTTGGTAATGATTTTTTGTGCACTGATAACAACCTTTAATTTGGTTTTCTTTTATCAAAATGTACTAACAGGATGGCCACTGCTGAGCAATTGTCGTTTAAATCTTAATAAATAGATAAAAAAAAGCTAAACAAGTTGTCAAATCAAGTAAAAGTCTCCAAATAACTAAAATACTATGACTTTTTTTATACCTTAATGTTCATCCACTTTTTTACTTGTCCTAATGTCATGTGGATATCTCTGCCAGTGGAAAATCTGCCCAAAAATGCAGGAAAGCCCTGTGATCATCACAATTTACATAAATGTTTTATATACACCAGTGAATGTGATATTTTTGAACAAATGGTACTTGTCTGAAAGTAGCCTGCTGAATTAAGACAAAACTGCTGTCAGCACTTGCTACACACAAGACAGTAACCAGCAGTGTGATGCTGAGGTTGTGAGTTCACCTAAAGCAGTGGAGTTTTAACCTGTGATGGATAAAAACGTGTCTGTTACTGAGAGCGTCATGATGGCTCGGCAGTTCAGTGAGTTAGATCTCAGACTGTGGTTTGGAAGTTTGGGGGTTCAAATCCAGAGCTTGGTTTGTATCCAATGTGTGACACATCTGTCTCTTTCTCTGATATACAGGAAAAACGCATCTGCTGATTTGACCCTGTAACATAGGCGAAGTAGTTTTGGGTTAATGTATGATATAATCTTATACAATCTGTTTTTATGTGTGCCATTGTATTTAATTGAAACACGTAAAACAAACACAAGGTGACAAATACACCAGCCATACTTCTTACTACTGGAATATTCTTCTATCTTCTATCAGTAATATAAATGAAATGGCTGCATAAATATCCACCCCACTTCAACTCAGTAGTTAGTATTTCCCCCTTGGCTGCAATCCCAGCACTGAGTCTGTGTGGATGTCTCAGTCAGGTTTGCATATCTGGACACTGCAATTTCACGCCATTGTTCTTTGCAAAACCGCTCAAGTTCTGTCAGGTTGCCCGTGAATCAGGTGTGAACAGCCCTGTTCAAGTGTAGCCACAAATTCTCTATTGGATTGAGGTCTGGGCTTTGACTCAGCCACTCAAGAACATTCACCTTGTCTTAAAACTATTTCTGTGTAGCTTCCGCTGTCTGCTTCAGTTCATTGTCTTACTGGAAAATTAATCCTCCTTTAATTGTTGTCATTTTTTTTATGTTCTTGTGTTTCAAATACATGGGCCAGATGTGGCCATAGAAAAGGCTGGGTTAGATCTGGTACCGTGCAGTTCATAGAGCACCTCCTCTTTTTGCATTCTTTGCACGGGATGGAAACAAAGTAACGTTGGTTCAGCACGTCGATCAACCGTTCGTAGATGTACAGCAGAAAGCCTTTCACAGTAAGGATGGGAATCTTCTTCTTCTACTTCTCTTGCAGACTGAATAAGATTGTCCTCCAGGATTTTCCTGTATTTTGCAGCATTCACTTTACCCTTTACCTTTACAAGCCTTCCATGGCTGGCTGCCAAGAAGCCCACAGCATGATGATGCCACCGTGCTTCACAGTGGGGATGGTGTGTTTGTGGTGATGTGCAGTGTTTGGTGTCTTGTTTGATGGCCAAAAGCACCATTTTGGTCTCATCGGACCAAAGAGCTTTCTTCCTCTTTACTTCCACAAGGCTTTTGTTTAGTGAATTCTAGTCGAGATTTGATATGAGTTTGCTTCAACAGTGGCTTTCTGCTTTGACTGCTGAAGAACCCAGACAACAGTTGTTGTATTCAGAGTCTCTCCTGAAGCTTGTAACTCTTTTAGAGTAGTCTTAAGGCTGGCTAAGACTACGCAATAGTTTGGGCATTCATGACAGCACCATGTCAGACTTTGCAACAAAAATCTTGTCCTGTCTTGGCCGGCCAACTAAACTTTCCTATAGAAAGAAATGCTGGTTTTCTGCTGCTATTCCAAATACCTCTTGTTGTGTTTCCTAGCAGGCTCCAGTGGCGCAATCGGTCAGCGCGCGGTACTTATAAGACAGTAACCTGCAGAGTGATGCCGAGGTTGTGAGTTCGAGCCTCACCTGGAGCAACTGAGTTTTAACCTGGGCTGGGAATCACTTGTAGTATATCACATCAGCAGAACCAGAACCAGCAGGAAGCTTATTCTTTGCATGTAACTTCTTTGAACCAGCAACAAAAAAACACAATATTCAGTGTGTCTTGTTGAATTTATTTTCAGGTGGCTAAAACGCCACCATAGTGTAAAAAAAAACACAGATTCACCTTAGTCACAGATACTCACAATGAAGCATATCACTTTGCATTTGTGCTCTGTACAGATTACTACATGGTGCATGTAAAAAACAACCCATTTGAGATTGAAGTGCATCAAAAACAGTGGTAAAAATGGCATTTTTAACCTCACAACACTGGCGTAAAAACCTTTTTATTTGACAACATGAGTGTGAAAAGAATGTATTTAGAGCAGCAGAACTGCTGACACAAACTGATCTATGGCACTAAATAACATGTTTGGGGTTGTGTCAATAAGGCACATTCATGTATTTTAGAGTCTCAGTTCTTGGCGAGTTTTAACTCTTAGGGCTTCCAGAAAAAGGACAGAGCTGGTTGGATGTCAGTAAAAAAGTAGAAAAACGCAAATCCACAGTAGCTATTTCAGAATGCACTGCTCCCTTTGGCCACTAGGCGGTGCTTTTTCCTTTTTATCAAAGAAGAGAGGTAAATCATCTGGCAGGAAACAACTCTGTAACTCTCCTCTGATATGACTGGTCAGTCATTAGCCCAGCTACAGATCGGCTAAACATAAATTAAGTGTTAACTTTGATCATTCTCTTCACGTGTTGTAATCTTCTTGATTAAAAGCCTAAAGGCTTTTTTTTCTTTTTTTCTCTTTTCAGACAGAAATGCACATGAGAAGATATGAAAATCAAAAAAAAATACTGGTCACTTCAGTAGGAATGTTCTGCAACGCTCAAGCTAATTATCAGTGGAGTAGCTGATGGGTCAAAGGAGGTTAGCATTCAAGTCGTACTTCTCGCAGAACTTGTCCGTGATGGGGATGCAGGTGAGGTACTCGCACCAGTCACACTTCACGGGGTAGACGTAGAAAAGAACAGCCAGAGCAGAGAGCAGACCCAGGAAGACCAGCAGGAAAACACAGATCTGGACCCGTTTCCGGTACATGTCAGAGGTCCCAAAGCTAAGGGGAAAAAAGGCAACTTTAGTTGATTTATAGAGAAGCAAATGAATAAAACGGAGTTCAGTAAGAATGGTATGATTTCACTATGTTAAACAAATGTTTTTGCAAAGCGAAGTACTGCTTTACACTGTTAAGTGGTCAACAGTCACAGAGTTTCTCTGATGACCACAAACACCTCTATAATAAAGTAAAATACACAGAAAAATTATCTTTGTTACTTAAACTCACATAGTTAAATTCAGCACTTTGAAAGTGTTTATATTGGTCCAGGCAACATAAAAGTAAACTACACTTTTAAATTGTTTAATATTTTACATTATGACAGAGCTGCAGTAACTCTTTTAAGTCTTTCATAACGTGTCTCTCCCCTAGCAAAAACAACGCAGAGAGTCAAGCTCATAGCAAGACAATATATACTGATGAAGACTACGAGACTATGCACTGTACATCCTTATATGAGCACCTAAAGACACAATTAGGAAGTCTAAAGCCCAAAAACACCCAGAGGAACACATCGCCACATCTTATGACGAGACTTATTTCTATCCCTAGCACGCCAGCAGCAGCGCATCAACAGTCAAACTCCCCAGCTGCCACTACTGAGTCAGGTGCTTGATACCAGAGCTAAAGTCCACTCTGGGCTCACTTCCCTGCCTCACCTGGTTGGTGAAAAATGATAGGAGCAGTGGTGTTTCACCAGCAGCCGAGGCCTCTCCCTTATTCTACAACTTGGCAAAAGATGAATCTTTTTTCTTTGCTCATTTGGACGCATGTCGACAATTCCAGTTCATTTTGGGCTTAACTCAGTGGACAACATCACTCATGGTGCAAATGTGTCTTAACTAAAAAGCAATCCACCAGAAACATGAGCAAAAGAACCCCAGCAGGGATCACTGTACAACATACAAACACAACTAAACATACATAAAACACATCTCAACGCTCTGCCCAAGGGCATGATGGATACTACCCCACACATCCCCCCAATGGCAATGGCAGTGGTGGATAAACACTGTCAACTTCCTCCAACACCCAAGACCATTTCACTTTGCTTGCTTATGCTTATGTGTGATCAACAGAGGTGGTAAAAGTACAAGAGTATTGTACTCAACTAAAAATACAGTTACTCGGGTTAAAACTTAATTAAGTAGAAGTTAAAGTAGTTATTTCAAAATGTACTCAAATAAAGTACAAGTACCCAAAAACTACCCATTTACAGTAATTCTAGTAAAAGTAGTTATTTACTTTTCACCCCTGAAAAAAAGAAGCAAATTTCCATATTTTAACAGATATGAACTAGTCGTTCCTAACTTACAGTTGTATCACAGAAATGACCTTTTTGACAGATAAAGCAAATATCCAGTATGTTCCCTCAGTAAGCCAACTGCAGCAATCCAAGATTACCCACCTGATGTATGGTAGAAAGGCAAATGACAGGAAGAACCCTGACACAAAACCACAAACATGGGCAAAGTTGTCGATCCAAGGGAGCAAACCAAAGGAGAAGAAGAACACAGAGATGGCCAAAAGCTTTGCAAATGCTCGCCATGGTCGCTCCAGGATCTGCCAGCTCTGAAACAGCTCTACAAACAGACAGGCCAGGATGCCGAACTGACTGCCTGCAGGACCCACCTGAGACGCAAACAAACATGAATTTAACAGCAGCTTTTACATTTTTTTAAAAGTGAAGAGTGTCATATGAGGTTGATGTACCTCTGCTCTGTAGGGCAGGAAGATTGCTGAGGCCAGGTTGCCGGTGATGCCGCTCAGCATGTAAATGATGGAGATTCTCAGCCAGCCAGCCAGCTTTTCAATGTCTCTCAGTACCGTCATTTGAAAAAACACTGACACGAGACAGTGCAGGATCCTACAGACAAAACACAACACCTTAAGAGAATGTTTACCCAATCTATTACCCTTATTATATCTTAAAATATACTGCTTTACTTAACCAACCCTGCATGTAAAAAGAGAGACAGCCAGAGACGAGAGAACTGGTCTGGGATCTCTGGGTTGAGGAAAGGCAGTAAACCACACACATCATCCATACAGGCCACCTGAAAGAGAGAAAGATATTAGGGGTGTTAAAAAGGCACTCTGAAGTGAAGGAGCACCAGAAAGCCCACTGCTGCCATCCTATGGAGGAAAATGTGAAAGCTGAATTAAGTCCAAACTCACTTCAATCATCTATTTACCCTAGGCTCTAGTGGTGCAATTGGTTAGCATGCAGCACATATAATACAGTAGCCTGCAGGCTGAAGTTGAGAGTTCAAACCTCACCGAGAGCATGTGTGTTTTAGTGGGTGTGGGTTATAATGCTTCTCTGAGCAGCAGAAGGTAGTCTGAGACTTCTCATTGGGGAGATCAGGCTTACGGTCATAGAGGCTGAAAATAACACCCAAAAACTGGGCACTTTGCACCACTTGAACTGGTATATAAATGAGAATACTGACAGTTCACATTGTTTGGAGGCCTTGCTTTTATGAGGCCCCCTCCTGTTTTGAAGCAAACTACCATTTAAATCAACATTGAGTCATAAAAACCAAATCCTTTTACTGAAAAATCTCACTGTCAGCTTTTGATTTTGGTCATAGAGAATGAAGGAAATCCCACTGAGTTTATCCAACATTATTTGGTAACTTTAAACATTATTTACCTAGACATTCCAAGGAAAATAAAACAGGTCTTGTTAGTCCTGGTCAGCAAGCATCAAGCTCCAGTGGCGCAATCGGTTAGCGCGCGGTACTTATAAGACAGTAACATGCGGAGCAATGCCGAGGTTGTGAGTTCGAGCCTCACCTGGAGCAGCAAAAGTTTTAATTCAAAATTTCCCAGCAAATGAAACTATAAAACACATGTTAATTACATCTGTAGCAACAGTCTTAGTATGTTTGTCCTACCTGTGAGCAGAGAGTTGCCTCTTCATGGAAGTAGCCGTGCATAAAGTCACAGTACTCTCTGGAGGTGATTTCACACCTGCAACATAAAACAAGTCAATTCAGCATCTCAGGTATGGAAAGGTTTGCAGTGGGTCAGTGACACTGCTGCTTACCGTCCTTTGGTTCCTATACAGCAGGGCCGGCCTGTGATGGTGCAGTCTATGTGAGGGAGGTTTGTGTGATTCCCAGAGTTATATCTTGTACAAATCTATAGAAGAAAAGATCATAGAAAGCTGGTATTTTTCTGTAGTGGTGTTCTGAGTATTTCATTGCTCATAAAATATTAGCTCTATGTTTGATATGCATACAAATATGGACCAAACATTGCATGACCACTAGTTAGATTATGGGCAGTGTTGTACAGTGTAACCTAAAGTTTAAGCCAGAGCAGCATGATACAACGACAAAGAATACTTTGGAAAATGGAGGAACTTTTTGAAGAAATTAGTTGTTACAAATAATAAAGATTCATATGGTGTTAGCTCACTTAGGCACAGGGACAGACAACTATAACAGAATAGCTGGGCAGAAATCAGACGAAGCAGGAGCAAAGAAGAGGTGGAGGTCCATGTGAGACAGTTACCTTTAGTGGAATAATTTGTTTACTTCCCTAACATATGTGCTGATGTATTTTTATCATTAAAGAGGGCATAAATGAGCCTTAAAGCTTTACAGTTCCTGAAAAAGTATATCCAATTTTGTACTTACTGGCCACTTGGTGATGTCATCAGGCCAATCATGAGGTGAAACGGAGGCCGGCTCCAAACAGATTCTACAAAAATTAAGAACAAAAGTATTAAAAAGTCAACATTTTTGCATCTGCATTCTTCTCAGCCTCCAAATATTAATACATATCAGTGAATACTAAAAGAACTGTGCATGTTTAAAACTCAAGAGTCAAATGTAAAAAATGAGTTTTCGGTAACAGTATTGTCATGTTACCTGGGGTCCTGATGGCAGACTGCCCCATGCTGGCGGAGAGTACCATTCAAACTGGGGGCACTGGGGTGTTGAGGCCACTTTACCCACACTGCTAGAGTGCTCTGCAGGGACACACAAACAGGAGTGTCAAAGCTACAGTTTTCTCTGCTCACTTGCTTGAACAGTAATGACTTCATGTGGCAACCAAAATGGCTGAAGATGCTCCATAAAAACTGAAATGGAGCAAAAACAACTTTATCTCCTTCAGTTTGTGAGTTCATGTTTTCACTATGTCTCTTAATTTGTAGCATATTCATTTTTTTTTTTTTAATTTTGCATGAATTAAGAAATAGAGATGGGGCTTACTGGTTGCCTATACTCGTTTTCTGAGTATTTAAAATACTCTGAAATGATGCAATTGTATTGGAACTGAATAACTCACAGTAAAGAATGTTATATTAGAAGATGTCTCTCATGTTCGCAAGGGTGGAAAGAAACTAATTACATTTACTCAAATTACTGTAATTGAGTGTTTTTGGATACTATTAGTTTATTTAAGTACATTTGGAATTAAGTACTTTGACTTCTACTTAAGGAAAACAAAGTTTTGACCAGAGTAATTGTACTTTTACTTCAGTACAATACTCTTGTACTTTTTCCACTTCTGTGGACTACTTTAGCACACAGTGAGGGAATGATTCAACATTACATCCCAAAACAGCAAAAACTGGAGTGAGAGTTTATTTTAACCCCCAAAGAATAATCTTAACTAAATTTTTTTTACACCTAGTTAAATTTTATCCAGAGTTACTATACTTTTCTTGAGAACAATAGTCGTGCACTTTTTCCTGCCTTTGCATATTACACTTGTGACATTCAAACCACAGTGAGCAGACTTGAGTTAAAAATCTTGTTTGCTTTTTCACTAACCGAACACTCCTCCTGAACAGTCTGCAGGCAGCCGGAGCGGTCGTTCCTCACGCAGCAGCCTGACTCTCGCTCCCGTGCTTTTTTCTCCTGGATTAGTTTGTGGATCTCTTGGTCTTGACGCATGCAAGGTGAAAACTTTGCCCCGAGGTGAATTAGCGCCTCCTGCAGGGCCGCAGTGGAAGGTATTCAAAACTTGGTGAGGATTTGGATCTATACAAGTGGCTCACAACCACAGCAGCTTTCAGTGATGTGTAAATTTATTTCTAAAGGGTTGATATTTAAAGCTTGTCTAACAAACCTTAAAGTCATGCTACTTCTGTAAATTTCAATATCTTTATCCAAAAAGTCTAACATGCAACCCACAATATTTGTTGGAAAGTGTTTAAAAGACTAATATGTCAGCTTGTTAATGGCTTTGTCCAATACCTCTGCTTAGAACAGTAGCAGCTATCATTGACCACTACATGGAGCTTCAGCACTGGGCATTTTAATGATCTATCTCTTCAAGCTGCTGCAAATTTACATCAACTTTTTGTATCCCTGGACTCTTAAAAAGTACCTGGAACAACATTTAAATCATTAAAAATGAGAAAGTTTCAGGCAGAGATGCACTAATTGTGAAAATCGCTAACAGTTTCAGCTATATACAAATTACTCTGTAGTTAATACTCCTGATTTGTACAGCTGGAAACCCTCACTTATACACACAAGACCTTTTTTCAATCTTTACAAAGACACCCTGCTCAGAAGAAGTTAAAGGAAAGAAACATAATACTTACTGAGTTTGGACCCACCCAGAAGTTTTCTTGTTGCACAAACTTGACGTTTTCATAAACTCCCTTATTCCTCAACACCTTAAATAAAATTTAAAAGGACATATACTGTTTAGTGAAATTTCCTGATAATATTATACGTGACTGAAAATAATAAGTGACTGAAAATATACTTACAGAGTCGACAGTTTCATGTTGTGAGAAACCAATAGGTGCAATGCCGTAGATAGTTACAGCCAAAATGGTGATGAGCAAATGGACAAATGTGATCCAGTAGGTAAAAAAAGGCCTAAAGAGGACAAATATTCTATCAAATGTGACATATTTAACTTGAAACATCCAACTATTCAGACTGAATCAGCTGTCTTACCTGTGATCGTCCATGTCCTCAATCTGCTTTTTGACAAAGCTGTCGATTCGCTTGCGGTATGATCTGCTTGTAAGACGTCCGACCATGCCGAGCCCATAATGCCTCTTCTCCTTGGCAAACAGCCTCTTCACAGGAACGACGATCCTTTGTCCCCTCTGTTGGTGGCTGTTAGAACTCACTACTTCCTGTTTGAGGCGCACCCTCGGTTGGACCAGAGATGCATCTTTAGTTTTTCGCCATCCTCGCTCTAAGGGTCTGGAGTCAAGGGGAGGAGGAGAAAAGAAAGGTCATAACACAGTACTTTCACACCTGCAGTGTCAAATAACTAAGTGTTTAAGTAAATGATAGTGTAAAAATATGAACCCACAGCATGAGGTGACTCCTCTCTAGTTCATTTTTGTCAAGAGCACTTCCTGTGAGCTCTCTCTCATCCAGCTGTTTGAGGTCAGCCTCTGAGGGTGTCTCAAAAACTTCATCAGCATAACTAGACAGCTCATCCTGCAGGCCGTCCTACGAAAGTGTAAGCAAAGCAAGGAAGATTTACAACCATATCATCCAAAATTATGTTCTGTTTGACAGATCTGATTTGTTTTAAACCTCCTGAGACCCTGCGTAACCATATGGGGACACTGTCAAATTTCTGCTTACCCACAACTTAGTTCTATGTTAAGCATATTTTAGATAATTGTCCAGAACTTCCATAAAAGTTTAAATAATTAGCTTTTGAAATTTTCAGGATTATTTTTGAAACTTTATGCTTTGAAATTTTTGGTGCTTTCGTTTGATTAGATATTTGGATGATGAATTTGTTTTGAAATGGTCCTGAATTTTCATTGAATTTTTAGGAGATTTGCTTTTAAAGTTTGGTGAATTTGACTGGAAATTTGAATGGGGAATTCCTTTGAAAATTTCCTGAATTTTCATTGAGTTTTTTTAAGGAATTTGTTTTTAGGTTTGGGAGATTTACGATACAATTTAAGGTGGAATTTGCTTTTGAAAAATTCCTGAATTTTCAGTGATTTTTCTAGGGAATGAAATCTGAAGGTTCAGGGGAATATGGTTAGAAATGTGGGTAAAATTTGCAAAAAGAAAAAAAAGAAAAAATTTTTTTGTAATTTAAGATTTTTGGGTTATGTTTTGGAGTTTTGGGTGAATTTTGTTTTTTTTATGTTTCAAGTCCTAGTCCAAGTCCTCCAGAACTTTAAGAGGAAATTTAGTTTATATCTTGCCTTACTGACTAAACGGCCCAACACTAAAAATATATTAAAAAAGAGAAAAAGCTGTACGTTGTGTGGTAAAATAAGCCTTTTGCCCTCATATGCAGACATCTCTTTTTCGTGAAAACCTGTTCAAAGACAGGGCTTAGGTTTTATATAGGGCTTAGATTTTTTACCATTATTGATTTTTCCTTTTTTTTTTGTAAATTACTGCTAACAATTTCATACACAATGATAAGGTTGTTTTTATCTGCCTGTTTATTGTCTGTACCTTGGCAGCATTAAATATGGGGTTTCTCCCTCAACCTGTTTTCTGAGGATGTAAATAAATAAAATGAAAAGAATCAGGTTCCACTTATCCTTAATAAGTGGTATCAACCAAAAAATGCATTCCAACAGAAGCTTTGGTCTCAGGACTTTATGCAAATAAAGATTACTACCTCTGCCAAACAGTCAAGTTTAAACTTAAATCCGTCAGTTGAAATTCTGGCAGGTTTGTATTTTTTAAAAGCACAACTTTTAAATACTAAAAAATTGGCACGTTATATCTAAAATCTTAATAAAACACTTAATAAATCCTTTATACAAAGATCTATTGTTGTATACGATGTGCTGACCTATTGTCTTAGGGTTTTATCAACGACACAATTCAAATCAAAAGTAAAAAATGTAAATATATATTTTTAAATGAACATTTCCCCCACAAATTTAGAAGTTTTACTCAAATGGTTGAATTCTCCACCCCGTCTTTTTCTTGGCAGTTCCCACATAAAATTTCTATTAGGAAGCTGATGTGAGACAATGTGGACATACCAGGGAATATTCAGGAAAATTCCTCCAGTATTATGAATGGGTACAACACCACTCAATAACACTGTTTTGTAGCAGCATGCTAGTGTCAGATATGGTGTCACGTTGTGCAGCATCACACACTGGCTGTCAACACTGCATCCATCAAATATTTAATTCTATGCCCACGGAATTTAAGGGAGTGTGGAGTGTGTGCTTTGTACTGACGAGCCTTTGGAAGCTATGAGCTGCATAGTTTGTCTCCCTGTTTACGTAAGTTAGAGCATAATATATCAGAGACAGATATTATTAATGCACAACTATATCCACTTTGTGAAAAAAGGTAACAAGCTCTGTTGATTGAGTAAAGTGAAAGAGCATTGAAAAAAATCTTCCTGTCTGACACTCCTGGTACCATGTCATCTCCCTCTTTCCTTATTCCTTATCCAAGTAAACTCTTGCGACAGAGAGGAAAATAAGAACAGGGTTACAATGTTACAATGTTACAATGTCATTTAGCAGACGCTTTTCTCCAAAGCGACGTACATTTGAGAGCAAGAACAACACAAGCAATGATCTAGACAAGAAGAAACAACATCAGTAAGTGCCATCAAGTGCTTCAGGTTCAATTGGACGCAAGTGCTGCCGTGTAGAGTTTAAGGCAGAGTACCTAAAATATACTTTTTTTTTTTTTTTTTTTTGTTTTGTTTTTATGTTTTTTTTTTTTTTGTTTGTTTGTTTTTAGACAGCAACAATGAATCAAGGAAAATGTGGGATCACTAATTGCCATTCATTAGGCTTCACAACAACTATTTACCAAGTACCAAGTGCTGGATCATTCCCAAAGAGCTGGGCAAAGAAATCCCAGAAGTAGAGCAGGACAGTGCGAGCTAACTATAGTTGGGAAACTCATTCAACCACTGGGGACAGCAGTGGAGAATAGTCTGGCTGAGACTCAATCTACTACTGGGGACAACAGTAGAGAATTGCCTAGCTAAGTGCAAAGTGTTCTCTGAAGAGCTGGGTCTTTAGCCTTCTCTTGAAAGTAGACAGGGAGTCTGTAGATCGAATGGAGTTGGGTAATTCATTCCACCATTTAGGGACAACAGAGGAGAAGAGTCGAGCTAGTGACTTAGGAGCATGATGTGCTGGAAGTACCAGGCGCCTTTCGCTGGCTGAGCGTAGTGGGCGAGAAGGGGTGTAGACCTGGATGAGGGACTCCAGGTAAACAGGAGCAGTTTTAGTTACTGCTTTGTAAGCAATGATTAGAGTTTTGAATTTAATGCGAGCTGCAACTGGAAGCCAGTGTAGAGCGATTAAAAGAGGCGTGACATGAGCTCTCTTGGGTTGGTTGAAGACCAGACGTGCTGCTGCGTTCTGGATCAACTGCAGAGGTATAACTGTGCATGCAGGTAGGCCTGCCAGTAATGAGTTACAGTAGTCAATACGTGATATTATAAGAGCCTGTACTAGGAGTTGTGTAGCATGCTCTGTCAAGTAGGGTCTGATCCTCTTGATGTTGTAGAGGGCGAATCGGCAGGACCGAGCAATCGAGGCCACATGGAGCTTGAAGGTTAGCTGGTCATCAATCATGACACCCAGATTCCGGGCTGACTTAGTGGGCAAGAGATTATTTGATCCAAGCTGGATACTGATCTGCGGTTCCATAGTGGGACTGGCTGGGATGATAATGAGCTCCGTTTTGGGCAGGTTGAGCTGAAGGTGACGTTCCCTCATCCATTTAGAAATATCAGCAAGGCAGGATGAGATCCGAGCTGAGACAGTTGTGTCATCTGGTGGAAAGGACAGGAATAGCTGTGTGTCGTCTGCATAGCAGTGATAAGAAAAGCCATGGGAGCGGATGATTGCACCAAGTGAGGTGGTGTATATTGAGAAAAGTAGGGGACCAAGCACAGACCCTTGAGGCACCCCTGTTGATAAGCCATGCAGTTTAGACACTCCTCCCTTCCATGATACTCTAAAAGATCTCCCTGTGAGGTAGGACTTAAACCACTGTAGGGCAGATCCTGAGATACCAAGTGAAGAGAGTGTGGAGAGGAGGATTTGGTGGTTTACTGTGTCAAAGGCAGCAGACAGATCCAGCAGTAAGAGAACTGAGGACTGACCAGCTGCTCTGGCCAAGCGAAGTGATTCCGTTACCGACAAAAGTGCAGTTTCAGTAGAGTGGCCCCGCCTAAAGCCAGACTGATTCTGATCAAGTAGATCATTGTTCTGCAAGTGTTCTGAGAGCTGGTTGAAGACTGTGCGCTCCAGTATTTTTGATAGGAATGGGAGAAGTGAGACCGGCCTGTAATTTTCAACCAGGGCTGGGTTGAGAGTGGGTTTTTTGAGCAGTGGTGTAACCCGCGCTTGCTTGAAAGCAGCTGGGAAAACACCTGTGGACAGAGAGGAGTTAATGATACAACTCACAGCAGGGCTGATAGTGGGCTCAATCGCCTGCAAGAGATGTGATGGTATCGGATCGAGGGGACAGGTTGTGGGCTTAGAGTCAAGCAGAAGCCTGGTGACCTCGCTCTCACTTAGTGGAGAGAATGAGCTAAGTGATGCATCACTAGCTGGTGGCAGAAAACTGAGTTGGACAGGCTCAGAGAATTGGTTGCTGATGGTAGAAACCTTGTCAGTGAAGTAGGAGGCAAACATGTCTGGAGTCAACATACTAGAGGGTTGTGGGTTTGAAGGAGAGAGGAGCGAGTTAAAAGCAGAGAAGAGTTTGCGTGCATCAGTGGCAGCACAGATCTTTGATTGATAGAACGCCTTCTTAGCAGATTTTAGAGCAGAGGTAAAACAGGACAGTTTTTGCTGATAAGCACTCAAGTCAGTGGTTTGTTTGGATTTACGCCATTTTCTCTCTGCCGCTCTGAGCCCTGCCCTTTGGGTTCTGATGACCTCAGTGAGCCAGGGACAAGGTGGAGTATTACGAATAGGCTTAGACACCAGAGGGCAGAGTTTGTCCAGAGAGGAGGTCAGTGAGGAGCAGAATGTGTCTGTGGCCTCGTTAACAGTGAGTGTGAAGGACTCGTTACATGAGGCTAGTGCAGCTGAGACCTCGTCAGACAGCTGTGTTGGGTCAAGTGACTGAAGGTTTCTGCGGTATGATCTTAGTTGAGTAGTAGATTGTTGAAGTTCAGGTAAGCCAAGTGAGAACTGAATGAAGTAGTGGTCAGAGAGGTGAAGTGGTGTTACACTGGTTGCAGCACATTGCATCACTCACAGGCTGTCAGGAATCAGTGTCATCAAGCTGATTTGGTGCAGACCACTGCAGTTAGGGCTCTGTTAAGCAGCTTCACACTCTCTTCTGCTCGCTACTACTGCCATCTATTTACTCACTGATATTAAAACAAAAATAAGTAATCACAGTGTAGGACCATGTTGCATTGTGTTTCTGTGGCATCTTTTTAAAGTCATATCTTGACTCCTGAGAATCCCTATACTCCCCTTGCTAAATTTTCATTTATTTGGTCACAAATTTCTCATCCAAAGTGACAAGTAAACCTAAAGATCTTATCTGAACTTTTGTTTTGCCCAAACAAATGATGACAAAGTTTCTTGGCAGTGTGTAGGATTGTGTGTAATGCTCACTCTGGTGAAGAAGGAAGTGTCCAGATCATCAGGGAAGTCCACAGTTTCATCTTCAAAGAAACTAGGAGGCATGAAACTCCGTTTGCGACATTGTCCAGTCGTGCTGTCGCCTAAAGTCCGGCCCTAGCAAAACAGCAGCAAGAAAACAACAATCAATAATGATATTGCCAAACACAGTATGCTTCTAAAGCTGCCATGATGGCATGTTTCCCAGGCCAGAAAGTTTATCCCAGGGAATCCCTAATTGTGCTTTACTTTCTTAATAACTTATGCATAGCAGCACAGAGCTCAGTGGATTAGCTCTGCCTGTCCAGAATATCCTATCAGACAGATAGCGGAGCACTTGTGTGTTATAAAGTACCATCTGCTAGTTAAACGTCCTCAGTAACCCCCAGCAAACATATGATGACAGATACTCTCAGTGAACATCAGTTCATCTCTTCATATATGTAAAAGCAGCAAATGGTCCACATAGAGACATGTACTGTCAGGTTTTTCATCTTGGTCTAATCTGCATTACACCAGCTGATCTCATGGTTTACATAACATAGCTACACAGATATTAATGCACAGACACAAACATAGAACCACAGATTAAACTTACATACTCTATGTAGGAGACAGAAACATCAGAATACAGATGCAGATTTCTAGGAATCCCTCCATAAAGACATGCCATTACAGAGATTACGGATGTCTGCATGTGCTTGGAAAATGTTTTCAATGTGTAAATTACAGGCTTACTTTGCTACTGGCCTTTTAAATATTTATTATAAACACAATAGAAATGTTAAGCATGTATTAATCCTGTGATCAGTCCTCTTTTCTGATAACAGACCTTGATAGACTGGCAGATGCTGTTTTCCCATACTGGATAATGGCTTTATCCTGCCACCATTCAATAGCATTAGTTTTAACAGCTGCATTCACATAATGTGGAACAGATAAGTAGTTGCAATTTTGAGAAAAACAGCAGCTAACTGGGGGCTTAGCAGGGGCAAGGGAAGTTTAAAAGATGAATTCAAAGCACAGATTTTGCAAAGCTCACAGTATTTGATGACTGCAAAAAGTAAAAAACAAACACCTTCATTAGCGCCGCTGCAGCCTTTAGACTCATGACTGCAACTGACTCCCGTTTGCGTCTTCGGGGCAACCTGTTGAGGCCGGAGCGGGAGCTGGAAAAGGAGCAAAGCGAGGCGGTGCCGGGCGTGATGGGAGTTTGCGGGACACTGAGGCCGTCCGTCTCTTCCGCTGTGCGGAAAGCACGACCCCGGGCCAGGGGGTCTACGATCTGCACGCACACGCACAAACAAAAACAACCACACACAGTTCTTATGATTCGGTTCAGGAGAGGTTCTTTCATACTCGACTGTGGAGCTGGGTACAACAGTAACAGCAGAAGCACAGGGACGAACAGAACACATCAAAGCTAGGGTTAAACTGATGTAACAGAGAGTTTATGAATTTTCATAATATGTGAGTAATAGAGAATTTAGATTAACATATGTAATAATTATCTTATGTAATAGTTTTCCACTAGCAATTAATGGGCTGTATATGAACTACACACACCTATAGGGCAGTGGTTCTCAACTGGTGGGTTGGAACCCAAAAGTGGATTGCGTGTGTGCATCTGGAAAAATAATGGTGGTAAAAGATTTATGAAGTACTTCACTCCTTAGTAGACATTTATCCATACAATCTATTTTACTATTTTATCATAGAATGGGCAAATTTACATGTTTTCTTCATATTTCAACTCTTTACCTCCTTTTCTTGCAACAACAAAGCTGCTTTTCCCATGATAAGGAGGGAATTTCTCAAGATATCTGGAAATAGGCAAAAAAAAAAAAATTAGCTGTTTTAATGGGGAAATGGGTTGTAAAACATGTCAGTTCTCTCCTGTCCTTTTATTCAAACATATGTTTTTATGCCATCCCAGATCCAAACTGCAACATTATTCATAGAATAAACATGTCTTTTTTTTTATTTTGGGTAACAATTTGTGCTTGAAGAAACTGGTGGGTCCAGAGACTAGACTAGTTGAGAACCACTAGTTTAACATTAGTTTTGGGTTAAATATTTAGATTTAACAAAAATAATGTAGCCTACGTTAAGTGAAAAGTTACATTTATGGTTCAAGCCTTTTTGGCTTTTATTGTGTCAACTCTATTACAAGGCTTTTACTTTGAAATGAAACACATGGCAACTCATTTAATGATGAAAACCTCTGGTTTAGTATGAAAAAACAAGCCTTTTCCCCTCTCTGTCCTAAAACTGTTTTAATTTTTGAAACAGCAAATGACACAATTTTATGTTTTTTCCCATCTGATTTTAACTATAAAAAAAACCCTGCATCTCAACTTTGATTATTGTATTTCAGCATAAAAATTATATTACTGTTTTTCATTACGGGTGAATATACGCTCCTGTGCATAGGTAGGGCACTTCTTCATTTGGCCTAACGTGCCACAACCCTGGGATGGGGGTTGGCCAGAGTCAAGCCCAACATGTCGAGGCTCGTGGGAACCCTACTAGCCAGCTTGACTGTATCCTAGGCTGTGCTAACTCTCCACATCCACCCCTTGCTCCACCCTAAAAGTGGGGACTATTTTTATACAGAGTATTTTCTAGTTAAAAGTTAAGAACATCCAGAGCATGACCAGGGTGGTGTCAATCCTCCTTTCTGCCCTTTGTTTCCCTCAGATGGGCTTCTTTGCCATTTTTTTTTTTTTTAAATTCAGCTTCAATTTTGGTTTTGCTAGGTACTGTATATATTCAAGAAACAATAATCTGGTGACTAAAAGATACACTAACCTTTTTGGCTTCATCAATAACCATTTTGAACTATATAAATTAACAAGATATCTGTATTATCAGCATTTACACATATTTTTAGGACTTTTTTAATAAATGAAATGATGATCCACTGTTAATGTCCTAAACAGACCATAGTTAGGCAACCCTTTAAGCATTTCCCACATTTAAGATGGCCAGTCTGTCACTGATGAAACTCAAAGAAAGTGTAATAAGTTAAGTACTTATTTTACTTATTTTTACTTATTTTGATGTAGTATCATTTCAAAAAACATTATGTCTGCCTCATAGTCTTTAAAAATCATCAATTGAACCCTAGGTGCACAGAAGAAAGCAAGCTCCAAAAATCAAGAGTGAAATGAAGAAAAGGAGTGAAGTAGTGAGGGAGAAAATAAGGAAGAGGTGAGAAAACAGAGAAGTGAAAAGCTATCCTATCTTCGTCTCCATGCCTCAAACGTGCCCGAGGTGCTGGCCTACCCTCTGCATGCCATAGTGGTGGTGACTGGGGTGGTGGGATGGGAGGTAAAGGGGAGGAGGGGTCTCAGTGCTGGCCAGGGAGAGGTTGTCTTGGCTGTGTAGCTCCATCTCCCTCATCACCTGCGGCTTTAGACCCCCGTACAGATGGCTGCAGTGCTGCAGGCTCTTCCTCCTCCATCGCTGGGTGCTGTCGTTGTCTTTGCTCACCCCAAACCAGTCGGCTGTACCCCTGAGGAAAGAGGGACTCTGGTTAGTAAACCAATAAAACCTCAATATCAAACATGACTGTTCAGAAGCATTACATGACAATTTCTGAACTGCCTGCCAAAGGACTATTAACAGATACTCCAGTAACTCTCACTGAAAGTGGCTGAAAAGTTTACATTTCCCCTAAAGCTTTCACAACAGGGCAAGGGACTTTTAGAACCACCGTAAACTAAAGCAGTGGTTCCTGATTTGGGGTCCGACCTCTCTTGGAGGGGCGACAAAGATGCCAGGGGACTCAAGGCACTGTCTCTTGTCGAAATTAGTTTCAAAAATTCAGTACGATAACAATAACAGACAGTCACTCCTTGATAGTTTATCGAAAGGATTGAAGACAAGATTGCACAAAAATGTTTCCTCACTCCAAAATGTTAGACTACTCCACAAGCTACACTTGTAATTCAGGTAAAAATTAAATAAATTGAATTCTGCCAGCTTTTTTGCCTTGGGCACAAGAAGGGAGGAGATTCCAAGTTAAAAAGAGTCTACAGCAATGCTAATGTTAGCATGCTAAAAAAACTCCCAATGCCAGTGCTTACAACCCGATAACGAGCTAGCATGCAAATAACCACAATTACTGTCTTAAGAGTTTTAGCATGTTAGTGCAAAAGATTCATATAAGTGTGAAATAGAAACAAACATGAGACAGACTGTTGGTCATAGAACCAAGCCATCTCTAATGCTGAAAAATATTGTTATCTACAACCAGTGTATGAGGTAACACAGCTGTGTCTGTGGTTACATAGCTAGCTGATTGAGCTAGTGTGTTTAGAGATAGGACTGCAGTACACATGAAATGTTGATTTTTTAGAAGAAAGGAACAAGAACAACATCACAGGGAAATTCAGGTTCAAAGCTTGTGTTGTAGTGTTTTCATCAAAATTGCTTCGTCCACTATAGTGCGGAATACCGTATTACACACAGCCTGTGAACAATGCTGTATTCTTCTACACAATTCCTTGAAAGATTTTGAGCATTTTCAAGAGCTTTAAAGTTTATCCATAGGTAATAATGTTATACAGCTAAACAGTTACAGATTAAGGGCAATGAACTAGTCTGCAGAATGATGGTAAAGT